>NC_136874.1:16127396-16727396 GCF_951799975.1 Gobius niger
TTGAATAATTATAGAAAGTTAAGATTTTTCTCCAAATTGTTTTCCCCCTTAACTGTTTTCAAACATGATCATATATGGGCGATTCCAGAGATGCCGTCTGTATCTATGGACAGATTTTTTTTGAAAGTAGACTCTCGAATCAAGGACAAAAAAGTACTTATTTCAAGATGACTTCTTGCAGTGTAGTCATTCCTGTCTCCAGACTGAGAACATCATCATCAGTGTTGCATTCAGAAGAACATGTGCACTCATCCTGTACCTCAGGGCCAGTGTATATGTGCCCGGTTGCCTCTGACTCTCCCGGATGAGGTAGCTGCCTTCGGCCTGGCTCAGTAACTGGTCAGCCTCTTCTCGTGAGATCATCCCATGGTACCTGGAAGAACACAGCATTATAGAAACACTAACCTAAACACTATCCCGACAGATCTAAATGTCACTTACTCTCTCCCGTAGTACTTTGGACGGTTGTCTACCTGTAAAGGAGAAAGAAATGCTTATCTTATTGAAGCCCTGATGAGTCATTTGCCCATGCTTCGGCAGACTGTGTGATGTGAGACTGTGTTCTCGAAGTGAGAGTCTGTAGGTGGAGGTGAGGAGAAAATTGCATGAGTCAGTTAAGAGCCTCGTCTGAGCATTCTGTTGTCAAAGGAACTGCTGTGGAGCCAATAAATCACGCAGCACCAACAAACAGCAGGGAATATTCATTTGCTCCATGTGGGCGGGATAAAGGCTGAATGGATCACGTAATATGTTCTAACACCAAGAGTTTGGATAGCAAGTCTCCTGAAATGAGTTAGCGCTTACATGCAGTGTTTCCTCACAATAGAGGAGTCCTGAATCACTTTAAAACTTTACTTTAATATATGGATCAAACTGCTAACACTTTATAATAACTACACCTTATTTAGCCTTAAAGAATCAACCTCTAAACCACTGTCTTAACCAAGTTTACTTTCTCCAATTCAGCTTTACCCAAATCGAAAAGCTTCTCAGCCTATAGGCCAGTGTAAAGCCTCATTTGAAAGCTAAGATCTACAAAAATTCATTTAAACAGGTCTTTTTCCTTGCATTTGTGTTGCTTTGTTTTCGTCTCATTTTTGTTGCTACTATTATGTCCCTAATTTTTCCCAAGAAGCTTTAAGATTTGAGTAAAGCCAAACTGGAGAAAATGTGCTCAGTTCAGGTGGAGGTTAAGAGGTGAACACTTAATTCAGCATGAACAATTTATTAGTTAAGTGTGATTAACTCATTGTTAAGTCTGTCCTTCAGTGATCCTACAGGACCAATGTGGCACTAATGCATTCTCACGTCTGTCTTTGCTTACAGGTAAAAACAAAATTAAACTAAGATTAATCTTACAAATGTGGAATCAATATTTCAAAAACAGGAACAGTTCTTTTCTGAGCAGTGAGTGTTTGTACACTGCAAAAAGTAATTAACTAGATCAGTATAAACATCTCAATTTGAGCATAATAATCCAAATTTTAGTTGTTTTGACTAGTTAAGAAGTTGTTGGGCATTTGTCCTGGATTATTTCACTTGTTCTGAGATGTTTCTGACTCGTTTCGATACGTTTCGTCCTTATTTCAGGTCATTTTCTTTGCCAGTGGGGAAAGAAAATTGGTCTTGTCTCATTGGCAGTTTTACTTTCTTATTTCAAGCGAGATTTACCCTAGAACTGGTCTGAAATGTCCTCAAACAAGCAGAGTAAACTTGGTCCGATCAGGGAAAGGGGCTCAATGAGTGAAAACCGCTCAAAACAAGAAACATTTCCTCAATTCAAGTCATTTAAGCCAATGCTTGATATTTACTTTTTGCAGTGTAGAAAGCACTGGGTGACGACTTCAAACTTCCTCGTCCCAAAATAAATTCCCTGAAGTCCACAGAGTTTTACCTTTGCAATATTCACCTGGAATCAGCTCAGTCAGCACACGCAGAGTTCTAAATAAATACACATTTATAAACATGATGTACACAACAACTACTGCAGGCGACCATGTGAAAA
This sequence comes from Gobius niger, assembly GCF_951799975.1. Classification (NCBI taxonomy): domain Eukaryota; kingdom Metazoa; phylum Chordata; class Actinopteri; order Gobiiformes; family Gobiidae; genus Gobius; species Gobius niger. Next base: position 16,129,402 of record NC_136874.1, read on the forward strand.
TGAGACTTTTCCTCCCATGTTATTTACTGACTCTGTGTTTCACTATAGTTCTGTGGACACTTTGAATCATGACACGAGCAAATTCAATTTCGATTGTAAAGTATGTACTTGTAATCTTTTAAAAAGGACCCCAAGAAGACTAGAGCTGCCATTAAAGGGGCATCTAATGGGGATCCTAATAAACAATAAACAATATTAAGGCTAATAAAGATGTTGTTATATATTATAAAGTGTTACTGAAACGCTTTAAAGATTAAAGAGACAACAATTGACATTTCACTCAGAAGACGGTAGTAGGAAATTAGCCAATCAGCACTGGGAAAAGAAATAATTTCATCGTTGTCATGTTGAAAAGCAATTACTCTACAATGACGCTTCAAAGAACAGATCTCACTTGTGAAAAAAGGAAAAAAGAGGATAGAGGAGAGTAATGAAAAATGATGGTATAAGTGGTGAAGGGATTGTCTATAGTGTTTGTATAGAAATGAAGTGCAATCTGTTTTATAAGTTTAAATATTGTATTTTAGCCCTAAAGGCATTGTTAAGTTATTGGATTTTTAAAACCAGTTCTCGTTTAAGCTAATGTTCCTATCACACCAGTTTTATATATTGTGTAGCTGAGCATAACACAATATTTAATTCAACGTCTAAAACAAAAATGAACAAATATGAACTAGCGGTCGACCGATATATTGGGCTGATTTGGGTATTTTACGCCGATAATTCCAGAACCTAAAGTGATAGAAACCTCCCTCAGTCAGAGCTTTATGTGAGCCCCAAACAACCCTGGGGAAGTGAGAAACATCGCAATGAAAACTGCTCACGTTTGTAAACCTCAGATAATGTTTTAGAACTTTTATGTTGCAGACTTCTGCTTATGATTTCAGCACCATAAGAGATAGAGGTGGCAGCCCGGCGGGAGCGGAGGGAGCTGTGCAGGAGGAAGAGGGAGGAGGAGGAGCTGACCAGTGCAGGACACCACGCTCAGAAACAGGGTCAAACCCAGGAGGCGGTGCACTGCTGAGGAAGAGACTGAAGGCAGTGCTCCAGTTTCCCCCCGACCTCTGACATCTGGTCTACACAATTTCGTTGTACAATTGTGGAAAGACAAATAAAGCACTGACTTTCTTACTCACTCACTTACATTTGTTTTGGAATCTGCTGAATAAATCACCCTATGCCTCTGATAAAGCGCCCCCTGCTGTTGCAGATCAACACTGACACATTTTACAGGTTAGAAGCAGTGTTAATTTTGACAACATATTTTATTTTAGTTTTAGTCTTAGTCTTTTGACTAAAATGTAATTTAATTTTAGTCGAGATTTAGTCAAAAAAAGCTTTTCAATTTTAGTCTAGTTTTAGTCGACTAAAATTGCATGTCAATTTAGTCGACTAAATTTAAGACTAATTTAGTCGACTTTGCATTTATAATATTCATTATAATCATATTTAATCGTGGTCCTCGACTTCATGGGGCTGCTTCCACATGAAAAAAGCACAAACCTGTTCATTTGGCAGTGAATTTAAAAGATATGAGGCTTTTTCAGACTGTCAATAGAAGTTTGGATGATTTTAGTCTCTCCTTTTTTCATTTTTATTTAGTCTTATTTTAGTCGACTAAAATATCTGGACATTTTAGTCATAGCTTTAGTCTCATGAGAAACTTTTAATTTAGTTTTAGTCCAATTTTAGTCGTCAAAAATAACACTTTGACGAAAATTAAGACTAAATATTTTAGTCGACGAAATTAACACTGGTTAGAAGCTTCATACATTGTAGATGAGATATTTGAGAAAATCGGCATCAGCCAATCAAAATCAACAAAAATCAGCATCGACCTTAGATAAAGCCATGTCGGTCGACCTCTTGTTGCAACAGACCAAATGTTAGTCTGGAGCCTAGAATTGTAATTCACCCATCCAAGTTAGAAAAGTTGAAATTACAAATCCTCAGGCTCCTACATTCCTTCAGACGATGTGTTTGCAGAAGTATTTGATCTGGGTCAGCGCTAACACTATGACACCACTGTGGAGGCCGAGCATTTACCTCACAGGTGCATGTGAGTCTGCGGGGATGCGGCGCCTCCTGCTGGAGCTGGTACACTAAGAGCAAAGAACTGTTAAATGAATGAACACGTCTGCAATGTGAAAGTGTAAAGACACAGTACTTACAGTAGGACTTCCACACGGGCCTGTAGTCATCATGATCTGAACACAATCACAAAAACAAGAGGTCAGTCCCACACGTCCACTAACGGCTGTTCTTCTGCACAAATCCAGACAGGATTCAGATGTTTAATAATCCTGGGTCACAACATGTCACTGGTGTAATATTTAATTACTATTACTATATTTATGTAGTATGGGGAAGAAACTGCATGCTTCCTGTCTCTGTGAACTTTGTTCCCTCTGGAAGTCTTATCGGTCTCAGTGTCCGTCCAGTATCCTGTCTTCAAAATACCCTCACTGTTTGTCTTGTCTCAAGGCAACATGATCACACAGACACACACAGACACACACACACACACACACACGCACACACACACACACATACACACACGCACAGGTGTACAACCACTGTGCCACCACCTACACTGCTGACAATGCATTCAGTTCATATCGTCTAATCCATGTTTTTAAAACTTGTCAGAGCAAGTAGCACCTCATGTTAGAACTTCCAAGTACCACCAGGCCTAGATCCAGATCAAAGGAGCTAAAACACTCTCAACACAAACTAAACCAGGTCTAAAATGATCTCTAATTAAAATGAATAAAGTATAACATAAGAGCCCAAGCACCAGCTCTGGTCTCGTCATTATTATGTTGATCATTTGTGCGTAATGAACGCGTAATGAAAGCGTAATGGAGTGCATTAGTGACCACTCCCAGGTAAACTCTTCTCACAGTGTGATGATGATGATGATGATGATCGTAAGTTAAAAGTATTGTGATCAAATCTAATTATGGTTAAAACCCCGGACACTTGAAGACACGCTGAGCCGTAGTTTTCTCTTACCAAAAACATTTAGGGCCATGGTGACTGAGCTGCTGCTGCTGTGAAGGAGAACTGATGAGAAGATCCAAAGCTCAGCACGATGGATCCATGTCCTAAACCAGTCAGACACGTGTGAGTGTGAGCTCAGAGTCTCTGAGGAGAACACAGAGAACACAGTGAACACAGTTAAAGGATTGAGGTAAAGCCGGGCTCGTGTGACTCGCAGGCTAACGTTAGCAGCGTTTAGCAGAGAATAAACAAAGCCTGTGCCATGATGTGTTAGCACGTGCACACTTCTGTTACACAGGGTTACACAAGGATCCACATACATGTGTGAGGCGGTGCACGCGCACATACACCGCTCTATTACCATGTAACGGAGACATAATAATAAAGTACTGAGTACTCACATTCACATCCATTCTCCTGTGGGGTCGCCATCTTGCTGGGTCACGTGAGCAGTCTCGCCCTCTCTGGGGAAACTAAATGGGTAACTATGGCAACGCAAGTCTATATAATGATGTTTCTGCCATGTTTCATTTATGATTGCCATGTTTAACAGTGTGTCATGCTGGTCCACATCCTCCTCAGCCATGGTCTGAGACATGTTGTAATGCACTGTTTACAAAAAAACAAACAGGGACAAAGGAGCAGATGGTGAAAGACTGTTGTGGAGCGGAGGGAGCTGCGCAGGAGGAAGATGAAGGAGGAGATGGAGCTCTGAAACAGGGACAAACCCAGGAGGCGCTGCACTGTTCAGAGGATCAGAGGAGCCTGAAGGCAAACAGCCAGGCTTCCTCCACCTCCAAACACAAGGGTCATTTCCAAAAACCTCCAAAGTCACAGCAGATCTGGACAAACACCTGAACACGGTTTATTTAGTGTTTGTACAATCACAAATAAAACACTTACTTACTTACTTACTTACTTACTTACTTACTTACTTACTTACTTACTTACTTACTTACTTACTCACTTACTCACTTACTCACTTACTTACTTACTTACAAAGTGTGTGATCTCAAAAAATCACAAGGCACATATCATCCAAGTATTTAAACTCATACCTGATGAACTATACCTGATTTCTTTTTAGTTGCGGAATGGAATTTGATATGTCAATAATGCTGTGCATGTAAGTGAGTAAGTGAGTAAGTGAGTGCTTTGTTTGTCATTGTACAACAACGAAAATGTGTTGATGTGACTGAGCTCGCCGCCATTGTGGGTCAACCTGAGCACCATGTTTCTGGAGGTCAGGGACACCGGAGGAAACATGCAGCGCCTCCTGGGTCTGTCCCTGTTTCAGAGCCTGGTGTTCCGCATTTGTATCATTTTAATGAACTGTCACTAGCGAGTTATCAAACATTTCTTATGTATGAACTCCCCCGTGTGAAGAACTGGGATCTTAGGAATATGTTGGGAAAGTTAGGTTTCACCCACAACTAACAATAGCCTTTACTTGTTTGCTCTTCCATTGTTTGTAAATGGGGGGGTGAGTCAATAATCAGACTCTGATACTTATATACTTATTCTAATACATTGACATGGCACATGGGATTCTACCTCAGATCCATAATATTGTAATAGCTGTGTATTACTTGTTGTGTTCTCCATTGTTGTTCTCCTGGCTCAGGGGGCACTGTGAGTGAAGCTTGTATGGTTCTTTATGTTCTGTTTATGTTGTGTATGTGGTGAGCGTGAGCTGTCTCTGTACGTTTTGAGCTTGTTACTAAATAAAACACCTTAAAGTAAATACCGGCATTTATTCTTCAGGGAAGTGAACGGTTTCAGCATCAGTGGGCTGATCTCCTGTCAGCTGGGCACAGGCTCAGCTTCTGACCATCATGTGTCCTTTAAACTCTTTGCAGGAGACGTATCATCGTAATCGGGCCATATTAAAGGGTCCTCCTCAGTGGCGGGTCTAGGGGTGGCCAGGGTTTCTGCTGGGCCATCCCAGGTGCCACCCCTATATTTGTGAGTGTTTCCTCATTAGCCTGCCCCTCCCCCGCCTTTTGTTACGCAGCACTAAACACTAATGGTTCAAACTATAGCTTCTCTATGGAATACAAAATAAGATAAATGTCACTATTACTAAGAAATAAGGCCGACACTTTGTACCAACCCTTTTGTGGTGTTCGCATTAGTTATTGGTGGCACAGCTTGGATTTTGATTGGTCCAGCAAGGAGATCTTACTTTACTAACATTAGATGGCATTTGTTCCAAACTATGTTGTGCTGCTTTAGCCTGTTTGTTGTTTTAAAGTGTTTGAATGAAAGTCGGGCCTGTGTTCTGTTGCTTTAACACCAGGTGGAGCTAAAGTTACTCTACAGGCTCCTTCTTCAGTAGTAGGTTTTACACTCGGCAAATGTGTAGAATCGCCTTCATGCAAATATAAAGCTTCTTATGGATTTAGTGAACTATAGGGTTTGTTTGCATTTCTGTGACAGTGACCCTGCAAATGATGAAAGTGTCAGGAAGGCATGTGTTTGGAGTGTGTGTATTAGTTCTGAAAGAAGTCCTCACCATTCTCTCATTCTTTCTTTTAGGAGTTCTTCTTTCAACTTCACTGCAGCTGCGATGCTGTGCGTGCATTACGTCACTCCCACCGTCAGCCATGAAGGAACAATAATGTTTACACTGACATGCACTAATGTTGATTCTAATGTGTTCTACTCACACAGCACATTTTCCTACTCCGGAATAAACCCTTTTGGTGTTAATTTCAACATTTTTATGGTGTATATATAGGTCCAGCATGTCTACTCAAAAGCTGGAGTAGAAGTAGCGTACTCCTTTTTTTGGTGTAGAACATAAACCCCATTTTGGGAGTCAGAATAAACACCCCTGGGGTAAAACTTCAAAGCATTTTCCTGCATATTCTACACCCTTTTATTAGATTAGATTATTCCTATTAGCTATTTATTAATGGGTAGCCTACTATTTTTTAACCTCTTAACCCCCGCCTTAACTAAGTGCATTTTCTGCAGTTCCGCTTTACCCAAATCTCATTTGAAGACCTACAAAACTGATCGTGAAGGATATTTTTCCTTGCGTTGTTGTGTTTTTGTCAATTTTTGAAACTCTTTTGTCACATTTTTTTTTTTGCTATTATTCATTAGTCATTTTTCTGTTGTTCTTTTGTGGCTTTTTTGTTGCATTTTGGTGACATAATCATCCTCGTTTTCACGTAGGATTTCCGTTGCTATTTCTCAATCTTTTAGATTTGAGTAAAGCCAAACTGGAGAAAATGTGTTCGGTTCAGGTGAGGATTAAAGGACCAGGCCACCGTTTTTTCCACACTGAGATATGTTCTTTACCTGAGCTTAGATGAGTTGATGTGTACCTGTCTGGTCACACACAACGACCAAATATGTTGTTAGCACTTGGCCTCTCCCTGTACATTCCTATAGCTCCAAATGGGGTGACGTCAGAAGCGACCACGCTCTTCCACGTGCAAGACACGTACGTATCAACTCGTCTAAACTCAGGTAAGAATATCTCCGAATGGAAAAACGGTGGCCTCTCCTTTAACAGAGTCTAACATCTTAAACTTTATGGACTACCGTGTACGATTGTGGCCGGTTAGCTCAGTTGGTTAGAGCGTGGTGCTAATAACGCCAAGGTCGCGGGTTCGATCCCCGTACGGGCCACTCCCCTTTTTTTTTCCGTCCTCCATGTTTGCCAGCATTACAAGGCATTACACAAATAAACGTTTGTCTGTGATTAAACGCACCGATCGTAACTTCATTTCCCCTTTTAGAAACAAAGTAGCCCAGCAGCTAGCCTCAGAGCTGCACTTCCCCCAAACCGCCGCACGGTGTCGTCGTTGCTCTCCCTCAGACCGCACTTTCTCCCCCCCCCCAGTCCCCGCAGCGCACAGTGTTGCTCTTTATTGTTCCCGTAGAAAAAGCCCCAATGCTCGCTCCTCTCCGCATTCGACTCAATGGCTACCGCTCAGAAAGCACGTCCCGGCCGAGAGTGAGGGCTTCGGCTGCGGGGAAAGGGGGGACTTCGACCGGCAACTTTTCCCTCTCATGAAGCGCTGTGTCGGATTTACTAAGCACCGCGGTGGAAATAAAAATAATACAAATCAACCTTTGTGGAGCAGAGGAAGCAGAGGAAGGAAAGACAGACGGGTAAGGGGAAATCACGCTCTCCGGGTTGATTAAAGCGAGGTTACACGTCGTCTCCTCTGAGGAACTGTGAGTCAGACCAGCCTCGATGCAATGTGGAGCCCGTGTTCCTCCACGTTCTTCCTCTGCGTGCGCGTGGCATGATGAGCCCTATATGTGTAGAATAAGCTCGCTTCAGTCCACAATCTGTCGGGTCGTTTTCCTAATCGGCTGAGCTCCAGGAGGTCTTCCACAGAGCCCCACGCTATTTACTGTAATGTTGAATCCGTGCACCACAATGGCGTTTTCCTTGGTTGTTTGTTTTCCTACTGAGAAGACACTTTTTTTTAAGTTTACCAGTTGCATGTTTGCTGCCATTCTTGCTGTCTGTCTCTAATGACTTTGATATGGATGGGTTCTTGTCATTGTCACAGTATACTGCCATGCCACTGCTCATTTATCTTGACAAGTCTGCACAGATCTCCTCTCCTGAGTGTGCAGCAGCTTGCCTTTTACCCCACTGACAGACATCTCTGCTCTGGTGCCTAAAGGATTACTCTGCTAACCTACATTCTGGGGCCTGACGTTACCTACTGTACTTGAAATACCACTATGCTTGCTTTTTTTGCAGACTACTACCGCCTACTCCCCCCCATTCATTAAACCGTCCGTTCCATTCATTGGGGAATTGGCAAACCTTGACCATCTGCCCACTCCTATATGACCAGGTGACACCCTCGCCAATTAATTCATTGATCTCGAGGGGGGGGAGACAAACGTTACACCCCCGCGTCTGATAAGGTCACCCACCCAGGCTTTCAGGGACTGTTTGTCACCTCGGTCACACATGGGGATGGTAATGACGTCCCTCTTGGCTCATTCACTTTTACAAATCAATATCGCACAGACAACAATTGGAGGAACGCCGTCCGCCTTCTTCTTCTTCTTCTGGAGGGCTGTGGAGCAGCTTAATAGCATTAGCAAGGAGGAAGTGTCATCTTGATAAAGGGTGGTATTGATTGCGAACACCACCAGTAAGGTCGTACTGGTTTGGGATTGTGTTAATATAGTTGCACGTTATGAAGCAAAAAGCACTTGATGTCTTTGCAGTCGTGTTTTGAAAAATGTTCTTTGTAACTCCCGCATGTTTGCATCGGAGGCTTTGTTCTCCTATCTCCATTGTATAGGGGTAGACCATGTGGAAGACACAATACTGTGGGTCTATGGGTATACCGTCCTGGGCCTATCTCACCGGAGAGAGTTGCGGAGACGTTGCAGATTGTGCACATGCAAAGGTTCGCGGAGATGTCCCGTGGAGATAAGGCGAGTCTCCAGGCGGTCTCGGCGAAAACAGGTTCGATTTCAGCGGAGACTCTGCGCGGGCTACGTGGTCTCAACGTCGCAAACAGTATTTGTTGTTCAACCTGTGAGGCGTTTCCGTGACGTTCCTGCAATGTCTCCGAGACCTGTCGGAGGCTTGAGAAAGACTCGGGCCCTGAGACCACAACATTTCAGCGACATATCTGTGACCAGCGGCAACTCGAGTCTCCAACTTGTCTACAGGCCGGTGAGATAAGCCCGGGAGACCACACAGAGACTGCATGGAGCGTTGAAAAAGCCTCTGTGCAGTAGGGCTGCTCGATTATTGAAAAAATAATAATCACGATTATTTTTGTCATAATTGAAATCACGATTATTCAAACGATTATTTGTTGCCTTTAAAAAAATCCATCAAAAAAGTGACAAAAATCCATCAAAAAAATTACAAAAATCCATTAAAAAAATGACAAAAATCCAGCTAAAAAAGACAAAAATCTAGCAAAAATAGTGACAAAAATCCAGCAGAAAAAAGACAAAAATCCAGCAAAAAAGTAACAAAAATCCATTAAAAAAAAAGACAAAAAACCAGCTGAAAAAAGACAAAAATCCATTAAAAAAGTGACAAAAATCCAGCAAAAAAATGACAAAAATCCATTAAAAAAAAGACAAAAATCCAGCAAAAAAATGACAAAAATCCATTAAAAAAGTGACAAAAAAACAGCAGAAAAAAGACAAAAATCCAGCAAAAAAGTGACAAAAATCCCAAAATTAAAAATTTGAAAAAAAAAATGTGAAAAAAAAAATGTGAAGAAAAAAAAAAAAAAGAAAAAAAAAATTATAATCGATTTTTTGCGATTATGCTAATTTTGTAATCGTTTACTGTTGTAATCGAAATCGTAATCGAATTTCGATTAATTGCACAGCCCTACTGTGCAGTCTCCGCTGAAATCGAGAGACCTGACTTGTCTTAAATTTGATCTCCATGGCCAGCGGAAACTCAAATCTCCATCTAGTCTCCAACTAGTCTCCAGGCCGGCTAGATAAGCCCTTTTAGAAGAAGAAACGACAACAGAAACGTCCTTACAAACATCTGTCCCTGGCCTTGAACCCGAATGATGTAATGATGTATTGATTCCGTTGTGCAGAATCTTTCGTTCCTACCACTTCCTCCGCACTATATCCTCCCGTCTATTTTTAAAAGCGTCCACTTGCCGTTGTTCAAACCGGATTGGTAGCGTCTGTTGTTCTTTCTCCAACCTCACACTCAGCAAAAGCTTCCTCAGCGGGCCACGCGTGTATCTGCATGCATAAGGAGAGGATCCCATTCCCATGCCCCGTCGCCTCCTTCTCACCAACTCTTGGGAACTTTTTTTTTTTTTTTTTCTTTCCCCCAAACTAACGCCGGTTCAAAGGCTGCGGGGTTTTGTGAGCTCTGCCGGGGTTTTTTGGAAGCTCCCACAGTGGCGTCCTTTGTTTCCTCTGTGTCCAAACTCGCTCAGTATTCCTCTCGGCTTCACGTCCTGCGCTTTATCTCGGCCGATGATGCAACTTCACTTGCTACACTTCTTTTAGCGCGGCACTTAATGGTTTTTCATGAAGGAATTGCAGAGCGAGGTTTCTCCAAGGGGATTTGTAAGAGATTTGGGAAAAAAAGTAAAGGATTGTTTTAGTGCAGTTTAAATGATTTCTGAGGACACCTTTTAAATAAGATTATAGCTTTAGATACTAGAGGCAAGGCAAGTTTATTTGTAGAGCACAAATACAATCAATAAAAACATCAACATAAAATTAATCAATTACAGTAAGAGGCAAGAGTGTAGATAAAATACTTTCAGTTATATGCATTTTTAAGTCTGGTTTGGATTTGCTCTGTCTTGAGCACTAGTTTGAGTCTTGTTTTGACTCGCTCTGTCTTGAGCACTATTTCACTCTGTCTTGAGCACTATTTTTAAGTCTTGTTTATACTCTCTCTGTCTTGAGCACTATTTTTAAGTCTTGTTTATACTCTCTGTCTTGAGCACTATTTCGCTCTGTCTTGAGCACTATTTTTAAGTCTTGTTTTAATTCGCTCTGTCTTGAGCACTATTTCGCTCTGTCTTGAGCACTATTTTTAAGTCTTGTTTTGATTCGCTCTGTCTTGAGCACTATTTTTAAGTCTTGTTTTGATTCGCTCTGTCTTGAGCACTATTTCGCTCTGTCTTGAGCACTATTTTTAAGTCTTGTTTTAATTCGCTCTGTCTTGAGCACTATTTCGCTCTGTCTTGAGCACTATTTTTAAGTCTTGTTTTGATTCGCTCTGTCTTGAGCACTATTTCACTCTGTCTTGAGCACTATTTTTAAGGCTTGTTTTGACTCGCTCTGTCTTGAGCACTATTTTTTAGAGACTATACAACACTAGGTTCATGTGCTTTCTGAAAACATTGCCCAGGTCTTTCCACTCCCTGAGCTACAGACTGCAAACTACACCTTTCCAGACTGTCATTTAGTTTGTTTGGGTAATCGTCACCTACTTCTTAGTGATTAGCCTGAGCTGCTCTTAGCTGTTTGCACTTTGCCTGTAAACCTAGCCCTGCACCGTCTTTCAAACAAAAGCCAGACTAGTGATGTACATAATAGCTGTTTCCGCCTGGGCCTTAAAGCAACAATGTTCTCCTTTGTGCATGAGGGGGGAACACATTTGCATTCCCACAGGTGTAATGAGTAACCTGAATGTCTGCTCTGCATATTGTCAGGGCAGCTCTTTTGGCCGGACTCCAGTTACAGGGCTTTTGTGGCCGAGTGTGCGAAGCGGGTGGAGGTAAAACGATCGGACCTGTTGTGTTTATATCTAACTTACCATTAAGCGCCGTTTGGAAGGTCAGGAGTTTCACTTTGGGAGTTGGAGGTAATCGTATCAGGGCGTCGGCGCGGGAGACGGAGAATGAGTCTTGTTTGTTTGCGCAGGTATAGGCCACGTACGAAGAGGTCACGGGTCAAGACGACAATACAAGCATGTAGACAAACCGCCTGTGTCAGAAAACGTAAAGATAGATGACAGGCCACAGAGTATGCACATGGAACCGCTGAACACTTGGGGAGTAAGATATTCTACATGGAGACAAACTTGACGAGGAAAGTTCAGGATATTGTCATGTTAGTAGGGCTGGGTACAGTTCAAACATTTTCCAATACAATACAATACCTGAATGATACTTTGTTCCGACACCAGTGCTTTATCGATACTTTGATACTGATCCCTGAACGATACTTTTTTCCAATACCAGTGCTTTAACAATACTTTGATGCTGATACCTGAACGATACTTAATTCCAATACTAGTTTTTAATGATACTTTGATACTGATCCCTGAACGATACTTTTTTCCAATACCAGTGCTTTAACGATGCTTTGATGCTGTTACCTTAACGATACTTGTTTCCGATACCAGTGCTTTAATGATACTTTGATGCTGATACCTGAACGATACTTATTTCCAATACTAGTTTTTAACAATACTTTGATGCTGATACCTTAACGATACTTTTTTCCGATACCAGTGCTTTAACAATACTTTGATACTGATACCGTAACAATACTTTTTTCCGATACCAGTGCTTTAATGATACTTTGATGCTGATACCTGAACGATACTTATTTCCAATACTAGTTTTTAACAATACTTTGATGCTGATACCTTAACGATACTTTTTTCCGATACCAGTGCTTTAACGATACTTTGATACTAATACCGTAACGATACTTTTTTCCAATACCAGTGCTTTAACAATACTTTGATACTGATACCGTAACGATACTTTTTTCCGATACCAATGCTTTAACGATACTTTGATACTAATACCGTAACGATACTTTTTTCCAATACCAGTGCTTTAACGATACTTTGATGCTGATACCTGAACCATACTTTTTTCCAATACCAGTGCTTTAACAATACTTTGATACTGATACCTGAATGATACTTTTTTTTCCAATACCAGTGCTTTAATGATACTTTGATGCTTATACCTGAACGATACTTTTTTCCGATACCAGTGCTTTAACGATACTTTGATGCGGATACCTGAACGATACTTTTTTCCAATACCAGTGCTTTAACGATACTTTGATACCGATGCCTGAACGATACTTTTTTCCAATACCAGTGCTTTAACGATACTTTGATACTGATACCTGAATGATACTTTTTTCCCAATACCAGTTCTTTTAACGATACTTTGATACCGATGCCTGAACGATACTTTTTTCCAATACCAGTGCTTTAACAATACTTTGATGCTGATACCTGAACGATACTGTTTTCTGATACCAGTGCTTTAACAATACTTTGATACTGATACCTGAACGATACTTTTTTCCGATACCAGTGCTTTAACGATACTTTGATACCGATGCCCGAACGATACTTGTGTCCAATACATATACTAAAATATTTGTCGTCTAGAACCAGAAAACAGAGCAGTAATGTGTGGAAGACCTGCACAATATCGGGTTCATCTTCAATGTCAAGAAATGTGTGAATAAGTTGGAAAAAATGGAAACTATTAAAGGTTTAGGAGAACAAAGCTGCCATCTGCTTAAAACGGCATTGATTGATAAAAACGTTCACAGCTCGATTTGCAGCAGTGATTTTGAGGATTGTTTGAAAGAAAGTTCCTTTTAGCCTTCAGCATGTGTTACGGGTTAACATCTTTCAGAGAACGGGTCTTATGCATCTCCTCTGTCAAAAGAAATGAACACTTTACGATGGCAGTTTTGGGAACGACGACCGCGATGAGGTTCAGCACTTGTGGACTTTCTTTTCAGAGTTTCCCATCAAAAACCTCACATCGCCCTTTGAGTTTTACAGGTCCATCTGAAATAATGACATCAAATTCTGTTCAGGGTGAAAGGGGATGGAGAAACATTGAGCAGATTGTCAGAGCCGAGCCTCGTGTCCACTGTCCAGCCATATGTCCAGCAGCCTTAACCACTAGACGGGAATTTGCACATGACATCAATTTCTTAATGGAATCTCAACGCAAGGAGTCCAGTTATTCAATTTGCAAATGACTTGGTTTGTAAATGTCGATGAAGGACGAGCACAAGAGCTCTGTCATGTCGTTTTTATTGAGAGACTTGATTTGTGAATGAATAAATGAATGAGACTTTGTGAAGAACATTTCATTAGGAGTTTGGCATTTTCCCCCAGTTCTTGACATTGGAGATGAACCTGATATTGTAAATGTGCAGATCTTCCACACATCATTAATCTACCCAGCCCTGACCCACAGTGAGTCGTTTCCGTGTCATCTCCGCGTCACCGTCGGCCGACTGTCTCCTGAAGCATTCCTCTGGCGTGATGTAAGCGTTGGGCATTTATTGTTGGAGGTGGAGGGTTATCAAGTGTGTGATGGAGGTGGGGGGGCGCTGACAAGTCTAGTCTCAGAGAAAGGGAGACAGAGAGAGCGAGGGGAGAAGAGGGGGGGAGTATCTTTGTATGCCCTCAGACCGCATCTCATCTGCCCCACTTTGAATCAAGCCGGGACAGGTCTCTCCCAAAGCCCTTTATTTGCTGTGGTGGAAACAGCCCTAATCCCACCTGTGTTGTTGGTTGGGAAAGCCAAAAAAAAAAGACTTGCAGGACGTGACACATGTCTGTCTCTCGGGCTGCGAATTAGCCCGATTTGTCATTGGGTAAAAGCCTGGCGCTCTTTATGTGGTGCAAAACCAGACGATAAAAGTCCCCCAGGAAACTCCCTCCCTCGTGCAATGGCCGTTCGACGCACAGCAAACCAATGTGGGCCATGTTTTTGGCACTTTGGGACAATTAAACATCCCAGAGAGGTTGCTTTGTTCGCCACACGTCCACCCTTTCCATATAAGTTCATAAACAAAGCATTTTTAACTACAAGTGCAAAATGACTTAGTCACCCATCCTGCTTCCCACGTTGCCAAAACAGACCGTTGTTTTCTCATAAAAGTTTCTAAAAGCGATGTTATGCCTCTACGAGGGCTGCACAGTTTGGGAAAAGGCAACTTTTTGGACCAATTTTGCAATTCTGCACATTTATTTGCATGTTTTCCCATTTTTGTTTCATTGTGTTTCATGTTGCACGACATTTAAAGAGAAAGTACTTTTCAAACAAGGCTTTCTTTTAATTTTAAGCTATAGGTATTAAATAGTCTTCAGTTATATTGTTTATAGCGATAAAATAATAATAATAATGCATCGGTTTTATATAGCGCTTTTCTGGACACTCAAAGACGCTTTACATTGCACTATTCGTTCACTCCATACTCTGTGGTGGTAAGCTACTATTGTAGCGCTCTGCCCCTTCACGTCCGTACGGCCCCCACCCTGGAGTGTTTTAAATCTCGTCTTAAGACACTTTTATTCTCTGGCTTTTAGCACCGCGTAAGTTGTGTGGTCCCCTGTGTCTTTTTATTTATTTTTTATTTTTTATTGAGTTTTATTCTTATTTATAGTTTTTAATGTGTTTTTATTTATATTTATTGTTTTACACTCATATAGCGGTAGAGCTCATTTGCATTGTTTTGGTTTTATTGATTTTGTTGCATGTGCAGCACTTTGGAAACGTTTTTTTATTTAAATGTGCTATATAAATAAAGTGGATTGGATTGGATTAGCCACAGCTGCCCTGGGGTAGACTGATGGAAGCGAGGCAACCAGTCTGCGCCATCGGCCCCTCCGACCACCACTCACTCACTCACTACATTCGCTAGGCTTCCTGGTGTTACTAAACGGTCTCCCATCCAAGTACCGACCAGGCCCTTCCCTGCTGAGCTTCCAAGGTCTGACGGGATTGGGCAGAGCATAGACGGTATGACCACCATATTTCCCTGCCTCCATATATCGAACATCAGATGTTCTTATTGCGACAGGCCTAATTGCAATTCGATTTACCATTTTTATATTTGATGCATTTAATTGCATGAACTGCTAAAATGAGTGGAGTTACTTTTGGACTGTGAAACAACATATTGTTTGCCGCACTATTCGACAGACGGTGTAGTTTGTTTACGGATCCAACATGACAGCAGCAGACGCGAAGCCATCTTTCCATCTAGCTTTAGACTGTGTTCTAAATAGTTCAGCTCCAAAGTTTATTTTAAAAGAAGAACGGCGGGTGCGTCATACGTCATCGAGTACATTTGATACGATTGGCTCTGGCTACGTGCAGATAAATAGTAGACCACACCTCTTCTACCAGAAAATGAATGGGTGGTTCCCAGACTAAATATCACTTGTGATTTTTTGGCGGGCGCTAGCCATGCTAGACAGCACCCTCTTCTGGAGGAGTTTCTCGACATTCAGAGTACCACCAGGGGACAGCCACGTGACGAAAATAAGTCCGGGATGGAAGCACAAAAAAACTTTAGAATGAGCTTTATGGAAACTCAGACCTCCTTAAACATCCATCAATCAGAGCCAGAGACAGAAGAAAAAGAAAAAGAAAACGGGAGTCTCTTGTGGTTAGGTTATTGCAGTACCTAGAACCTTGATGTGATTCGATAAACCTAGCTTGTACTAAAAATGTAAAGCAATTTTTCAAAGTGCAAGACCTCGTGTAACGTTCTATTTAAGCCTTTGCTGGTAAAGTGAGCCCAGAACCTGACTTAAAAAGCTACACAGTGTACATGTGGGTGGGTACAACAATTACCCACAAAAAGCTTTAATCTTGCCCTGTCTTTCCGTCCGTTTTCCCTCCAGACACGACTCCGTGAAGCCGCTCTTCTGCCGTCGCCATGGTTGAGCCAGTGGACCGCCCCTCCACAGCGGGGCAGAGGCTGAGCGCCCCGGAGAGCTTCGGGGTGTCCACCCTGGAGCCCGGCATGCGCCCCCCTGTCCAACCCCCGGGGCGACCGGTGTCCATCCGGGTGCAGATGATGGACGACACACAGGAGGTCTTCCAAATATCGGTACGTCTTTTTTTAACAAGAAAACCACAAATGATTTCAACTTTGAAGCATTTCCCCCTTTTTAACACGATGTGCCAACGCCGCAGCCTTCCGAATATGCTGCGCTAGCTTTCAGCGCTGGCATAAATAACTCTTTGTTTAACTTAGGAGATGTCAGTCCAAGCGTTTCAATGACTCATGCCTGCACTTGTCTGTGAAGCTACAATCTTTTTTACCACACAGAGGCTTTTGGAAAGGATCTAAACGCAACTTTTGGGATGCCTTGGGCTGGGCTTCCTCGGCTCTTGTTTTATCTGGCAACAGTTGAAACCCGCTCCGGCCCGCCTCCCGGTGAATGCAAATGTGTGAGCAGAGGGTGCGCTGTTATTCAAATAGAACGTAGCGTGTTACTGTACTTTTGGCAGCGGCTGCGCTTCGAGAGGCTTAGTCGTCCCTTTTTTCTTTTCGCATTGACGTCACCGCGCCTCCGTAACTATCACAAATTAGGGAAAGGCTTTGAACGGCGTTTTGAGACTAAACTGGGCCTTATCTTCACTTCCTGGATTGCAAGCGGAAGTGGGATATCTGCTCGCTTCCTGTCCAAACACGCCACACCTACAGCCCCGTAGTAACGTGACGGGAATCGGACACATAATTGTCTTTCGTGGGAGTAAACGCCTCCCTCACGTGATGAAGTGGCAAAGTCATGGGGGAGAGCGGGGCGGGTTGGGCCACATAAGACATTTGTTAGGTCTGCACATTCTCCAGAACCTTGTACACACCTCTGAATCCCGAGGCTTTAATATTCAACAGAAACGGAATATATGCCATTTAAATTAGTGTGATTATTTGACTCAATGACCCCCCCCCTACCCATGACCGGAGAGGGTTGGGTCAGTCCAAGGGGTCACTATTTTGAAGGGTAGACACTAACATCTATCTGACAGAATGAAACAGGGTCTTCACAAAGAAAACTATATATTTTAAAACAAAAACCTGTAAACTGTGGTGTTGGTCATGACTGTACTGATGATAAAAACAAATATTATTAAAAAATTAAGGAAATGTGTGAAAAATTGGAAATCATATGGGGGGAAAAATGGGAAAATGGGAGAAATTGTGGCAAAAATAAGGACAAGTGGGAGAAATGGGAAAAATATTAGCAATAAAAAATGAGGCGGGGAAAAAATAAGGGAAATTGGGAAAGATTGGGCCAAAATAGTTGTTTTCAAAATCTGGAGAAATGTGGCAAGTAATTAAATTGGGAAAACTTTTTATTTAATTTTATTTTTTTTGGAAAAATGGGGGGAACATTTTGAAAAAATAATTTATTAGAGCTGAAGTTCCAAGTTCCCTTTAATGCTGTCCCTGGAGCAACAGCATCAAAACTAATCTAAGATTGTGGCCGTGAAAGAGCCTGGTCGCTTCCAACTTCACCCCCATTTGGAGCTATAGGAATATGCTGGGAGAGGCCAAATGCTAACAACATCTTTAGTTGTTTTGCGTGACTGAGTGCACCCACAAAGACCAGACAGGTACACATCAACTCGTCTAAGCTCAGGTAAGAACATATCTCAGTATGGCAAACCGGTGGCCTGTTCCTTTAACAGAATCCATGACCTCTCACTTTAGCCCGGTCTTTCTTATTAGCTCCAAAACACTGAGCGACCAAACCCTCCCCATGACCCAACCCTCCCCATGACCCACCCTTACAGCATTCTGGCGTACCCTTCCAAAAATCATACCTCCTTCCTGTCTCGTTTCCGCGCCCTCGTCAAGCCGTTTTGTTAATAATAACGCTAACGCAGCTGCTCCATTTTACCAGTCTGGCATTTTGACTTTCTTGTGATGATAATTAGCGAGGGAAAGAGTAGCTCGCCGCTGACTCGTCGTCGCTGGCATTGTCGAACATCCAGGGCTGCCAGTTCGGGGAGCGGTAATTGGCTCTTGCAGAAAGAAAAAAAATGCCAAGAATGTGCGTGTGGTTTGTTTAGCGCCTGGGGTTGTGTCTGTGACTCCGGGGATATTCTTCAGATGTCACACTGTAAAGATATCTGACTTGACTTCTTCCCCACTTTCCCACACAAAGGACGTTTTCTTCAATAAGACGTCATGAGTCCGATGGCATCGGCTGAGGACGGAGTGTACTTGGACGTGACACGCTTTCGAAACTCTCTCGTCCAAATGCTGCTTATTCATGTCGAGGGATTGGCTGTAAGAAGTCGTCGTGTTGGTGTGTGTTGGGAGATAAGACTGCACTTTCAGGGAGATGGAGCGAGAGGGAGGGAGTTCATTAAGAAGCTTTGTTATCACGATACCTCAGCCTGGCCGCGACAATGAGTGTCATCAATTCTGGACCCAAAGAAGTGCATCAGTTCTAACTTCACCAGTCTATTCATTTATGTAAAATAATACGGCATTCGTGGGGGTAAAAACTTTTCGATATCTTGCACCTCGTAGACATTCATGTAGGGCTGCAACTAACGATTATTTTGGTAATCGATTAATCGACCGATTATTATTACGATTAATCGATTAATCGCTTGGCTGTGAAAGGTGCATGGAAATTGTGTTTTTTCCATTTTTTTATCACATAAAGCTAAAGCGACGCCGCTCGAGGACATGTTGATGGAGTAAACTTAAAGTAAACGTTTGTAGGAGGCTCTTTGTGCTGATTCTGCTTTCTGATTGGACGAGACAAAGACAGATATTTATGAAATTTACAATGTACAAAACACTGCAGACCCTCAATTTAAAAACAAAGTAGGTTTTCATCCAAAATACATAATTTTCATGTCTTTTTTGCTCTACTTTAGTCTGTGTTCACTAGAAAACGATGAATCGATTACTGAAATAGTTGACAACTATTTTAGTAATCGATTAGTTGTCGATTAATCGATTAGTTGTTTCAGCCCTACATTCATGTCCCTGAAAAATTGGCCCTGTCCTAAGTCTTACATTAGGGCAGGGGTAGGCAACGTCCGGCCCTCTAGCATAGAACCATAGGCCCTCAAGATGATTTTGAGAAATAACTTTACAACGGTTAAAGTACCTCTGATTTGTGTAGAGTTTAACCTCTTAACCTATGCCTTAATCAAACACATTTTCTCCAGTTTGGCTTGACCCAAATCTAAAAAGCCTCTCGACTGGAGCGTACAGCCTATAGGAGTAACGCCTCATTTGAAAGCCAAGACCGTCAAAACTGATCTTCAATTTTCCCTCAAGTTGCCGCCACATTGTCTTCATTCATTGTCGTCACTTTTTTGTCGCCTGTCTTTTTGTTTAATCTTTGATGCTTTTTTTTTTTTTAACCTTTTTAGATTTGGGAAAGGTCGAACTGGGGAAAATGTGTTCGCTTAAGGGGTTAAGTACTGTACAAATGTGAAAAATACTGTCAATTACTTAAAAATGTCCAAACAGAACACCAAATGAGGTCATATACTGTATTAGGCGCAGCATTGGCATTTGTAATGTTATACTTTTGGCTAAAATTGCCAGGTTCGGGCCTTGGTCTTTTTTACAATGAAGAAAATCGGCCCTCGATCCAGCAAACCTGCCTACCCCTGCATTAGGGGAAAGTAGTTCCCACTCCATGCTCTGAATGCATTTTCTCCTTCAAGCTCCAAAGAGGTTTAAGGTGGAAATGATGTTTGCCCAGAGGGTTCATTGACCGCTGATATCGGTCAATTTGCCTTGAGCAAGAAATTGCATTATCTTTTGTAAAGTTTTCTGCTAAGCAAACCAATACGGTCCAGAAATGTTGCTAGAAATATTTAAATGGACTTTCTGTGCATGTATGATTTAACCTTTTAATATTGTAGTTACTTACCCTGGGTGGTGTCTTTTTTTTTCTCTTTATTGAATCAGCAATGAAGGAGAACAAGAGGCGGGAGGGTGGGAGGAGCTTAGGGGGGAGACTTTGTTTGAGCTGTTTTAGATCAATTCATCTTTTTCCAACCAACAAAGTGTAAGATGGCAATAAAGATGTGTTCAAATCAAAAACCTGCAAAAAGCAGAATACCTGCTCTTTAAAGCCGCCCTCCGCTCGTCCTGGCCTGAATGGTTGCATTCCTGCATTCCATCGTTTCACGCCACCTTCGAATTAAGGCAAGGCAAGTTTATTTGTAGAGCACAATTCATACACGAGGCAATTCAACGTGCGTCACAGTTGCATAAAATGACAAGAAAGCAGATCGGATCAATTCATAAATTCCTCCTGTCAGTTCCCAGTGTCAGGACTGGAGCGGGGAAAAAGGCTTTTCAATGTTGTTGATTGGAATCAGCTGCAAAATGAACTGGGTTGGTCTCTCCAAACTCTTTTAAATTGAAATTGATGAAATTGATACAAAGCCGCAGTTATTTCACCTAGCCTAATATTGGATGTGAGCTGTTTTATGGCTGTGTTGCTGCCTCTTGGCCAAGTCACTCCAATCCAATCCACTTTATTTGTATAGCACATTTAACCAACACAAATGTTTCCAAAGTGCTGCACATGAGATCCTAAAAACAGATACAATACTTATTAGCTCTACCACCAATAAATAAATAAATAAATAAATTTAAAAAAAGAAAAAGAAAAAAAAAATGAAAATAAATAAAACCTGCATAAAACAATAAATAGTGTGTTAAAGACATTAATAAAAATAAAATAGATAAACCAAAAAATAATTAAAAACATTGAATAAAACAATAAAAAATATAAAAAAGAGATTGTAAATCCCAAGTTTCTACCTGGCTGGTTAAATAAATAAAATAACAGCGATCTAGCTTTGTCCCGCAGAAGCCGAGACAAGCTCCGCCCCACGCCCGCCTCACCTACACATGCAGGGATGGCAAATATTTGAAGCAGCAGACGCGGCAACAGTTAGATTTTAGCATTATGACAGAAGTTTACAAAAAAAAACAGTTTAATAATCCAATCTATACGAGGAACCGCCAGGTCTGTTTCCTCCTTTTGTTTACATGCACCAGGAAGAGTATGAGGCATTCGAGGGTTGCGGGAAATTAAAGCTCTGCACTGTCAACACAAACAGAGTTACATGAAGGTTGTAGTTTAACAAATAATGTAAGTCTCTGCTACATATCTTATTTATTCTGCTGGTAAATGAGCAGAACTACTAACACCTATTGCCAGAAGTAAATTCCAGGAGTATGGCGGAGTGCAGCAGGGGGCCCATAACCGGATCTTGTTCGATCGAAAACCCCAAAGCTGAAGATGATCTCTCTTATTTTACTTTGTGTAGAGTCTGAGGTCTGCATCCTTTGCCATTGAGAGCACACTGCACGACGCATTAGTGACCACATGCCGGGAATATTCATTATTGATATGGAGCAGAGCCTGGCAACCCGCTCCCACCTGGTAAATAATTCAAAAGGTGGGGAGGATGCAGGCTAATGTGCGCTGACGTGTCTCCGCATCCAGGGCCCAACTCTGCCTCACATTTCCTCAAACCTGCAACAAAACATCACATTTCCCCGTCCCTTTCATGCCCCTGTGCACTTCTCCAGCTGAAGGAAATCATGTTATAAAATACTACTGGCGGGATTTTTTCCACTCGAGTAAAGCCCGCTGTCCCAGATTTGCTCGGTGTAGCGTGAGGTCAGCGCCATTGATGAGGTTTACATCTTTTTATGTGGGAGGGAAAGTATTTTTGTGGTGGGATTATATAAAAAAAAAAAAAAACTACACAGAGGAACAAGTGAGTGCCTGCGAATCTTTTTCAAATAAACAAGCCGTGAACTCAATTTGAGGTTATTAGAAAACAGGCTTGAATTATATGCTTTAGGAAACGACATGCTCCTGCGGTGGTTTGATGGAGGACTTTAACTCGGTCTAGTGGCGACAATCTCGCCGCAGCCTTGGCAAGTCCCAACGTGATACTACACCAACTGATAAAACTGGCTCGTAAAGGATTGAACTTTGACCTGGCGTATCATCAAACAAAAGAGCGACGAAGAACTCCAACTGCAGAGTACAGAAGATGACTCAAGAGCTTCTCTCCGCTAGCTTCTCTCCGCTAGCTTCTCTCCGCTAGCTTCTCTCCGCTAGCTTCTCTCCCCTAGCCTCTCTCCCCTTGCTTCTCTCCCCTAGCTTCTCTCCGCTAGCTTCTCTCCGCTAGCTTCTCTCCGCTAGCTTCTCTCCGCTAGCTTCTCTCCGCTAGCTTCTCTCCGCTAGCTTCTCTCCCCTAGCTTCTCTCCCCGAGCTTCTCTCCCCGAGCTTCTCTCCCCTAGCTTCTCTCCCCTAGCTTCTCTCCCCGAGCTTCTCTCCGCTAGCTTCTCTCCGCTAGCTTCTCTCCGCTAACTTCTCTCCGCTAGCTTCTCTCCCCGAGCTTCTCTCCCCTAGCTTCTCTCCCCTAGCTTCTCTCCGCTAGCTTCTCTCCGCTAGCTTCTCTCCGCTAGCTTCTCTCCGTTAGCTTCTCTCCCCTAGCTTCTCTCCGCTAGCTTCTCTCCCCTAGCTTCTCTCCGCTAGCTTCTGTCCGCTAGCTTCTCTCCGCTAGCTTCCCTCCCCTAGCTTCTCTCCGCTAGCTTCTGTCCGCTAGCTTCTCTCCGCTAGCTTCCCTCCCCTAGCTTCTCTCCGCTAGCTTCTGTCCGCTAGCTTCTCTCCGCTAGCTTCCCTCCGCTAGCTTCTCTCCGCTAGCTTCTCTCCGCTAGCTTCTCTCCGCTAGCTTCTCTCCCCTAGCTTCTCTCCACTAGCTTCTCTCCCCTAGCTTCTCTCCACTAGCTTCTCTCCCCTAGCTTCGCTCCCCTAGCTTCGCTCCGCTAGCTTCTCTCCCCTAGCTTCTCTCCCCTAGCTTCTCTCCGCTAGCTTCTCTCCGCTAGCTTCTCTCCGCTAGCTTCTCTCCGCTAGCTTTTCTCC
This sequence comes from Gobius niger, assembly GCF_951799975.1. NCBI lineage: Eukaryota > Metazoa > Chordata > Actinopteri > Gobiiformes > Gobiidae > Gobius > Gobius niger. The sequence goes on from NC_136874.1 coordinate 16,152,584, forward strand.
GCTAGCTTCTCTCCGCTAGCTTCTCTCCGCTAGCTTCTCTCCGCTAGCTTCTCTCCGCTAGCTTCTCTCCGCTAGCTTCTGTCCGCTAGCTTCTCTCCGCTAGCTTCTCTCCGCTAGCTTCTGTCCGCTAGCTTCTCTCCCCTTGCTTCTCTCCCCTAGCTTCTGTCCGCTAGCTTCTCTCCCCTAGCTTCTCTCCCCTAGCTTCTCTCCCCTAGCTTCTCTCCCCTAGCTTCTCTCCCCTAGCTTCTCTCCCCTAGCTTCTCTCCCCTAGCTTCTCTCCCCTAGTTTCTCTCCCCTAGCTTCTCTCCCCTAGCTTCTCTCCCCTAGCTTCTCTCCCCTAGCTTCTCTCCCCTAGCTTCTCTCCCATAGCTTCGCTCCCCTAGCTTCTCTCCCCTAGCTTCTCTCCCCTAGCTTCTCTCCCCTAGCTTCTCTCCCCTAGCTTCTCTCCCCTAGCTTCTCTCCCCTAGCTTCTCTCCCCTAGCTTCTCTCCGCTAGCTTCTCTCCCCTAGCTTCTCTCCCCTAGCTTCTCTCCCCTAGCTTCTCTCCCCTAGCTTCTCTCCCCTAGCTTCTCTCCGCTAGCTTCTCTCCACTAGCTTCTCTCCTAAAAAGCCTGAATATAGCAAATCTCGAAATATTCTCATAAATATATTTGGTTTCTGTGGCATATTTCTGCTTATTTGTCTGTCGCCGGTGGTCACTGCACTTGTGGTTTGCACATTTTTAATCTCCCATGCCGTCCGGGCTGTATTGGATTATTATGACTGCGGTAAATTTGAACCGTGGACTCCCTTGGGTGCTATGTAGCCTGTTTGAACCCTGCCCCTCACAGATGTTCGTTGGTGGAGGATATAACAGTTTGCTTCTGGTTATGCCTCCATACCCTAACACTGCCTTCTGATGGGTTCATATACATTTGACCCTAATCTGTGGCCATGATCGGCCTACTCTACGATTACGCGTAGTTTCTGATGCATTGTGCCTTTTTACAATGGCTTCCGGGATTACAAACGCACAAGATACGCGGGATTATAGGAAGATAGATGGAGCAGCTTTACGGACAGAGCCAGTTGACGGACGAGCGTTTCCCCCTAAAGGCCTATGAAAGATGAGCTACTGGTCCCATTATGCGCTTGCACACACAGGCAGTCGGTTCTTAACTGCCATGTGAAATAGTTGACATTTGAGATAGATGGCGGGGGGGTTTTGCGCCGCCAGTGTCCGCTTTGGGAGTCCATCGCACACATGGAAGGGACAGATATGAAAGGAATGAGGAAAAGACGATAGCGGGAGCGAGTCTCACTTATGGCGGCTCAAACGGAAAGCAGAAGTCGACCGGGTGATTGGCATTTTTCCATTGTTGTGGTCTGACTAGATTCACAGCAACAATGGCAGTAATCAGAATAAGAATTTGGCTCGTGGTCTCTCTCGGCCCCCGAAAAACAAACATTTGCATATTGTTTGTCGGGGAATGGATTTGCATTGTCTTGTTCAAAAGGTGGTTTTTCAATTGTTTTCTTTTCTTTTTGGTTCGTAGGCATTAGGCAGGACAATGGGTAGCGAGAAATGGGAGAGAATGCACCAAGCACCCAAGATACACTAAAATCGATTTCTATGCCCGATATTGTTGTAATTCTCAGTCACAGCGAGTATTCCATCGAGTTGCAGAGTGTCGTGTCTCGTAGTGTGTGTAGGACGGTTCACGACTGGACCCGAAAGATGCGACCCAGACGCAGGAAATCAAACATTTTTTAATTTTAAGCCCGATTTTGGACGCACAATAGTGAAGACACGGAATGCAGCAGCCAATAACAGTGGAAAATACACAGAAAAACACCCTAGCTACCTCCATTTTCATTTCTCTGTCATAACAGAGGCACAAACAACTAATGTCATGGCCACTGCCCCACACAGACCACCTCAAACAGCACATTATATCACCAAAAGTTCACATGAACCATCTTTTACAGCTACAATCAACCACAGAGTTTAACTGCCTGTACTGTGTTTGGAGTTGGACAATTCAGATACTTCTCTCCGCTAGCTTCTCTCGGCGAGCTCCTCTCTGCCCACTAGCTTCTTTCCGCCCGCTAGCATCTCTCAGCTAGCTTCTCTCAGATAGCTTCTCTTTGCTAGATTCTCTCCGCCCGCTAGCTTCTGTCTGCTAGCTTCTCTCTGCTAGCTTTTCACTGCCCGCTAGCTTCTCTCCGCCCACTAGCTTCTTTCCGTCCGCTAGCTTTGCGCTAGTTTCTCTCTGCTAGCTTCTCTCGGCTAGCTTCTCTCTGCTAGCGTCTCTCTGCTAGCTTCTCTCCACTGTCTGAAGTTTGTCCACGTCCTTTTCTTATTAAATCCACAGGTAATACACGACTGCTCAAAGGTTTGGGGTCCTTGTTTATGAAGAAAATCGCTTATTTTTTCAATCAGGATGACATTAAAAGAATCATAAATACAGTCTAGACATGGTTAATGTTGTGAAGGCCTGTTCTAGCTGGAAACGGGTGTTTTTTAATGGCATACCTACATAGGTGTGCAGAGGTTGTGATGGTACATGTGTTAGCTTGAGGGTAATTGATGATTAGAAAACCCTCTCGCAATGATGCTAGCACTGCTGAAAAGTGTTATGCTGATTAGAGTGGCTATAGAGCTCTTAGAATTATATGTTGTGTGGAATGGGGCATTCTTCACACATTTTTTTAAGACTGAAAAAAATCATGTAGTCTGTGCTCAGCCTCAATAAACTGTTGGAGCTGTGAATTCAGAGTCTAGATATACAAGCTAACCCCTGGGCCACTGCAGCTCGGAGCGATATTCACACTTTTGAATCTCAGGACAATTGCTAAGAAAGTTACAAAGTCTATTGGTCATCTTCCGAGCTCAATAAATGCTTGGGCTGCGTGATTTGATATCGCCTCGCCACCTTTTCCTGCTGCTCCCCCCCTCAGGCATGAGTGCTCCCATTTCAACCTCTCTGTTTTCTTTCCTGTAAACTAGAAACTGCTTTTATGCACTCGGGCTGGTGAGAGAGTGGAGGGTGAAAACATGTAGTTTGGAGCTTCAGTATGATCACGTACCTTCATATCTTCTGCAGGGTTGCGTGTGTGTGTGTGTGTGTGTGTGTGTGTGGGTGGAAAGGTGATGTTTAGAGACAATAAAAAGCAGTTATTTTCTGTCGAGACACGAGTGCCGGCTTTGTGATCTGCGCAGTTTCATGTGTCATCGCAGAGATCTGTCTTAGGTTTGTACTTGTTGTGAATGTGAAAAAAATGATGAGCTTTTGTACGTTCCGGAGGAGATAACGAAGGGATGGATCGTGTTTGAGAAGAGGGAGTAGAGCTGATTTATACACTGCTTTTTCATTAGTAAGATAAACCCGTCCAGCATGTGGGCTCCAGTCATATTCAAAGTGAGAAACGGTATGCTTACGTGATGTTGGCAGGCTCCGTCCGATACATTCTTGAGGCAGGAGACCACAGAGAAGGGCCACTCCAGTTTTTGAAGCCGGTCCAGCCCTCCAACCTTTCACACGTGGATTAAAAAAAAGTTTGTGTCGCTGTCACGCTTCGGTCAGGCCACAATAACTACAAATGTAAAATGTTGACCTATCGTAAGTAGGGTTGCAAAGGGGTGGAAAATTCCCAATATATTTCAAGAAATTAAAAACTGACCTGAACTATAGACTTTTATAGACTCCAGAAGGTCAGGGGTTCAAATCCTGGGCCCTGAAGGTGCACACTGTGGTTGTGTCCTTGGGTAAGACACTTCACCCTCTGTGCCTCCAGTGTCTGCTTTGGTGTATGATTCAGAGAGTGAATGGGCGAGGGATTCCTTGCTGTAAAGCGCTTTGAGTGCCTAATGTAGATAGAAAAGGTGGTGCTCAGATGGAGATGATTTCTTTGAGACTTTTCATTTCTGCCAATCAAATGTTTATGCTTCAGTTTATATCTGTAAAAAAGCCACCTTCAGGCTTGTTAATTCCGTGTTTATCCCTATTAATTCCCATACATTCCTTCAACACCCATCGAAAGAGTGTTTTGTTTCTCGTTTTACTAAGATGATTTATTCTGACTTTTTTTTTTCCACGGTAAAAGATGCGCAGGCACGTGGAAGCGTTTAGTCCCGGTGAGTTCAAAGCCAGGGCCACGGACGGATCCCTCTGAGCGACGATTCCCGCTCTGCCTCTTGCGCAGAGAGACGCAATATCTGGAAAAAAACCAGACCCGGGATGTTCTGTCGTGAGAAACACTGCGCGGTCAAAAGCCATATCCATAGAGAGACCGGGCGATATTGCTACATCCGTCTCCAAAGCTTCAGCTGAATACAGTGGTGCTTTTTTCTTCTTGTGGCTGAATGAGGTCCCCTGTGAGGAGCCGGAGGGGCCCGCAGGAGTGGGAGCAGGGGCCCATTCCGGGGTAATTGCGTCGCCTCCGGTTTACAGCGCTGTGCACCACACCATCATGTGTCATGTTGTGGAGTCAGTGGACTGTTCTGGAGCAGCCTCTGTTTGGCCTGTAGTGACAGTTACAGCTACTGTGTTATTACAACTGCTGCTACATGAACATGGCAGTGTGTTCATGTACCTGACTTCACATCGCAGCAGGCACTCGAAGCAAATTTACAGAGAGAGAAACACAGTGTGTATATCTCGCGTGCAAATTTGCTCCGGACAGTGTCCATCTTCAGGCAAGAAGGAAATGCCTTCTGCGAGGAAGATTCTTTGGATTCTTTCTTAGCTAATAGGATGTCGGAAAGGGAGGTTACTGTTGTATGAAAGACACTTTTTAAATATTTTGCTTTCAGTTATTTTTTTTTGTCTTCTGTAATGAAAAACATAAAGCCTTTCTTCCAGATTCCTCTACATGACACACACCACTGTTCTCTCTTTTTATTTCACACAAAGAGATGAAACTTCCAAATCTTTCTGGCTTTTCCAGGGTCATTGACTGCGGAATCCTTCGTCAGTCTTTATCTTTATTAAGTTTTGTTAGTTTTATTAAGTTTCTGGATTTTCACTACCTTCACAGTCTCAGCGAATTTCTGCGAGTTATGTTTGTGGAAAATCCTGTTATTAATTTGGGGATTTATGGATTTTCTACAACCGGCTGAAGTTCCAATCTTTCCCATTGACTTACAATGGAGCATCTGCAAATTCAGGATTTTCAGCCATTTTTTCCGTATTTTCTGCAATTTCTGCAATTTGTGTATGTTGAGCTTCAGCAATTTCAGTCTTCTACAGTTTTCAATTTTTTTTTCTATGAGATTGGGAATTCTGCCCATTTATTTGTATGGTTGTGTGGAGGGGTGTCCTCATTCATTTTAATAGAACTTCAGCTACAGTTAGATCTTTCAGCCACCTTCTTCAGCTTCTGCAGTTTCAGCAGTTTAACCAGTTAATGGAATTGAATCAGTTTATGCAAATTAAACAGTTCATGCAATTTATTGAATTTAAAGGGACTATACAGAGTTTAAAAATGTTCCTCCCCTACATGTTCCACCATGTCCTGATGTGTACAAGAGCTCAGACCTGTTCACCACAACTGCCTCTAACTGTCACTCAGAAATGTGTTACTTCGGGTCCAAAGTGCCGTCATGCACGAGCTTAATATAGAAGGTGCAGTTACACGTAAGACCTGAGGTGGCAGTAGTGAGTATAAAATAACCACCTTGCATCTAGTCTCTACAGTTTATGCAAATAAAAAAAAATCAGCAATTTCAACAGTTTCAGCCTTTGCAACAGTTTTAGTTTAGAGTTGGCATGAATCTGAAGACCCTTCTTTACCACCGCTTTGACGCTGCACAGATTACAAGAGCAAAGCATCCGCGGTGCAGGGTTTAGCGAGAGGCTTAGGACCCAAATGTCGGTCTCAATATCCCAAACGAGCGCTGGCAAGCCATGCCCGTATAACGAAGCCCTGTACATCTGCCAGACACTTCACCCCTCGCTCGCTCGCTGGCTCGCTGGCCTGCCCTGGATCCTCTCTCAATAGGTGAAGCGTTTGTTAATCTTAAGTTGTCCCGCTGGATGTTTTCCAGAAGCCTCGGCGGAATTCAGCGGTGACCCCTCCCTCCCCCTGCCGCGTCCCCCGTCCACAGACGCTCACAAACCGTCACCCTGGAATGTGATGTTTAGGGGGAGAAAGTTGACCTCTCTCGGCTACAAAACGCTATCACACTGGGTTAGCTGTGTTATTGCTATCTTACTCTCTATTTCCACTGTACATTTTATACGCCTCATTACAAAATTGGCAAGATATTCACGCTGCAAGATCTTTTGATTGCGGCAGCCAGCGACTAAATCATTCCAGGCGAAGTTTAACCACAAACCCAGCCCTGAATCGCATCCACGCCCCTCTACCTCATAAATTAGCGGTTCGAGCAACACTTCGCTCGCAGAAAAGCGCTGGTTAGGGTTTTTCTTTTGTGTTTTGTCCACCATTTTTCGCCACACATTTACTGAAGCCTTGCATAGCTTATACACACACACATGGCGCTAATTGCATTTTAATGGTACAGCCCTCCGCTTGTGTTCCACTCAGCAGCTTAATTTAATTGTGCGCTGCTATTGTGCGGTGAGCCATGGCGTGCGCGCAGCAGAAATACCCGCACATCGACTGTTGGCATTTTTCATCACGGCTCTACCCCCCCCCCCCCCAGTTTCTTCTCCATCGGTGTTTTGCCAACGCGCTGTTTACTTCTCGGCATATGCCCGTCCACGTCCGTGCGACGGCGGGCGCGAGAGCGGAGGAGGCCTTTCCCTTCTGGCGGGGTGGCAGGCTGGCTTCGACGCCTCGCCAGAAGGTTAAGCAGTTTAGTCTAATCCGCGCGGTCCGACGCAATTGGTGGACGGTCGAGGAGGGAGGAAGTGTCGCCCAGATGTCCCGCTGTTCCCTGGAATTTGGTTCCTCGACGCCGTCAGCAGAGCAGTAGTGTTTGAGCGGAGATGGGCCCTTGTGTCTCTGCATCGAGACTAAAATTGCATTGTTTTGAACAGTTCGTAGTTTCAGGGTTTCTGCACGGCGTTAAAAAGCATTAAAGTGCATTTGACAGGTTTTAATGCTTTTGAAAGTATGACTTATTTAGATGCATCTGTTGTATGTAATAATTATAATATTATTTCAGTGACATTTTGGGCAGTAAAGTGATTTTTGTTTGAATTTTTAAGTTGCTGATAGAAACTGAGAGATAAAGGTAAAGGGCCATAGCAGTTTGACTCACTCCCATGGACACAACATGGTCGGCATGGCAACAGTTTACAATTGTTTGCCTGTATCTATGTCACTTCCTGTCAGTGTCCAATAAGGAAGTGAAACTATAAACATCAAAAATGGGTAAAATGTTTTGTTTTAGCCAAAAGTGTGTCTACTGTGTCATTATGCACTTTAACCGTCAATTGATGAATTATGCCAGAATTAGATTATTAAATTGTAACTGGCTTTAAATCAAATTTTCTTAAATTTAAGAAAATTTGAAAAATGTTCTTAAATTTTCAAATATATTGAAAAATATATTTTTTTCCTTGGTGACAGAACCCACAACAATGGCACTGCAGTATTTTTACTGCATGCATTTTATCAAAAGCACAAAAATGTTGGTCTAAAACTGATCGGCTGCAGTTTTGTCCAGTTTAATTTTGAATATCAACATTTCCCTCATTCCTCTCTTTGATTGAATTGCTACGAATCATTTTTACAAGAAATGTACTTTGATCACAGATGACACGAGACGAAAAGGTTACCTGGTGCTTACCTGTCTCCTGAACCTTAATAAGACAGAGGGTTTCTTGGTTGTTGGGTCAAGATCATGGAATTCATTCAAATGTGTTAAAGGAGATGCATCTTGGGAATATTATATTATATATTGTATGCTGGAATGGCAACAATTGTTTTTCTAAAATTGTTAGAATGTATTGATTTTGAAACACCAAAAAGTGGATTACCAATTGTTTGGGTCACCGTGGCTTGGTCATCGATTTTCCAGTAATTTTTGGACTATAAGACAATGTCATCATGTTCCTTTTCACCCATCTACTGTTCATATTAATGTTTGACCCTGCAAAGAAAAATATGAACATGGATGAATAAAAAGCGTCACATTTGACTTGCTGCCCACTGTAGACACCTCTGTATATTGTCCGTGATCAAGGTCACATGTAAAAGGGTTATTTTTATCTGTCTGAAAACCTGGGCGGGGGAAGAAAATACCTTTGGTTGTGCATATTCATCAAAAAATTCAATAGCAAACCAGTCTAAGTTTCAGCGACTCTTGTCTGTATTGGAACGGCGTACCCCAAAGCTCCACCCTGGGCACGTTTCATTTTCCACCCTGACACACAAAGCAGCGATCACGCCAGGTGCTGTTTTGCATTTTACACATCCCACCTTAAGGAAAAATCTGTCTGACACTGTCTCTCCAGAGCCGAGCAGCTGTTTCCCCCCCTCTCCCGTGCACAACCTGGGGGGTGTAGAAATATTTCCAGCAATTTGTCATCACGTCTGATAAGAGCCGCTTATGCTCCGAACACGAGGACGGGAAGCGCTTTTAATCCCATATATAAAGCCATCGAATTAGAAGATAATGACAATTTTTATGCTTATGTCGCGGATCTCATTAGTCGGAACCTTTGGGGAGCAGTTACCAACCCCCCATTTTATAATTGTCACAGCAACGTAAGGCCCTACTGCATCACCCTCAGGCGTGTTGCTTCATTCATGAGAAAAACAAATGCAAAGACACTGCATTAGCTTCAGTGAGACGGTAAAAAAAACACTGACATCCTTTTTTCCTGCTACATTTATGAAAATAGAACACAGTACATAAAAATGTGGTGAAAACGTCTTGGTTTGGACCACAGCGGGCGACCTGCAGAGGAATTTGTTCAGTCTTTCCCCCGTGCGGAGCGTTCTTATCATCAGACTCTCCCATCTGGTTTCTATCCCCGTAGACGTTCCACTGCAGGATCTCATGACCAAGTAAAAGTCCCTTCTCAGATCCCCTCAGGCGCTGTAGTCAGGTGATAGAGACATGCAGAGCCCAGGGAGCTTCACTGTTTATCCATACACATTTCTCCCACTCCAATAGCATCTTATCAGTGCAGAGACAGTGAGCACTCGAGGACTACATTGGTCGTATTTCCTGGTTCTGGTCAGGGGTGGACTGGAGCTGCTTGTGTTCTTCTGAATGTACTGCACTGAGCAGAACATTACAGTCAGTCGTCCAACCTGCTGGAGCCAAATGACAAGTCCAACTGCATCTTGTCTTTTGTTTTTCAGAAGCTTGGATAGAAGCTGCCTATTGTGATTGTCAAACCAGATGGATAGGTCCATCATAAAAACAGACTCGATAATAAATAACTCCACTAACCGCTCTGGAGGCAAACGTACTACAGTAGTGTTTCCAAAGTTGGGATGTGTAATAGGGATTCGACGATAAACAATGACATCGTTAATCCCAATAAAAAAATTAATCAAATGCAGCAATTAATCAATCACCACATTTTTTTATTATCGTGCTAGAAGATGACCGCCATCAGACAACCAGTGCTGGTAACTGTACCAGAGGTGGGTACGTCTCCATGGAGATGTGACTAAAGTCAGCAGTATTTAAGATATCAGGAGGTTAGTTCCACATCCCAATCCATTCTTTGATTACCCACTGTAGAAATAGTCCAAAATGTTACACACTATAAATACTTTATGTCTCACTCAATATGACCTTTATTTAGCAGACAATGAAGAGGACTATTTAATAATATCCCAATCCCCATCATTTCTGCAGTTTCAGTGATTTTTAAAACCATAGGCAAATATCGTGATAATGTTGTTAATCGCAATTATTTTGGCCAAGATAATCGTGACCCCAAATTTCATTATCGTCCCATCCCTAATGTATAACATGTGCCACTATATACATAATTAGACAACAAATAAAAAACATATTCTGTGGTTATTTCAACTCCAGTCTTCGAGCATCACTCAGTACGTTTACATGTGAAGTCTAGTCCGACAGTTGTACACAGCTTTGTTGAACAATGGCGCAGTAGTCTATTAGAAGTAACTAACACAATGTTATTTGACAATTTGTTGTTTTTGCTTCCCGCGGCCCGACGCTTTCTGGTTACATGCTGCTCCAGTCCGACCCAGGCAGGAAACCAATCGGCTCTGGGCAATCCTGTTCTAGTCCGGATAGGCAAGAGATTAGACTTTCCCATGGTCATGTAACTGCAGTGATTGATGCCACTATCAGTCTTTTTGAAGGTCGGCCTTTTTATAGTTCACCCACAAGTGTGTGGTTTACAAGGGGACGCAATACGCTCCGAGCAAAGTCAATTTAACATCAATTTAACATCCACAACAGAACATGAAGCCAAACATTTGAGACGGTTTTTGCTTGAGCGCATATTACAACATACGACACTGATGATGCATAAATTAGAGTATCCTCATCATCATACAAGTGATCTGTTATTGATTCATATGCCCAACATATTTCAGCTAGACTAGAAACATCAGATCTCTGTCCTTTACTCCGGCAAATCTTAATTGCACTTTTTTTCCCTTTTCACATTTGCTCGTACTGTACTCCTCTCCTTATCAAATCCAATAACACGTCAAACAGATTGCATCTCGTCACCGGCAAACACTTGTTCCTGATTTAGCCCTCGCGCCACAATTAGCTTCTCTCCGCGAGCGCTGTTTAGGGCCAGTAACACAAACCAGACCTGTTGACTGTGTGGGAGCTGCCACAGCCGAGCGGACGGCCGGCGCTGATGGATATTTTTATACTCCACTCTGACACTCGGGCCCCCTTGCAATACACCCAGCTGTAATTTGGGTTTAGATCGCTACGAAAAGGCCGTGAGTCATTTTGCAAGAAGAAATGAGAAACCGTCGGCTAAAGGCGAGCGCTTACCGAACGTCGCTGTTTTTATTGGAATCTTGTTTTTCGGAGGGGGAAACACACAGTAACTCTCAATAAAGCGCCTCTCTCCTTATAAAGCACCGGCTCTTTAAAAAGCAATGTATCATCATTTCACTTGTTATAGAGGGTTTTTTTTGGGGCAAAGATAAACGAACAATGTCTGCCAAGCTCTGAGCCCAGTTGGGTTCACTAATGGACACTTATTTTGAGCGCTCCTGCTTTGGGAGAGATGCCTTGTAATTATCTTCAATGGGAAGAGTCACGAGGGAGGGGCAGCTGTGCGACTGGACACTGCTTGTTCACAGGCGACCTCGCTTTTGCAGGTCGCAGTGGAAGTTTTGAACATTGGCTGGGAGAAGTATAGACACAGACGGCATCTCGTCATAGAAGGGGGCGTGGCTTCGCCGAGGGGGAAAATAGAATCTTCAGAGAAACACAATTTTCCACTCTTTTTAACCATTTTCTGGTGGAATATCAACTTATTTATCACATAAATAAAGTCAAGTGTAAATCGGGCCCATTTGGATATTTTCTCACAGCACATTTTTCAGTAGAAGTGAAAAAACGGCAGTTGTAGCTAGTGCTAGCTAGCCGTTAGCATTAGCACGATGCTAACGTGAAGCATCAAGTTAGCATTCTCCGTTATTCATGTATTTATGGGCTGTTGAACCACTTTGCTCCTCCCCATGTCTTTGTATCTTTATTTAGTAGAAAACTATATTCATAAATCAGCATTTGTTAAAGTAGTTTTTGAATAATTAGAGAAAGTTTACATTTTTCTCCAAATTGTTTTCCCCCTTAACTGCTTTCAAACATGACCATATATGGGTGATTCCAGAGATGCCGTCTGTATCTATACGGCTACAGCGATGGCTGGGTACCGGGACATTTTCCCCCCAGATACCAGTACATTAACAATACTTGGTTTTCAATACTGATGCCTGAACGATACTTCCTGATACTTGAAATCTAGAACCAGAAAACAGAACAATAACGTGTGGAAGATCTGCACATTTACCATATCGGGTTCACCATATGTTGGGTTTACTATTTGTTGTTCTCCAACATCAAGAAATGTGTGGAAAATGGGGTATTATTTGGGGAAAAATTCAAGAAATGTTTTGAAAAATTGCGGCAAAAATAAGGAAATATATTGTGGAATAATGGGACAAAAATAGGAGAAATGTAAATAATGAATCAAGCAAAAATGAGGGGAAATAACTGGTAAATCATCTATTTGGGCTGAAACAACCGAGTCACTTCCTTTAACTCCTTAACCAAGTACAGTCCAGCTTTACCCAAAGGTCACGGCCTATAGCAGTGGTTCCCAACGTTTTTTGTCTTTCGTACCCCTCTGGCCTTTCAGTGGTCAACCGTGTACCCCCTACCTCAATGGCGTTACAGTTTATTTAGAAAGTAATTACTTAAAAGTGGTATTTGTAAGAAAAAGGACAATGTTGCAGTCAAAATAAACCTACAATTCTCCCAAAGCAACACATTTCACTGAAAAATATAGCTTTTCCTATAAAAAATGATGTTACATGTTCCCCTTTTTTCAATCTGAAATAGTTCCAAGTACTCCCTGCTAAGTCCTCAAGTACCCCTGGTTGGGAAACACTGACATATAGGACAGTATAGCACCTAATTTGAAAGCTAAGGCCAACAAAGCTTTTTTTTCATCACTTTTTTGTCACTTTTCTGTTGCTCGTCTGTAGGTTTTTGTCAATCTTATGCTGCATTTTCATCCTTGTTTTTGTCTCATTTGTGTTGCTCTTTTGACACTTATTTCAAGAAGCTTTTAGATTTGGGTAAAGCCAAAATGTGCTCGGTTCAGGTGGGGGTTAAAGGAACAGGCCACCGTTTTTCCATACTGAGATATGTTCTTACCTGAGCTTAGACGAGTTGATGTGTACCTGTCTGTGGAAGAGCGTGGTCGCTTCTAACTTCACTCCGTTTGGAGCCATTGGAATATGCTGGGGGAGGCCAAATGCTAACAACATCTTTGGTCATTGTGAGTGACTGAGGGCATGCACAAAGACCAGACAGGTACACATCAACTCGTCTAAGCTCAGGTGAGAACATATCTCAGTATGGAGAAACGGTGGCCTGTTCCTTTAAGAGCTGAATGCTGTCCCTGGACCAAGAGCATCAAAACATGGATCTAAAGATATACTATACTTCAATTTTTGATACTGGTATAAGTGAACAGCACCCAGCCCATAGCTACGTTTATGCTACAAAAAGTAAATATCAAGCATTGGCTTAAATGACTTGAATTGAGGAAATGTTTCTTGTTTTGAGCGGTTTTCACTCATTCAGACACTTTTCCTGATCGGACCGAGTTTGCTTTGCTTGTTTGAGGACATTTCACACCAGTTCTAGGGTAAATCTCGCTTGAAATAAGAAAGTAAAATTGCCAATGAGACAAGAACAATTTTCTTTCCCCATTGGCAAAGAAAATGACATGAAATAAGGACGAAATGTATCGAAACGAGTCAGAAACATCTCAGAACAAGTGAAATGATCTAGGACAAATGCCCAAGAACTTCTTAACTAGTCAAAACAGCTAAAATTTGGATTATTATGCTCAAATTGAGATACTAGATACTGATCTAGTTAAATACTTTTTGCAGTGTATTCATCTAACTTTAGCCTTGGCGTGAATGGACTGCAGAAGGAGGTAATCTGGGATGTTCTGTTAATAAGATTAGGTCTGCCATAATGACCCCACCTTCCATTGCTTGTTGAGTTTGGATGCGCCAGAAATCTCTAGCTCTAATCAGTATTCGTTTAAAAAGTGGGTCACGTAGCAGTAGCCTGGGTTTAAGGTTTGAAATGGTTTCCTCCCAGGCCTGTGTTGCTCCTGGTCGTCCACATAGCCGCTCAGATAAGAGCGTGTGTGCGTGTCTCCGAACCCCGTCCAAGCCTAAGTTGCTGTGAGTGGTTTTGGCCGGGTAAGAAAGGGCTCATTGATGGCGCTGCTGAAAGACTGGATTGTGCGCTAAAGTGAAAAGGCTTCAGCTCTTTTTTTTTTCTTTTTTTTTTCGGGAGCCAAGACTCGGCTCGGCTGCAAAATTTCCGCAGATATTTATAGACGATCACAACCTCTCACGGAATCATCCAGATAGCGAGACGAACCCCAGTGCCTGTAAATAAACGAATGTACATGCTTCCATTTCGGCCTCTAAGCCGTGGCTGCTTCCTTTAGTGTAGCGGCTGCCAACATTCAGGAAGAATTGGACCGTCCCGACTTCCTGTTTGAACTCGATGACCACGAATCGGCCAAGGCCTACTCAGTGCATGTAGTCCACTCATCGGAATGTAGCTGTAGCATCACTAGCAGGTTTTTACAATGACAACCGAAAGTCAGGCATGAACTGAAGACTATAGCATATTTTCCTCCAGTTTGACTTTACCCAAATCTAAAGGCTTCTTGAAAAAAAAAAAGAGTCAAAATAGAGACACAAATGAGACAAAAACTAAGTCACAGAAACAAAAACGTGCCTAAAAAATACAACAGAAAAAGCCACAAAAGAGCAATCAGTTATAGGGCTTACACTGGCCTAATAGGCTGTGACCTTTTAGATTTGGGTAAAGCTGAACCGGAGAAAATGCACTTGATTCTGGCGGGGGTGAACCCAAGTCTAAAAAGCTTCTCAACTGGAGCTCACAGCCTGTATAGGTCAGAGTAACGCCTCATTTGAAAGCTAAGACCTACAAAACAAATTAAGCTTATTTCTCGTTATGACTGCTGGATTTTGTCCTTTTATTTTTTGTTTTCATCACATTTTTCTTGCTTTTTTTGTTTTACATAAACCTGCCAAGAAATGTAGCCAAAACACCACAAAAAAAAGCAATGAAAACGTGACATAAATGTGCCAAAAAAAGCGACACAAAAGGAAGTAAAACATGATCACAAAAACTAGGAGGAAACTTAGATGAGTTTTAGAGTTCGCAGCTTTCAGATGTGGTGTTATTCTGGCATATAGGCTGTAAACTCCAGTCCAGCTTTTAGATTTTGGGTAAAACTTTATCTACATTTTTTCTACCTCTGCCTTGTTCAATTTTTGGAGATGAGCTCGATATTGTAAGTGTGTATATCTTCCAAACAGCAGTGTAGAAATGATCTTGTGGAGGATATGTGTGAACTGTTTACACAAGTGTGCCGTCAGGACTACACAGGTAGAGGATTAAAAAGCCAAAAGATTAGCTAACCTTTGGCGCCGGCGTGTGCGTGCTCAAGTGTGACCTGGAGGGATTAGGAGCGGTGGTTCAGATCGGGACCAGCAGGTATTAGGTCGACCCAGCGCGCTGAGAGGCCGCCTTGTTCACCCACCTGGACCGCTCGCTCTCAATGATCCGTGTCTCCTTCTTCTCGTGACTTCTTCTCGCTGTTGAAAGATGTGATTAAACAAATAAACGTGTGAAATCTTGACTCGGACGGAAAATAAACAGTCGGCTCCTCGACCGCGTGCCGCTGACACAATGTTGTTTTATCCTGTGCGGACCAACTGCAGCGCACCCCAGGTTTAACCCAGGTTTAACCCAGGTTTAACCCAGGTTTAACCCAGGTTTAACCCAGGTTTAACCCAGGTTTAACCCAGATTTAACCCAGGTTTAACCCAGGTTTAACCCAGGTCAGAAGGCTAACCTTTCACGTAACAGCAATCCTTATTTTACTTTTCATGATCACATTTCTTACACTGACTATTTCCCATGCTCTTTGAGAAGGATCTTGGATCTGATTTACACATCAGTGCAGATGACTTAAGATTTCATACATACTTTCATTTTTATGTATCTTATTTGAGATTTAAAGTGACAGTCTGTAAGTTTGCAAAGTGAGGAGAAATAGAGTCACATTTCAAAATAATCAGAAAGCCCTTTTTTTTATTCCAAAGTAAGCGATCAAGCTCCTCCCCCTCCTCTCCGGATTGGACCTGGCAGGCTGGTTCACGGGAAAAGCTCATCTCATTGGTCAAGGCGGGAGGATAATAGACTCTTATTAGTTGCAAAGATCTGGGAAGGAGGGACTATGCACAAAATACTATAAATATATATTATTATTTACTTTATGGTACATCAAAATGCAAGAGCAGGAGGTCGATTTAGCAAAATTCATAAAAGTTGTAAAGCATTTACACTTCCAGACTATCACTTTAACAGCCAATATACTATCATCAGCAATAAAGAAAAAAAGGGATGTGTTTTTCCATTTTCATAGGAATTTTGAAAGTTTAAAAAAGCATCTTAAGTTCAATTTTAGACCAATTATAGATAAGGTGAGTTGCACTTGCCTCACTCACTTAACGTGATTGGAAATGCTCTTGGGAATAGCACTAATCCAGCCGGGGCTGTGAAATAGGCTCCATGTATGAAGTGATATCCAGTCATTCACACAAAAAGCCACAGTTATTTTCTCCTGTTATTGATATGAGGCGCTCACCAACCGCCCCCCAATAGGATTTCCTCTACGTTCCACTCTCTCTCTCCCATGACTCCGATGTGATAGTGGATATCTCCCCTCTGCACACGCGCCGGCTTACGGCCGGACTGATGCCGGAGGAAATTGCCTTTGCGCCCCAAACATACTTGGGATTCTGACCCGGGTTTATTAAGCCCTCCCGAGCGTCCACAGGGACTCGCCGCGGAATGGAGATTTGGTTCAGCACAGAGCAACTCCACTGAAAGTGTACTTATGAAAGATCAAGTTTGCTGTGCTAACATTATGGAAATTAATGTCAAATTTGTTAGCGTATCAAATGTGTTGCAGACCATAACAGTTATCAGGGTTCTGTTGTGAAAACGGCATCAAATGTTCAGTTAATGTAAGGTTAAACCGATGGAGAGTTTTAGAGATGCACTGATACCGGTGTCAGATATCGGCTCGATACCACATGCTTGTACTCATTAATGTGGTCCTGATACTAGAAACCGATACCACTGGACGTGTGGCCTCTCAGCTGACCAGAGCAAAGCAACAAGCTGGAGAATTGTGTGGAAATGCAACATTCCACATCGAGCTGACTTTATCACTGACTACACTCTCTAAATCGGTGTCTGTGCTGGATTTAACCAGAGCTAGATGTATTATTGTACCACAGCGCTGGGTCTGCAGTGTTCACGATGAGCAGAACAATGCTAATGTTGCTAACTAGCTTGCAGCTCACGGGCAATTCTTAAGTGATATGTTCTTACCTGAGCTTAGACGAGTTGATCCACCTGTCTGGTCTTTGTGTCCGTGGAAGAGCTTGGTCGCTTCTAACTTCACCCCTTTTGGAGCCATAGGAATACACTGGGAGAGGCCAAATGCTAACAACATCTTTGGTCTTTGTGCTTGATTGAGGGCACGCACAAAGACCAGACAGGTACGCATCAACTCGTCTAAGCTCAGGTAAGAACATATGTCAGGACGTAAAAAACGGTGGCCTGTTCCTTTAAGCTGCTTTATGCTTAGGGTCGAAATGCATATGTAAAAGTACCCCAGCAACTGAAAATTACTCAGAAAATACAAAATGGAGAGATACAGCATGGCTATATTGAGCGAAATAGCTGCAGCAAAGTCAATCAAATCAAAGTACTAGTGGAAAAAGTGGTATCGGTGCAAGATGGTATTTTGTTTTGTCATATTCTTGTAGGTAATGTAAATGTACACCCTATTGATAATGCTACCTTTTTGCACTAAACACACCGATTTTCAAAGTAAACTTTTAACTTTCAGTCCCAAACTCCCTGTAAGGTGTTGACCAAATTCGGCCCACACAAGGCATTCTTGTCCAAAACAAAAGAGAGAGTTGTTGTTTTTTCCCCAAACCGAGAACACAACACATTCTTACGCGATATTGTTTCCAAACAGAACTGACACAGCTTTGGTTTCCCTTCTTGTCATACTTTCACAATAGTTTAGAGTGCACCTTTCTGTGGATAGAAAAAAAAACAGAAGGAAAGAAAGAAAAACAATCGGGTGAATCGGTCGAGGCCGCGGTGAGCCGGCTCGCTCCCCATCTGGCTACCGTGTGTTTGCAACCAACTGTTTTCCGACGGTCGGCCTGTCTGTCAACTCCCATTCACACCGTCCCGGCCCAAAGACACAACAGAAGCCCCAGCTAGAGAGATGTTATTATGCTTCAGAAATCTCTTTGGTAATCGTGACCGAAAGATGGTGGAGAGCATTGGAGAAGATGAACAGTTAGAAAGGAAGAAACTATTCCAAACCCCGCCCTTGCTTTGCTTTCTGCACCGCCCAATTTTTAACTGTGCTTTGAGTTAAATCTTGCATGGAAACTTACGAGGGCAAAACATCCAACTCCAACAATGTGGCGTCCAAGGTGGTGGAAAACAATGTTGGGATTGGAGAAGCCTCGCAAGCGATGGCAATGCTGCAGGACATAGAGCGCACATGTTGAACACTCAAAAGGGAGGCCTAAGGGTTACAGAAGTGATCCCATAGACCTCAGTGTTAAAGGGAGTGTAGGACAAATTACTTCAACAACCGTCTGTGCTCACCTTAAGCACAAAATGATACATAATGAGGGGCAGGAGGGCTTTGCGCAACAAGGAGAACAGGCCTTGCTTATGTTAACGGCGAAAAATTGTCAACATTTGTTCTCATAAAGACGGCATGTTTGGAATTGCCCTCAAGGTTAAAGCAGTACTAAGTAACTCTTCCCCCTAGAGGCCATAAGCGCAACTGCAGGTGTAGTAGCAAGTTACGATTTTTTAACTTATTAATTGTCTTGGAGAGTAAATACTACGCCGACAGGAAAGGCGAAGGGAGAGAGGGTTACTGTACATCCAATTATACAATGGAAATATTTTTTTTCACTCAAACCTGGCTGTAAATACTGTTTAAAGTGACGTTAGCCCGCAGTTAGCTTTGCCCGTTAGCATGTTAGCTTCTTCTTCGTGATTCCATTAGTGTGTATTGGTGACTCCGGTCCGGGGGCAGTCAAGTTGCAAACATGGTTTTCTGGCCAGAGACACCAGGGGGAGATGAAAGACCCTCCAATCATCCCATAAACACTTGTATTACCCCCACAGGGACTACGGGGAGGATTTATTAAGGTAAACACGTTACTTAGTACTGCTTTAAAGCCACACCGCGTAGAATTTAACCCAATAAATAAAATTGAAATACAAGCATTTATTTTAGGACATATATTTTCCTGACTGAAAAATACCTCATAAATGTACAAACAAACATTCATGAGGCTCACCGCTCCTAAAATATGACTGTACATTTTACCGGGAGTGGGTACGTCTCCAGCTCGTTTCCATGGAGATGTGACTAAAATCAGTAGAATTTGAGACTTAAACAGGTTAGTTTCTCATCCAAATCCATTCTTTGATCACCCAGTGCAGTAATAGCATTTTCTGTGTTGAGCTGGTCATTAGGAGCATGTTTTGTTTTGCCGGCAACAGCATTGTCCCAAATGTTACGCAGTGTACCTTTAACAAATGCTGAATCATGAATATATTTTTTACTAAATAAAAACACAAAGACACCGCGAGGAGTAAAATGGTTCAACAGCCCGTAGATACTTAAAAAAACGGACAATGCTAACCAGGAAGCTATTGGCTTGTTGCACGGTGTGGCTATGCTAGCTCCTCGGACCTGAAGTTGTGAGCGCCAGTACTTCCTGTCTGTTTTTCTTTTCCTGGAATAATGATCACATTTTCTAAAGATTACGTTGTGGGCAGTGAGTTTCTATTCAAATTGTATAATGCATGAAATTAATGTTAGCCTTTAGCTCCAAGACAAACTCACTGATCCTTATAAAGATAGACGTCTCCTCTACGGAAATATTCACACTGTAGAGCAACTCTTTAACCTGCGGTAAGTGATCATCTACCAGAAACTCACTGTCCACCACAGAATCTGTAGGAAATACGATGAATCGAACGGGTCTAAGCTCATCTTAATGGAAATGAATACGAACAGGAAGTGCTAGCGCCCACAACCTCAGCTCAGAGGAACTAGCGTAGCCACATTGTGCAACAAGCTAATTGAAGCTAGCGTTGGCTTATTGCTCTGCTAGCTAATGAGTGCCATTTTTTTGCTTCTACTGAACAATTTACTGTGAAAAAAACATCCACATGGACCTGATTTTGGTTTGACTTTACTGATGTGTGATAAATATGTTCATAGTCCGGCAGAAAATGGCTAAAAAGAGGGAAAAATTGTGATTCCAATGGGAGGTTTTCGTTTCACCACACCGGATAAATACTATGAAAATATTGTGTTAAAATCCTAATGACAGATTGAAGTGATTCTACCCTTTCCCATTTGGTTTTAATGATATAATATAGGCTTGTATGTGTTGTGCTTGTGCGTACGTGTCAAGGGGAGAGCTGCCTGTCATTATATCTGGAGCTGACAAGAGCCTCATCGTACTCTCTCTGCTCTTGTAATGACACGGTACGAGCCTTCAAAAGCTTTGCAAATTGGCAGGGGACGGTATCCAAGCGAGCCGTTTTTACAAAGTTACTTTTTTAGGCTTTGTTTGTCTAATCCCAATTTATCTTTGAAGTCACATTGTTTGCTTGGCGTTTAAATCTGATTATTATGAGGAAATGTCATCTCTCCTCCAGCTGAGCCCCTCCCCGCGGCTGTTCATTACTCCCCTAACCCTAATCTTCGGACCCGTATAAAGGTCAAAGGTCAGCTGCTTGTTAAGTGAAAGCAGGGCTTGTTTGTGATTCCGTAAAGCGGCTAGAGCCTGGCAAATGATAGTAAGTGATAGTCTCAAGCATGAAATGGTGTTAGGCTAACCTTTAGCTAATGACACGCTACGGTCTTTAGCGCTAATTTACTTATTGCTTTGTCTTTCAGCAACGCTCGGGCGGCAAAGTCCTGTTCGACCTGGTCTGCGTGCATCTCAACCTGACGGAGGGGGACTACTTCGGGCTGGAGTACCAGGACCACCGCAAAATGACGGTAAGGCGGGCCTGAAGTGATTTCCTCCCGAGACAGTAGGTAAACAAGGACTGTGCGGTTGAAAATGTTATTACTTTGTAGCCTGTAGCGACGTCCCACAATATCCTCTTGTTTATTTGTGCTAGCTTTGCGAACATGTGATCTGTACTAAAGATACATTTCTCGTGACAACTTAAGTCAATAGTTTTAATTGTAGTGGAGGGCAGTTTGTATTAGCCTTTAGACCAGGGGTATGCAGGTTTTCTTGGCGGAGGGCCGATTTTCTTTGTTGTAAATACACCGAGGGCCGAAGGCGCTGATTATTAAACCAAAGTAAAGCACAACACTGCAAAAATGACCATCTTAAAGGAGATAAATCATTTCAAATTGCTTGAATTGAAGTTCTTCTGTGTTGAATTTGAGTCGGTTTGAACTGATCCAAGATACAAATGCTATAGCGCCAATGGAACAAGAATAAAACTTGAAATCAGACAAATAATTGTTTTTCACGTGAAATGACAGAAAAGTATCTGAATCAAGAGAACAACTACTAGGTTTTATTTCATCTAAAACCAGACCAAATCTACTGAAACCTTAGATTTAATCTGTTCATTCAAGTAGATTTATGTCATTTCTTCCTTAAAATAATCATTCTTTTTCCAGTGCATCTTTTTTTTCTCCCATTTAAGTCTAATAATGTTAAAAGTACTCTCTGATTTGTGTAATAGTGTTTCTCAAAATCATCTTGAGGGCCAGAGGTTCTGTGCTGGAGGGCCGGATTTGGCCCACGGGCCTGACGTTGCCTACCCCTGCTTTAGACTGTCATGCTGCAGATGTTTTGACCAGTTCTGTGGTATTTAACTAATCGATTACTGAAATAGCAAACTAATAGACTTTGGACTATTGGACTATTAATAACATTTACTGTATTTCATGAAAAACTACTTTGTTTTTGAGAATGTAGAGTGTTGTACATTGTAAATTTCACAAATATCTGGACAATTACCCAATCTGAAAGCCAAGTTGGCATTATCCTAGCATATCCTCTTGTGGCGCCACTTTGGCTTTATTTGGAAAAAACTCACTCTCCTCTATCTTTTGTAAACTTCTGTCATAATATGCATTTTTTTCTGCATATGCAGGACAAAGTTAGCTCACATTTCAAAGGTGGCACATCTAGCGATTTAATGTGGGAATGCAACAATTCTGGGCCAGAAAATGGAAAAGTCGAGGGCAGCTTTAAGCTGACGATGTGTGTAAAGTTTTTAAAGTGCGTTATTAATAAAGTTGGTATGGTCGGTAGATGTACGTATGATATTGGGAACCTCATTCTTGACAAATGATAATCAGAATGGACATTTGTAGATTCCCTTTGCCCATTTCTTTTATAAACAATAAATCATCTGTACAGTTGCACAGCTCTTCTTCTTCTTCTTCTTCTTCTTCTTCTTCTTCTT
The DNA here is from genome assembly GCF_951799975.1 of Gobius niger. Taxonomy (NCBI): domain Eukaryota; kingdom Metazoa; phylum Chordata; class Actinopteri; order Gobiiformes; family Gobiidae; genus Gobius; species Gobius niger. Next base: position 16,174,868 of record NC_136874.1, read on the forward strand.
CTTCTTCTTCTTCTTTTTCTTTTTTTTTTTCTTCTTCTTCTTCTTCTTCTTTTTCTTCTTCTTCTTCTTCTTCTTTTTCTTCTTCTTCTTCTTCTTTTTCTTTTTTTTTTTCTTCTTCTTCTTCTTCTTCTTTTTCTTCTTCTTCTTCTTTTTCTTCTTCTTCTTCTTCTTTTTCTTCTTCTTCTTCTTCTTCTTTTTTCTTTCTTTTTCTTTTTCTTCTTCTTCTTCTTCTTCTTTTTCTTCTTTTTCTTCTTTTTCTTCTTCTTTTTCTTCTTCTTCTTTTGCAGGTGAACCCCAACCTGCTCTTTTACTATTATCAAAACAAGCTTTCACTGTCACTTGCAAATCAAAATTCCTCCATGCAAGGTGAACCCCAGAAATCAAATTTATCTGACCCCTCTTTCATCTCCACATTTCCACCTGGGCTGCTGTGCTTGAACCTGTTTTCCTATAGTATAACAGCTGTTTGTAATCTGGTGCACACGCCAAGGGCTATATCTGTCAGTCACATTGGAACAGGTTTTGGATGCATGGGGGCAGATGGACTGAATCACAGAGGCTGCAGTGAAACCAATGGAACAAATAATGTAACGGTAATAGAGTGACTTCATCGTCTGCATTGGGGTTGTTAAAGACGGGCTGAGGTCAACCCGAGCGCAGCGATATGAAGCCAGAGACGTGCTGTGAATCATGAATCATGGATGTGCAGCAGTAACAGTGGCTGTAAATGACTAATGAGACGTTACTATGGACAGGATCGAGGTCACATTTGAGTCGTTTGTACAGGTTGCGTTTATGTGACATTATAACTTATGCAAAATGTACTTTCTTGAGCCCTTAACCGTGTTATAACCTTACTCCCTCATCAAGAACATACTGGAGCAGTGTTTAAAGTCCACATTTTTAAAAAGCACAGTGCATCACTGGACTCAAAGTGTGTTCATCGCAGTGCCATGGATTTGCTACCATGCAGTTATCTCAGTGTTTCATGGTTTTACACATGTTATTCCCATGCCTTAAAATCCTGACCTGATCAGTCTGTTGTTTCTTTCTGTATTCACTCTACAGAATATTTCACCTTTTACGATGTCAAATAATGCTGTGTTACCCAAAATTGGCAGAATGTAAAAACGCCTTCTCTGTCAGCAAAAATGAACTATGGTGAAATTTTGGATATATTTCAAAATAGCCAAAAGAGTTATATCTAGGCCATATGTGTCAAATGCAAGGCTCGAGATGATTTAATGGGACTTGTAGTGCATGACTTACTGAGTATGTAAAAGAAAAGAAAAAACAGCAAAGTCTCTTGCCCATTCCTGTGCAGAGTTAGACATTTTTAAAGCAGTACTAAGTAACTCTTCCCCCTAGAGGCCATAAGCGCAACTGCAGGTGTCGTAGCAAATGACGATTTTTTTAACGTATTAATTGTTTTGGAGAGTAAATACTACGCCAACAGGAAAGGCGAAGGGAGAGAGGGTTACTGTGCATCCAATTATACAATGGAAATATTTTTTATTTTTTAACTTTGCTGTAAATACTGTTTAAAGTGACGTTAGCCCGCAGTTAGCTTTGCCCGCTAGCATGTTAGCTTCTTCTCCGTGATTTCATTAGTGGAGATGAAAGACCCTCCAATCATCCCATAAACACTTGTATTACCCCCACAGGGACTACGAAAAGGATTTATTAAGGTAAACACGTTACTTGGTACTGCTTTAAAGAAATAACCAGACTGCTCACTCCAGTCACTTGGCTTAGCCTAAAGAAAAGAAAAAAGAATTCCACACATGTCCAGCAGAGGGCACTGACATAATAAGAGATCAGGATATAAACAATACATTATAGCCATGTGGTAAAATCAGGTAATCTGCCCCAGGACGGCTCTGGCTACAATAATACCACATGAGTAATGAGTACAATGTCGCACTTTGAGAAAGTTGTTACACAGGCTGGTGAAGTGCAGTACAAATGTAAGCCATTATTATTATTTATTAGGCTACAGTCCTGTCGGGCTTTCCCCAAATCCGCACTATATTAAAATCACTGCTCATTATTATTATTAATGTATTGTAAAATGTATTCTCAATAGTATTTACCTGTTTGTTAAATGTGGCCCAGCGACCTTGCGGTTAAGGTCCATCTGACATTATAACATCTGTTGTGATGTTGTGTGGATAAACATATTACTTTGTCCTTCCTCAGGTTTGGCTGGATCTGCTGAAGCCCACACTGAAACAAATCAGGAGTAAGTGGCTCGCATGCATCTGGAAACAATTGTAAAACTTACCACGTGTGTGTCAGATACAGTGAATATGCCAAAGCAGCGCGTTGGGGAACTTGAGCCGCCTATTGAGGGATTAGAACCACCAAACAGGATTTAAAATGAAGAAGTACCTTCAAGTATCAGTGCTAGTAAAGATCATGTCATTGTTTATCATGTTACAAATAAATAAATACATTGTTGGTAAAAGTACAAAACATATTCAGTCTCCCCCCACATTTGGAAACCCTTAATGCCCTGTGACGCGTTTGTGGATGGCAGATTCCCTTTCTCTACCGCACTATTTGCACAGCCCTCTTAAATCTAACCTCTCCTCTCTCCACGTCTTCTTCCTCCCCCAGGGCCCAAAAACACCATCCTCCGCTTCGTGGTCAAGTTCTTCCCCCCCGACCACACGCAGCTCATGGAGGAACTCACACGGTACGTTACTGCAGCCCCACCTACGTGAGGGAGCACTTTGGAAATGAAAAGACGGCGGTTTCCCATTTAGACCTGCAACTATGTCTTAGAATAAGTACAATTATGGTTTACAGTGAAGAGCTGAAGGTTAGCACTGATTATGGGAAGCATTACTGAGGAAATATCATTCAGTCATTCAAATTCTACTGTAGAAGCGCGCCAGGCTGTATTTCCACGATTATTTTGTGTCATAGAGTGCGTTTACATGCGCTTGAGTATTTCGATTAGTCGTAATCCAGTTATGGCAGTTTTTTTGATATGGTGGTTATTTGTAACTGAGAAATCTGGAAACACAGATCCCCTGTTTATGATCAAATAAGGCAGTGGTTCCCAACGTTTTTTGTCTTTCGTACCCCGTTGGCCTTTCAGTGGTCAACCGTATACCCCCTACCTCAAGGGTGTTACAGTCTATTTAGAAAGTAATTACTTAAAAGTGGTATTTGTATGTTGCAGTCAAAATAAACCTACAATTCTCCCAAAGCAACACATTTGACTGAAAAATATAGCTTTTCCTATAAAAATGAGGTTACATTTTCCCCTTTATTCAAACTGAAATAGTTCCAAGTACCCCCTGCTAGGTCCTCGAGTACCCCCAGGAGTCCCCGTACCCCTGGTTGGGAAACACTTAATATTTTGGCCAGGATTCCTTATTTCAAAGTATGAATCTGTTTTTACTACGGCGGCTTATATCGAGGCTTGTTCTGTTGTTGTTTTGCGTGTTCACTACGTCCTGAGCTACGGCAGACAACGGCGGTGGAGGATTGTGGGTAATTAGTTACCTTTACTTGTCCTTCACCATCGATGTGGACCAGGGAGCACTGGCGGAAGGTTAAATCCAGGACTATGGGGAGAGGGTGGAGCTGTTGGAGTTCACTGAGAGCCTCTTGGTTTGTTTCTTTCATGGTTTTCCACCATGAACACACCAGTTGCCAGTCTGTCCTATCCGGTAGGAGAACCATCTGCCATTAAGCGATCGCCAGCCGTTTTACATCAGCATTATGACGTGTCTTTCGTGGTTAAAATAAAAAACTCTCCTCTTGACTCTTGAATAGGAGCTCTTCAGACTCATGTTCGGACTGATCGCTGCCATGTTTGTGTACAATTAACAGCACACGTAGTGTATAACAGGGAAATAGCGTATACATGCTGTTATATTCTGTTTACTGTTGGAGAATCCCAGCCGGAGAAACCAGGTTTCTCATTACTGAGAAACTGCTATTTTCGCGTTTCTATAATTGGGAAACTGGTTATATGATCAAAGACAAAACCGTAATATTAAAAATTCCCAATAATAACCGGGAAACTCGAGTGCATGGAAACACACTCATAGATAGAATTTGAAAGTGCCCTCGACATTTTTAAAGCCTAGAAAACATCACCTGGGACATACTGCCTTCAAACTGCCACTATCACAGTGCCATGGATATGCTAGCATGCCTGTTGTGTAAAAATGAAGGCTCGCATGCTGTTTTTAGCATGTTTAAATCTCCCTGCTGCCAGTGGAGTTCAGACTCAACACAATATACTATTTCAAGATACAGTAGTTTGTAAAATCTCACTATTGAAGTGCACAAAAGCAGGTTTGCAAGCCACAATTGGTTACATTTTAATTGTTAACCATGAAAAACTTTTTTTTCTTAGCTATTTAAAAAAAAAAAAAAGCCTTGGCTCTCCTTGTGCTTGAATCCAAACAGGAAGTTCTGTTTGCATTCACTCGGGTCTCTTCAAGAGGGAATACAAGTAAACATCATGACCGCCTCAAAATGGCGGCCCACCTCAGCTGGACACCATTCTGCTGAACCCGGTCCCTGCCAACTCGTCCACGCTTCAAACACCAAGCTGGCGCAGCGACTTCGCTTTGCTTATTTACTGCACCGCCATGGAAACAGACCGCAATAAATGAAAATCATAAGCACGATTCCTGTTTGTGATTTCACATGGGTTTCTGCGGCGTTCCAGCTATGCTAACTATGCCCATGCTAGCACAAATAGACCCTTCCAATGCAGCAAAGGCCAGTTAAGTATATTGGGGAGTTTAAGGGCACGCACCACACACACATATGTACCACACACACATATGTACCACACACACATATGTACAGAATTAACCACGTCCACCGAGGCCTGTAAATCGCCAGGCTGCAATTTCAACGTCGGGGTTTATAGTCGTCTAATGGGAATATTTAAATGAGCTGTTGTGAGTTTGGCCATTTGTAAACATTAATGACGACTATAAAATGTCTACTGTGAGCTCGTAAACAATGTGTGTGGAGGACAGGAGTCTGAGTTTGTTTTTCTTCTTCGCAGGTACCTGTTCGCGCTGCAGGTCAAGCGTGATCTAGCGTGCGGTCATCTCATATGCAACGACACAAGCTCTGCTCTCATGGTGTCCCACATTATCCAATGTAAGTATGAAAACACCATAGCGCACTGACATTTTCGGATTATTATTTTGAAAGAAAGACCTCGGGAACCCATCCACGAGTCACAAATTGTATTCTCAACCTTTTCTGTGGAACTAGGTTTGCAGAAATGTCATCTATATTTCTTTCTGCCCATTTGGTCTCGGTGATAAATTCGATTGAACTGCAGATGCCGCCTCGCCCAGCGTAGATTGCCCCGCAGACAGTGGCAGGTTGCGGCGCGGCGGGCCAAACGTCCCATATGTGGGCGTTGCCATGGCGACTGTCATCCCGTAGGCTATATGTGCGGCTGCAGGTGGTCCGAGAGAAGAGTCTATTGTTGCTCGTATCGAACAGATGGGGACTCGCATCATACAGATAGGCACTTGTAATGAAGTGTACGGCGCCGGGCCTTGACAGTAAAGCACTTCCCTCTCCTCTCCTTTCCTTCACATAATGACTGCTCTGACTCCCCCCCCTCCCTCCCTCTCTCTCCTATCTGTGCATCCCTTCAGCGGAGATAGGGGACTTCGACGAGACACAAAGCTGGCAGCATCTCCTCCACAATAAGTATCTGCCCGACCAAGACGCCATCAGGGACAAGATTATGGACTGTCACCGCAAGCACGTGTGAGTAAATACAGAGCGGGAGGACGGCCAGCCCACACGGTCAACATCGTCACACAAATACACACAAGAAAAGAAAGTAAAGGTGTGAAAGTGAAGATTAAAGGCCCGATACTTGATTTTTTTTTGTGTGCAAACAATGAAAGGGGAAGCCGCTAAATTAAAGTATTAGCTGTGGTCCAAACTCATTCGTAGCTTTCCTAATGTATTTGTAGGATGGTGGGTGGTGATTGTTAGAGGGGCCAATGCCACCGACTGGTTGCCTCGCTTCCGTCAGTCTACCCCAGGGCAGCTGTGGCTACAATAGTATCTTACCACCACTAAGTATGGTGAATGAATAATGCAATGTAAAGCGTCTTTGAGTGTCCTGAAAGCGCTATATAAAAATAAACTAATGCAAGCCCCCTCTGAAATGCCTACTAAACATGTGCCCCCTGCGGTCACAGTTCAACACTGACACATTTAGAAGCATCCTACACAGGATTATATATATCGGCCTCAAAAAACACCAAATAGGTCGACCTCTATTAGATATATTTCTATGTATTTCAATGGCTGAAAGCTTTACCATAATAACAAATGTTTTACTATAGGATATTATTTGAGATTAAAAGAAAATAAGATCAAATTAAGTTAAAATATCGGCCCATATATATCTGCTATCGGCCGACCCCCTTCATATCGGTATCGGACATATTTCATATTGAATTTTAAGCCCCTTTCAATCCATACAACTACTGCACTCTGGGAAGCATCTTGCCCTCTGATTCTCAGCTGACTGTCCCAATAGACGAGTTCAACTGAGCACAATTTTGTTTCAAAATGAACCTCACAATTAATGTCAAGCGAAATCGATTCACAGATAATTAGCCTGACATTCCTTTAATCCACCAAAACAAACTGACACAGCCCCACAAATGAACTCTTATGTCGCCTAATCAACTATTTCCTCAGATAATTCCCAAGATCACACACAAGTCTTGACTGGACTTCCTTCTATCCTTGCCAAAATACACAGATGACTCTAAGACAGATGAACTGGAATGCTGAAACCCTAAATTGTATCCGTAATATCTGCAAAAACAACTTAAGGGTATTTTATGCACCAGTGAAAGAGCCCTGCAGCGTTAGAGCGTTATGTGGGAAAGCGGTGTGATCTGGCTGGTGTTCTGGGTGGCATTCCAAGGTGTCAGAAGAGATTAGCGTCGCCATCAACACTTCCAGCCGCTCCAGAAGATATCTATCTGTTTCTGGTAATGCACACACAAATATAAATATGTCCACGCCCGTCACACCCCGAGCCCCGTAAGTCCGTTTCCTGCCAAGATGTGTATCGCCCGAGCCAGACGTTTGATCCGGCCCCTGCTGTGAAGCCGCTTTGCATTGGACATTTACACGCCAGCCTCCAAGACCCATCGCCAGAAGCTGATTTCCTTTACGATGACTTATACCAACTTATATATATATATACTCATATACTTATATAACTTATACTGATACCAAACGGCTACTTTTTAAGTATTGATATTGGGCAAAAAGTATAGATACTAATTTGCATATGTAAAAGGGAGGCGGGGCAGCAATTATCAACACAAAAGGATGATTTATTTCTTTGTTCTAAGTCAAAACAGTCACAACAGCAAAGGATTGAACTGAGCCAGTCCTATCATTCTGGTTTAGGTTCTGTTTGTCATTTAAGTATTAATTTTAAATGTTGTTTATGTATTTAATTTCACATTAACATTGTTTAATTAACCAGTTAAAGTAATATCATTTTAATGGTCCAATCAACCCCTTAACTCCCACCAGAACCGATTACATTTTCTCCAGTTTGGCTTTACCCCAGTCCAAAAGCTTCTGGAAAAAAGCAACAAAAGTGAGACGAAAACAATGATGGAAATGTGACAAAAAAAATGAGAAAACATTGACAAAAAAGTGGCAAAAATTTCACAAATTGACAAAAAAAATGGTCGAAAAAATGACAAAAAATGGACCAAAAAAATGACAAAAATTTGACAAAAAAATGACAAAATGTGACAAATAATGAGAAAAAAATAATAAAAAAATGACAAAAAATTTACAAAAAAATGGCAAAAATTTCACAAGAAATTGACAAAAAAATGGTCGAAAAAATGACAAAAAATTGACCAAAAAAATGACAAAAATGTGACCAAAAAATGACAAAATGTGACAAAAAATGAGAAAAAATTGACAATAAAATGGCAAAAAATGAGAAAAAATTGACAAAAAAATTGACAAAAAAAGTGGCAAAAATGTCACAACAATTTCACAAATTGACAAAAAAAATGGTCAAAAAAATGACAAAAAATGGACCAAAAAAATGACAAAATATGACAAAAAAATGAGAAAAAATTAACAAAAAAATGAGAAAAAATTAACAAAAAATGGCAAAAATTTCACAAGAAATTGACAAAAAAATGGTCGAAAAAATGACAAAAAATTGACCAAAACAATGACAAAAATGTGACAAAAAATGACAAAAATGTGACAAAAAAATGGCAAAAAATGAGTTGAACACCCAACAAAAAAATGCTGGAAAAAAAATCTGATGACGTGAGGAAAAGGATCCTCTCGGTTCAGGCGGGAGTTGAGAGGTTAATTATATAAAATAACCAGTTTTAGAGATGTATATTGAAATACATTCACCCATATGAAATGACCGGTATCGGTGTCGGTATCAATAAAAAAGACCCCAAAAGTATCGGTATCGTATCGATTCCAAAAACGGTGGTATCGCCCAATCCCTAGTTTCGGTTTAAATCAAACACAAGCGATATTTTCTGCAACAAAAACCAAGCCTTTTAATTCACAAATCCTCTTAACTTTTGTCTTTTTTTAAAGAACGCCATCGTCATATCTGCCCTCCCCACACACACAACAAGTTTAAACCCCAAACCAGCGCTGTTGTGTTAATCCATCGCACAGTGTTGACTTTGCGGCGGCTTTGAAGGCTGTCCCGCTGTGAACCACAAAGCCGGTCCCCTCCATTTCTCTGCCTGCTGTGCCTGACACGGGAAGGAAGTGGCTCATTCAGCGGCCCATACAGGAAACAGGAAGCCATTTCCAGATTTAGTGGGGAAACACTGCTTTCGTGCCACCCTTGCAATCTGATCCTTCTTATTATTATTACTCGACGATTTGTTATTTTTTCACCGCCACCTCATTTAGTGCAATTTGAGATATCCTGAAATGGCCAGCCCGCGTTTATCCACGGATTTAGCTTTTGTTGAGTGCTGCTCACATGATGAAAGAACAATGATCTCTCCACAGTGGGCAGACGCCTGCAGAGTCGGACTACCAGCTGCTGGAGATCGCCCGGCGTTTGGAGATGTACGGCATCCGACTCCATCCGGCGAAAGACCGAGAGGGGTCCAAGCTCAGCCTCTCAGTGTCACACACCGGGGTTCTGGTTTTCCAGGTAAAATATACACAATGTTCTTTTTTTTTTCGTCGTAGTCGCGATGCTAAAATTACTGCAGTTAATGCTAATACTACCATTGTTGACTTAAAGGGGCTAGATGCAAGTGCCATTTTGTACTCACTGCTGCCACCTCAGGTCATACGTGTAACTGCAGCTTCTATATTAAGCTCGTGCATGACGGCACTTCAGACGCGAATGAACACCTTTCTGAGTGACAGTGCAGGATTTTAGAGGCAGTTGTGGTGAACAGGTCTGAGCTCATTCTACACATTAGGACATGGTGGAACATGTAGGGGGAGGAAAATACTTAATTTTAACATTTTTAAACTCTGTATAGTTCGTTTTAAAGGAGACTTTTTTGAACATTTACCGATGTTATAAAGATGTGGTTCTTCCTCGAGTGCTGAATCGCTCCCATTGGTATTTCCTGGATTATGCTGCATCATAGAGGGAATATAAAACTGTGTTCATCACGGTGCCATGGATTTGCTCGCATGCTGTTGACAGAAATGAAATGAAAACATTGTTCTTAAGCCTTAATTGTGCTCTAAAGTCGAGGCTCTGTCTGGTGCTACAAATACAAATGCCATTGAATATTTACATAGACTAACATTCATGTAGTTATAGTCTATGGTGATTGTGATTTTGATGTTTTGATGTGATTGTGGTCCTTCCAAGGCAAAAAAGGAAATCTGTAGTTCCCCCTAAAATTAACTTTACGTCTAGTTAGTTAAAATGATCATTGGCATTTACTTCAAGACTGGTTTTAAAATAGTTTTAGCAGCAAAGCTTTGGCATGTCTGGGTGTTAACACAGTGCTATTTTAAAGTCATGTGCTAACTTCTATTGGTCGTGAAAGGTTATTCTAATGAGCTGTTGTTGGGGAGAAGTGACCACAGTTTTCCTCATTTACTTAATGAATATTCAGCAGTTGTCCTTAGAATCCAGCTGATATAGCATTTTGGCTAATTGGCTTTTACAGTCTTCCACCCTCGCCGTTTTGCAATTAGCAGTTTGTAAATCAAAATAGCATGTGGAGCAGATTTGACTGTAAGAAGAGTCTTTTAAAAATGTGTCTTTTTCTTACTCTCTGTTTAGGGATACACAAAAATAAACGCTTTCAACTGGTCCAAGGTTCGAAAACTCAGCTTCAAACGCAAGCGGTTCCTGATCAAGCTGAGAGGCGACCCTTCTGTAAGTCCACGTCAAAAAACGTATCAGCCCTGTTAGGCTACAGCATGTTTCTGATTTATTTTGGTATATATTTCTCTGTAGCAAAATGCCCACCATGACACACTGGAGTTCGCCATGGCCAGCCGGGACTGCTGTAAAATCTTCTGGAAGATCTGTGTGGAATACCACGCCTTTTTCAGGCTTTTCGAAGAGCCAAAACCCAAACCCAAACCGATCCTTTTTACCAGGGGGTCGTCTTTCCGCTTCAGGTAATAGTTCTTTGCAAAGTATTTTATATCTAGGTTATTTTCTAGCATTTTTATTTTGTTGATTTAACAATTGTCTGTTATTGTTGCAGTGGTCGGACCCAAAAGCAGATCATTGATTACGTGAAAGACTCCGAGTTTAAGAAAGTCCCATTTGAAAGGTACATTTGAAACGGCATTTTCCACTTGCCAAATATCCCTTAATGCATTCTGGGTTGTAACCAATTTGCTCCAATTAGCGCGACCGCCCCGGACCAGTAATAAAGTTAGTTTTCTGATTGGCTGCACGTGGTTTGACCACAGCTGTTGTGTTTGTCTCGCTCCAGGAAGCACAGTAAGATCCTGTCCAATAGCGGCCTGCCCTCTCATGCGTCCTCCTTCAGGTCACTGGTGCCAAAAGAGGTAATGACATTTAAACGGCAACAGATGGCGACGTGGCCATTTGACTTTTTGGGGTTTTCTCAGGGTTTTTTCTGTTTTCTTCCCACGCCGGTGCGCCTAAACGAGCGCTCGGTAAAACGCTTCTCTTCTTGAATGTCTTTGGCAGAGTGCGATGTCCATCCCGTTAGCCGACCAGACCGACTCCACCAGGATATCCGACCTGCAGATCGCGGTGAGCAACAACAACGGGTTCCGCGACGCCCTGGCTGAGTCCAAGCAGCAGCAGCAGCAGCATCACCACGGCAACGGCTCGGCTCCGGACCAGCACCTCCTGAACCCAGGTCCGACCTCCAGGGCTAACAGGGGCAGCAGCTCCTCTATCCCTTACATAGACTGCAGCGACATAGACAGCGAGTGTGACGTGAAGAAAAGCAGCCGGCCCTCCAGGGGGCACTGCAGCGAGGACTCTAGCAGACCGCAGAACGCGGGGCAGGTCGGCGGGGGCGGCCTGTTTGGCGCGGTGAACGGGTTCTACCACACCAATCACCAGGGTTTGATGCGGGGCAATGGCCAGTCGCCGGGCAAGTTCGCGCACGAGCTGACGGATGACGAGTTGGTGCCGAACGGTAGCTCGTTCCACGGCCGCGTGCCCCTTCACAGCACGCTGTTGGACGAGATATTCCAGGGGCGGGACATCCGGGGCGTCGCGCTAGGTCGGCCGCTCGGTACGGGGACGCGCAGCCAGTGCTCGAGCCCCATTATCGGGAGCTTCCACCCGCGCACCAGCTCGCTAAGCCACGAAATGACAAACCCGCCGCAGCGTTCCCCTCCGCGCTGGGACGACGGCGGGCATTACTTTATCAAACGTCCCGGCGCTTTCCCCGTAGACACACAAAACATACCCACGCCTCAACCTATAACCCCTCCCCCACTCCCGCAACTCAACCACTACGGCAGCTACTCGCCGATCCTCTCCAACCGCCCGCATTTAGCGCTCAACAACAACAACATGCGCAACCGCTCCGACACCGACCCGTTTATCCTCAGCCAGCTCACCTCCACCCCCGTGCACGCCGCGCCGCACATCCTCACGCAGACCCCCAACTCCGCCCCGGTGGAGCGCAAACCGCTGCTGCTCAACGGGAACCACAAGGCGAACCTCCGGGTGCCCGGCCAGGCCCGGTCCAACACGGTGCAGCGCCTGTGGGGTCGCCAGGGGAAACCGTCCGGCAGCAGCAGCAGCAACAATAACAACCCGCCGGTGCAAATGATCGACGGGTCCTCCAGCAGCGGCACGGACACCGGTAGCGACGGCGACTCGGACACCGGTAGCAGCGTTTACAGCCAGCCGCTCATGTACGGGAACCCGGGCGCGCTCAGCTCCAGGAATTCGGTCAATTCCAACGCGATCGCCTCGTCGCCGGTGGTTAATAGCAAGTTCTCCTTCGCGAGTCTGCAGCTGGATGAGGGCGATGACGGAGAGGAGGAGGAGGAAGGTTGTTACAGGTTCAATGAGGAAGAAATCGGAGGTCCGCTCTTCAGTTGTTGAAAGGATTTGAAAAGTAGGCTTCGCGAAACTAGAATGTCTTAAAACGACTAGAAAGTTTATTTGATTTCACATTCCCATTCATTTTAATCTGACACTATTTTACTCAGTGTTGTTTAGATGATTGTTTTTAATGTAAATCATAATCCACCCACTTGTGCCATAACAGAAATCTGTAAAGTACGTCGATGTTGGCAACTGGACGGCGATGACCACTTTTTAGTACTTTTTAGCCAAAATGTGACCGTTTTCTAATGTAGTTTTTGGACTAGCTTTCGTAACCATGATATTTAATGTCTTGTGCAAAGGACCGGCTTTAAGTTTGCGTGAAACGGAATGTTTTGAAACGGAGGTGGCTGTTTTTTTGAACGTGGTTTGGCGGGTTTTTTTCCGACAACGTCAGCTCGCGCCCCTGACTTTTCCTCGAAAGTTGCTCTTCGCAGGGGAATGCTTGTACTGGTGGATCTTTGTTTTTGGAATCATGGACCGTATATATATTTTTAGCAACGGGCCAGTCTGCTTCTCCGTGTACGGAATCCCTTTCATTCCCAAGCACTTTGTTTTTTCCCCTCTTTTTAGACTTTTCCTGTCTGTTGTGGGCAAAGTTGCGGCGTAATCTTGTGGTAGCGGAATTGATCTTTTATATTTACTTCTGCAAAAGCGTTGCGTACATTTGAAACGCAGGGTCTAGCTGTATTTTTGTAATAACCGCTTGTACTAAATGTGCATGTTCCTGTTTTTTCCTGTCATTTTATTTCTTGTTTTTCCAACACAAAACACGATCGGACATGCCAGCCATTGTCTGCAGTCCACATACGTGACCATCGCAGCATCTGCTTTGCTTGGCTTGGCTCCGGCATGCTATGCGCCCACACTACACCATATAGATGTAGCTTTATTGTACTTAACAGTTCTTTGCATTCGCCACATAATGATGAGGAATGTGTGCTGTTTATTTGACACATCTAAGCACAGTTTTTTTTGTTTCGCAAATGTCTTTTACCACAATGAAAAGGTTTATTTACTGTAATGTCTGATCACTTCTGCACCGCTTCCCTGCTGCACTGTTTTGAAGCATGTCGGTGGAGGGGTGGGGGGGGGAACGCTAACTTTTCCCACAGTTACTGTTTCACTAAATGCATGTTATAAACTATTGTCCTTTTGTTTTCTATTTCCCTGTCACTTTGTACGGACTCAAATGGCTTCCTTGCAAACTCCTGGTGCCAGTAACATCTTGTACAAATGTCTTTGCACTTGTTATTTTGTACTGGGGAACCATTTGACACTTGGTCTACGGAACGCAGCCATTTCAACTCTTTTGCCGGTTTTCAAATGTTTGATGTGTAGCAATGCTAATGTCCAAACTTTAAGGCATATTGAAAGTTTTTGTAAGAATGTACAAGATATTCTGAGAATTGTCAAAAGAATTGTCTCAAGACTGATGCGCAAATGGAGTTGAAATGGCTTTGTTTTGCTTTTACTGGCTGTCACTGAAGCCCTTGCAGCAACCCACCACCATTTTGTAATGTACAGACTAGAGACGCACCGATCCGATACTGGAAAAAATATGAGATCGGCTACAAATGTCCGATACTGAACGGATACCTGTTTTGGCTCTCACTGTTTTAAAAACACATTCAGTTCTTTTAATCTCTCAATCCCTATGTTCCCCAGGTTGGTATTGCATCAGTGAAAGAAAAAACATATCAGACATGTCAGAGCACAGGCCAAAATAGAGAACATATTGTTTAATTGTTCATATCAGCAGAGAGTGGGTTACAAATGACAAGCTAAATTGCTTGTTTCTTACTATGCTATAGCTATACTGCAGGTGTATCACAAGTGCTATTTAAAAAAAAGTAAAGTATAGCATAAATAAATAGGCTTTAATTTTACAAAACACAATTAGGCTTAATGTTTGCCAGTGTTTATGGGGTTTTAGCCTACTGTTTAGCGTTTATTAAAAAAAGTGGGAGAACATAGGCACACACCCATGCTAAAGCTAGCGGCAGTATGCTAATGCTAGCATCAGCTAATCAAAGCTGGGCCAGAAAGTATAATTGGATCTCCTAAAGTTAAGTAGCCTAATAAAATCAAATCTAGTGTTTGTATTTAGTTTATGAAACGCTGTTAAAGAATAATGATCAGATCAATTTATGTGAGTTGTTTATATTAACGTAACATTAACCTAAATAGCCTGTCATATACAGCTACCCGAGGATATTTAACATAGAAAAGTCCAGTAATTCTTGTGTACTGTTTTTCCATTAGCGTTTATTAAAGCAGTACTAAGTAACGTGTTTACCTTAATAAATCCTCTCCGTAGTCCCTGTGGGGGTGATACAAGTGTTTATGGGATGATTGGAGGGTCTTTCATCTCCCCCTGGTGTCTCTGACCAGAAAACCATGTTTGCAACTTGACTGCCACCGGTGCGGAGAAAGCAATACACACTAATGGAATCACGAAGAAGAAGCTAACATGCTAACGGGCAAAACTAACTGCGGGCTAACGTCACTTTAAACAGTATTTACAGCCAGGTTTGAGTAAAAAAAAAAATATTTCCATTGTATAATTGGATGCACAGTAACCCTCTCTCCCTTCACCTTTCCTGTCAGCGTAGTATTTACTCTCCAAGACAATTAATAAGTTAAAAAATCGTAACTTGCTACTACACCTGCAGTTGCGCTTATGGCCTCTAGGGGGAAGAGTTACTTAGTACTGCTTTAATAGATAGCCAATAATTAATAATTGATAACATCTGGTTTGTAAGAAAAGATAAGACTTAGATTATAGATCTCACAGATTTCACTCACTGCAGTCACTTTTAAGAAAGTCTCTTGGTATGGGTTAATATCGGATATCGGGAGCTAAAACAGCTGGATCGGTGCGCCTCTAGTCCAGACATTTGGACTGTGAATACTGTGAAATTTGAATCTGCCTAATCTGATTGTGATAAGGCTAAAATGGCGGCAGCTTTTCGTATATCACCTGACTGCATTTTGTCCTGTGGCGCTCTCCCTGCTTTTTCACCAAACACTTTCTGTTTCCACCTTTCTCATCTTGTAACTGATTGTGCACCACTAGCATCAATAAAATTCTGAATAAAAAAAAGAAAAAAAAAGGTTCTCTGGACGATGTTGAATCTTGATCGCCTCCATCGTGTGTTGTAGAGTAGCGTAGATTAGTCTGTGTGCCATGTCTCCATCTTCATTTGTCGGCTGTGTTTTTGGACTAGCTTTGTAGATTTTTTTTTGTATTTTTTCTGGCGGTGGAGAGTTTTTTTTTTTATAGCACCCATCACAGATCTGCGCTCAGTGGTTGCCATGGTTTTTGCCCATGATCCCGTTTGGTGTGTCACAGTGGACTCTGGAAAGAAGGGCAAGTATTCAGTTCTAATCTAATAATAGTCCATCTTGTAGTGTTGGTAGCTGGGTAGAAGTAGGTTTCGATCTATCGTGCGGTGCGTTGTCTGTGACAGGTTTACTCTGGGATTGCGTAGAATGTTGTAATCCCTCGTAATGCTAAAACAGACTGTTATGAGAACTTATGAGGAAATGCACCACCTTTTATCAAACACTCCCAAATGTCTGGAGCCTGGCCCTAACCCAACAACATTTGGCTCTTAAGTACAAAATAATCCCTAATCTTCACAACAACATGTTTAATAATTGCACTGATTCAATGTTTCTTCATAGATTTATTTGGGAAATATATAATTTCACGAGCCATTTTCTCAAAATGCATTTTCCTCACATTGGTGCGACAATATGTCCACGTCAGCAGCTCCTACAGACGTCAAACTTTCCTATTTTGGACACTTTTCTTTTTTTTCATAATGCTGTTTTAACATCCAATTCCTAGCCTGATTTATTGGACAAATCTTTTTTTTTTTTTTACAATAAACAGCTTATTTTAAAACTGGACAAGGTCTTTGTAACTAATGTGTCAACCAAAATAAAAACATCAATTTAAGGCGAGACACTGCAGGTGAATAGGGAAAAAATGTATATTTACAGGTATCCATTTGAAACTTTTGCTGTCGATCACTGGCATAAATGTGAGAAAAAAATACATGGCAAGTTTTCTGTCATTTTATCTTTTCATATTAGAACAAGGTGTTTTATGCCTAAAAATGCCCCAAATTTCCCATCTTTTCGGTGACGAAATCTGAATAATGGATAGAGCTACATTCAAATTTATGGTTTCATTTTATTGATGAATGAGTTACCAAGACGTTTTCAGAGGGTATTTTGGATTTCTTGTTTATTTTTAAAATAAGCTGTTTTTTAGCTGTTTTTTGACATTCAAAACTCAATAAATGGGGCTTAAGGGATTAAATAATAAAAAATCCCTCTGAAAAAATCTTCCAAATAATATTCAGTCCAAGGCTGGAAAATGTGAAGTCTTTAGGTCCGACTGACGTGGACATAGTGTCGCCACAATGACAGAAAAATGTGTTTGGAGAAAAAGGCCCTTGAAATTGTGTTCTCCCATATAAGTCTATGGGGGAAAATTGAATCAGCGCGATATTTAAACATGTTATTGTGAAGATTAGGCATATTTTCTGTTTCCGGGTGAAAGCTTGTATGTTCAGAGACCAATTTGGCCCAAAACCTGAAAACTGAAAAAATTGAGTTTTGCCTGTAGTGTCTCCCCACCTAATCGATGCATTATTCAGATTCTGTTGCCAAAAGCAGGAAATGTTGGGCATACTTAAGCATGATACGCTTTATGTACATATGACAACATAAAATGACCAAAAAAAGCATTGCAATGCATTATTATCTTATATGTATGCCAGTAATCTACAGCAAAAGTTTCAAAGTGATATCTCTACATTTAAAAAGTTTCCCTATTCCCTTCTTGTGTGTTCGATCACATGACTTGATATTCACGTCTAAAAAAAAAAAAAAGCTGAAAAGATAATTGTTAGTGTCCATTCAACCACTACTGCAATCTTATATAAACATGTCATTTCCTGAAGAATTGTGTTCATTTGGAGGTGTAGCATAGTTTAACTCTCGAAATGCTGCGTTCTTATTTCAGTGGACGTTATCTTAGCTCCATTACTGCAGCCTTTGCGATCTGGCAAATCAGTAAAACTGCAAATTCTCCTTGATTAGGAGCCTTATCTAATCACCCGCTCCAAATCAGCGCTTTTGCATGTTTATGATTTAATTACTGAATCGTTTCTTTACTTTATTTCCATCTGCACTATCTGTAACTCCCGCCTTTCCCATGCGTAGTTTGTCCTCCTAAGACTCACTTACCCCGACACTTCTACTCCGCCTCATCTGATTTACTCGTTCCTCATTCTTCTCCCCTCTCCTCCCCCTCAGGCAGCCCAGCCTCGGAGGACTCTCCCCTGGGAAGCCCCCGTGTGGCCGTTAACGGTAACTCCCCTGTGAACGGGCCAGACCACATCCTCGGGTCGGTCCCCCAAAGCCCCCTCACCAGCCCGCTGCTCATCGACGCCGGCTACGTCCGCAACGAGGACGAAGAGGAGGCCAGGAGGAAGGTGGGTGGAGAGGCACGTAGCACCGGATTTAGAGATTCCTCGTGGATCCGTATGAATCCTCTCCTGTTTTTGTCCAGAAGTTTCCCACAGACAAGGCCTACTTCATCGCCAAGGAGCTGCTGACCACGGAGCGGACCTACCTCAACGACCTGCAAGTCGTCACCGAGGTAAGAAGAAAAAAAGAGAAACGTCCAAGGCCAAATCTTTGATGCAAGGCCGAAAGCACAAGTTTAAAGCTGCACACTGTAGGAGGACAGGAAGCCAAGAATGTGCACTTAAAGGTCTAAAGTTTCAAAGCTAGTTATTATAAGGTTTTCAGGGCCGGATCGTGAACTAAAACTGGATTTGGATTCTGCGCTTTCAGCCAGAATGTCCTGTTCGGCTTTGGAGCTGAAACAGCTACTCATTTTTGTCGGTTCTGGCTGCAAAAGGGGCCGGGTAATTTATACTTTAACTTAATTAGAGAATGAAACGTTGCAAGTACTCTTCAAAATAAACACAAACAAGCACAAGAAATGAAAGGATTTCCCTTAAGATTATATAGAGAGGCTGCATTTTTTAGCTCAGGCTGGAGACTGAGCAAGTCGCACAAACAGGCTTTAAAAAAATGATCTTTAGGGTTTCCGCCGGGCGTTAAAAAGCTTTAGACTTTAAATGAATTGTGCCAAAATGAAGGCCACAGATGTCATTAAAAAGCATTAAAATGGATTCAAAGTGGCATTAAATGTAAACCTCTTTTGAAAATGACTTCAACCCCTGCATACTTTTGTCAGAAATGCTAAAGTTCTGGTCTAAAACACATTCAGCTGCAGTTTTGGCTGAAATTATTCACTATTTTTTTCTCAAAAGTTGCCCACTTTGTCCAATTGGCTTTTAGATAACAACATTTCCTCTCATTCCTCTGTTTGATGGAAAGATTACAAATGTTTAGAAATGAAATATGCATTTTTTTATATACAGTATATACAGTAGTATAAAAAAGCATTAATTTTGACTTCCTGCTTCCTGTAAAACCCTAGTCTTTTAGGTATAAAACATTTCTTACATTGGTGGAAGGGGTTAGAACAAGGCCATGTGAACCCAGGGTGCTGAGGGTGCTGCAGCATCCCCTGGTGGGTAGTTTGTGCACTACAGGCAATATTAATAAATAGAAAATATTCACAGGAAAAGCTTTTTTGGGATACATCTTGTCCGCTAGCGTCCCCTAGTCAAAGTATCTTCCCACGGCTCTGGGTTAGAAGAACAGGTTAGAAGAAGTTTTGAAGCTTCTACACATCAATTTGCAAAAGTGGGAGTAAGTCTCGAGTCAAGTCCAAGTCGTGGGTCCAAGCAAGAACAAGTCACGGGGTCAAGTCAAGTCTTGCTTTAGCCACAACTCACCTCAAGTCACAAACATCAGCATTACGTGTAATTTCACTGTTGGAATATAAATTCTTCTTTTCAAAATGTGTGATTTTAGACATTGAACAAAATCTAATGGATTTGGATTTAAAGTCTAGTTAATATTTGCTACAAAATATATATATGAAACAGAGTTGCTTTCCCTTCAGTCTGAATTGTTAGTTTCTGTCAGTGGTTCCCCTGTATGCTCGGATTGGCCCCTGCTCAAAGCTGATCCTGTACAGTCTTCAGTCCTACTGTCGCTGGTCTCTGTGCGGATGCGGAAAACAGCCTCAAAACGCTGTAACTTTTGTGTGAACAGCTTAAAACACAGCACCGCGCCCAAGATTTGTGTCTATTAATCCAGCTCTTACCGGATCGTACTTCTGGAGGCTCCTGTCTGAGCTGCAGCTTTAGGCCATTGTTTCCAAGGTTTTCCTGTCCTTACTAAACGTCTATGAATCTCACTGTAGGAAACTTTTAATGCATCCAAAGAAACACACATTCCACAATTAGCATGTGGCTAATTATCATATGTAAACATAAATGTGCTGGTTTTGCGCATTAAATCCTGTTGTCTTTCAAGTCATTCCACATTCTGTTTTATCCATTGTATTTGTATACTTCTTGTACTGATACTACTCTTATTATTAGGTATGTCGTTGCATCGCTCTTCTGCCACATGTGTTAAACCAAAACCACAACTTAGCCGAAACACGCCCATATCATTAAAGAGCTAAAGTATCCCACTGTGATTCCTCCATTGTCTTTTATGTCCGGGGTGAGATTAACTAGACCACCGGCATCAACACCTTCAGGCCCCACACCTTTACTAAGAACTTTGACCTTCATACTCTTGACCCCTGACCCCAGCAGACCACTGTAAACACGGACACCCCGTCTGTCTTTGACTTGGCCAAATCGGCAGTTTCCAGTGTGGTCTTTGATGTGGGAGGAAGGCGTGCCCATCGCTGTTAAAAAAAAAAAACCCTCTAAAGTGTTTTCTTTGGCTCGCACCACATAAACACCCCCTCCCTCCCTCCCTCCCCCCTCCCTCTCCATCTTTCCTTCTTTATCCCATCAAGTCTTTATGTGAACAGCTGGGCAGCCCATCAAGCCACACTAGCATCCATTTGTTTAATAGCCCGTCGCAAAACGTGTTGCTCTTGGGGCGTGGCTGGCTACTCACAATCCATTCCGTTTGTGCTTGCATTCTTCAGAGCTAATTGTCTAAATCTAACTTCACGATGTTTGTCCCCCCCTTTCAGTCTTTCCAGAGCGCCGTGGCGAACGACGAGGCCTTCTCCAACTCGGTCAAGAACCTGATCCTGGCCAATTACGAACCAGTCTACAAGTTCCACGAGGGCTTTCTGAAGGAAGTGGAGCAGAGGCTTGCACAGTGGTGGGTATTCTGGGCTCTCAGATTGTCCCGTGTCACTGTGACTCGTGTTGTATCAGCTGCACGGCCCCCAGCAGCTGTTCAAATAGAAGGAGGCGGCGTCTTTGACAGTAACGCTCCACAGTGAATAGATGGAGCGCTTTACTTGAGCGACTGCCCGTTTCATAATAGCGAAAGACACGACACTGCCTGGAACTCCCGTCTTTAATGTCAGTTCTGGATCAAGTCCAAAATCCAGGCCGGTTCAGTGAATGGTTGGCAGGAAATGCAGACTCTTGTTAAGTTCGACGGAGCGCTGACACCTCCTGGTGACCGAGAGCAACTGCGATGTCACTCCTTGTCCTGTCTCTTTCAGGGAGGGCCGCTCGAATGCCCACATTAAGGGCGATTATCAGAGGATAGGAGACATTCTGCTGAAAAACATCCAGGGGCTCAAGGTAGGTACTTGGAGGGATGAAAATATTGTTTGCGATTTATATTGAGTTAAAATTTTACATTTTTATCTACTTTTTGTTGTTGTTTGCAAATGTAGCAGCTGACGGTGCATCTTCAGAAACATTCCGAGTGCCTGGTTGAACTGGAAAAGCTGTGCAGGTATGTGGAAAATATTAGGAAAGGTGACCTTGTAGTGACCCAGCGACTGTATGAGTGGTCAGCATGACACCTTTCCTGGTCTCTACAACGCTCCGGGATCTGCTGTTTTGTAGTTTTTCTGGTGAGAGGCTCCGTCAGCAGAGAAAACCCTCCAAACTATTGGTCCTAGAGCATGGGTTTCCAAACTTTTCAGACCGCGACCCCCAAAATCACTCTGCACCCCCTTCTGTAAACTGTAGTGAGCATTTATAATTATTTAAGGTGCAAAACGTTTAAAATCTGGCTTAACAATGTTATAGTTTACACTGTTTATACTGATATTTAGCTCAATTTCACTAAAATACATCAAATTCACAAAAAATATTCTTTCAAAATCATCTTGCGACCTCTACAGTGTCCAGTGACCCCCACTTGGAGCACCACTGTCCCAGAGACCACTGTGATGGGCAGTAAAGGCGTCATGCTGACCACTCATACAGCTGCTTGGTCACTACAAGGCCAAATACACACAAATATCAACTTTTGCATAACGCACCTTTAAAGTGCATATGACACACTAGACACAATATTTGCTGAATCATAGGTAACACTTATATTTAAGAATTTGCTAAACTTTGTACCCAGCTTTCTTCAGTTTGACCATTTTTGTGATGTTTATAGTTTCACTTCCTTATTGCAGTGGTTCTCAACCTTTTGGAGCCGCGACCCCCACTATAACAGTTAAAGGGGTTCGTGAGCCCCCACCCGGGTCACACCGTGAGAAATCGGAATATTAGCCTACATAATTCTTAAAAAAACAAAGAAAAAAACAAAAGGTTAAAATAAAATAAATCAAATTACAAACATATAATGGCACTCTGGTAAAACAGCACACACATGCGACAATAAAATATTATAATATACGCTAAAAAAAGTATGTATATTTTATCTACATGATCTGGCAACCCCCCAAATTCGTCTCCCGACCCCCAGGTTGAGAACCACTGCCTTATTGGACACTGACAGGAAGTGACATAGATCGAGGCAGTAGATTAAACATTCATATAACATTTAAATAACAGGATGGATAGGGAGAGAGAGATAGACAGATAGACAGATAGATAGATAGATAGATAGATAGATAGATAGATAGATAGATAGATAGATAGATAGATAGATAGATAGATAGATAGATAGATAGATAGATAGATAGTGTTCATGAGGCCTACAGGGAGTGATCTTTTCCCCTGCAGTGTTTCCTCATAAAGCTTTTGTTTTGCTGTGCGTCTTGCGTCAGGTCTGTGCGTAAGGTGGAGGTGCTGTGCCGTGAGTTCGAGCAGCAGAGGGTTTGTTACCTCCCCTTTAACGTGTTCCTCCTGAGGCCCCTGCATCGCCTCTTACACTACAAGCTCATCCTGGAACGGCTGTGCAAGCACTACCCGCCCACTCACGAGGACTTCAGGGACAGCAGAGGTGAGGACGGCCTGATAAGCGGAGCAGACGGGACATGTTTGCTATTTAAAATCTGTTTTTTTTTTTTCCCCTGACGCAGCGGCTCTGGCGGAAATCTCCGAAATGGCGCTGCAGCTCCAGGGCACCATGATGAAGATGGAGAACTTCCAGAAGCTTCTGGAGCTGAAGAAGGATCTGACTGGCATCGACATCCTGGCTATACCTGGACGAGTAAGAGCAACATGTTACCTTTCTGCCTTTAGAATAGAAAAGAGAAAAGATGGCGGCAAAGCAACAGGAAAATGGCAAATACACGACTATAAAAAGTGTTGAAAAGGCAACAAAGAAGCCACAAAAGAGCAATGAAAAAGTTTCGAGGAGTTCTGTAGGCCTTAGCTTTCAAATGAAAAGCTCCAGTCAAGAAGCTTTTACATTTGGGTAAAGCCAAACTGGAGAAAGTGCATGTTAAATAAATATGAGTAAACAATGAAGCAGTAAATGCTTCATTATGATAAAACAGATGGAGTTTGTCTCTTGCTCCTTGTTCTATAGAATTATTAAACATAATTGCCTTGAAAAGACAAAAGACAAAAACAAGAAATAATTTGCAGCACAATGTTCGAAAAGGAGTGGGAGGAAGTGTAACCTTCGTGATATAATATGTTTTGTTTTGCACAATTTTTGGCTCTAATGAAAATATATCAGACTTTTTCACTCAAACAGTTGCTCACACAGTACTCGAGAAACATTTTCTCCAAGCACTTTTTTACTGGAATAAGTATTTGGGTCACTATGTTTGACTTGTACTTGTAGTCCGATTATTTTAAAGCAACTCTTACTTGAGTATTTGTATCTCTGTTAGTGACTGCTCTCTGCTGGTTGAATTTGAAAAGTACCACTTTAGGGCCTTAACAGAGCACATTTTCTCCAGTTCAGCTTTAAAGCAGCACTAAGTAACTCTTGCCCCTAGAGGCCATAAGCGCCACTGCAGGTGTCGTAGCATGTTGTGTTTTTTTACTCATTAATTGTCCGTGAAAGTAAATACTACGCTGACAGAAAAGACAAAGGGACAGAGGGATATTGTTCATCCAATTACATGATGGAATTTTTTTTTTTTTCACTCAAACTTGGCTGTAAATACTGTTTAAGTGGCGCTATCCCGCAGTTAGCTTTGCCCGTTAGCCTGTTAGCTTCTTCTTCGTGATTCCATTAGTGTGTATTGGTGGCTCCGACCCGGAGGCAGGAAAGCTGCAATTGTGGTTTTATAGCCAGAGACACCAGGGAGAGATGAACGACCCCCCCAGACATCCCATTAACACTTGTATTACCCCCAGAGAGACTAAGGACAGGATTTATTAAGGTAAACAAGTTACGTAGTACTGCTTTAAGGTCACAGCCTATAGGCCAATGTAACGCCACATTTGAAAGCTAAGACCGACAGAACCAATCTAAACTGAGCTTTTTCCTCACGTTGTCGCCATTGTTTTTTTGTTGGGGTTTCATCACACATTTGACACTCTTGTTGAAGCTTTTAGATTTGG
This sequence comes from Gobius niger, assembly GCF_951799975.1. Lineage (NCBI taxonomy): Eukaryota > Metazoa > Chordata > Actinopteri > Gobiiformes > Gobiidae > Gobius > Gobius niger. The sequence continues at coordinate 16,199,306 of NC_136874.1, forward strand.
GTGAAGCCAAACGGGAGAAAATGTGCTGGTTTCAGGCGGGAGTAGACAGAGAGATTAAATCAATAGTTTGCCGACTTTTAATGGGTTGGGGGATAAAAAGTGTGAGAAAAGTGCTTAATGGTGGAACCGCCCCGTGTCACATTGACCTTGTAACGATCGACTTGCCGCTGATGGTGTTTCTGCTGGCCTTGCAGGAGTTCATCCGCCTGGGCTGCCTCAGCAAACTCTCCGGGAAGGGGCTCCAGCAGAGGATGTTCTTCCTGGTACAGAACCCTCCCTCTTATCTAACTTGTGAAGTATCTCTTCTGACGACACTCTCATTAATGCCCCCTCCTTTGTCTTTGCCGCTCCAGTTCAGCGACTGCTTGGTCTACACCAGCCGGGGGATGACGGCCTCCAATCAGTTCAAGGTCCACGGACAGTTGCCCCTCTACGGCATGACGGTAGCCCCCCCCCTCGTTTGTTTGTTTGTTTGTGTGTGTCCGGTCTGGGCGACGCTGAAACGTGCTTGCGTCTTTGCAGATTCGAGAGAGCGAAGAAGAATGGGGCGTCCCGCATTCGTTCACGCTGTTCGGACAAAGGCAGTCTGTGGTGGTGGCAGCGAGGTACTGGCTCATCGGTTATGTAACAGGGGGGGGGGGTTCATGGGGAAAGGGAGGAATGTCAGAGAAATATAACAGACCGTTCAAATCCTTTGGTGCTGAGAAACCCGTAAAAGAGCCACCATCTCCTCTCATTCCGTGTTGTTTTCCCGTGTGCAGCTGTGCGTCCGAGATGGAGCACTGGGTGGAGGACATCCGGATGGCCATGGACCTGGCGGAGCAGGGCAGCGGCGCCCCCTCGGACCTCCTCTGCGCCAGCCCCACGGACAACAGTAAAGCTCTCACTCCACAGATGCCTCTCAGTCAGAGCCGCCAGACCCCATTAACCAGCTCGGGGGGACACACAGGGGGACACGGGGGGACACAGGGGGACAAGGGGGGGTGCCGTGGCAAACACTCATTAAGTTGATAAGAGAGAAACATTAGCTCTAGGGGGAAGGTCTCCTCATTATGGCACCTGTTAGTGTTTGACCAGAGTAAGACAGTGGCAGATGGGTTAGCGCTGCTTTATGAACCGCTAAAACAGGGGTGGACGAGTTTTCTTGGCGGAGGGTCGATTTTCTTTATTGTAAATAGACCGAGGGCCGAAGCCGCTGATTATTAGCCCAAAGCAAAGCACAACGCTGGAAAAATGACCATCTTAAATGAGATAAATGACTTAAAATTGCCTGACTTAAAGTTCTTCTATGTTGAATTTGAATCGGTTTGAACTAATCCAAGATACAAATGCTATAGCGCCAATGGAACAAGAATAAAAAAGAGAATAACTACTACTAGAGGTTTTATCTCATCTAAGACCAGACCAAATCTATTCAAACCTTACATTTAATCTGTTCATTCAAGTAGATTAATGTCATTTCTTCCTTAAAACGATTATTCTTTTTCCAGTGCACTCCCTTCAAACGCCAGTGTTGTGCATAATGTATGACCTAATTGGTTGTATAGGCCCTTTAACTGGTGACATCATCAGTGACATCATCTGGAGGCAGGAAGTGATCAAGAGAAATAAGATTAAACTAAAACAAGCGATTATAAGTGTAAAACTATGACTAAAAAATGTGGTCCTGTTGTGGCTTAAGGAATGACATTTGAGACGATAAAACAAGGTTTATTTGACATTTCCTAAAACGGTTAAACATGTGTTTATCGTTACCATGGCAACAGCTCCAATGGAAATAGATAGGAATCTAACTTCCTGCCTCCAGCTAAATCCCAAATGTTTACAAACAATTAAAGGGTCTATAGACAGTATTTCTAACTTTTTTTCTCCCATTTAACTCTCTGATTTGTGTAATAAAGTTTCTCAAAATCATCTTGAGGGCCAGAGGTGCTGTGCTGGAGGGCCGGATTTGGCCCCCGGGCCTGACGTTGCCTACCCCTGTGCTTAAAGCCTCACAAGAATCATTTCGATCTCTTTCTTTGAATCCCAGTCAGAGCGTGGCCCCCTGCTGGTGACCTTTGGACTTGGCGTGTCTATTTAACATACACTTATTTATTGACTCACTGCTAACAACAAAACGGTCATTTAGCAGCGATTGTAGAGCAGTCAGATGGAATGACTTTGATCGTTGTTTTTGACTTGGGCCTTTGTTCAGTGTCAGAGTTTATTCAATCACACATTCATTTACACAGGAAGCCCCCCCCTAATGGTGGAAGTGAATCACTGACCTCTATGTTACTCTGTAGTAAGGGGTAGTGAAAGTGTGCGAGGCCTGACATGAGGAATTCAACCTGACATGAACATCAGCACTGAAGCGTTTCCTTTGCTATTTCGGCCCAAAATCACACACACAAAAAGAAAAAAAAAGTCACAAAATATTCTAATCCGCAAGGTTAGGACACAATATGTAAATACACATTAATGCAACAAATCTATGCATTTCTGTTTTGTACGAATTTGGATTTTTCTGCAAAAAAATGTATGTGTTTCAGACAATTTAAGACATAAAAGATCAATAAATGTAGATTTAACACCGACTCAAAACAACGGTAGCACTTTAATAACTTTAATAACACTTTATTTAGCCTTAGTACATGATGAGTTACGGCTTAATTCATAATGAACAATTCATTAGTTAAGTTTGACTAACACTTAATAACTATTTACCAGTGAAGTATGTGAAGAACTATTCATTATGAGTATTAACTGTAGTAGTTAAGTAGTTACTATGTGTTAGTCAGACTTAACTAATGAGTTGTTCATGATGAATTAAGTGTTAATTCATCATTTACTAATGCTCAATAAGGTTATTAGGCCTTTATTTTGGCGCAATTCATTTAATAAATCGGAAAACTCGGAAACACCGGATAATTTGTAATTAAGTAACTTTATTGAAAATGTGGGACGGGAGACAAAGATCTAAATCAGGGGTGTCCAAACTTGGAGGGCCACATATCGAAGTGTATACCAGTGTTAATTTCGTCGACTAAAATATTTAGTCTTAATTTAAGTAAGTGATATTTTTGACGACTAAAATTGGACTAAAACTAAATTAAAATTTTGTCATGAGACTAAAACTATGACTAAAATGGCCAGATATTTTAGTCGACTAAAATAAGACTAAATAAAAATGAAAAGAAGAGACTAAAATCATCCAAACTTCTATTGAGCGTCTGAAAGAGCCTCAGATCATGTAAATTCTCTGTTAAAGGATCAGCTCTGAGCTTTGTTCATGTGGAGCAGCTCCATGAAGCAGAGGAACAACATTAAATATGATTATGATGAATATTATAAACGTAAAGTCCACTATATTAGTCTTAAATTTAGTCGACTAAATTGACATGCAATTTTAGTCAACTAAAACTAGACTAAAATTGAAAAGATTTTTTAGACTAAATCTCGACTAAAATTAAATTACATTTTAGTCAAAAGACTAAAACTAAAACTAAAATAAAATATGTTGTCAAAATTAACACTGGTGTATACGGCGTGGAGGGCCAAAGATCGATGGTCAATGCAGGGAAACCTTCCCTCGGGTACATTTAAGTGTGCCCCAAACCTGTTTTTAGGCTTGGATCCTTAATATCAGCTCTGTCTCACAATGACATGTCAGTATTTGAAGTTTTAATTGTGTGCAAATAAATGTGTAAATGCAAATATATGCAGTAAAAAGTGGTGTCTCTGGACATGTGTGCCACATTTGGCCCCTGGTCCAGACTTTGGGCACCACTGGTCTAAATGGCGGGACGGGCGACATGCTGTAATCTTCCCTGTCCTCCCTCAGAGCTGTCAGGTGAAGGCGGTCCGGAGCACGAGTCTGAGGAGGAGCTGAGCGGCTCGCGCACGTCTCTGGAGCGCCAGGGTCACCGCGGCAACACCACCGTGCACGTCTGCTGGCACCGCAACACCAGCGTGTCTATGGTGGACTTCAGCGTGGCCGTGGAGGTAACTCACTTCACCTAATCATGATATCGATGATTGCTCTGAGCTCACAGTTAGCCTTTTATTGTTCCAACCTTTGCTCACCTTTTCCACGGAGACAGACTGAATTAATAGTTAACCCGCTGGCTGAGATCCATTGTCCCGAAGTCCTTTGTTCCCCCCCCACCTCCTCTATACCTTCAGTCTGTCCTTTGTGTCTGACCACGCTGACTTTGCCAGAGGCTGGAAATGGTTAGTCAATGGGATCAGCCCCCACTTGCCCCGAGAGACCCTGAGTCACTTTGAGGCAGATTGGTTTGTGGAAGTGGGAGGTTTAGTGACCTCTGCTGGAGCTGCAAAGAACTGCGCCAGCCTTGAAGAGCCAGTCTTTGAGTTGACCTCTTAATCCCTGCATTAACCTGTACTTTAACCTTTACTCGCCTTACGCAGTAAAAAGCCTCATTTCACTTTTAAAATATTGCATGAAAGGGAATTTGTAAGACGGGTTTTTCTTATGTTTAAAGTGCACGACACATTAGACTAAATGTTTTCTAAAACATAGTTAACATAATTATGTTTAAGAGTTGCTTTATAAAAAAAATGACCCAATTTTCTTCAGTTTGACATTTTTATGGTGTTTATAGTTTCACTTCCTTATTGGACACTGACAGGAACTGTTGCCGTGCCAACCATGTTACGTCAATGGGAAATGAGTCAAACTGCTGTGGAACGTTACCTCTATCTCATTAGTTTAAAAATCCAACAACATTTGTTCGTTAAAGGTGCACTATGCAACTATTTCTGTAAAAAGGAAAAAAAAAAGTCGATAGTAGTATGTATTTGACCTTTCAGTGACCCTGCGGCTGTATGGGTGGTTAGCTTAGCGCCTTTACTTTCCATCCCGGTCACTCCTATGATGCTTCAGGATCTATTTTATTTCATTTTTGGGGGTTTTCTGGAGGGTTTTTGCAGTGGAGCGTGTATATGTAAGCTGTTACCATGGATACGGTTCAATCAGCAGTGAAAATCTATATAACAATCGGTAGCGTTCACGTGACATCACAACAGTCTAAAGAGCCGATTAAAATTGAGGTGTAGGGCAACTGAAAATTCCATGACGGTAACTATGGTAACTGACAAAATGCATATATTTATGTTTTTGTTTTTTGGCTCATATGTCAGTCATTACTGGAAGAATCCACATTAAGTTCATTGTCTCCTCTGTCAGCACATATGAACTAAATGTCCAATAGGGCTGCTCGATTATTGAAAAAATAATAATTACGATTATTTTAGTCATAATTGAAATAACGATTATTTGTTGCCTTTAAAAAAAAGTAGTTATTTTATTTATATATTTATTAATAAAAAAACTATGCTGAATATTTTCTGTTTTCTGAACAGTCATAAAAGTACAAATGATTTCAAGTTTGCCTCGATTAAAGACAGGTCTCTGTTTCACACCCGCCCCCTGCTGGCCGGCCCTCACACCTGCACAAGCAAACTGAGCAGCGCGACCTGATGACATCATCACACAGCGCCGTTTGTTTTTATGTCAGACAAAAGCATGAGCCGCGGCACGAGAAATGCGAAGGGAAAATAATCCCAGCGCCGTGAAATAATGCAAGTCTGCTTTGCAAAGAAAATTCAAAAAAAAATTTTAAAAATAGATATACCGGTATATATATTTTTTAGATTATGCTAATTTTGTAATCGTTTAGTGTAATAATCGAAATTGTAATCGAATTTCGATTAATTGCACAGCCCTAATGTTTTCTACGAAAAACGTCAAGAAGTGGTGACAATATGTGAAAACATGAGCTTGATGTTGTCCAATGGAAAGGACTTTCGGACATAAAAATAATATCACAAGTTTGTGAATCCAATCACGATCAAATACTGATGAGGAAAAACATTTGTCATTTTTGGTTTTGGAGAATTCTTACAAAAACTGTATTTCTCCCATAGAGTTGTATTGGCCCTGCCCTTCACCTGACATTATGACATCATCACATTCTAAATGGTGAACGCCGCCTATTGATCCTGGAGCGGATGGAGAGTAAAGGCGCTATGCTAACCACCTGAGCATCCACTGGGTCACTCAATGTTGCTGCGTCACTGCAATAAAATGATAATAATTACTAACAACAGACGTTATTCATCTAAATAAATCATCCTGCCAAAGGATTAAAGCCTGTCATATGCACTTGTTTTACGTTTGACGCTCCTGCTTCTCGTCCCAGAACCAGCTCTCGGGAAACTTGCTGCGCAAATTCAAGAACAGCAACGGCTGGCAGAAACTGTGGGTCGTCTTCACCAACTTCAGCCTCTTCTTCTACAAGTCCCACCAGGTCGGCTCCCTTTAACCTTCCCCTTTGACCTCAGCGACTCATGACTCACTCTTTCTTTCTGTTTTTAAACTGTTTTGTACAGGACGACTACCCCCTGGCCAGCCTCCCCCTGCTGGGCTACTCCGTCACCGTCCCGTCCGAGTCGGAAAACATCCACAAAGACTACGTTTTCAAACTGCATTTCAAATCCCACGTGTACTACTTCAGATCGGAGAGCGAGTACACGTTCGAGAGGTACTTTTTTATGGCTATAGTGTAATATTAACTCCATATTTCAACACAGTGGTTTGTTCTATTGTATTTTAATGATTTACTGTTAGTTAACCCCTTAACTCCCACCTGAAGCGAGCACAGTTTCTCCAGTTTGGCTTTACCCCAATCCAAAAGCTTCTGGAAAAAAAGGTGAGAAAATAGCGACAGAACTGAGACGAAAACAATGAAGATGTGACAAAAAAGTGAGAAAACTTTGACAAAAATGTGACGAAAAAATTACAAAAATGTGACAAAAAATGACAAAAAAATGACAAAAAAATGACAAATGTGACAAAAAATGACAAAAAAATGACAAAAAATGACAAAAAAAGGACAAAAAATGACCCAAAAAAATGACAAAAAATGTGACAAAAAATGACAAAAAAATGACAAAAAAATGACAAAAAATGTGACAAAAAAATTACCCAAAAAAATGACACAAAATGTGACAAAAAAGACAAAAAAAATGACCAAAAATTGATTAAAAAAATGACCAAAAAATGATTTTAAAAAAATGACAAAAAAGTTACAAAATGTGTTGAATACCCCCCCAAAAAAAGATGGAAAAAAGTCTGACGTGTGGAAAAAGATCCATTTAGATGAGTTTTGCAGATCTTAGCTTTCAAATGAGGCGTTACACTGCCCTACAGGATTCGGGTAAAGCTGAACTGGAGTAAATGCACTCGGTTCAGGCGGGAGTTAAGAGGTGAACAAGTGTTTTCTCGAGTCTCTGATCAACTATTGCTTGTTTCAGGTGGATGGAAGTCATCCGCAGCGCCACCTGCTCCTCCAGCCGCTCACTGCCCACCACCCGGAAAGACCTTTACTGAAACACTTTGTTCCTCTGGGGTGGATCTATGGACTTCAGCCAAGCACAAACACCGGAACAGAAATGACCTGCCACCTCGCACACCTCCTACGACCTGCACCTTCTCCAACACACGACGTTCTTAGCTCCACAACTGTCGGAAACTTTACCTGCCATCAAGTGTGTAAATAATGTTCATTTTATCCCCGCGAGTGTTAAGAAGTCTTCGGGGGGACACTGCCAAAAAAATAATCAGACATTCTGCGTAATATATGTACAGAATCCAGCTGCTGAGCTCGCGTGAGGAGAGAGTATCTTTTGTAGGACTATCTGTAAGAAATGGATCAATGTCAAACTGCCGTCGCGTGCTATTATTGTATCAACTTTTGTACAGCTCTCCGTCCACTGTGAAATGTCTTTTTATTAACTCATTTCAACTCGTTTCCTGCCACGAAGAATGTGTTCTTCATCTGCTGCCAAATTACACTCCTGTGTTTTTATAATGTTAAATAAAATACTATACGTATGTTTGGGAGTGAGGCTTTTATTGCACTTTTATCGACACTGGAACAAACTAGACAAGAGGAAAGAACCAGAAGGTAAGTACAGAATAAAAAACGGTGCTTATTCAGCTATGGCAACGGTTAAAGGTGCATTATGCAACTTTTTATGTTGATATTTTACTCTAGGACGCTCCAGGATCAATTGTTTGGAAGGTTTTCACTGCTCTCACCTACAAAACAACTGACCCTGGAGCGTTGTAGAGACCACTGTGTTTGAAAGTACAAGTGTTATGCTGACCACCAGCCACTGGGTCACTACAAGGTCAAATATGCACAATAGAAACTTTCATTTTCTTACAAAAAGTTGCAAAATACACCTTTAAAGTGATAGTCTGTAAGTTTTCAAAGCAAGGAGTTGAGTGAAATTTGAAAGTAACCACAAAGCCCTTCTTAGTTCACAAAATGAGAGCAGGAACAGAACAATCAAGCTCCTCCCCCTCCCTCCTGATTGGACCTGACGGGCTGGTTCACAGGAAGGGCTCGTCTCATTGGTCGACACAGGAGGATACTAAATTCTGATTAGTAGCTGAGATCCGGGAAGGAGGGACTTAAAAATATATATAATTTTTTTTTTACTTCACATTTAAATGCAAGACCAGGTGGTCAGTTTTGCACATTTTATAAAACATTTAGACTTCCAGACTATCACTTTAAGAAACGTATTACAAATGTGAAATCAATAAGGTAGAAAGGTGTATTTTTGAGACTCACATTCCCTGAGTACACAACACTACACAAAATACCCTCTATAGTATTATGTTCACTTTTCATTAGTATTCCTGAATGTTCAAGTGTTTAACAACTACCCAAACCAATTAAGCTACAAGAATATATACAGATCAGCCCTATATATTCTTGTGTAGCTTAATTGGTACATTCTACTTTAATATAGATTTAATATTCATTATCTAATTGCAGAGCTCTGAAAACTCCCTGAATCCACCGTACACTAGTCGTACTCGTGTCTAAAATACACATCAGCTTATCCTGTACATTCGCCACAATCCAGTCTCGTGTCTTTCGTTAGTGTCAGCCCCAAGCATGGATAAATGGCGAAGGTGGAGCCAGGGAAGGGCGTCTGACTGATTAGAGAGCTATGCCAGATCACTCCACGTAAGCAGGAAGACTATTAGCCGGGACGGCCCTGGAAGGAGAAGCCAAAGTCAAATCACACACAAACCAATCAATCATTTCCGTTTGATTATGCAGCACTCGGATTCTGACAGACTTGTTTCTAAACCCCGTCAGTTAGCAGAGGGGAGGTTTTTCAGTTGGTTGAGAACAAGTCACGACTGAAAGCATTTTTAAGCATATTTTACGTATTTAAGGCCACACCTATTGTGAATCATCGGTTTCATCACACATATCCAAGACTTTAGCTTGGACTTTAGTGCAGAAAGCTTTCACTTGTGTGGCCTGCCCCCTTGTCGGGCTGATTCTTGTGTCCGGAGGAGGAATTCTGGGTAAAATTTTCACAGTTGAGATCCGCTTCCTTCACTTAGCCCCCAGCTGAACCGGACACATTGTCTTCAGCTTGGCTTTGCCCAAATCTAAAAGAAAAGTGTCAGTAGCAACACAATTCAGACCAAAATGAGGATGAAAAAGCCACAAAAACAATTTAAAAAAATTAAAAAAAAGTAGAAATGTAACAAAGTGGCGAAAAAGTGATGAAAGTGTGAGGAAAAAGATCCTTCTTGCTCAGTTATGTAGTAGGTCACTGGACTATAGGCTGTCACATTTTAGATTTGGGTAAAGCTGAAACGGAGAAAATTCACTTTTTACCAATTAAATGTTATTTAAAAGGTACACTGCGTAACATTTTGGACTATACTGTTGCCATCAGTACAAAACATGCTCCTAATGACCAGCTCCACACAGAAAATGCAACGACGGCAGTGAGAAATCAAAGAATGGATTTGGATGGGAACCAGTGTTCATTTTGAAAACATATTTTATTTTAGTTTTAGTCTTTTGACTAAAATGTAACTTAATTTTTGTCAAAATTTAGTCAAAAAAACTTTTCAATTTTAGTCTAGTTTTGGTCGACTAAAATTGCATGTCAATTTAGTCGACTAAAATGAAGACTAATTTAGTCGACTTATTAAGAGAGAGAGATTTTATTCACAGTTTTAGTCTCATGAGAAACTTTTTATTTAGTTTTAGTCCAATTTTAGTCGTCAAAAATATCACTTTGACTAAAATTAAGACTAAATATTTTAGTCGACAAAATTAACACTGATGGGAACCTAGCCTACATTCTAAAAAACTCTACTGACTTTAGTCGACATCTCCATGGAAAGGAGCTGGAGGCGGACCCACTCCCGGTAAAGTTATGTCATAAAAGCTTGTATTTCAAATTAATCTTTGGGGTAAAATTCTCCGCGGTGTGGCTTTAAAGAGGCCTACTTCACCATCAGAGCGCTGCACATCGAAACACAAATGATTCAAGTGAGTTTGGGAACTCGTCACGCACCATCACAATCACCAAAGACAAACTGTGACCTAATCTCTGCTTACAAAAGTCTTTCTAACTTAACGGATTGATTTGTATTTTATCCATCTCGTGCCTCTCTCTCCACGTACTTCAGCCCGTGTTCCCCGTACGAGTCGTAGCTCTCGTGCGTTGGCAGGGTGGTCCACTCCGGCCTGTATGTCTTGGTGGTGTATAAAAAGGCTTCGGTGACACTCCCGGGCGCCGGCGTCTCCCCGTCCTCCTGCGCCGCCCACTCTTTCACCTCCAGCTTCGTCGCCGTCCTCTGGTAGTGAGCGGGAACGCCCTCGAAAGCATCCAAGAACTCCAACATCTGGTCGTCCACCTCATAGATCTCCCCGTGGACCTGGTGGCCCTGGCCCGGGATGTTGAGGAGGTACGGGATGTTGTGAACGCCGGCGATCACCAGGGGGAACTTCTCCGCCGTCTTGGCCGTGCCGACGAACTGCGTCCGGCCATTGGAGCGGTCGAACATGCGGCAGTAGTTGGGCTGGCCCTTTTTCAATGTCCCGTACACAAAGACACGGGTCATGCTGGACACACGGGAGGACAGGAGTCTAAAAAACAAAAGGAAGATCAGAAGTTAGACGGCAGTTGAAAAATTCGCGTAATCGTGCACTTCCACAAATACATATTTTAACCTCTTACCCCCCGCCTTAACATTAACGAGTGCATTTTCCCCAGTTCGGCTTTTTATTATTATTTTTTTGATCGGCATCATCAGCAAAAAGAGCGGGAAAGGTGGTCGTAGAAACAGAAGCAAAATCATTCATATAAATAATGAATAATAATGGTCCCAAAATTGAACCTTGTGGTGCACCATATATAGATACAGACGGCATCTCTGGAATTGCCCATATATGGTCATGTTTAAAAACAGTTAAGGGGGAAAAACAAGTTGGAGAAAAATCTAAACTTTCTCTAATTATTCAAAAACTACTTTAACAAATGCTGAGTTATGAATATATTTTTCTACAAAATAAAGATACAAAGACATGGAGAGGAGCAAAGTGGTTCAACAGCCCATAAATACATAAAAAACTGAGAATGCTAACAGAATGCTACATGTTAGCATCGGGCTAATGCTAACGGTTAGCTAGCGCTAGCTAAAACTGCCTTTTTTCACTTCTACTAAACAATCTGCTGTGAGAAAATATCCATACGGGCCCGATTTACACTTGACTTTATTTATGTGATAAATAAGTTCATATTCCACCAGAAAATGGCTAAAAAGAGTGACAATTATGTTTCTCTAAAGATTCTATTTTTCCCCCTCGGCGAAGCCACGCCCCCTTCTATGACGAGATGCCGTCTGTATCTATACTGGGCTTTACCAAAATTTAAAAGCTTCTCGACTGGAGAGCAACAATGTAACGCCTCATTTGAAAGCTAAGACCCACAAAAGTGACTATTCCACATTTTTGTCATATTTTTGTTGTTTTTTTTAATCATTTTTTGTTGCGTTTTTCTCACGTTTTTGTTGACTTTTCATCCTCTTTTTCTCGCTATTTTGACGCTTTTCTTTTTAGCTTTTCGATTTGGGTAAAGCTCGGTTGAGGCGGGACTGGTGGCCCTAGAGCCAGTGGCCCTTCTGTGCTCTTCCATTAACTCAAGAAGCTGTGAACAAAAGCGACATAACAGGCCACAGCTCAGTGGAGAGGAATCCAAATGCTGAACCGGATCATGATCTGTTGCGTAATAAGGATAGTTCCAGTAATTACAGCCATAAACATGATCAAAGTCAAACAATCAGCATTCTAATAGTTGCCACCAAATACATCTCAGCTGCACTAATGCTAAAGGCTTTTAAGTTTAGTCATGTCACGTGAACGCAACTAGAAAAAGAAAGTCCATGCAATAAAAAACAGAATTTGATTTATCTTTAGCCTATAGTACATGAGCAACAGTGCAGAATGTTGACACCTGGACTATAGCTTACATGCTGCACGAACACCTTCATGCATTCGGACATGAATAAACAAAACGAGCGAGGACAAGACGGCAGAGGCGTGAAAGTGTTGCATAAACGGTCAGCGACTTACCTGCAACAAGAACAAAGCAAACAGCAACAGTTTTCATACAGACTGATTACTCACCGGGCGGCCAGATTTTATTATGTAGGGCAGCGGCTGAGCGCATGCGCAGTCACTACATGGTGATAGCGGATGTTTAACCTGTTCGACTCGACCGGCCAGTGATGGGCCGGGAAACTACATTCTTTTTCCTAGGATGGGAAAGGGCTTTTTCAATGAATTTGAGTGATTTTAAGTGTTCATTTTGACAGCATATTTTAATTTAGTTTTAGTCTTATTAGTCTTTTGACGAAAGTGTAATTAAATTTTAGTCGAGATTAATTCCTTTTTTTTTTTTTTTTTTTTTTTTTTTTTAGTTCAGTTTTATTCGACTAAAATTGCAAGTACATTTAGTCGACTAAATTTAAGACAAATTTCTTCGACTTTGCATTTTAATATTCATATCATATTTATATTATATTATATATATATATTTATTTATTTGACTAAAATTATGACTACATATTTTTTATCGACGAAATTAACACTGGTCTACGGGTAGTTGTTCTCAAATATGGCCTTTCCCATCCTAGGAAAATAAATATCAAGTCCGGGAAGTCATGGCAGTTGGTCACAAGGGGGCGCTGTTCCAACCTTTTCAGAGTAAATGACTTTTTTTTAGACTAGTTCAGAAACCATGAGTGACATGACGCTAAATACAATGCGCTCTTTGTTTTCAGTGAAGCTAGCCAACCCTAGCTAATAGCGTACCAAAAAATCACGCTGTTTTATAAATACCACCGAGAAAGCAACAAAAGATTACTCTAAATAATAACCACATTATTTCTCATTTACTCGTTTAGTCATTTGCTCTGACAAACACACTGACAAACAATTAATTATGTGGAAAAAATACCACCAATGTGTATCCTATTTTTGCCAGTAAATGCTGATATCCGTACGTTTTTCATAATACTCTAGCTCTAGTTTTACTCCAATCCACATGGTGTCGCACTGGTTTATTCTTTACAACAAAAGAAGAAGAAGAAGACGGTCTTTACATGACGTAATGACGTCTGCAGCCTAGCAGCGGCGACACGGCGTAAACAAAGCAGACCGTTATTTAAGCTAATGGACTTGTCGGTCACGAATGGTCAGTTTTATCCATGTCTGACCTTTATTTAGCGCCATAACGAGCGCATCGCAGCAGGAGCCGATGTCTCGCCCGTTTCGGTTGTGGCTAAACCGAAACAAAGGAGCCGCCGCGATGAGGACGTGAGATTAGCTCGAGGTGGCTAACGCAGATCTGGGATTATTACCATTTTACAGCTTTGTCATAACAAACACACGGATGGATCGCCGCACGTTCCTCAGGGGTGAAACATAAGCTTAATGTTCTTTGTAAACTGTTAGTGCTAGCTATGTAGCGTTAGCTGAAGCTATCTCCTGCTGGACCGACACTGACTGGACCTGGGGCGCTTGGAGAGGCTGACGCGCCTGCCTGGATGAATGACCACTTGATCGCTGTCATCTGGGACTTGGACTGCGATGTTTAGTCTGATGGCGAACTGTTGTAACTGGCTTAAACGATGGAGAGAACCGGCGAGGTGAGTTTTTGTTTTATTTACTGAGATTATTCTGATGAAGTCACTTTTCATCCATCCATCGACCCAAAACATCTCCATTTGCACTAATTACAGATATGACATAGACATTATGTAAAAACAAAACACACAGGGCTGACAGAATCCCCTTTTTTAGGATAATCCAATCAAATCAGTTATTAGTTTGTAGTAATAAAGTGATATTTGAGTGTTTACCACCTCCCATATATAATGAGATAACCATTACAGTCAGTCTGCCCCCCCTGTGCCCGTGTGTAACATTGGGGATAGTGTAATAACTTGACCAGAATGAGCGCTTTAAACCACGTGGTGCATGTGAGGCATTTGATCCTTTGGAATTACCCAGAAATCCTCCCCTAATCCCACGGCAGGTCTCCTGGGTGCACGTCGAACTGTCACAGCCTTCATGAGCAGAAGAAGAAGAAGAAGAAGCGTGGTCATGGGTGCGAGTCGGTTCACTTTTCTCCCTCTCACTGATTAGATAGATCTGCTCACTTTGATGAAGTCCAGCTGGCTTCAGAGGACGGTCAGATGGATAGTTTGTTTAATGTCTTTTCGGCGGAAGTTTCGAAGTTAAGTACCCAGTCTTATTGTTTTGTAACCTTTGGCTTTATTCCTTAATCTGTCAAACCGGGATATCGTAGAACAGTGTTGCAGAAATTGGAGGTGTGCGTTGGGTTTTTCCTTGGTGGATTTTTCACTTCTGCCTCTTACCAACTAGTGTATAAGACCTGAAGAGGCCTGTCATTTCAGGCTGTTCCCCCAGACTGTGGGACGCCCTGCCCCTGGCCCTGTTGACTCTTTTAAAAAGGATCTGTTTAAGAAAGCTTTTGGTTGATGGGTTTTCACTAGTGTCACTTTAATTTTACATATGCATATACATGTTTATGTTGTTTGTTTTTTACCTATTCTCTTCCAGCTCTTTGTGATTTCATCTGTGGAAAGCGCTTTAGAAATAAACTTTACTTACTTACTATTGTGAATCCTGTTTGACAGACAAAACGATTTAACCACCGGTGTTTTTTGACCAAATGTTTGGCCTCAAGGCAAATGTACTGAAAACTGACTTTTGACACCAAGTTCCAGTTCCTGCGTGTGATGATGAGGATTATAACATCTGGTTCTGCAAAAAAAAAAGTATTGTATTGCACTCTTTTTTGGATTAGAGAATAATCATGAATCCAAAATCCGTACTCATTGCCAAATAAAGTGTTATTTAGTACTAGTATTGTAAACCCAGCAGGGATCAGGTCCCAGGTACCCAGCTGAGAGTTGGGGGTGACCTCCAAATGCCTCAGAGAAGATGAACGATTACACATCGCTTTATCAAAATGTAATAGGCTTACTTCTGCGTCAGAACATGTAATACCTGTTGGCTTATTTAGTTCATATTGGTAAAGGGCACCTTTGTGCATTAAGCTGTCTAATACTTGGACTGTTTACTCTGTCTGTGTTGACGTTTGTCCTTCCCTCCACAGGAAAGTGACTTTGGTCATGGTGGGACTAGACAATGCGGGGAAAACAGCCACCGTCCGAGGGATTCAAGGAGGTTGGAGCCTTTTTTGCCACATTTCACAGTTGGATGTTTCCAAAGCACCGTCTTTAACCTTTGTCTCCATCTCTTTCAGAAAACCCCCAAGACGTAGCCCCCACCGTGGGATTCTCCAAAGTGGACATGAAGCAGGGAAAGTTCGAGGTGACTATTTTTGACCTGGGAGGAGGAAAGAGGATCAGAGGAATTTGGAAGAATTACTACTCGGAGTCTCACGGCGTGGTGTTTGTGGTGGATTCTACGGACGTGCAGAGGATCCAGGAGACGCGCGAGACCATGGCCGAGGTCCTGCAGCATCCACGGATATCAGGGAAACCCGTGCTCGTGTAAGAGAGAAGCTACTGTAGATATTCACTATGTACATGTACTTACGCCGGACTGTACCTGAGGGTTTGACCACTGATTTACACTGATTTACTCTGATTTACTCTGATTTACACTGATTTACAATAAATTAACACTGATTTACACTGATTTACACTGATTTACTCTGATTTACACTGATTTACACTGATTTACACTGATTTACAATAAATTAACACTGATTTACACTGATTTACACTGATTTACAATAAATTAACACTGATTTACACTGATTTACACTGATTTACAATAAATTAACACTGATTTACACTGATTTACACTGATTTACAATAAATTAACACTGATTTACACTGATTTACACTGATTTACTCTGATTTACACTAAATTAACACTGATTTACATTGATTTACTCTGATTTACACTAAATTAACACAGATTTACACTGATATACACTGATTTACACTGATTTACTCTGATTTACACTAAATTAACACTGATTTGCACTGATATACACTGATTTACACTGATTTACTCTGATTTACTCTGATTTACACTAAATTAACACTGATTTACACTGATATACACTGATTTACACTGATTTACACTGATTTACACTGATTTACTCTGATTTACACTAAAGTAACATTGATTTACACTGATTTACATGAGCCATGACTTCATTCTTTAAAGGGTATCTAACCCCCCCTTCCAGAGGCTCAGCCTGAGAGTGTCAGATTTGAAAATCTCAACAGAAAAGGGGCGTTGCCTGGAGGACTAAGGGGCACGCGGGAGGGGTGAGGGGTGGGAGGGGTTTCGGGGTCTGATTGACAGGCCTGAGTCATTTGACTAACGATGCACTCGCAACGCTCCTCGTAAACAAAGTTCGAGCACAGCGAGCTAACTTATTTAGCAACATGGTGAGACAGCTCGACAGCTCTCTTTACACAGGACAGGCATCGTGGCAGACAGCGGCCTTGTACCCGAGACTGCTCTGAGGCGCGGGGTTATTTTATTAGTGATTCCGCTGTCATTTACAAAGCTAACGGCTTAGCATTGAGCTAGATCGATGTTAGCATCGCAGCTAAGGGACCAAACGTAACTGTCCTGGCTGCTTTCAGAATCTACCGATCTATTTTAGATGTAGACTTTTCACTGTGGTCTACATAAACATTGCAGATGTATCTCAGTGTCACAAGCAGAGAATGTGTGAGGTATAGAGACTTGATTATATGTATTACAAAGCTTTATTTTATTTCTCTCACAGCAAAGTGCACAAAACATGTCACATAAAAAAAAAAATATTGTGCAAGAACACTGTCCTAGAAATAGTTTTCGGTTGGTCATTGAAGATAAAGCAGATAAATCATCCATGTTTATCTAAAGGCTTAACTAAGGGTCTGTAACATTAGGCTCTTGGGTCCACAGTCATTTCTATTATTACTACATTTAGTGAATTACAGGTTTAACCAATGTTACACACGCACTGAACTACCACTAAATGATGAGTAAAGGCTATAATAAAGTCTTTACATGTATGCTTATTTAGTTGAAATAGTGAAAATGATAGATCTTATTTTTTTGGTAAGTTTTCTTACTTAATTTTGTACTTCCTGGCTTTTACAACATTGCAATTACCCAATGCAATTTTTCTTTTGTTAACCTTACAACGACAATATCAATCAATCAATAATGACAGTTTATCTTTCATTTGAGGATCAAGCTGCATGTGGTACTCTATTCACTTAGTCTACCTAGATGTGTGCAATAAACAAATTGAACAAATACAATTTAAATTAATACTTGCCATACAATATCGAACTTGACTGTTTAATACTTAATTTATGGAATCAGAACTAGAACACACTGAACTGAATTTTTAAATGTGGCTCGATCATCCATCAAACTTTGATACGCCTTTTAGATTGATATAATTACAGTTATGAGGGGAAAAGGCATTAAAAACATAGCAGTAAAGCTGAATTCTTGCATCCACAGTTGAGCTACAGGATGGCTTAAATTAACCAAGTAGCAGTAGCTCATGTACAGTATGCTGCATGCATGCAGGTCTTCTCAATGCACGGGAGACAAAGTTGACTTCTTATGGCTATACAGTTGTTGGGTTGCAGGTTAGTGTTCTAAAGGCCTATAATGTTATATAGAGGTACAATTATTTCATTTTTGAGGAAATGTTTGGTCTTGTATAAGAAAGATAATGGACCCAGTGACTGAAATTAGTGATCATTTTTGTAATTCATACATTTATTTTTTTGGCTGCAACTTGTGAAAGTGTAATGCAGTTAATATGAAAAACTGGCTCCTGCCTCCCCACTGGGGAGTGTGACATCACATTATAGAACCTGCAATCCAGCAATACCAACTAAAATAATTACACATGCACCATTAAGTTTTCAGCTTCTAGAGACAAAGTGGTGCTGGTTCTACCTCACCAAACCATCCTGTGAAATATCTGACAGAAACAGCTAAAGGCTTCATTTTGTTCTTGGATTGCTGATCAGTGTCTACAATTAAATCTTGCATGGAACATTGATTTCATCTACTATGTTGTCCAGTGGCATGTCAGCTTATAGAATTCTTCATATTGCAATGTTTACTCCCATCGTTCTATATGTGGTTGGCGACTGTCCTTGTCCAATGTGCCTCCATTTCCAGAAACATTCTTTCTTTGCCCGATAGAGAGGTCGTCTGAAAATGTGATTTGAAATGTTATAAAAAAAAAAAAAACACACACTAAGACATGAATTACTTTAAAAGGGAAGTCTGTCATCAATATACTCATCAAATGCATCAACGTGTGATCCGATACATACAGTGGACATGAAGAATGGTTTGCATGCATTTTCTCCACCTCTTTCTCCACCTCTGACTCTGCATGGACAAGAAAAGTCTGTTACAACTCAGCATACATTTTTGCGTGCAAGATGTGTTAGCATCATTCTAATTTACATTTAAAATATAGTCCTCAATAAGGCAAAAAACTGTTTTCAATGAGAAGAAATATAAACCACTTGGGGAAATAGTAATATAAACAAAATGATAGGTGTCAACAAATGCATTTATTGGTCAACACTAAAAACGATTCTCCCACTTACTGGTGTAAAATACAATACTCCTA
The DNA here is from genome assembly GCF_951799975.1 of Gobius niger. NCBI lineage: Eukaryota > Metazoa > Chordata > Actinopteri > Gobiiformes > Gobiidae > Gobius > Gobius niger. The sequence goes on from NC_136874.1 coordinate 16,218,380, forward strand.
TGCTACATTTGTTAGAATTTTAATGCGAGTTGAGCAATATTGTGATGTGCTCACCTACAGGTACTTATGACAGTTCAAATGAGTGGCCAGTCCTGTCTTGCACACACCTCAAGCTGGAAAATCCAGAAAACCACTCATACACGGGCTTTTTTCATCCACTGGACTTTGGTTCATGGTTAGCCACTTCTCTCAGGCAACACAGTCTGCATTCTGAAAAGATTGTGTTCCATACTGCCAGGCCAGTCTGAAAATATAATAATGCATATTCCACAGTCAATCCATAATCATCTGAGAATTCTAATGGTAACTGGTGCATTATTTCCCTGTAATCGCACAGTTCGTCTGAAAATCATCTTCTATATCACTCCACTGCAGCAATTTCCACAGTAATGATTAAAAATTAAGCTACTATTGTTGTGGAAGTCGCTTTAGATAAATCATCTGAAAAAACTGACTCTGCGTTGTGCAGTAAACCTGTGTAATACACAGCTTCTTGTTGTTTAATCCTTACTTATTCTACATTTGCTAAACTAGCACTATAGCCTAGCATTATAAACTAGCTATGTAATCTACGTATTATATTTGCCACACAAAATAATCAAGCCAAAACTTAACATGCTCACCTTATGTCCTCTTGAAAAATCTGGACCTGTGCCTGCTCACAGCCTCCTGCTTGTCTGGCCTCTCATACTGGGCACAGAGTGGTTCAGGCACAGGTACTTTGTCTGTGTGCTCCTGGTATGGGAGAGGATCCTCAACCACACTTTCAAACAGCAGGGCCATTAGTTGGTCAATGTAGACTGTAAACAAAGCACAAAACATTTGTCTTTGTAAAAGCATTGGTTGTGTTGTTTTTAATGTGACATACCTGAGGTAGCTCTGGTCTTCAAGGCTCGCACGGTGTAGTCGCCACGTTTGTACTTTGGGTACACTATCGCATACCGCAGTACACCTTCAAGTGTTGTAGCATGTGACCTTGTAGCATTTTCATTGTAGTGCAGGGCAGCAATTTGCAACCTACAACATTTTTAGGTACAGATTCACACAACTTTTTTTTTTTTTAAATGTATGTATGTATTACCTAGCTAACATTCCTCTGAAGGAGAAGCCTGCACTTTTGGGGGAGAACCTAATTATCAGGCTGTGGAAGGCCTCAAGGGTTGACGTGTGGTACACCGGGCTGATTTTCTCCACATCCTTCACAAAGCGTGGAGCCAACACAATGTCACTGAGCCTCTCACATGCTGCTGTGCCTACAGAGTAAATTACCATGACATAATTGTAAAGCAGTTTTTGTTTCGAATGACAATGCCAACCTTACATTTTTGAAATGTACATAAAATACAATGAGTAAAGGGCCAGTATTACTGATAACAAATGCAAAACTTACTTGGTTTGAGCCACACTCTTGACCCTTCCCCAACCAGAGGCCCGTGTAGGCACCGAGGGAACAGGGCATTGTCGTGCGTGTGCACATTCTGCATGTGGTTGGCCACAGACGTCCACTTAGCGACAGCCTCTTGTCCCGAGGTGGAAGTCGAAGCTGCCCAATAGAGGTGATTTACCACGCTTTTTCTCCACTGGCCAGCGTCCTGGGTGCTCTTTCTCTTTGCGAGCTCATCAATTTTTTTCCCAATTCCTAGAGTTTAAAATACATATTTACTAAATGCAGAATAACCATAATATTACACAGCATTCCCCAAATGCATACCCTTTCCCATGTGCCATGGGTCAAAGTAGTGCCTGATTTCCTTCTTTTCCTCCCTTAAAAACTTCTGAACGCCGGTGTGTCGGTCCGTCACAATGGCCTCCACATTGACACCCCTCTCTTCCAGCATAGTCAGACTACGCACAAAGCCCTCCTTCTCCATGCGCACGCTGTTTCCAACCTCATTGCTCTAATAAGACAAAAAATAAATTAGGTGCTGAAATGCACAGAGTGATCCCAAATTACATATTGAAACATTCCTTGAATTCCATTACCTGGACTAGCTGGATGTCAATGACTTTGTTATTACTGAGATTCATCATCGTGTAACTGCCATATTTGGCCGAATGTCCTACACGAATGCAAGTTGTACGTTAGCTGACTTTTACTTCTGATAAATGTTAATGAAATGTATTTACCAGGTGAATCTGCCCGCATGTCCCCACCCAGTGACACAGAGCCGCTTTCAAGAGCCTCCCTGATGAGGTCCTCCTGCTCCAGCTTCCACTGCCAGTTGACCGTAGGGATGAGGAGCTTTGCCTGATGCCTGTAGAAGCACTGCTCTGACAGTCCCTGAATATTGAAGGCCCTCAAGAACTATAAAAGGAAAAAATAGGTTATCAACTGATAATAGATGGAAACAAAATCCAAACAAAATAATTTGTGCTGTACCTTTGAAATCTGGCTAAAGGATGAGCCGGTGAACAGCACAGCAGCACAGAGCTGTAGGTTTCCAGCTGGGATGTTGTTCACCATGGGCTGACTGGACCACTGACTGGAGAACTCACAGCGAGGACACTGTTGAGTGACCCGAAGCAGTGTGCCGACTGTAATGGTGTCCACAGCACAACGACCAGTGCAGACAGGACAGCGCCTGAACAGCTCCAGCAGTTGGTCCTCGTGAACAATATATTTTTTGTCCTTGTGTGGAGGGACTTCAGTGGGAATGCTATATAAAATAAAGGATATTTCATCCCTCAAAAAACCAGGACGCTGTATATATTTTTTCTATTAAAAAGCTAGATTTCCTTTTTACCTTGAACAGTTCACAGTGCTGGCACTGTCATCGATGTGGAAGCTGGGGTCAGACGCTGACACCTCACACCTTCTCCTTTTTAAAGGTGTAGAGGCTGCTCTGGGACTGTCAGGAAGAGGGATTTCCATCAGGTCCTCAGTACCACAACCGACGCTTGTGTAAGCGGTCCGGGCTTGAGTAGCTGTACAAAACACAAACAAAATAAACAAACATGTTAAAAATGGCCGTAATTATCATTTACACAAAACAGAGTGTTTTTAGAAATAAAATGACTGTATAAACAATAAAAAGAGATATCACCTTTGCTTCGCCTGCTCGGCTTCACATTGGCCTGGACACTTGCATGCCTTACAATGACTGGATCAGTCTGGCAGCCAAATTCTCTGGTCACTGGCTGAAAACGTAAAAATACATATTATTTTTAAAATGTACACTACAGAAGAAGGGTAATGTGTTACATTTCCTTAGTGCATTTAATTGTTGTCTAATGCAGATTAGTGAACGTAAGCCAACATATGGATCCCAGCACCTGAGCACCCAATAACCATACGGTCCACCTGGAGTGGTCAGCCCTCTCGCCCCTCACTGACCACGATCACATATCACACGAGCGCGCGCGGAGCCACGGGCACCTGCCCGGTCAGTTTAGCCACACATTAGATGATAGCTATCCGTTAGCTTTATAGGTTAGCTTGTAGATGCACTCACGTTTTGCGCAGCTGTTGTCAAATATGAAAGCTACTGTCATCGCGAAAATGTAGACTAGTTTGGTGCTCAGTCTCAAGCACAATTACGCGCGGTCTCAGCGTAACTTTGTTGTGCAGACTGATGCATTAGCCACTCCCGCTAGCTACAAAAGGCTATAAAAGTTCACATGTCATAATATACAGCGGTGTAACTGTCAGCTCACCGTCTCATGCGGTTCATAGCTCTCTGTTTGAGCGGGGTTAGAGAGTTGCCAGGCAGCTGATGGATGCAGACTGCTGTTCCTCTGCCCAAGTCAAGTGAACGAGTGCGGGGCGCACCGCTTGGAGCACACGCAGCCACAAGCCTCACCCAGTGCATCGTTTATTTACACGCCAGATCCCGCATTGTTTGAGACACTACTACAATCTATTTCAACGTGCACTATCGAAATTCTACTTACATGACATTAGTAGCAGTTTTAGGTTGTTGTTATTCTCACTCACCTCAGATTGGCGCCTGAAAGCGTCCTGCTGGCGGGGCAGCAGTGTCGGTGGGCTCAGTCGTGGAAGAACAAGGGTGGGGACTGCCTCATTCTTCAAACGAAGAACCTTACTGTAGCCCAGCTCAAACTCCAAGGAGTTGGCGAAGGAATCGCAAGCAAAATGTTGGTTGCAAACTCCAGCACGAGGCGGGAGTTCGCAGTTTTCCCCCAGGCCAATTGCGCGCAGCCACTGGCGCCTAATTTCTAAGTCCTGAGGAAAGTAATGTAAACCTACAGAACTATGACAACCTACAACACTACACTTTCTCCCCATCCTAACAAACAAGACTACAACACTACACCTAATATTACACAATACAGAACACTAAATACAGCTAACCTAGCTAATTCTTATGCTAAATGCTACTAATCTCTCACTAAGACTAAACTACAACTAAATCTAATAACTATCTAAACTACGACAAGCTAATAAATCTAACTAAAAGCTATGCTAATAAATCTAACTAAAAGCTATGCTAATAAATCTAACTAAAAGCTATGTAATAAATCTAACTAAAAGCTACGCTAATAAATCGCAAACCTGAAAATCGATATAAAGACACTCGCTATTCCAAACTCCAACTCGCTACGGGGGCGTGTGCGGAGTGGGCTGCTTTTATACTCCACAGAAGAGAGGCCGCTGACGTCGGCGCCCTCCTGCTGACGTAAGCGCCCCGCTCAGAGCTAATCACGAAGGAAACCAACAGTAAAGCATGTAATGCACTCGATAAGGTGCAGATGGCGCCACACAGACGGTTTTGGACACAAAGACAGGATTTCAACAAATATGCACTAAATTGTTAAAATAGTGACAGATACATGTAGACAACACTATAAGATACCCATTTATACAACTTAGCTAGAAAAAAAAGTTGATTTTGGGGTTAGTTGTTCTTTAACATCTTTTAACCTCTTAACCAAGCGCATTTTCTCCTGTTCAGTTTTACCCAAATCTAAAAGCTTCTCGACTGAAGCTTACAGACTATAGGCCAGTGTAACACCTACAAAATTAACTAAGTAACTTTTTTGTTTCGGTGTCGCTGTGTTTTTGTCACATTATTCACACTGTGTTGTAGTGTTTTTGTATTTATTTTATCACATTTTCTGTCTTTTTTTTTTTTTTTCATTGCTTTTTTTAAAGCTTTTTTGTCATGTTTTTGTCACTTTTTTGTCACCTTTTAGTCGTGTTCTTGTTGCTTCTTTATTGTGTTCTTGTTGCTTTTCTGGTACGTTTTTTTACGCTCATTTGTTGCTTCTTTTGTTTCATTTTTATTCTTGTTTTCAAGAATCTTTTAGATTTGGGTGAAGCCAAACTGGAGAAAATGTGGTCGGTTCAGGGGGGGGTGAGAGGTTAAGGTGAAACACAGCAGGTTTCTCCCACTCGTATTCGTTCACAAATATTGACAGATTTGACATCCACGTGTCCTGTGAAAACGCGATAATCCAAATATGGTATTTTTTCTTCTGCAAAGGAAAAATATTATGCACACTTGTTGCAAAACTTCAAGGCTGATTTTATTTTTGTTGCACTCGACTTCAGCACTTTAGTCGCTGCTACAGACTCCAAACCTTACAGTCTTCGGCTGAGCAAGAGTTTTTCAGAGGGATTTTTTAATATCTAATTCCCAGCCTGATTTATTTATTAGCTTTGAACCAAAAAAAAAAAACAAGGCAAAGTTTTTATAGATATTTTCACTTATTCATAAACTAAACAAGATCCAAAATCCCCTCTGAAGAAATCTTTGTTTCTCATATGTCACAAAATCAAAGTTATGCTCAGTGTTATTGTGTTTTTGGTGAATCATGTGATGCAAAGATCACTTTACTCTGTTTTGTTGTGGTAGCCTTGCCAACAAACAGGACAAGGACGGGGCGCTGGCTGAAGCGGACATCATCGAAAACCTGTCGCTGGAGAAGCTTGTTAACGAGAACAAGTGCCTCTGTCAGATCGTGAGTGTTTGTGCACCTGCTGGGCCGCACTTACCCTCAAGAGGAGCCTTTGTAAACTTCTCTCTCTTCACCCCAGGAACCGTGCTCGGCCGTGTTGGGCTACGGCAAGAAGGTGGACAAGTCCATCAAGAAGGGCCTCAACTGGCTCCTCCACAACATCGCCAAAGACTACGAGGCCATCGCCGAGCGCGTGCTGAGGGACACGGCCGAGCAGCAGGCCCTGGAGGAGCAGGACAAGAAGGAGAGGGCGGAGAGAGTGCGGAGGATCCGAGAGGAGAGGTGAGCCTGTCAAACAAACACCGATAAGTTCTTCTGAAGGGTTTTGAAGCTGGCATGGTTACGGTCTGGTCTTGTGCACAGAGAGCGAGAAGAGCGCGAGGAAGCAGAAAGGGAGGGGCGGCAACTCGATGAAGAGGAGCTCGATGAAGAGAACACGCCAAACCCGTTCCAGCCCATCGGGAACGTCATCAGCGAAGTGCGTGTTTCAGATTCACACGGAAAACTGACGCCAAGAGTGATGAACGAGGCTGAGTACTGTGCAACGATACCAGTATACGGTATTGGGGAAAAAGTTTAGGTACTACCGGTATCGAACAAAATAGTAAACGAGCATGAAGTAAACGAGCATGAAAACGCAACAAAAAAGTTCCAAAAAGTGACTTAATAAAGCCACAGAAAAGCAACAAAAAGAACAACAAAATGTGAAACAAAGTGGCAAACAAAAAGCAGCAAAAAAAAAAAGGGGTTAAAAAAAAGGGGTTGAAATGACATGAAAAAGAATGTGAGTTCTTCTAGGTCTTAGCTTTCAAATGAGGCCTACAGGCTGTGAGCTCCAAGAAGCTTTTGGATTTGGGTAAAGCTGAACTGGGAAAAAATGCACTTGTTTGGGGTAAGAGGTAAATACATTTTAAAAAAAAGTGTGGCCATTGTGTGCCCCATTTTTTTTTTTAACCAAATTTTCCCCTCATTTTTGTTTATTTTTCCATCCATCCATTTTCTTCCGCTTTATCCGGGGCCGGGTCGCGGGGGCAGCAGTCTCAGCAGAGATGCCCAAACTTCCCGATCCACACACACCTCCTCCAGCTGTTCTTGGGGGACCCCGAGGCGACACCAGGCCAGCTCGGAGACATAGTCCCACCAGCGTCTTCCACGAGACCTTGCTTTTGTTTATTTTTATCACAAATATTTTCCCTATTTTTTTTTCCTTTTTACACATTTTTTCCTTATTTTTGCTACAATTTCACCCCAATTGTCCTCCAAATGATTCCTCATTTTTTCCACACATTTCCTAACATTGAGGATGAACCAAATGTGCAGATCTTTCACACATTATCGTCCTGTTTTCTGGTTGTAGATGACATATTTTCGTATAGGTATCGTAAGTAGTAATGTTAAGGTATCCGGTATCGTTAAAGTACTGGTACCCAGCCCTAATGATGATTGAATGTTGGTTACAGAATGATGACAAAGAAAAAGTGAGGAAAAGGCAAATAGAGCTAATAGAGGGAAAGCTCAAAGACGACGGTGGGCTGGAGGAAGAGGAGGAGGACAATGACGAAGAGCCAAATGACACAAGACAAAAGTGTGAAAATGGCAGCACAGGTGAGTCCAGAATGTAGGATTTCTATATAGTTTTTCAGTATCAGACTGCTCTCTAAGAACAAATAAACAGTTAAACGAAGTCTCTAAGCGTTCTCAGCTCACTGTATCGGTGGTGCATGAGATCTCGCTCTGAACATGAATGAAATAGCGCATTCATTAACTTAAATCAAACCAAGCGTAATGAAATGAGGAGTAATTTAAAGTGACAGGGGACTAGGCATACGTTCGGCAGCTCATCTCCAAAGCCACAGATTAAATCTGCTTTGATTATCTTTACGCCGGGAGACAAGCAATAAAGATTGGTCTGTCACCAATCAGAATGCGAAGAGCGGAGTTCGCTAGTCAAATTAAGCCAGCGCCTCCTGCCAACTCTCTTTACTAAACTCAGCGTGTCGCCACATAATTACTCACCAGGAACATGCTAAATGAATGGAACAATTAATGATAACAGTGGGTAATAATTAGAATGTCTCTAGTCTAATGATGAAGGTTTAAGAAGCAAAGGGAAAGAGCGACTTTTTCATTTCTAATAACTTTGTGTCACAGCGACGGTGGGCGAGCAGAACAAGAAGAAGACGAGGAAGCTGCATTTAAAGAGGAAGCACAGAGTGGACCCTCTGAAGACAGATGAGGGGCCGACGGAAAGCCCCACGCCCCCGCCTCCTCCAGGTGGGTCTGACCGGGAGCACCTGGAGCAAAGCCTTTTAGTCACATTTGTACACAGCCACATGTACACCTGCACACATATATACACGTATACTGACTTTGGTTTATGCAGTCTGTAAACTGAGGATCGACGGGTTAAACGTTAAACATCTGATACAATAACGATGAAGAAAACCCTCAGCAGCAAACACACTTTTCCATATTGTGCAACATATTTCTGTTAGAAACTTTTCTGTAACTAAGCCATGAACTAGATTCCAAACAGGATGGAGTCTTTGTTTTGCAGACATGTCCTTATTAGTGTGCATTACCTTGTGTTTTAGTGGGATGGGCCACGCCCAAAGCTTCTAGACTGCCAAAACTAGAGCCACTTGGGGACTCGAGGCGTTCTGGTAATGCAGCCTGTGATGTTGTGTTCTCGTCATCTCATTAACTCAACTCGTGCCTTTCTCTGTTATGCACATATGTTGCCATACTAACACATGCATGATTCTCCTTCAGACAAGATCAGTGTTTCTACTGCACACAGACGCAGAGGTGGGAGAGTAACGTCATACTTTAACACAATGTCGTTTCTCCGTCATCCAGGGAGTGTAGTGAGACTCAAAAAAGATGAATCAAAACAACTGGACTTACTTTAAAAACGAGCTGACAGTTTCACATCGTGCTGTCTCTGGGTATTCACCATCCTTGTCCACCGTGTCTATATCTGATGGGTGTGGTCACCATGGCGACAGCTCTGAGGAGGCTGTCTGGATGTCAGCTCTTTTATTAAAGTAAGTCCAGTTGTTTGGATTCATCTTTTTTTTTTAGTTAAAGTGTAACGTTTCTTTGAAAGAATTTGACTCAAGTACAAGTAAAAAGTAGTGACCCAATAGTACTTGGAGAAAATGTTACTCGAGTACTGTGAGTGACTGAGCGGAAAAGCCTGATTAACTTTCAACGATGCCGTAAATTGTGATATTTCCAGAGAAAATTCCACAACACAAAGCACATTTGAGTTTTTCATTTAAATCTATTGTTGGCGTGTGAGTGTGGTCTGAAACACTGAACTCCGTCTGCCCTCTGAGCTGACTTTGAATGACCCCCTCCCCGTCACCTCTTCATTTCCCTCTGAGTTGACCGGGCATGTTTTGGATGTATGTGGACTCTTCACGGAGCAGACCTCTTCACCTCCCCCCCCTCACATTCCCGCCTCACGTCTGCTCGGCCTGTGTCGTCGCTGCCGTCTCTCTGTAGGCTGACTTTGGTGTCCGGACTCGGCTGTACTGACGCCCCTTCAACCTTTCTTTGTCCTTTACAGATTTTTTCAAGAAGCCACTGCCGCCCGTCGCCGTCGCCAACAGGCCTGGCCCGCGGCCAAACGGCGACACTCATGATGTTGTTTTTTAACCTCCTTGTTCTCCATGAGGTTCACAACTCACGGCTCTCCCTTTTTTGCTTTTCTTTTTCAAGCAAGCGGAGTGTAACCGAAACGTCCGAGTGTGGGACAAAGCGGCCAGTGGATGTGGATGGACGACATGAACCAGAGACTAGTCATGGTTCCAGAGACGCTTTATGAGAATTATGTCCACGCCTGACATATGAATGCCATGTTCGTAAAGTCTAACGTGGGCTGAGCTTTTCTATATCAGTGTTTAGACGGTGTCTGTGCTCGGCTTTATTTTTATCGACGCCTGTATCCTTCCCCGGGTTGTTTACAGACCACTACAAATAAAAAAGAATGTTGATCATTATCCAGTTTTCCCACGAAACTACATTTGCCGGGGCACAAAACCAGCAGCCGGGCCTCATGTGGATAGAGCTGGAGTCGTCTCGAGTGTTTTTCACAGACGACTGCTTCAAATCAAATCATTTTTAGGTCCCGTTTTACGTTAATGGTGTGAAATGAGGATGAGTCACAGCCCAGTCACTCACAAGCGCCGCTTACGGAAATTGTTCTCAGAGGCAGAATCGCTGTAAGATTGGTATAATTTGCTTCACTGTGCTGTACATAAAAAGGGTTACACTACATAATCATGTATTTTTTAAGCTTTTTATTATTTTTTTTATAGCCAACAACAAAAGCTTAATTGTTTTTTTTCTTGGCACACTGTCACTGACTTTACGAATCTTACCAGCATGTCGTGTGCAAACAGAAATCGTCCACAGGGCTATTTTTACATGTGGAAGTGTTTACATTCCATTTGTTTCTCCCTCTGGGGGCTGAGCGCCCCCCAGGCTCGCAGCCTCAGGTGGGCCCTTAGGTCTGGCGTTACTGTTCCTGTTTTTGGACTTGTCAGCCGCGCCGGGAGGATATCACAAAATAGCTCAAATTCCCTAAAAAACACAGATCTTGGAACAGCCCGGTGTCCCAGTTTCCCTTTGGACAGCGTGTGCAGAGAGAGGGGGGGGCATCAATACTCCCCCAGTTTGGAATGTCTAACTTTGGAAAAGTCAAAGTACCTCACGGACATGTTCATGTTACAGATTCGTGTCTTCTTTGGAAACTAACCATCGTTGTTGTTACGAATGTAGATGTTTAAGATATTTTTTTATGCAGCTTTGACTTTTATAACGGCACAATAAAAAGACTGAATCACAACAAAACCCTTTTATTACTATTATTTATGCATCGTTCATTTTTACCTGACCTCATGTGCATTTCCCATGTTTCCTCGTCTAGTTTTTTTTTGCTTTGTTTCTTTAATCAATTTGGCATTACTCAATTTTACAAACATTAACATTCATTCCTAAGATTATCTCCCAAAAACACTCCAGATCTGACATCTCTGTCCAGTATATTGGGAGGATCACTGTCATATTCTGATATCCATTGTTGATATGTAGAAGAAGAAACTATTATTACAACTATTATTTACAGGTTACAGAAAAATGTACAAACAATCACGGCCTTTATGGAAGAAATTCCATAATGTTCTGATCTTTTACAATAAACTAAAAAGCTCTACTGTTTTTAGTTTATTGTAAACTTTTGCTAATTCACAAAATTAGCAAAAGTTTAAAGTAATATTGAAAAGTCTCAGAAAGTCATTACTGTAATATAAATATCACAAAAGAGTTTCTTTAGGGGTTTGTTTCAGATTTGTCTTTGTATTTCATTTAGAAAATCCTTTAAAGTATCATTTATTTTTGGTTTGATTGTTTGTTTTTGCACTTATTATTTTGTTACATCTTCTTTAAAGGTGGGGTATTGTGTTTTTTCCAGATACATAGTACCATTCTATAGCATACAGTACTCATATAACTATGTCACCCAAAATTGTTTGGAAAATGCAGAACAAATCAAAAACAACTTTAAAAGTATTTCCCTCAAAGCAACACTGTTCCTGACGCTGTGATTTGGTCTCTGTCTCTTTAAGAAACTCCCACGAGCCCCTCGCCCTTCAGTATGTTGTTTTTGTTGTTTTTATATTTTTTTATACATATATAAACATACATAACAATAAAAATATATACATTTTCAAAATATAATGGGTGGCTCCACTTCCCCCACTCTCCCTACTGTAGGATTGAATTATTACCCATCCCCAGATATGAGATAAATATAGAAGAATCAAATATTGATTTGAACTTTCATTGATAACCATTCAGTGTTGATGAGTTCACAGTTATGAAAACATTTCAGATACATGATGGAAAAGTGTGTTTTTGTTCTGTTTCTGTCACAAAGCAGACTGAGCCACTCTCTGGATCTGCCAGAAACACAAAAGGGCTCTCTCTTACTTCCAAAGTCTAGTTCAGTCTGAATAAGTACTAAGTAAGTAAATATATAAATAGATAGTTGTGATTGCAGTACCCTTCATAACTAAACCCACTAAGTACTTATGTCACATAAACTTGTGAGAAACACATTCACAAATAGCCAGCTGTGATGTTTCAGTGATGCAAGAGCACGCTGCTTTACTGTGCACAAACATACATGTCACACTTTAGTAAGCCTTATTGAAGCAGGAAGGAGGAAGCTCTGGAAACAGGTAGATTTGATTCAAACTAATAAACCCCTCAGGACAGAAAAGAGAAATGTTTCCCAGACTCCTGTTTACAGCTGCTGCGGGTCATGTCAGGAGCAAAAGTGAACATTGCAGTAATCCGTCGTCTCATTAGCGCCCGCCCCGTCGCCGGCACAGACACGCTTCATTCCAGTGAGTGATGCCCCAGCGCAGGCGCCGGTCGTCCCGTGTGGAGACGCCGTGTGTCCGGCGGGGGACGGAGAGGCAGATGCTCCGGCGGCCGCCAGCCTCCGTCATGGCGGACACGCTCGGCCTCATTATGAACGCCGCGGGATCCAGCTCAAGCGTCAGGTTTCACACAGTTTACAGTCCAGCAACAACATAGCATTGATCGGAATGTTTTCACTGTACACGGGAGAAAAGGCTGAGTAATAATAAATATAGATTATTTTTAGTAAAGTCCCTTCTTCCCGGATCTCAGACACTAATCAGAGTCGAGGATTAAAGAGAAGAGGAATTTGATTTTTCACTTTGCAAACTTACAGACTATCACTTTAACCTCTTAACCCTTAACCCTGAACCGAGCACAAAGTGTCAAAACAAGGATGGAAAAAGCAACAAAACAGGATGAAAAAGAGGCACAAAAGAGCGATGAAAATGTGCCAGGAAAGCAACAATAACACAATCAAAAAAGCAACAAAAACTTCAACAAATCATGATAAAAAAGCATCAAAAAGCAATGAAGGAGGCAACAAAACATGACAAAAAGTCACAATCTGTTTTGCAAGGTCTTTTGAGAAGCTTGTAGATTTGGGTAAAGCCGAACCGGAGAAAATGCACCGGCCAAGGCAGGGGTTAAGAGGTTTAAGGAAGTGACTGGGTTGTTTCAGCTCAATATTTATATTTTTATGTATTTATTTTTTCTCTATTTTTTAAAATTTACTTGTTTTACAATTTTTTTTCAATTATTTTTGCCCCAATTTCTTCTTGTTTTCCCAATTTTTATATATTTTTTTAAATTTCAAATATTTCCCCTATTTCCACCTTTTCCCCCATTTTTCTTTTCTTTTTTTTTATATAACTTTTCCTTATTTTTGCCACAATTTCTCCCAATTTCCCCCTATTTTCCCCAAATCGCTCCCTATTGTAAATCTGCAGAGCATCCACACATTATTGTTCTGTTTTCTGGTTCCGGATGACAAATATTTGAGTATATGCATAAGTATCAAAAACACTGTTAATGAACTGCTATTGTAAAATCCCTATTTAAAACTCATTTCCAGTCCCAGACGAGTCATAAAAATGAAGTCTATCCCCTAACTCAGCTTCAGACCTGGTTTTCTCTGCTTGTAAAAATGAAAGTGACCCTTGTTCCTTGAGCGCGGGTCAACATGGCCTGAAACGGGGGGGGCGTGTGGGGGGCAGGTGGAGTGACCGCTGACCGCTGACATGAGGTCTGTGTGGTCAGCGGAGTCGCCCCTTCATCTGTCCCGGCCCGGGAGCGTGAGAGCCAGCACAGCTTCTTCTCATTCATGTAGCACCAGCTTAATCCGAGAGGGGGGGTTCATTTCACTGCTCATTGACTCCTGACCCCCCCCCCGAGCTGGGAGCGGGCTTCTTACTGTAATACTTACCCTCCCATGTTATCACAATGTATCGCTTTAACTTTGCAATACAGCACTTTAACACAAGGAAGACCAAAGTGATTTTTATTCAGTTCAGCAAAAATAAATATTTCATCATTATTTATTATTACAAGTTACGTCAGAATCTCGTCTCGTTTTCGTGACCCTAATCCGGGGTCCAATTTCTACTGAGAGTCCCCCCTAACCTGAGGGTCCTGCCAAAACTTTAACAAAGTGAGCAGCATAACATGGATTGTTATTGTTAACATAGTGTGAAACCTCTTAACCCCCGCCTTAACCAAGCACATTTCCTCCAGTTCTACCCAAATCTCAAAGTAAGTGTATAGTGTAACGCTTCATTTGAAAGCTAAGACCAACAAAACGCATGGAAGATTTTTCGTCACCTCTTTGTCGTCTATTTAGTTGCTTTTTCATCGCTTTTTGATGTTTTTTTCGATGGTGTTTTCATCTTCATTTACACCTTTTCTTTTTTCTTTTTTAAATGTATTTCTTATAGGGACAGTCCATATTAATTGATGTTTGTAAAGAAAACATTTCAAACAAACACCATGAGATTTTGTGTTTCCATTAAAGGGGTCGATCTCTGGAATAACTGTACAGAGGATCTCACATCATGTCCCTCTCTCTCCCACCTAAAGAGAATGTATAAAAGTATTATACTTGAAAAATACCTTCATTCTGTTTAGTCTGTTTAAGACTGTCAACTTACTCCTTTTTAACGTCTGATGTTATGTTGGAAAGTTAACAAAAACACGTGCTGTAAGTTAAAAAAAAACAAGGGTAGGCAAAATAAGCATTAGCTTCAGCCTATACCTTTTTCGGTCATTTTGTATGTTATGTTATGAAGAAGTATACTTAACTGAATGTAAATCTTTTGTTATAATTTTGACCGAATAAACTGAAACTGAAACTGCAATTCAACCTGAAGAGACTCAACGATGTGGAATACATGGCGTCGATGGAGGACGGCCAGAATCTTCCCCCGGAGCCCGGACACTGGTGGTGGTAGGACGAGACCCGGGGCGGCCGGTCGACCCGATGAGCAGAGCCTGAGGAGAGGCCGAGCGGAGGAGGGGCGGAGGAGGGTCGCAGCACGGCTGGGAAAAGGCCGAGTGATCGACCCGGGGGGCTTAAGAAGGGGATCCTGTCCGATGAATGGCTGAAGCAGGAATAAGCAGCTGCGATGATTGGCTGACGTGAAGGTGCGGCTTGAGCTGGGGCTGTGATTGGCTGATTAGTGAAGTTTGCCGTTGATGAGGCGATGAATGAAGGCCGCAGGTTGAATTTGCGCTGAAGCTTCATTTAACATTATACATGTAAATATGCCAGAATCAGCCTAAGGGCGATTTTTCATCTGTTGTCTTTACTGTCTCATTTTTGTTTATGTTATTTTTAATGCTTTTTTTCAAGAAGCTTTTAGACTCTGGTAAAGTTGAACTGGAGATGTGTGTGCTCGGTTCAGGCGGGAGTTAAGAGGTTTAATATAGTCCAAAATAAAGCTAAAATACTAATAATACCAACTTTTGTTTGAAACTCAGGCTCGATTCCCACCAGGGACGGGGCCTTTCTGTGTGGAGTTTGCATGTTCTCCCCATGTCTGCGTAGGTTTCCTCCGGGTACTCCGGTTTCCCCTACCACTAAAAACATGTCCAATAGGTCAATCCTCCAGCCAGGTGTTTCTGACCTCCAGCCTGGTTGCACATCATGGAGATGGGTCCCCGAGCGCCGGCCCGAGCTGGCAGCTCACTGCTCCTACAGGTGGCCCCAGCGGCACTGAGGACGGGTCCAATGCAGAGAATGAACTTCCCTACGGGGATTAATAAAGTATAAGTTAACTTAACACCGGATCAACAGAACTCAGGAGAACCAGAGCAGCAGCGAGGGGCGACTGCCTCATCCCTCTGAGGAAAAGCCTCTTTGGTCAAACCACCTTTTCTGTCCAAGCTGCCCATGAATGGAACCTCCCCCCCACAACAATTAGAAATATTAATACATATAACTCATTTAAAACACAGTTAAACAAATGTCTCATTGAAAATCAGAGCGGTCACTGACAGGATCATCTCTCCTGCCCCCTGCTGGCCTCACCTCTCCTGCCCCCTGCTGGCCTCACCTCTCCTGCCCCCTGCTGGCCTCTGGTCCTCTCTGTTGTCTCTGTCTCTGTAATTGTTGAGTTTGTAGTCTTGTTGTAATGTCTGTCATGATTGGTTTGCGATATTGAGTGTCTGTTTTCTGTTTTATTTTTAAATATTTTATTGTATTGCATTTTAATGTGTATAATTGTACTTTTACTCCCTTCAGGAGGACACACAACAACTGTCCTGGGACGACAGATGAAAAATAGCCCTTAGGCTAATTCTGGCATATTTACATGTATAATGTATATTAATATGCACGGTCCCTATAATAAATAAATCAAAATTAACTTCACTTCCATGTACTCCCTGCCAAGTGCTCAAGTACCCCCAGGTCCCCGCACCCCTTATTGGGAAACACTGCTTTACACAATACATCTGCAGATACCTTCATTCTACATTCAAGTTCCCGTCATAGGGTATAATGCACGGTCCAAATTGTTCTGTTGCAATTTAGAGTAAGAAGACTTTAAAATGAGTTTATCTTGGTAATATGCTTTCTGTATCTCATTGATGTCGTCTCTCTAGTTTCGAATACCGCTCCTTCCACCGTGCTGCAGCCTTCTCCTGTTCTTGGGGTGAGATATGTGTGTGTTTTTCATGTGCACTTAGCCTAGTTTTTGCAGCAGCGCGTCAGTGAAGACTCTCATCCACTCCACACTGAAGCAAATACACTCACACTGCATGTAACTGTGCTCGTGTAACTGCCGACGAACCGTGTCCTCCACACTCCGAGCTTCAGCGTTTCTATAGGTGCGAGTCTGAACTATCTGTCACCAGAGGAGGCACATGAGAGCTGTGTGTGTTTGTACGACTCTGATGGTGAGATTGATATTTCTGCTCTGATTGGCTGTGCTTCTGATGCACGCCGACAGTCACGGACACGGGCAGCTGGTCACCGCTGGAAGCTCTTCATCTCTTTTCTCATCTCATTAGCGCTGACAGTGAAGAAGACTAATTACTCATGTGTAAAGTCAGAGCCGCCGCACCTCATAATGCTGCGCTTTTGCTTGACGGCCACACTGTATTACTGTTAAGGCTTCTGGTGCAGTGGGAGTCTTGTTAGCGCACTTTTGAAAAACCCCAGGGTGCGCTGTGGATACTGGATACCGAGTTTAAGCCAGCACAAACCCCCCGGAGGTCAGATGCCCCAAAGAAGAACAAACAGTGCCGTGTCTTATTGCCTTGTCTTTAAAACGGATGGAAATTGCGAGAAAGTAACCGAGTGTGATTATATGCTCGAGGCTGTTACACATTATTGCACCAAGCGCCGAGGGAAATATACAGTACACTGTGTTTTTTTTGTGTGTGTTTTTTTTAGGTGACTCAGTGCCACTCAAAACGTGCCGTGACAAATGCCTCCAGCAGAGGGCATTGCAGCTCCAGGAATCAGGACAAACCCTGGGATAGTGTTCAAGTCCACTGGTACCAAAAGAACAGAATATAGCTCTAGGGTGTCTACTGTTTTCTGCTAAATGGTTTCTAAGCAAAGAGCAGGAGGTTTAATGGGACATCGGGTAATGGCTCATTCTGTAAGTAAATGGGCACCAACTCCAAAATAGGATTTAATAATGGACTTACAAGAGGGGCCTTAATGTTTTTGCCGTTACCAGTTTGTTTTCTTTCTCTGATTAAAGGCTGGGATGCGTGTGGACATGTAAACATTATTTTTTTTTGCCTTTTTAATTAAGCGTATATCTCAATAATTACATACCGGTAAAGCGACAATACTAATAATTGAATGGAGGCGTTGTGTCTTATCGGGAAAAGGCAGACTTCTCCCTAAAATGTAATTAGGGCTTTACGGCGTTAACTGTTTTCACTCCCGGGGCAGCTTCGACGGAAAGTTGAGCTGAAACAATGGCCACGATGCGGCTGAGAAATGGAAGTGGCTTCACAAACAGTAAATAGACGAGGCACTTGGAATTAGCGGGAGATAAAGGCGACGAAAAGGGCGGAAACGAGAAGAAGAAGAAGTTCATAATAATGAGTAATGTATCGAAAAAATGAAAGTATCGTAAACCTCTTACCACACGCCTTAACCCAGTGCATTATTATCCAGTTTGGCTTTACCCAAGTCTTAAAGGGCACAGCCTATGGGCCAGTGTTATGCCTCATTTGAAAGCTAAGACCTACAAAACTGCTCTAAATGGATCTTTTTCCTCGCGTTGTTGCCGTGTCGTCGTCCCTTTTTCACATTCTTTTTCATTTCATTTCTGCCAATGCACTTTCATCCATTTTTTTTTTTTCGCATTCATGTCACAGTTTGTTTGTCATCCTCGTTTTCATTGCTATCTTGACAAAGCCTTTAGATTTGGGTAAAGCCGAACTGGAGAAAATATGCTCGGTTCAGGCGGGGGTTAAGAGGTTAAAGGGAATGTCTTTTTAAAGTAATTTTTTCCCCCCTTATATAATTTTGCTAATATTTCCCCCCATTTTTCCCACAATTTCTCCCAATTTCCCCCTATTTTCCCCAAATACTTAAAAAAATGTTCCCCTTATTTTCGCCACAATTTTTCTAAAAATGATTCCCCATTTTCCACCAATGCAATGGCTGCTCTGCTTTATGCCCACAACACTAGGGTCCGCCATTGCTGTAGTACCTCCATGTCGCCGCTGGTCCCCCATTGAAAAGCATTGCACTTCAGACACGTTAAAAACAACTTTAAAGCCTGGTCCCAATTTTTTTTGGAACTATCTAGAGCTTGATATTCCTCCTGTGATGACACTGGGTTAGTTACAATTAAGGGGATCAGGCTGGTTTTCATAAGAAGAATATTATAAATCTCGTACTTAAAGCCGTACTAAGTAACTTATTTACCTTAATAAATCCTCTCCGTAGTCCCTGTGGGGGTGATACAAGTGTTTATGGGATGATTGGAGGGTCTTTCATCTCCCCCTGGTGTCTCTGGACAGAAAACCATGTTTGCAACTTGACTGCCACCGGTCCGGAGCCACCAATACACACTAATGGAATCATGAAGAAGAAGCTAACATGGCAAAGCTAACTGCGGGCTAACGTCACTTTAAACAGTATTTACAGCCAAGTTTGAGTGAAAAAAAATATTTCCATTGTATAATTGGATGCACAGTAACCCTCTGTCCCTTCACCTTTCCTGTCGGCGTAGTATTTACTCTCCAAGACAATTAATAAGTTAAAAAATCATAACTTCCTACTACACCTGCAGTTGCGCTTATGGCCTCTAGGAGGAAGAGTTACTTAGTACTGCTTTAATGAGTAAGCATTGGAGCAGCGCGAGCTACACGTCACGCAAGGGCCGAGTCTACGGTGAAAATCCCGCCCTTATGTCCTTTTTAAGAACATGTTTCGTCAGAGCTGGGGAGGGGGAGTCTGTAAATCCGCCATGACTTCCCCCACGAGCGTGGTCATTGTGGTAAACGGGGAGGAGTGAGGAGGAGCGGTCCATTTATATATACACTCTATGTTTTTCACACATTTCTTGACATTGGAGATGAAGCTAATATTGTGAATGTACAGATCTCCCACACATTATTGTTCCGTTCTCTGGTTCTAGACGACAAATGTTTTACCAAAGGTATCGGGAAAATCGTATCGAAAACCAAGTATCGTTAAAGCACCTGTATCGACACAAATGGACTCAACTTATAATAGCACTTTTCTACCAGGCCTAAAGTGCTTTACAATAAGGAACCAGTCACCCATTCACTCTCTCACCAGTGTACGCAGACGCTGGAGGCTGAAGGGTGAAGTGTCTTGCCCCAGGACCCAACGACAGTGTGCATTTGCGGGAGCTGCGATTCGAAACATGAACATGAAGGAAAATCTGAGTGCAGGAAGTAAAAAAAAATCCAGTTGCTGTTTTTGAAGTTAACAAGTGACAAGGACAGTGTTGTTCATCCAGTAATTTGCAGATGGGAATTACTCTAGCTCGTTCAGAAAGGCTCTTTTTGCAATGGGCTGTTATCGATTTGACGTCAGTGGCAATCCAGGGGTCGAAAGTGATGTGGCCGCGAAGGGATAAAAGTGAGAGACTGTCAAGTAGAGACATAGAAACAGAGAAATGAGCAATAACGGGGCCGGTGCTTTGTGGTGGTGCTTGATGGGCTGCAGAAGGAAGCAAGGCTTTGGAGAGATATTGAAAACACTGGAGAGCGATTGGTGCCAAGAGGCCAAATCACGCTCACTGAATCCTCGGGGACAAGTGTGTTTCAGTCTGACATCCTTTCCACACAACAGCTACTTCTTCTTCACTGTTCCCCCGTCATGGCGACAACACAGCAGTACAGAAAACACAGACCTTAGCAGAGGAAAGAGGAAACACAAGAAAATGTTTAAACCTAAAGCTCGTGGAGGGCATTGACCTCTATGTTCAAGACGTGGACTCTTGGGGTAAAGGCTTCATATGTTGTGCTTGAAGAACCCAGAAGATCAGCCAATGGACCATTTTTGATAGAAAACCTAATTGAGATTTTTATTTTTGATGCATTTAAAGGGACTATAGGGAGTTTAAAAATGTTAAAATGATGTATTTTCCTCCCCCTACCTGTTCCTGCCATGTCCTAAAGTGTAGAATGAGACCTGTTCACCACAACTGCCTCTAAAATCCTGCACTGTCACTCAAAAAGGTGTTCATTCGGGTCCGAGTTAGAAGCTGCAGTTACGCGTAAGACCTGAGGTGGCAGTAGTGAGTATACATTGGTTCTAGTCCCTTTAAATGCATAAACACACAGATTCTCATTGGACGTCACTCCAAATGCAGCTTTTCCAGTAAAATATTGTCTCTCAACCCCAAGATTTTCATCAGTTCGGCTTTACCCAAATCCATAAAGTCACCACAGCCTATTGGCCAGTGTGACGCCTCATTTGAAAGCTAGGGCCTACAAAACAAATCTAAACTGAGCGACTTTTTTTTTCATTTTTTTCGTCACATTTAGCCACATTTTCATTGATTTTTGTCACCCTTCTGCTGCTGTTTGGTTGCGTTTTTGTCACACATCTTCGTCACACTATCATCACAATTAGTGTCACATTTTTGTCACTTTTTCATCGCTTTTTTGTCATGTTTTTGTCGCTTTTTTTGTTGCATTTTCGTCCTCGTTTTGTCATTTTTGTTGCTATTTTAACGCTTTTTTCAAGAAGCCTTTAGATTTGGGTCAAGCTAAACTGGGGAAAATGTGCTCAGTTCAGGTGGGGATTAAGAGGTTAAGGTTAGGGTTAGTAAAAAGGGATTTGGTTAGAGTTAAAACAATGTGGGGGCGGGATCATGGGTTAGAAAGTGGAAAGACGTGCTGAAATGACAAGTGAAGGAAGTCATGTTACTTTTACACTATCAATCAATATAATATTGCTCAGATGACCTCATATTAGAACAACAAACGTTCAAAAATATTTGGTTTCACGTGGACCTCTTCTGGAGGAGTTTCCCCGTCGTTCAGAGAGTTGCTCTGGGGGACAGCCACGTGACTAGAACAAGTCCGGGATGGAATCACAGAACATCAATCTTAACAGTTTAGAATCTGCTTTAGGGAAACAGACATACTTCTGTCTGTCAGAAGAAAAAATGGTTCGGTTATTGCAGTAGTCAAACCCTTCATAACAATTTGATATCAATAAACCTTGTCGCCCCAGTTTTAAGATGACTATAGCATTTTCTAACTAATAAAAAAAGCATAATACTAATACTGCATTGTCGAATCGCTCCAACTTTGGCACAGTTCTGTTTGTAAAGCCTTGAATGAGCGGAGGTTTGAGCAGATCTTCTCACCGAGTGGGAGTGGAGGTTCAACCTGTAAAGCGCCCTGGAGCTCCACAGTTTTCAGTCCACGGCCATTTTTGTGTTTTCACAGAACTAGTTTGGAAAAGTGTGTATGGTAGTTGCTTGCCAGTTGCCTCACCTCGTGGACCGTGAGGATGACATCTGCTGTTGTTCAGATGGCAGTGTTCGATAACAGGCCTGAATAACACCATTATTGTGATATTTAACCATTCTGACTCTGTATGTTCCATCACATTTAAGCAAAAATATAATACAATATACATTCAGGCCAAAATAATGGTACAATGGAAAATGGTTTGCAATTATGCATATACAGAGTATGTACAAGAGTTTACAGCCTTCATGCCAGTGTGACGCCTCTTTTGAAAGCCAAGACCTTCTAGATAAAAATAAATAAATAAATGCGTAAGATCTGTGTGAGTGAAACACAACTTACATCACATTTGCCGTTCCTAACCCTAATCATAACTCTAATCCCTGACCCCTGACCCTAGCCCCTGATCGGGGGGGGGGGGGGGGGGGGGGGCTTAGGGTTAGGGCTAGGCTTAGGGTTAGGGCTAGGGTTGGGCTTAGGGCTAGGGTTAGGCTTAGGGTTAAGGCTGGGGCTAGGTTTAGGTTTAGGGTTAGGGTTAGGCTCAGGCTTAGGGCTAGGGTCAGGCTTAGGGTTAAGGCTGGGGCTAGGTTTAGGCTTATGGTTAGGTTTAGGCTTAGGGCTAGGGTTAGGGCTAGGGTTAGGCTTAGGGTTAAGGCTGGGGCTAGGTTTAGGGTTAGGGTTAGGGTTAGGCTTAGGGTTAGGCTTAAGGTTAGGCTTAGGGTTAGAGTTAGGCTTAGGGTTAGGCTTAAGGTTAGGGTTAGGCTTGCACTCATGTATTTCAAGAGATCAAAAAGTTTCAAAATAAACCTCAGCATAAACAACAAAAGCATGCCTTCCACTCCTGCAACATTTAATACTCCTATAAAACTCCACTCCACACACTGCCTTGTCAGACAGATTTCCTCAGGATTTGATTGAAATGGAAGTAATTGTGTTTCTTGAAGCATTAACAGTCCATGTTCATGTTTCCTCGCTCTCTGTGGATAATAAATATTCCACATACTTTGAGCCAGAAGACAGAGCTCAAACAGGCCCTCCTGGCTCTTGGCTTGCCTGTAAATGCAAGTATTGATCCGCACTCCTACTTCCTACTACCAAAGCATCACAAAGCCCTCGGCTGGAGTGTGCTGTTGTGCAGATTTATGTAGTCCGCGGGCAGGATGCCTTGTCGTCATCCTCTCATTTGGTATTAAACAGCTTCAAGCACAGCCCTGGCTCCCGCGCTATCTCTCTGTACTGTCCCAGCAGTCCATCATCCGGCGGCCCGCGCTGCTTTTGAAGTTCATAAAGTGTGAAGCAAAAGGCTGGCTCATCTGATGGTCACCGCTGCTGAGGCGGAAAAGGCCCAGTCAATAAAGGCATGATAGTGAGAAGTGCACACAAACATGCACACGCCTCTGAAGTGAGACACGGCTGTCCGTCAGCTTCACCAGTGTCTGTGGTGGAAGGCACAGCACATACATGAGGGCCTTGGGGAATTCTGATCATCTGGAATTTACGACAAAGAGGGGGTCAGATATAATAAAGACCTCAATGTTTTTATTTGTGCAAACCATCCGAAATGTGCACGTCTTAGTTTATGTCTTTCTATAAACTAGAGTTATAGGCTTTTCAATAAACTATGAAAAATATAATCTAATACCCGTTTATTGTTTTGATTTCTGCCAAACAAATGTTCTTTTTTGATGACAGGTTGACCGATATTGTTTTTTCTAAAGCCAGTGCTGATGTGCACTGCAGATATTATTGGACGATTTAAAAATGTGTCACCTGTATAATCCAGTGTATTATGCAGATGGCGCAGACGACAACAAATTTGTATCAAAACAGCTTAAACAACACTTTCTTCAGCACTTAAAATCATTGTCACTCTCTCGCAAACCTGTGCTCTCGTGCTCTCGTAGGCTACACGCTCACTGTGGTCTGTGTGAGCCCTGCCTGTCCACCTTACTCCTGGGGTGGATCATGTTGAAACGAGGATGGGAGTCATTTCCAGTGGCTTCCAGGGCGAGTTTTCCTTTCACATAGAGGTTTATTTCAACATTTCAAGATGATTTTCGATCGGGCCTCCTCTGTAATTTGAAAAGATGTCCTCAGCTCAGGAACATGTTTCACTGTTCACGATTGAATTCAAAAAGAAAAGAAAAGAGAAAGCGCCAGTTGTGGCTCTTGAACGTTATCCAGGGACGTTCTCCTGGTATGTTCTCCTGGGACGTTTTCCTGGGACGTTCTACTGGGCTAAAGCTGGGCTTGAACTGTGACAGGGGTGGCACGTTAGTATAGAGGTTAGCGCTCATGCATCACAGCGAGAAGGTCCCAGGTTCGATTCCCACCTGGACGGGGCCTTTCTGTGGAGTTTGCATGTTCTCCCTGTGTCTGCGTAGGTTTGTGTTTCGGACCACCAGCCTGGCCCCACATCATGGAGACGGGTCCCCGGGCACAGCACTGCCGCTGCCCACAACATCCCTACGGGTCAACAAAACAACACAACTCTGTGAAGAGCGCTAACACGACGGACCTGCTCACACTGTACTGTAGTTTTGGAAGGAGCATTCCAACTATTCTCTGATGTTTTTTGAGTAAAACCTTTGACCTAATTAAATGACAGACATGGCGAATGTAAAGAGGCTTCATTAATAGACTGAAGCTCAGTTTAATCTGAAAAATATGAATATCTATGCGGATATTTGACCAACCTACAAGAAACAAAGTGTTTTTTTTATGCTGACAATCCACTCTCTAAGCCTAAAGTCCCACATCTGAGTAAAGTCTTTGTGAAAGACTGCAGCTTTAGCAGATATCCTCAGAGGTTAAGTGCAGACAGCTTGGCCAACACACCCCAGGGTCAGAAAACTCTTCTCCTGTGCCTTTTTCAGTCATAACTTTATTGTGAGCAGCTAATCATGGCTCGCTCTGCTCGTGTTCCCACAGTTTACGTCTCTAAAGCTCATAAAAAGTGGATTAAAGCGAACGGTCTCCATGCAAACAAACAGCGGTCCCAGTCATACCGGAAATCCCTCCCATACTTCACGCAAAGGCTCATGGGGCGGAGGAATAAGGTGGATATAGTCTCCCGTCTAGAAGGAGATTAAGAGATAGCGGAACGACAAAAATCAGCAGATTCAAAGACAAAAAGACGGCAAGTCTGTATGTCTTATGGTTCCAAAACTTGTGAGCAATTTTGACGGCACCTCCGAGGCCTGGAGAGTTGACGTAGAGCTCATTCAAAGGCGGATCTCTTTCCAGTGCTACCACTTACGGAAATATCGGCCTTTGAGCGGCATGATCGAACACACAAACACCCAGCCTCCCAATCGTCCATCTCACCCAACACGTGCTTTGACGATGGGAGGAACTGGAGACCTTGAAAGAACTCTCTGGGAAATGCAGGGAGGGCCTGCGCTGTCCACTTAGATGGTTCAATGAATACTAAATTCTCGGACATTTCTACATATGTATGTTCTCTGCCAACCACTGATCAAGTATAACCTATTGCCCCCATGTAGATTAGCCTCAAGATCAGATTCAGGAATACGATTTGCATTTGGTGAAAACCCCACGGCTCACACGGCTCCGTCATGTACAGCTGAAGACATCAGTATTCAGCGTGGCTTGTTGCATGAATGTGTTAGAGCAAATTCCATGTAAAAGAGACGTCGGAAAAATGAAGTCCTCTTGACCTCAATATATTCCCGGCAGCGTCTGAAAATTGCTTTTGCTTTGCTCCTTCCACTTGATATCTTTTTGCCCATCACAGAAGTCGCCCTGATCCGGCGTCGGTGCGTTGTCAGCGCCTGTCGCAGTTTGGAGGATTGCGTTTTAAGCGTGCAGCGCATGTGCCGACTCAGCAGCTGTCTCTTACCACAAAAAAACAAAACAAAAGTGAGCCGGGCCACACAATGAAAAGAAAAGTGTTCGCTCACCTGACACTTCCCGACTTGAAAGAATGACAAAAACAAAGTACAGTTGCGGCGCGGTCCGTTGGGTAAACACATCTCTCTGCTGTCTCCCAGAACAACACGCCCCGCTCGATGGAAGCCGACGCTCTGATGAAGAAGAGATTGAAGATGAAGGATGCAAGCGAAACTTCACACGGCTCCCATCGAGGTTAGAAGTATTGTTAGTAGTCTATGCACAACGACGTGTTTCCTAATTATTACAGAGTTTGATCATGCCGGGAGTGGGAATTTTACTTTATAAAGTGATGGTTTGAGCGAGGGGTGTAACAATCTGACCAATCACATCGTACTAAAGTGACAAGTGCAAGTTTCAGTCTATATTTCTTATGGCCATGTCCTGTGTGTCATCATCACTAACCGCTGAAATGAAGGCTGTAGAGCAGGGGTGTCAAACTCATTTTGGGTCGCGGGCCGAAATTCAGCTCCCACGGCGGGTCGCGGGCCGCATTTAACAGAGAACAATTTTACAATAAATTTATAATAATAACTGTGATTTGGTCAAAGCCCCAACTTGACTGTGGCTTCATTAAAAACAACGGCTTATACTTTACACTGTACAAGCCTGTGTCCTACATAGTACTACATAGCAGTCATTATTCATTCACTCCACGCTTGGTGGTGGTGAGCTGTTATTGAAGTCACAGCCGCCCTGGGGCACGTGGCTATATAATGTGTTGTTCATGTCCTGAGCTCTTATTATGTCAGTGCCCTCTGCTGGACACATGTGGAACTCTTTCCTTTTTTAATTTTATTTAATGCCCCCTAGTGGCGAGAATGAGCATTCTGGTTATTCTTTAAAAAATCATAACTCTGCACAGGAATGGGCTAGAGACTTACTTTTTTCCCCTACATACTCTGGAATTTATGCTCTACAAGGCAGGGGATTAACGATCTGGCTGTTTGTCACCCCCGCTGTAGAGACTCCAGGCCTGCAAAGTTGCATCCTCCATCCAGATTTCATGTGTGGCTTTGTGATGGTTTTTCCTGCTGATGACCAGGATGTGGTAAATGATACATCCAGTGCTCTATACCAGTGGTTCCCAAAGTGGGGGTCAGGACCCTTCGGGGGGGTCCTCACATGATTTCATGATGAAACTATATTAAAATGCTTCTGTTTTTAGTACATGTTTGAGTGTAAAACAGCCTATCATTTGTAAAATCCATTCAATTATTCAAAATAAACTGTTTAAATACACTTGATTTCTGTCCTAAAGTAGCATAAGAGGCAATAACTTTATACAATGGGGGTCCAGAGTTGTTTACGTGTCAATTTTCCCAGCCTAAAAGTGTGCCGTAAGATATTGTCTGGCGTGCCTTGGGAAATTATCCAATTTCACCTAGTTTGTTTTTTGAAAACAAATTCATTATTATCCACAAATAATGTACTGTTTTTGAGTCACTGTGCTGTAGTGATCAGCAGAGTAACCATGTAATACTCTTCCATATCAGTAAGTGGCCACAGGTAGCTCATTTCTTTGACACATTAGTGATGCATGGATGCAGATGGCGGTGACTGTGGCATTGTGACTAGCGAGATAATACGGTGTTTCTATTCAAAACACTTGAGAATGACTGAATATCGGCTACAGAGTTACATTTGAACATGTTCTGCTGGAGGTGTGTCTCGTGGTTTAGTGCATAAGATCTAATCTTTGTCATCTTGGTCACGATGGCTCAAAAGCTTTGGCTCCAAAAATGTACAAGCATAATGTTGTCCAGGAACAGCTCAAACATGAGCCTCCAATCAAACGCGCCGCTCTGGGCGTGATCAAGCTCCGTCTGTGGGAAGTGAAACTGAAACTTATCTGATACCTGAACCGTTACACCCCTAGTTTTAGCCAAAGTAACTCAAAGGACACTGTTGCGTTTTGCCTTTACAATGGCGGATTGAAGACTCATGGTCTTTATCCACCGTCAGGTTACATGGCAAAAGTTATGGGACATTTGTGCATCTAAATTTAATTTCCATTTAAAGGGAAAAAGGGTAAAATGAGGAAATGAGAACCGTATTTTCCGGACAATAAGTCACACTTTTGTTCATAGTTTGGCTGTGGTGCGACTTATACTCAGGTGCGACTTATATATCAAAATATAGAATTTCACCTGTTTGTTCTTTTCACACTGACAGCCGCTAGAGGGCGCTCTAGGCTTGTGTACCAGTATCTGCTACTCCTGTTCTACTGAAGATTTAAAAAAAACGGTAATCAAGCAACAGGAAAAAAGAAAGACACTTGTGAGGGACTGGTGAAAATCGTAGGTCACTCTTACTGCAATGAAGAAAACAAAAAAAAAGATAATAGCGGGCTAAAAGCTAGAGGACCACAGCTAGAGGAATGAGTTTGAAAATGGGAGCTTGAACAGCGTGCTGCCGGGAGAGGCTTGTCAACAGTGGAGTTACCCTCCATGCCCAGGTAGTTGCCAAGGCTGGTGCGACTTATACTCCGAAGAGACTTTTTATATATATAGCGACTGTACTGTATATATATTTTTTTCTTATTCATAATGCATTTTTTGGCTGGTGCAGTAGTAGTATGACAACACAAGCACAATCAAAGATTAAAGTGCACATCTGTTTGTCTTTGCACCACCTGTTAAGTAGACTTGTTCATCGTCAACATCTGTAACATTGAAGTGTGAGATCACAGGTCAATGCAATAAACACTTCTATCGAAACTGAACTATCCACACGTCTTGAAAATGGACTCCATGATGAAGCACTCCAGTTTTCCCATTTGTTCTCTGCGCTGATTGTACGTGAAGAAAAAGAGCTCTTGATGATTCTCTCTCAGGAGTGAAAGCCCGCTCACCTGGTGCATTAGTGGATCAATGCTTTAATGAGTTAAAGAAGCAATGATATAGATTTCACGGTGAAGCGCCACAGCCTTGTGAGACTCGATGATAAGCACTTACTGAAATGTCACAGATTTGATCAATAGAACAGCTGCCGCATCGCCTCATAATTCAGAGCAAAGGCACATAATATCCAGCACGGCGCTCGCACACGGGGAAGAGCCTCAAGGTGATGCTATTTCCAAACTACTGCTCCAAGTGCCTTCAGGAAGTCGTCCAACAATCTGCGATGCTGGACAAACTCATAAAAGGCCGACTATATAGCGGCTGAACTTTGAAGCCAACACTTTATTTACTACAGTTTGAGCGCGGCAGCCCTCTGAATCGGCTCCACTGTGTGCTGAGTTATGGCACACACAACAATGAAGGACAACTCTTTCATTTCGCACTGCGGCCCTCGCTGACTGTGATTCATACGCCACTATTCTGCTGTCTTCAAGAAGCAGGTTATGGCCGTGACAAAGCCTTCTGTGTTATTGCTGTCTTCACTTGGAGCTAGCCAATGGTAATCAATACATATGACCACTGTGACACAGCACACATGGCACCGTGTGTGTTTTCATTAGACATACACTGATCCAGCCTCCAATACCAATACCGATACTGGGGGATTGAGGATCTGCCGATATCCGATGTTAACCCATACCAAGAGACTTTATTAAAAAGTGGCTGCTGTGAGTGAAAAACAAAATATTCCTCTTTTCCAGTCTCTTATCTTTTCTTACAGACAACATGTTACATTGAAAATGATATCTTATATCTAAGAATAAACATTACACAAGCATCACTGACCTTTTCTTCACTAAACATCCTCAGGTATAAGACAGGCTGTGAGGTGCATTAATCAAAACAACAACATAAAGTGATCTGGTCACTACAAACATGTCATAACATTTATTCTTTAACAGCATTTCATAAAGTAAAATGCAAACACTTGGACGCTCCAGTGGCAGTTTTATTTCATCAGGTGATCTTATCATCGTTTCTGTTCCAGCTCTGATTGCTTGACATTAGCATTAGCATGCTGTTGCCAGCAATATAATACTATTTTGTGCAGTGATTAAAATAGATTTGTGGAGATTTAGGGGAGACACTAACAGGCAAAACTACATTTTTTCAGTTTTTGGGCCAAATTGGTCTCTGAACATATAAGCTTTCACCTGGAAACAAAAAATATGCCTAATCTTCACAATAACATGTTTAAATATTGCACTGATTCAATGTTTCCCCTAGACTTATATGGGACAACGCAATTTCAAGGACCTTTTTCTCAAAACACATTTTTCTATCATTCAATCAAACTTTATTTATAAAGGGCTTTTCATACCGAAAGGGATCACAAAGTGCTTTACAGATTACAACATTTAAAACAATACGCCTGGCACAACCTCCCATATACATATTTTATATATTAGGATTAAATTAATAAATTAGTCAGTTAAAAGCTAAGCTAAAAAGGGGGGTCTTGAGCCTGCTCTTAAAAACATGAACGTTCTCTGCAGCCCTGAGCTCCTCCGGCGGCGACACGACCTCCACGTCAGTAGCTCCTAAAGACTTCAAAGTTTTCAGCCTTGGACTGAACAATATTTTGAAGATTTTTTCCAGAGGGATTTTTTAATATCTAATTCCTAGCCTGATTTATTGAGTTTTGAATGTCAAGAAAATAAGGCCCCAAAAGTCTTGGCAACTCATTTATCAATCAAATTAAACCATAAATTTGAATGTAGCTCAATCTGTTATTCGGATTTCGTCACTGAAAAGATAGGGGAAATTTGGGGCATTTTTAGGAATAAAACACATTGTTTTTATATGAAAACATAAATTGACAGAAAACTTGCTATGTATTTTTTTCTCACATTAATGCCTGTTCATCTGCAGCAAAACTTTCAAATTGATTTAAATGTAAATTAAAAAAAATCACCTATTCCCCTGCAGTGTCTCACTAACAAACTCAGTGACTGAATTCTCCAGGTTCTGCCCTTCAGAATGATACACACATGTCAATATTCACTGAGATTTATTTTAATTGTTGACTAAGATGAACCGCTCAGTTGGCAAAGTATTGTTGGTTCAAATCCAGATCCCAATATCTACATAAAACATCAATAACGCTCATATTAAACTGTCTAAACGTTTTCTATACCGTACACAAGTCATCATGGGGCACTTTTATTTTGAAATAACTGTTTGGTTTGATAAATATTCAGACTTCATTATGACTTAGCATGCATTAACTACCCCTGTCCCTGTGGCGTGAGATCATTGTTCCCTCTGTACATTCTTATCCGGGGCGTACGTCTCCCTCTGCACGTTGACATGCCCCTTCTCCCTTTATGACCGAGCACGCGACACTGATTTAAGAGTCCCAGCCTTTTGTGTCCCCCACAATCCAACAGCTTGTCTGGCTTCTTCAAGTGGAGTGAGGGCCTGACAGAGGTGGGTCCGCCATTGTTGCATAGACAGGTATAGTAATTACATTCTCCCTCCATTCAGGGCCCTATCTCCGTACGGCACTACCACTCCCCTCCTCGAGGCCCATTATGCGCTTGCCAGATGGAACAAAGGCGCAACATTCAATGGGCTGGCAGTCAGAAAGGGACGGCGACACCGGTCTAAGGCTCTGACATCAAATTGTGGCGCAGTCGCTCGCCGGCTACACTCCATGACTTTTAATTTGTGGTCTCAGGAGGGCATGTTGTATCAGCTGCTGGATTATCATCGTCTCTTGGCATGAGTGCTCTTGAAAACCCTTCAGCCCCGCCGTGACCGGGCAGATTAGATTGAACTCGGACTTGTAATGCACTGCTCTAGTTCGGTAATGGATATTTGGCCGTGATGGCATGGCAACAGTGGGTATGATATGCTTGGAGTGGACGGGCCTTCTTGTTAGTTACCGCTGCATTCAGAGAAGAGGAGATGTAACGGCTGCAAGGCTAATGCAAAGTGTTTTAAACCTGCACATCAAGAACACGTCTGCTCATTACTGGAGCTGTTCAGGGTCGGGAGATGAATACAGTGACATGTGACGCTGCTGTTGCTTTCTGTGCTGTGTGACATCCTGAACGATACTATTTTATACAAGTTATTCTGATTTCATTAATAACATAGAAATACAGTTGAGGCACCGGTACCGAAATGCAAACCCAGCTCTGGTGAAGGAGCTCATGTTACTTTTAGACTGCTGGTGCAGGGGGACCAGGGGGGCAATTTTAGTTTCAACTTTAGGGGTTCCTGAGGGTTCGTGGGAGGTTCTCGCTGAACTGAGCATATGTAATGCATTTTAGATTATTGATTGACTGCGGAATTCTTCCGCAGTCAATTATTGGTTTTCATGTTCTTTATTATTATTCCTCTTCCATCTTTTTCCCGATTTTCCAGAGCTTTCAGCACCTTCATGCTTTGTGCAATTTATGCAAGTTATGCATCAAAATGTTTCGCATGTTGAGGAGAAGGTGCTGTTACTTTTGGGACTTCTGCAACTTAAGATTTTTCCGCAATCGGCCAAAATGTCGGAGATTTTTCCCATTGACTTATAATGGGGCTGCTGCAAATCCATGCTTTTCTGAACTTTTTTTGCATTTTATGCAATTTCTGCACTTTGTGCATGTTCAGCTTCTGCAACTTGTGGGTTTTGCGAAAAAATTGGCCTTCTGCAGTTTTCCAGTTTTTTTATACGGGAGTTTGAAATTTTTACATTAGTGTGTATGAGGGAATCCAGCCAATGGGGCGACTCCGCCTTTCAGCCATTTGTGCAGCTTCTGCCAATCAAGCACTTTCAACAGTTTGACCAGTTTATGGAATTTCAAAGTTTATGCAATATTAACAATTTATGCAAATTAACCACTTTATGGGATTTAACCAGTTTATGCAACTTGCCATTTAGGATTTATGAATTTTAAAGAGTTTATGCAATTTACATAATTTCTGCAAATTAAGCCATTCATGCATTTTACCACTTTATGCAGTTTATACAGTTTATGCAACATGACATTTTATGCATTTTTACCATTTTATGCAAATTTGATTATGCAATTTGAAGAGTTTATGCAATTTCTGCATTCGCTTCCCGCATTTCCGCAGTCAATCGCAATGGCGCAATGTCATTTCTAGTTGACATTGCAATATAATTGTAAAAATACATATATTCAAAATGAGAATATTTGTTATGACAATTTACAATATGCTAGTCAGATTGTGGCATTAGTGCATTTCCAGAGCATATGACAGTTATAACTATTTATTTTGCTTTCCTATTAAACAGAAGTGTCGTGAGTGAATTAGAGCTGTATGAGTTTCTCCCTCGTCTTGTGTCACCAATGAAACAAATGAAATCATTATTTTCATACATATATAATATGATCAAAGCAATCATCAGGAATAATAGAAATAAAAACCTGTCATATGCACTTTAGTCTGTGTTAGTGGTTCTCATTGTGGCCCCTGGTCCTCTGCAGCCTGTGCTCGGCCCCATGTCCTCTCACTGACACTGGGCTGTGACTCAGGCTGCACTAAAGTAAAGTCTGAAACCTCTGTCAGGACTCCTAACCTCATGTTTTACAGTGTGATGGTTCTATCGTGACTCATTCACCTGGAATACAGCGAGAAAAGCACTGTGAGTCGCCGTGCTATTGAAAACAAACACATCTGTTCATCAGCTGGTGTAAGTCTGTGTATATGAGACAAAACCGCTTGTGATGTGGAGCCTCTATAACAGGGGTCACCAACGTGGTGCCCGCGGGCACCCAGGGGCCCTTTGGGGCATGTCCAGTAGCCCTTTGGACTTTTTCTAAAGTGTAAAACACTTTCTTACACATTTTCTTGAATCTAATTCTTAAAATTACAGTTATTTCGGTTCTTGTGACTCAGTATGAGTTTAAAATAAAGCTATTTTAATATAATATGGGGTCAATAACCTATCAGTGAACAGTGTACGTTTAAGTCTTTAGGATTTGTTTTTAACTGGTAGCCCTCGAACAACTTAATGCTCTTAAAGTAGCCCTCAGCTAAGGTTGGTGACCCCTGCTCTATAACATCTATACAATCCCTACAATCATTATTTACTCCGTATGTGCTGCAGAAGACGAGCACCAAAGTCCAGAAAGAGACAGAGCAGAGAGAGCAGAGTCTGAGAGGAGAGGGGGCGGAGCTACAGCAACAACACATCAGAACAAATCATTTATGCTTTAATTCTTTAAAAAAACATACAGTATTTTAATAAATCAACCCAGAAATATATCATAGAGGTGCATAATACGTTTAGTGTGGATTATATTTCTGTTGTTATATTTTTGGCCTGACATTTTTAGGGGTGCTTGAGCATCCCTAAAATAGGCCTGGCCTCGCCCCTGGCCTACACCTTTCCCCGACATTCAGAGTACCGCTGGGGGACAGCCATGTGACTGATTTAAGTCCAGGGTGGAGTCACACAGCGTTTGTCTAAACACTTTAGAATCTGCTTTATGGAAACTCAGCCAAACTTTTATCTGTTGCAGCTGAACCCGAGATCAGAGGCTCCACAATTCCATCACTCAAATGCCAGAGACAGAAGAAGGTTCGGTTTTCGCAGTTGTCAAAACCTTGATTGCGATTCAATATTGATAGACCTTGCAACATTACACAGACTTAAAAGAAAAGTGAATGAAATAAAGCTTCCATCCCTTCACTCCCAGAGCCCACGTGCAGCTGCAGTCCTGATGAGTCTTGCTGGTGCCGCACAGAGGTCTGCTTCGGAACATTTCGGGAGTCTTGATTGTTTGTCACAGCCGGCGCTTCACATTGTGTCTAAATGGCTGTAAACGGAAGTGTCGGGGGCTCGGCAGACTGGCCCTAATGGATGCCGGGGCCTCCACACACGGCTCGCGCGCGGTGCTTGGAGAGCGCAGATGTTCTAGCGGAGCCTGGAGTCGCACACAAAGCACGGCACTTGTCTTGTCTGATGAGAGGGCTCATTTGGAACTGCCATTAGTCGACATATGATTTATGACTCTGTCTGCGGCTCCTGCGGAATACACCACTTTACCTCAGCCACTGCAGCAGCCACCCAGAGCCAGGCTTTCTCTCCACTTTCCACTCAAATGCCTCGGCTCACACACTCCTCCTTGTGTGTGGAGATAGAGATAAAGAATGTAACTCTAAGACAGTGATTGCACATTACTAAAAGTGATGGCAAACCTATTATTTTCATACTATTTTCCCCTAAATTGAGTGGCCTTTAACCACAGTGCACTCTTCTCTATTGTAATTTGGTGATTTTAAACCCCAGGCTTCAGGGTGCAGGGTATGAGCCGGTCTTCTGTGATAGTTTCCACTGCTGGCATCGACCAGTGCTCGTCAGCTTTTGTGTTGGTTTCGACCTCAGCTCCCCACAGTTCCACGTCTGGCCTTCTGCCCAGTCCTTCTGGATGTACGACTTGTCTTCTTCTATCTCTCACTATTTTATCATAGCACCCACTCTTGTGCTGGTGCTGGATTTGCAGAACCCACTTTACAGGCTTTTATTGTGTATTTGTTTGGATTTTCAATGCCTCGATACATTTTTGAGAGGCCATATTATGCTTAGTCGACATTTTGGGGCTTTTGTTCCAACCACGTCATGTTGTTCCTTTAACAAACCACCTGGAGATGTGTTTTGTTTCATTATGTTTGAGTGATCTGGCACATCCAGCCTCAACATGAAGAGGTGTCCTCCTCGAAGAAACACCTTTATTTGATCATTTCATTCAGAGCTCAAATTGCCTCCACCACAGATTATACTAGGGCTGGACGATATGGCAAAATCTTCTTACATTGATCGATTATATTACAATTTCACACTGAACAATTATAAATGTAGCTGTTTCATGACCGTAGACAGTACTTTTAAACACACTTCAGCTTGATCAAAAACAAATACTTTCCTCCAGTATCATTTAACACATGAAAATCTTCCATTGTTGCATCCAAACTTCCAAACTAGTAGCTGTGTCTGACCAAGAAATGCTGTAAACCTGACCATTGTCCCATGACCCATCTCAATTTTATACTATAACTCCTCCTCTTTTTCATTGTAGTACAGCGGGAACCATAGGTTTACATACACTTCATAAAAAGACACATTTACATTTGTTTCTCACTGTCATGAAACCAGAATTCACTTTTATTTTTTTCAGATCAATTAGAATTTTAAAATGGTTTCTATTTGTCAAATTACAGAATGAGACATAGAATTTTCTACACAATTTTGTACATACACTAAGATTACTGTACCTTTAAACAGTTTGTTAAAGCCCAGATGACGATGTCATGATCTTGAAGCACAAGTCTGGATCATCCTTGGGTGTAATTTAAAGACGCCTGAAGGTTCAGGTTCATTGGTTAAAACAGTGATGTAAATGTCCAATCATCATACAGATCAGAAAGAAGGCGGGTTCTGTGAACATGCTGTGTCTGAAATGTGAAGATCAAATCAAGAACAAAAGCAGAAGACCTGGTGAAGATGCTGAACCTGGTCAGAGTTTGTCATTATCCAGAGTGAAACAAGTCCTGGACCGACATGTGCTGAGAGGGAACTCTGCAGGAAGAAGCTCTCACTCCAAAAAAGGGAAAAAAACGGGGAAAATCATCCCAACAGTGAAATACAGTGGCCATTTCCCAAAGCAAACTGCCAAACTGGTTACAAAGTGGGATAAGGATGACAAAGTGGTCATTAAAAGTCCTGATCTCAGTGCAGTTTAAAATGTATGGGCAGAAGTTGTAAAGGCATAGGCACGCAAGGTGGCTACAATGTGTCTGTTCCACCAGTTCTGTTTGGAGGAACGGACCAAAACCAACTATTAAGCCAACTATTGTGAGAAGCTTGTGGAAGGAAATCCAAAACATCTGAGCCAAGTTACACAGTTTAAAGGCAATTCTACCAAATATTAATGAAATGTGAACCTTTGGTTTTGTAAAAAGTAATACAGAAAATTGTGTCGAAAATTCTATCTCTCATTCTTCTGGAATTTGACAAATAGAAATAATATTTAAAATTCTAATTGACCTAAAAAAATAAAAGTTAATTCTGGTTTCATGTCAGACAGTGAGAAAAAAAATGCCAATGTGTCTTTTTATGAAGTGTATGTTAACATATGATTCTCCCTGTACACTGTATGAATGTTTCACAGTATTTTCCCCTGAACTAGATCTTCTTCTTCCTCTTCTTCTGCAATGACACACGCTGCGTATCCTCTCTTCATTTCCTGTCTGCACCCTGTCCCGGGCAAACGAAGCCATCAGGACTGAACTGCCTGTCTCTGCCTGGGTGCTCTGCCATGCCACATCTGTCCATCTGTCAAGCTCGCAGCGCCATCCATCACGCGGCCCAGCGCCGGCGAGTGCGAGCCGTGACCAACCGCCATTAATCACTGTACGACACGGACACTGGTGGGTCCTTTCAGGTTGGGGGGGTGTTAAACCATCTCTACCCAGTGTAAGGCAAAAACAAGGTTAGCAGCAGCATTTGCAGCAAAGATCGTCGAAGAGCTGACATGACAATGGGCTGTAAGCTGACGGAAAACAGCTAAAGTGGGGCTAAAGTGCCGATCACTGTCCCAGTCCTGGACGAGCAAATTGGCTTTCCTGGTCCATTTCGAGAGACTTTATGTCCACCATGTCTTTGGGAAGCTGAATATGCCTCGGTATATGTTTGTCTATACCTACAGGATCTATCTCCCTCTGCTCATATGCTAATTTCAATCCATTATGAACTCATTTGATGTTAATAACTGGTTATCAGTGCACGCTCATTAGTGACAAGAGAAGCTGTGCCCCTAGATCAGTGTTTGTCTACTGGTATAGCATCGGGACCCACAATCACCCTGGGAAGACAAGCTACGACTTGGAATTATAAAATACAATGTAAAATATTGTCTTTTCCTCCAAAATTGTTGTTGAGTAAGCATTTAATGAGCCGAAAAAGCTAACATTATGACAAAAACAACCTGATAACAAGTCGCAATTCTATACTTTTTCTGTATTAACCTGCCAGTTTAGGTTTAGGGTAAACACTTATGCACATCCACATATTTAAATATACTGGTGTGATGCCTCATTTGAAAGCCAAGACCTTCTCGTTTCTAACAATATGTGGAAGGTCTGTGAGTGGAACACAGCTTGCATCACATTTGCCTTTCCTAACCCCTGACCCTAACAGGCTAGGGGTGACGGCACCACTAGTTGAGAACCACTGCCTATAGGAGTCGGTTTGAGCGGCACGGTAGCGCAGCGGTTAGCGCTCTCGCTTCACAGCTAGAAGGCCCGGGTTCGATTCCCACCTGGACGGGCCTTTCTGTGTGGAGTTTACATGTTCTCCCCATGTCTGTGTAGCTTTCCTCCGGGTACTCCGGTTTCCCCTACCACTAAAAAAACATGCACAATAGGCCAGGATGAATGTATGGTGGTGGTCAGAGGGTCCGTTGGCGCAGAGGTATGTAGTCGCGAAAGCGCCTCTGACAGTCTCCCCCAGGGGAAACTGAAGCTACAAGCCACCACCGAGTGTGGAGTGAATATACAACTGTCTCATGTAAAGCGCTTTGTGACCATGTCTGTGAAAGGCGCTATATAAATAAAGTTCTTCTTCTTCTTTTATTAGCAGATCAGCACAACACGTTAGATTTCATTCCCACACCTATGGACAGAGGCGTAGCTTACCATAAGGCAAAGCTGGCAGCTGCCTGGGGCCCCTAACAGTCAAGGGCCCCCATGAACCAACCCGTTATTCAAAAACCTGCAGTAAACGCTTGATATACACAGTCTTCTAAATCATTTTGATGATGCAGTTACACCATCTCTCCACCAGTGCTCCGTGGCGCTGTTCATCCCCATCCTGCTGCTGCTTTAGTGAGTCATGGTTCCCTAATGTTAACTTATAATGATCAGTGACAGACTTTTTTACTCATGGCTCCATCGGATTACATTTCTAATAGTGAAACCAGTTTATTGTAACACTCATTATAACATAAAGAACCTCATCCTTCTCTCCTTAGGCAAATGTAAGCACAGAACAGCATTATGGGAGTTGTCAGGTGACCCGCTCCTGCCCAAATGACGCCCTGTCTCCCTGTACAGTACACCGAGCGGCCACCAGAGGGCCCCCTATTACTACACCACTGCCTATGGATTATGGATTATGGCTGAATCCCAATCGATTCCAGAACTATGGGCCTTAAGGGGGTCCACCACGGATAATTGGCAAATATGTAATAGGACTGACATTCTATTTAACGTAAATTCACTTTGGATCATTTATATAATCAAGTCACCCAAAGTTTGCATATCTGTGTGCACTGTAGAGCCTATGTGTCTCCCCTCTGCTCATTTGTTCATTCTAAATCAGTGACTCATTTCCATTCACTGATGCTAATTGATGTAATTAGTAGTTACCAGTGCATGCTTATCAGTGAAAGGGAGGTTGTCATGGCCCTCGCTGTCATAGTGTATTGGGAATGAGCGGATTAGCAACAGGTGAGATTTCGGATTCATTTTGGCTGCTTCGCGGTGTCAACAGTTCAGACGGCGCCGCTTGACACGTCTCTAATGACGGCGCTCTCGGGGACCCTCCCTCCTGCGGGCGCTCAGTGCGGCAACATGTTAACTAACAGTTTCTAATCACGCCCCAGTGGGACCCGCCGCAGGCAGAGCTCGTCTCCGGGGTGCAGTCCCGCGGTGCGGTGGGACGCAGGTGGAGAGTCTTGTCACCAGTTCAACCAGCTGGGCTGTGTTGTGGGAGGTTTTCTGCTACATCGGCTGTAGCTCTAGGAATTCAACAAGCCATTCAGGAAGTCGTCTCTCTGTATACACCGCTCGCCTGCTCAGAAACCAGAAACCAGAAACCAGTCAAACCAGTCTTGTCTCATTCTACATGACAGCCATGCATTCAGAGTCAGACCGAACTAGTCCCTGTTTGGGAACTGTGATGTCCTACACAAGGTCTTTGTTCTCAGTGTTCTGTTTCTGCTCAAATCCACCTAAAACTCTTGAGCAGAGGCTGATTATTTGTGTTTTAGCATGACTAGTGGCTAATGCCGATGGTGCTATGCTACAGTAGGGCCACACCAGGCAATGCATAAAAAACTATACATTCAACGAGCACATCACAGTTCTGAAGGGCGCTTAGCTGGTGACTCAGCCCAGATCTCCAGGACAAGCAGGAAGGGCCTGGTCGGTCCTTGGATGGGAGACCGGGGGGGAGGGAACACCTGGAAGCCTGGGTGAGGGAGGGCAGAGGGGCCAATGGCATAGATAAACTGGTCCTGTCAGTTTAAGTTTAAGTTTAATGGTTTTGTATAGCCCAATATCACAACAGAAGTGGCCTCACAGCTGCACCAAACATTAAGGCAATAAAACAGAGCAATAAATATGACAATTAAAAGTTCAGGTGAATCCAGGAAAACATAATGTCCAATAGGAGGTAGCGACGAGCGGCGTGGGCGTCCCCCGTCCTTAGACTCTCCAGCACGGCAAGGAAAAACTCAAAAACCGGAGAACAGGAGAAAAGAGAAACCTTGGGGAGAACCACAGAAGGAGAGATCCACTCCCATGGACGGACAGGCTATAGAGACCCAGGGCCGAAGGATCCCTCAGCAGACGGGCCAAGATCACAGACCGTCCAGTCCTCAGATTCCAGAATGCAGGTTCCTCCGTTCAGCCGGGTTCCTCAGTCCGTCCGTCAGTCTACTCCAGGGCAGCAATAGTAGCTCGCCATCTCCAAGTTTGGTGTGAAATTTTAAGTGCTAAATAAGGCTAATGCATTATGATTATTATTGACACATGCCCCGCCTCTTAAGTTCACTCCCCTCATTGGACCAGTGTGTGGCTTCGCTCGACAACAGCATCTCCAACGTAGCTTAACAGGATGTTGATTTTCCTTTTGGCAGCCTGACATTTACTTTCTGTGGCAGGGACCGCCTGTGCAGCCTCTCTGAAGCAAGTCAATGTGCTTTCTTTTGTCTAAGCGGTTACTTTAGTCTGACTACAATCAGCCCAGGCAGGTCGCTGATCGGCTCACCACTTTCCCCTTGTTTACACCAACCATCACGTTCCTTTGGTCTTCCTCTAAGTCACAGGCTCTCAAACTATGCACACCAAGTTCCACATCATAAAATATTTGACCAGATCCCGATCAAATCTAAAGAAAAGTCTAACATAGATCTAAATAGGACAAGATTATGTCTAAAGTGGGTGTAAACACGCCGATGCCCAGCAGTGTTTGTGCACCACAGTTTGAGTACCTCTAACTCGAAGTGTTTGTTTTCCTGTTATCAGAATCCTTCCACCCATTCACTCTCCATCCTTTCAGACACACTGATGCAACACTCCATCTCCTCCCTTCACAAAAGCTTCAATATCAGCCGCCTCTGTTCTTTCATCACGAACTGGTCCGGTCCGACCTGGCCGCGGGTCCACAATAAAACGTCATCACATTCAAATATGTTTTGATATGAATGCTCTTTTGCAGCCATGAAGAAAGCGCTTCGTCTACTGGCTCCCATTTGCATTGCTGAGTGACTGATAAATATAGTACATTCAAACAGTTGTAACAGGGGTTTGTGGCCCACACATTCCGCATGTAAATTTCCTTCTTTGCAGATATCCAGCTTGGGTTCACACAGGGCATTAGCCGCGCTGCCTGGAATGGGAAAGCAGCCTTGTTGTAGTGCATAATGTGAAGCAGTCACCTTGGACCTTTTTTTCATTTTGCACATAAGGAAAGTGGAGAAACGCTGTATACGAGATGGGCAGAGGACGTGCTACATGCGGTAAATAAATAATAGCAAAACAAAAAAAAAGATCAGAGACTCAAAGCAATCAACTCGAGGAAAGATAGAGAGCAATTACAGTCTTTCTGAGTGATGTATAGCATTTATAAGGGCAGGAGCGTGGGGCCTCTGATAGTTTTTTATGATGCGTGGTTTATGCAGCTCCACGTTTGGGCCTCCGTGGCCTTGGTAAAAGTCCTACGTGCTGTAAAAGGAAGCGGGAGACTCTGGGAGACTGAACATGGATTAATAGATGTGTTTTTTATTTTTATTTGGCAATGGCAACAAACGCAAATGTCAGCCGTGGAAAGAGATGTAAAGGAGAGGAACGTTATCGGCTTCAAAAACAACTAGTGGATCAGGAAATGTGTGTGAAATAATTAGGGATGCACCGATACCACTTTTTCAAAGTACGAGTACTTTATTTGAGTACTTGCCGATATTGAAAACCGATATAGTACAAAGCGAACAGGTACAGAGGGTTTAGAGCAGGGGTCACCAACCTTATTTCAGCTGAGGGCTACTTTAAGAGCATTAAGTTGTTGGAGGGCAACCAGTTAAAAACAAATCCTAAAGACTTAAACGTACACTGTTCACTTATAGGATATTGAACCCATATCATATTATTTCAAACTCATGCTGAGTCACAAGAACCAAAATAACTGTAATTTTAAGAATTAGATTCAAGAAAATGAAGTGTTTTACACTTTAGAAAAAGTCCCAAGGGCTACTGGACATGCCCCAAAGGGCCCCTGGGTGACCCCTGGTTTAGAGACTGACCTTTCCACAGCACGTTGGTCAGTCATTCGTTGCTCATTTACATTTCCTTGAGTAAAGTTATATCAGAATTAAACCTATGCCATTTTATTTGATTTACGTTTCACTGAGTGTCATTTCTAATGTTTATTGCATTATTCAATGGAGATGGTAAAGTCCACAGTGTTTGTTTGTTGTTTGTTTGTATACTTTATTGTCCCCGTAGGGAAATTTGTCCTCTGCATTTAACCCATCCTTCGATGCCGCTGGGGCAACCCGTAAGGAGCAGTGGTCGACGGCAGTGCGGCGCCCGGGGACCCATCTCCATGATGTGGAGCCAGGCTGATGGTCAGAATCACCTGGCTGGAGGATTCACCTATTGCACATGTTTTTAGTGATAGGGGAAACCGGAGTACCCGGAGGAAACCTACGCAGACACGGGGAGAACATGAAAACTCCACACAGAAAGGCCCCGTCCTGGTGGGAATTGAACCCGGGACCTTCCAGCTGTGAAGCGGAGGCGCTAACCGCTGCGCTACCGTGCCGCCCAGTGTGGTCCATCAAAGACATGCCCAAGTCCAAAAGTTACTCAATGCTTCTGCTGTATTCATTTACTTTTTTCTTTCTTTATAATAGCATTGAGATGGTTATTTATTTATTTACTACTACTAGTACTACTACTGCTGCTACTACTGCTACTGCTACTACTACTACTACTGCTACTACTACTACTACTACTACTACTACGGCCTCTTTTTGCATTAGCCTGACAGCTCTATGGATTTCCCCGTACGTGTGTTTGCCTAATGCCCAATGGCCGCTTGTAGCAGAGATTCACGGCGACGACACTAGGGGGCGACATTGGCCGCGGTTGCTGCAGTACCTCTATTTAGCGGCGGCAGAACAAGCTAGTTTTACATTGCATAGCATTGGACTTAAAGCCTGGTCCCTGTTTTTGCAAAACTTTCCACAGCTGGATATTCCTCCTGTGATAACGCCAGGTTAGGCACAATTAAAGGAACCAGGCTGGTTTTTGCAAGAATTGTTTTTACAAATGCTAATGAGGGCCAGACTGTTAGCACTGGAGCTGCTATGACCGAACTACACTTCACGCAAGGGTCTACAGTGAAGATCCCGCCCTTATGCCCTTTTTGGGAACAGGCTTCGTGGGGAGGAGGAGTCAGTAAATCCGCCATGATTCCCCACTTGAACGAAGTTATTTTGTCAAACGGGGAGGAGTGAGTAATGATGGTCTGTTGATTTATCAGTCTAGCAACTTAGCAAGTCACCTACAGCAGTGGTTCCCCAAGTGTGGGTCGCGGTTCGGATGTGTTTACGATTGAAAACGGCATAATCGGGTGAAATTAGCCAAATATCATAAGACAGTATCCAAACTAACATCATTAAACCAGATTTTGAACGTTTTACACCTTAAAGAGGCTAGACGCAAGTAGGCCATTTTATACTCACTACTGCCACCTCAGGTCTTACGTGTAACTGCAGCTTCTATATTAAGCTCGTGCATGACGGCGCTTCGGACCTGAAGCAACAGCGTTTTGAGTGACAGGATTTTAGAGGCAGTTGTGGTGAACAGGTCTGAGCTCATCCCTTTAAATTGTTACAGTTTCTTTTACAGAAGGGGGTCCTCCATAATCTTTTCAGTTTGCATTTTCTGAGCACTTTTTAGTTGCTTTTTCTTTTTAGTTTTACTCAGCCCCCTCACATTTTTGTCTTTTTTATCACATTTTTGTCATTTTTTTTATCACATTTTTGTCATTTTTTTTATCACATTTTTGTCATTTTTTTTATCACATTTTTGTCATTTTTTTGTCACATTTTTGTCTCTTTTTTTTGTCACATTTTTGTCTTTTTTTTGTCACATTTTTGTTATTTTTTTGTCCATTTTTATCACATTTTTGTCATTTTTTTATCACATTTTTGTCATTTTTTTGTCACATTTTTGTCTTTTTTTTATCACATTTTTGTCATTTTTTATCACATTTTTGTCATTTTTTATCACATTTTTGTCTTTTTTTGGTCACATTTTTGTCTTTTTTTATCACATTTTTGTCATTTTTTATCACATTTTTGTCATTTTTTATCACATTTTTGTCATTTTTTGGTCACATTTTTGTCTTTTTTTGTCACATTTTTGTCTTTTTTTTTGTCACATTTTTGTCTTTTTTTTGTCACATTTTTGTTATTTTTTTGTCCATTTTTATCACATTTTTGTCATTTTTTATCACATTTTTGTCATTTTTTTGTCATTTTTTTGTCACATTTTTGTCTTTTTTTGTCACATTTTTGTCTTTTTTTGTCACATTTTTGT
Source organism: Gobius niger (assembly GCF_951799975.1). Taxonomy (NCBI): domain Eukaryota; kingdom Metazoa; phylum Chordata; class Actinopteri; order Gobiiformes; family Gobiidae; genus Gobius; species Gobius niger. The sequence goes on from NC_136874.1 coordinate 16,262,824, forward strand.
CTTTTTTTGTCACATTTTTGTCTTTTTTTTGTCACATTTTTGTCTTTTTTTGTCCATTTTTATCACATTTTTGTCATTTTTTTAATCACATTTTTATCATTTTTTTGTCACATTTTTGTTATTTTTTTGTCCATTTTTATCACATTTTTGTCATTTTTTTATCACATTTTTGTCATTTTTTTGTCACATTTTTGTCTTTTTTTTATCACATTTTTGTCATTTTTTATCACATTTTTGTCATTTTTTATCACATTTTTGTCTTTTTTTGGTCACATTTTTGTCTTTTTTTATCACATTTTTGTCATTTTTTATCACATTTTTGTCATTTTTTATCACATTTTTGTCATTTTTTGGTCACATTTTTGTCTTTTTTTGTCACATTTTTGTCTTTTTTTTTGTCACATTTTTGTCTTTTTTTTGTCACATTTTTGTTATTTTTTTGTCCATTTTTATCACATTTTTGTCATTTTTTATCACATTTTTGTCATTTTTTTGTCATTTTTTTGTCACATTTTTGTCTTTTTTTGTCACATTTTTGTCTTTTTTTGTCACATTTTTGTCTTTTTTTGTCACATTTTTGTCTTTTTTTTGTCACATTTTTGTCTTTTTTTGTCCATTTTTATCACATTTTTGTCATTTTTTTAATCACATTTTTGTCATTTTTTTGTCACATTTTTGTTATTTTTTTGTCCATTTTTATCACATTTTTGTCATTTTTTTTATCACATTTTTGTCATTTTTTTGTCTCATTTTTGTCTTTTTTTTGTCACATTTTTGTCTTTTTTTATCACATTTTTGTCATTTTTTTATCACATTTTTGTCATTTTTTTGTCACATTTTTGTTCTTTTTTTGTCCATTTTTATCACATTTTTGTCATTTTTTTATCACATTTTTGTCATGTTTTTGTCACATTCAGTCACATAGTTTTACTCAGTCCCTAAGCATAACGCTGCGGTAAAATGAAGACAACATTTCGCTCAGACTCTGATACAGGGAGTGTATTGGTGATGCCTCATTGTAATGTGTGTGTGACCGAGTTGGGAAATGGTCACTCCTGACAGAATGAAGTATTAGTCCTTGTTCTATATTCCTCCATTACACCTCACAGGGTGTGGATAACCTTCACCTTAGAGACCCCTGCTGTCTTCAGTACCTTAAGGTCGTCTGAGGCTGAGGCAGAGCTGTGCCAGAGTCCTGCGATCGATCACAGCCCTCCTCTCTGCCTTCACTCCTGCAGCACCGACACATTCAGCTCTGCACTTAAGAGGAGGCCGTCTATATTTAAATCAATCCATGTTTACTTGTAAAACCAAATGAGTCAAGTCAGCGCGGCCCCGGTGCCTTTTCCTCTCGGGAGTTCTGCTCAGAAAAAATATGAAATCTACTTTGACAGAAGCGAGGGCTGCCAAATGTGAGCTCTTAGGCTCTGCGATGTTAATATCGCGAGGAGTGGTGTTGTTTTGGTCAGTGATGGCTATAATGATACTACAGTTTTTTTTAATGATAACGGGGACGGGCTCTTTGGTGAGTAAAACATGACGAGACAGCGAGCGGACCGCGATCAAACTGGGGCTTTATCTTTCAAAGGTGCAGACGGCGCTGTTAATAATGAAAAATAATCTTTCGGGAAAAGCAATGACACTGTCTGTCAAAAGCTCAATACCACCTGTCAACCTTCATCCCGATTTATAACTCTTATTTTACTTTACCTTCTCAGGGTTCGTCCACTAAAACTATCACACTAAGAAAAGACTACAATGTGACTAAAGCTGAAAGCATTTACGTCCAAAAGACTAAAACACTGATCGCTACAGAAGCCACAATTTGTTTTTAAAGGTGCATTATGGAACTTTTAATTTGGAAACAAAGCTTTTTATTCTTGCATATTTGACCTTTCAGTGTTGCAGTGGTCAGCATGGCACCTTTACTTGTTGCTCAGTATCAAGTATCTTTAGAGTTTCTGGTAGGTTTTCACTGCTGACCTCTCACCAGAAAAGAATGTGATGATGTCAGAATGTCAGGTGGCTCTATGGAAGAGAAATACAGTGATCATTCTTTGACAGTGGATTCACAAACCGGCAACATTATTCTTCAGGCTGAACGTTCTTTCTACTTGTCACCACTTTTGGACGCCTTTCAGAGAAAATAAATGGACATTATTATTGTCCAATTATTTTGGACAATAATGGTGCATTGTCTTCTCTGCTGACAGAGAAGACAATGCACTTGAGGATTGTCTCAGTAATGACTGAGATATGAACCAAAAACTAAGACAAAAACATCTGCAGGTCACTGGTTACTATAGAAACCGTCACTTACATAGTGCTTTTCTACCTTGATTAGGCCCAAAACGCTTTTACAGCAAGAAACCAGTCACAACCTCACCAGTGTGTGCAGACACAAGGGGGTGACGGGTCTTGCTCAAGGACACAACGACAGGGAATTGAGCCCCCGTTGGCTGATCAACAACGCCACTGTTGCCCCATCATGTTATTTTCAGCGGCCCACCACCTCAGTCTTAAACTATAGGCTCTGTAGAATGTTGTGACGTCACAAGGGTCACAAAAAGGTCAATTACACACACATGTCAAGTTCATTTTTTCCCCTTTAAATAGTTCCATATTGCACCTTTAAGTCTTGTTTTGACACACTGTGTTAAAGTTTACAGTTGTTGGTTAAATGCTATGTTATGCACTGTGTTGAAATGGTTTCCTCATCGTGCAGCCCTAACACATAAGCTTTGGCAGTTTCCAAGTCTTTCCTCTGTTTTGTAATAGACAGAGCGAGAGATCTACGTTGACTCAAACAAGGTCAACACTTGGAGTTTTATTTTTAGCCATGGCTGTTTCTGGACACTTTCCCGATGAGAAAGGAGCTGCAGAGCTGCTTCGTCCCCAGAGTGCAGACAAACCTCTGAACTCATGGTTTAAAGACCCGCCTGGTTAACCCTGGCTCACCTGGAATTTTCTCCCCCAAAACATCAAAAAAACCAGCGGAGCTTCAAAGATAGTTTTGATCTCCAGAACATGGTTTTGACCTGATGTAACCAGTTTATTAGAGGACCTGCTGGCTGGGCCGTCCACCCATTCAAACCAAAGTCCATGTACGATTTCACTAGTTCAGTCATTAGTCTTCTAACACGAGCTGCTCCACCAGAAGCACCAGGCTCTGCCTTCATCAGTCAGTCGTCTGAGGCCAAGGGCGCGCTCAAGGGGGTTTCACAAAGACACGTCGCCTTCAGGGTTGTAATGGCAGCCCAAAAAGCAACAATGAACCATCATCCATCTTCATTTTGGATTCAGTCGATGGCCCCAAACCTAGAATCTCGACGGAAAGGCCACATGAGAGCAACAGCTGATAAAAATCACGGACTATTCACAAAAAATGTGAGCGCTTTGAACGCCTAATGATTTTTCTCAAATATTTTAGTGTCCTCTGTGACATCTGTAGTCTGAAAATGAGTCTTATTTGAAGAGTTTGTATCAAAGAAAAGATCAGGCTTTGGTATAACATGTCAGGAACAGCTTTATGAAAAGTGAAGAAGAAGATGTCTTGATTGTAGCTCAGTCGCCTGGTTATGGACCACAGACGGAAACTAGCATCTCTGCAATAATCCCACATATTTACACCTCCATGTGCAGCTGTTCATGAATATCAAAGAAATAAATACAACTTTAACTAATTCCACCATAAGAGCGTCCAAAGCTGCAGCTCGTACTTTGAACCGTGTCTGAATTGTGTAACAAAGCCTTACAACTTTTATTCCACTGGAGCCAATTTGTTCAAGCACTTTTATAAAGCACCATTTGAAAAAAAATCAGTTCAAAGACAAACAAAATTGCGTAATTAGAATCACACTCACAATTCACTTTATTTATGCTGCGCACACAACAGAGCCGCGGATGATGAAGCGATCCTGCAACAACCGGAGCAGCTCTGAGCTCATAAATAAAACGGCGGGATTTCAATTTCATGTAAGACTTGAAAATGTTACAAAGCATTTAAATAGTGAAAAGCTGCAGGAGTAAAGGATTTGGAGCACAGGCTTGTTTTGGACTAAGGTACGACATGATAACCAGCGGCAAAGCAAACTCACTGTTTAACCTCTTAACTCCCGCCTGAACCGAGAGGATCTTTTTCCTCCAGTCATCAGATTTTTCATCAGATCGTTTTTTTGTTGGGTATTCAACTCATTTTTCTCACATTTTTGTAATTTTTTCATCAATTTTTTTAATCACATTTTTGTCATTTTTTTTGGGTCAAATTTTTGTCATTTTTTTGTCAAATTTTTTTCACATTTTTGTCATTTTTTGTCACATTTCTGTCATTTTTTCGTCAATTTTTTTTATCAAATGTTTGTCATTTTTTGCCACATTTATGTCATTTTTTGGTCAATTTTTTGTAAATTTTTTATCACATATTTGTCTTTTTTGTCACATTTTTGTCAATTTTTTAATCACATTTTTGTCATTTTTTGGTCACATTTTTGTCTTTTTTTATCACATTTTTGTAATTTTTTTGTAATTTTTTTGTCATTTTTTTGTCCATTTTTTATCACATATTTGTCTTTTTTGTCACATTTTTGTCAATTTTTTAATCACATTTTTGTCATTTTTTTTGTCACATTTTTTTCTTTTTTTTATCACATTTTTGTCATTTTTTTGTCACATTTTTGTCTTTTTTTTTGTCACATTTTTGTCTTTTTTTTATCACATTTTTGTCGTTTTTTTGTTACATTTTTGTCATTTTTTTGTCACATTTTTGTCTTTTTTTATCACATATTTTTCTTTTTTGTCACATTTTTGTCAATTTTTTAATCACATTTTTGTCATTTTTTTGTCACATTTTTGTCTTTTTTATCACATATTTGTCTTTTTTTATCACATTTTTGTCTTTTTTTTTGTCACATTTAGTCACATTTTTGTCATTTTTTCGTCATTTTTTGGTCATTTTTTGGTCATTTTTTTGTCATTTTTTTGTCAATTTCTTGTGACATTTTGCCACTTTTTCATCAATTTGTCGTCACTTTTTTGTCAATGTTTTCTCACTTTTTTGGTCACATTTCCATCATTGTTTTCGTCTCAGTTTTGTTGCTATTTTCACAGCTTTTGGACTGGGGTAAAGCCAAACTGGAGAAAATGTGCTCGGCTCAGGTGGGAGTTAAGGGGTTACAATAGGACTAGGTGAGTTTATACATAACCTTTTGTAACTCTCAGCTCCTGCAAAAGAAAGAGACATGCAACAAACCCACACCATGATTCCACTGATCATCCCTGACTAAACATGTAGAGCTACACTCTCCTCTCCGCTGACAGATAGCAGCTGTCGGAGGTGTCGCAAATCCAGCACTTTTAGCATCACGAGCCTGGCTGTTATCGGCGGCTTGAACTGCGCAGGTCGCCTTCCACATCATTCGAATTTCACACTGTCATTTGAAGTTGTGAGAGACAGCCGTCGAGCTCGTCCGGGCTAATGCCTTGTTTTCCCGCCTCGCATCTCTGGGACGACTTGATGCGGCGGGTGTGACTAACATCCACCAGCGGGTCGCCACGGAAAGAACAGTCATATTGTTCAACGTAATAGAGGTGTTATCTCACTAATGCACTCCGCAGTTCACCATCACGTCGAGCCTGTGCCCCCCCCCCCCTCGTCAAACCCTTCCGCTTTATGAAGCCGCGCCGTGTCTTTGGGTTTATTGAGGGGAAATGAATTGCACAACAGCCGCGCCTGGTCTAATGAAAGTAAATCATAAATGATGAGTGGAGGGGCCTGACTGGATTACGAGGTGGCGGGCTTTTGCGAGGGCGCACTTCTTGAACCCAGATCTTTAGGATTTTATAAGCCCGGGCTGGGATGCAGATCGGGGAGGGGGGGAAGGGGTGGGCCTTGGAGGGCTGTTGCGAAGATGGGATGTTATTGTCAGTGCGGTGGAGACCGAGTCAGCAATTACGCACATCCGAGAAAAGAGTCTTGTTTTCACCTGTCAGTTACCTCGCCGGATTCAACACAATTAACTCTGCAGCATCACTTTCTAAAGATAGACTTTAATTTAATCATCAGTTTTTTTGCATTTTTTTGACAGCACTCAAAACAAGCTTCCCCTTTTGTCATCGTAGGCAGAAAAGCAGCAGACTTAAAGGGAAGGTTCACCAGTTTTCCACACTGAGATATGTTCTTACCTGAGCTTAGACGAGTTGATGCGTACCTGTCTGGTCTTTATGCGTGCCCTCAGTCGCGCAAAACGACCACAGATGTTGTTAGCATTTGGCCTCTCCCAATGTATTCCTATAGCTCCAAACGGGGTGAAGTTGGAAGCTACCACGCTCTTCCACGGGCACAGACAAAGACCGGAGACGGGTACACATCAACTCGTCTAAGCTAAGGTAAGAACATATCTCAGCATGTGGCCTGTTCTTTTAAAGTAACATCATTTGCTTTTCTTTATGGTAGGTCAACAACGACGAGTCACGAACGCCACACGTGATTCGTGGCAGAGGCTTCACAAACCGTCTCCACGCGTCACGATTGTCGTCCTGCACTGATGGGGATCGTCGTGTCCCGTCAGGAATCTGTCCAGGATGTGGTGAAGGTGAAGCCTGTGAGTGTAAATAAAGCTGTGACAGGCACAGACAGGCCTTTGCTTCTGACTAACCTGTTGCCTCACACCGGCCTGTCGCTGTTCCCTGCCCTCTCCACCGGCGCCGGGTTTCCATCGGTGTTGAGAACAGTGAGTCCTGCGTCACGAATGTCACGGACGCAACTGTAAGACCCTGTTTAAAGGGATATTTCAGGATCATAGGGCCTCAGTTCCTAGTTTGTGTTGCTGATTTCTGGAGATATTTCTTTTTGTAATTTCATGCAGTTCCTTTATTTGAAGAATTACGTGGGGCTAGGCTAGTGCAAGGCTAGCGCATTTCTATGGTATCAGCTAGCCTGCATTAAAAACAGTGTGACCCGCTCCACAGAGCACCTGAGGCAAATCACTTATAACACCAGACTAACCATAGAAATGTCTGTGTCCATAGAATCATGTTTGGAATGTAACTGACCTGCATCACATGAATGATCACATTTTGAGGGACTATTTTCTAGCAGATCACTCCGCCGCTGCGTAGCTTATGCAAACACGAAGCTGATGCTGCTCAAATATAACTTCTTTTAAATGCAAAATGGTTAAAATGATTCTATGGACACAGACATTTATATGATTAGTCTGGTGCTATTAGTGATTTGCCTCAGGTGCTCTGTGGAGCGGGTCACACTGTTTTTAATGCAGGCTAGCTGATATTGTAGAAATGTCCTAGCCTTGCATTAGCCTAGCGCCACGAAACTCTCCAAATATAACAACTATCTCCAGAAATCAGCAACACTGGATAACTAGGAAATGAGGCCCTGTGTCAAAAATCCTGAAACATCCCTTTAAGATGCATAAGTAATGTTACGAATTTCACGAATGCTGGAAAAAGTGCCTCGTGCCCATGTGTGAACCCAGCGTTGCATCTTTGCACCAGCAGTACAGTCTACATTGTGCATAAAGGCTCCGCTACAAACAAAACAGGCTAGAAAACCGCTGCTAGTCTGGAACCGGCTTCCCCTGCAGCCGCCAGCATGCTGTTGATTTACAAAATGAGTCAAGTAGAGATTTATAACCTCAAAATCCCGTTGGCTTGGTGCATTGTGCCTCATTTTGACTGCATTGTGACCTGCGATGGCCTCGGTGGCACCGTAGACTTTGATTAATGACTGAAAGAATGGGTAATAACTGTGATTACTCAACCAGTTGGCCTCTTCTCCACATGAGAAAAGTGCCTTGAGAAGAATGAAGTTGGATTTGTTAGTCTTCAGTTCCAGTAGTAGTAGTAGTAACAATAAAATGTACTGGACATACTACGGCTGCTCGATTATTGAAAAAATTGTCATAATTGAAATCACGATTATTCAAACGATTATTTGTTGCCTTTAAAAAAATCCAGCAAAAGTGAAAAAAATCCTGCAAAAAAAATGACAAAAATCCAGCAAAAAGTGACAAAAATAGATTAAAAAAAAAGAAAAAAAACAGCAAAAAATGACAAAAATCCAGCAAAAAAAAGACAAAAACTCAGCAGAAAAAAAGACAAAAATCCAGCAAAAAAAAGACAAAAATCCAGCAAAAAAAAGACAAAAATCCAGCAGAAAAAAGACAAAAATCCAGCAAAAAAGTGACAAAAATCCAGACAAAAAGTGACAAAAATCCAGACAAAAAATGACAAAGTACGCCTTGATTAAGGAGAGGTCCCTGTTTCACTGCTGGCCAGCCCTCACACCTGCGCAAGCAAACTGAGCAGCGCGGTCTGATGACATCATCACACAGCGCCGCTTGTTTTTATGTCAGACAAAAGCACGAGCCACAGCACGGGAAAAGGGAAGGGAAAATAATCCCAGCGCCGTGAAATAACACAAGTCTGCTTTGCAAAAAAAAGAAAAAATATATTTTTTTTTTTGTGGAAAAATTAATAAATTAAAAATTAGAAAAGAAAATTGGAAAAAAAATGAACAAAAAGAAAAAAAAAATTACAATCGTTTTTTTGCGATTATGCTAATTTTGCAATCGTTTACTGTTGTAATCGAAATCATAATCGAATTTCGATTAATTGCACAGCCCTCGGACATACATTAAGGACTGTACCAGTGTTTTGACTCTGCTGTGCACATACCAACTTGTTCGCTCTCCAACTTCCACAGTGAGTCGCATTCACTTAAAGCTGATCTATGAGATTGATCATTCCCACACCGGAGCCGCCGCACGGCCACTGTTCCTATGGCAACCCCGCTCCCAGACAGGCGTTTATGTCAGGGCTTATTCATATCATGGAAATCGTTGAGCTGTTTACACTAGAGCGCCCGTGTCTCTCGCCGCCCCCTCCATCACACGGCGTCGGGGGAATGATCAAAGAGGAGTTTAGCTTCAGTTTAGATTGAGGAGATCCGCGGCATACTGATGCGCTTATCTGAGAGCGTCTTTGTTTATGTCAGAGGGATCCAGTTACACACGTCACCTCCTTGGAAGGACGAGGGCCGTTTTATTACAAGCAATCGTGAGTCGTTGTGTATAAGTCATATTGAGGGATGCACTGATCCGATACTGAACAAAATATGGTATTCGGTATCGCCTACAAATGTCTGATACTAAAGCAATACCTGTTTTGGCTCTCAGCATTTTAAAGACGATACTAACACCGACTAATCTATGATCAATGATGATTATGATCTAAACTATGATTGGATCACCTATTAAAATAACATGCTTGTGTTTTAAAGAGGGGGTATTATGCTTTTTTCAATCACATAGCTCCAGTCTATATCACACTACAATGATGACAAACCTTCTGTTGGTCTGTAAATGCAGTAAATTAGAATAACTGCCTTGTATAAAATGTCTCTCTCAAAATGGCTGTAGTGAATGTCTTGAAATAGGCCTCTGTCTCTTTAAGAACCTCTGACCCTTTCTGACACGCCCCCTCCACACGCTGTCTGTGGCATCAGTGGGGAGGGGGTTCTGCTGAGGAGCAGTGGTTGGTTACTCGGCTGGTGACGAAAGCTCGGAGGCGTCTCCAGGAGGTGGGGGCGTTCCTAGGAGGACTCAGGCAAACCTGTCCCTAAAATGGCCGCCATCAGAGTTTTTACAGATTACTCAAAAATACGTGAATGTGCCAAGGCAACACTTCAGGCATGTTTTTAATGAGGGAGTGACAGAATAACATGATGTAAAGCTTGAAAAAGTCCATTTTGCATAACACCCCCCTTTAATAACAATAATAATAATAATGCATCGGTTTTATTTAGCGCTTTTCTGGACACTCAAAGACGCTTTACATTGCATTATTCATTCACTCCATGCTTGGTGGTGATAAGCTACTATTGTAGCCACAGCTGCCCTGGGGTAGACTGACGGAAGCGAGGCAACCAGTCTGCGCCATCGGCCCCTCCGACCACCACCAACCACTCACATCCTAGGCTTCCTGGTGTTACCAAACGGTCTCCCATCCAAGTACCGACCAGGCCCTTCCCTGCTTAGCTTCCAAGGTCTGATGGGATTGGGCATCGTTTATAAAAGGCTGTTAAAGGAACGGTACACCTTTTTTTTCCAAACTGTAAATGCTCTAATATAGGCCGGGGCCTTTATTTACTCAAGTGCATGGAGGACCAGGCCTTTATTGGAACCAGGCCAATATTAGAGACAGGCCTTTATTTCTATTTGAGCAAAACGGACGACCATGAAAGTAAAGAAAAACGAGATTTGTGTCCATTTGAACCTATATATTAGGTTATTTTATTAATTAACATTGCAAACCCTCTCCCAGCGGCTGGAACATTGGCGCCTTTTATTTTGTCGGGACAACAGGAAGTGTTTCGCTGCTGTTAGCGGAACATTCACATCACTTTCAGATTTCTCTACTTTCGTTTTTAGCGTGGACTTGGATTATTTGTTGTTATCTTGTGTAAAAGCGAGTTTAGACGGAGCGTTTGTGTTTGTGATCGATCATGAGACTGACCCGAGAGAAGACGAGACGCTCGCGCTGATGGGAGGAGTTATTTTGAGGCGTGGGACTGACCTGCACACGGAGCAGCTGGACGTGCTTTGAAGACGCGATGGAGACTTTATTAAAACCCTGGAGGGTCATAAACATTTGTTGCCCTGTTTCCAAATATGGTCACAGGAGGTTTGAAAAGTGGCTAAATCTGTGTTCGTTTACTTCCTGCACGTGAGTTTTCATTCAAATTCCTATGGGGAATATTTCTACCACTGTTTTAGAGACCGGCTTTAATTTGCCTCCGCCAGCTACAAACCCGGCCTCTGTTAGAGACCCGGCCCATAATGGAATACAGGCCAGTATTAGAGAATTTACATTATGTTCTTACCTGAGCTTAGACGAGTTGATGTGTACCTGTCTGGTCTTTGTGCCTGTGGAAGAGCGTGGTAGCTTCCAAGTTCACCCCCGTTTGGAGCCATAGGAACACATTGGGAGAGGCCAAATGCTAACAACATCTTTGGTATTTTTGCATGACTGAGGGCACACACAAAGACCAGACAGGTACACATCAACTCGTCTAAGCTCAGGTAAGAACATATCTCAGTATGGAAAAACGGTGGCCTGTTCCTTGAAAGAATATTTGATATAGCATATGATCAATTTATGTGTTGTTCATATTAATGTAACCAAAAAGCAGGTCATATATTTAGAGTCAGTCCAGTTGTTTGATGTTCTTCCATTACAGTTTTTTAGCCTATACAATCCATCTCCTTCTGAACCAAACAGTGAAGCTAAAGCTGTGCCACTTTTCACCCCATGAATTGAAGCAAAAATACATGGTTAATTTTACTGCTGATCTTTTTTTTAACCCGCGCCTTTATCGTGAGCGGCCTCGTCTCTCCGCAGACTTTAAACTTTGTGCGGCGCGAGCCATCAGCAGCTCGTCTCCATGGAGATGTTCCTTGCTTTGCTTTGGCTACAGGGCATACATTATGATCCTTTCACAAATGTTGATATTCTGTCGGCGCGCTGCAAAAAGAGCATTATCGCGGTGTCTAGACAATGGCGAGGAGGGCTTTTGTTTGTGTATCAGGGCTCTCGTGGCACAGTAACGTATCATCTTATAGTTTCTGCGAGACGAGGAGGTGCAGATTCCGATCGGTGTTTGTTTGAGATCTGAAGTGCATAACCTCTTGACTCGATGCTTCCTGAATGCAGAGGGAGAAAGTCTTCATGTTGTACGGCGCTCCCAGTGCACGGCGGGTCATGTTGTCAGATTATGTTTGAATAACTTGAACGCGCGGTCCACGGCAGATAAAGAATGAATCGATACGACGCCCGTGTGTGTGTGCGCGGAGGTGACAGGCGGAGAGTCCGGAGAAATGAATTCACTTCAAAGCCTTTCTTTCTTCCCGCCTGACAGCTCTCTTCCCTCCTGTCAGCAGTCAACACGACGGAGACATGTATACTGCCGCGGTGAGACAACCAGCCAAACCCCCGCCCGTCCACCCGCCGCCCCTCCTCTGGTCATCCTCCGAGGAGTTGTCCCCCAGCCCAGTGGCATGTGGATGTGCGTAATGGAGATGGATGGTGGCTGGCTCCGCTGCGCCGGTGGAACAGACGGACTCCTCCCTAAACGCCTGTCTGCCAGTCCCCATCACTCTCCGGCGGACAGGCCCCCGCCGCGGCGTGGAAGTCCTGGCATCAGGTGGGGAAAAAGCGCCCGTTTACTAATCAGCCCGCAGAAGTACATCCGAACAGTTGTCGGGTTCATCGGTGAGGTCTGTTCTGGGCGAGGCGAGCCGTGAATTCACCAGGATTATTGCAGAAACAGATTAGAGTCTGTTTGATCCAATGGTGATGGTCTGGTTTAAACTGGGCTCAAAAGAAGTGAAGGGAATAGAATGTGGTCTAAGTCACCGTATGACCGGTCACGATAAGAAAACTGCAAAAGCAACCACATAGTGTGACATAAAAAGAAATGGCACCATTTCCTGCCAAATCAACAGACGAACAACCAAACTCTTGTATTTTAAAGCAGTACTAAGTAACTCTTCCCCCTAGAGGCCATAAGCGCAACTGCAGGTGTAGTAGCAAGTTACGATTTTTTAACTTATTAAATGTCTTGGAGAGTAAATACTACGCTGACAGGAAAGGCGAAGGGAGAGAGGGATACTGTGCATCCAATTATACAATGGAAATATTTGTTTTCACTCAAACCTGGCTGTAAATACTGTTTAAAGTGACGTTAGCCCGCAGTTAGCTTTGCCCGTTAGCATGTTAGCTTCTTCTTCGTGATTCCATTAGTGTGTATTGGTGACTCCGGTCCGGTGGCAAACATGGTTTTCTGTCCAGAGACACCAGGGGGCGATGAAAGACCCTCCAATCATCCCATAAACACTTGTATTACCCCCACAGGGACTACGGGGAGGATTTATTAAGGTAAACACGTTACTTAGTACTGCTTTAAGACTTCTACGATTTAATTAGAATTTTCATATTTCAAACTGAAAGTAGACGTGGCTGGCTGGTAGGCTGGTACTTTACACCAGAGGCTCAACTCGGGACCCCCCTCTGTCAACTGGAATTAGCATTTATAATAATTGAAGGTGCAACTATTAGTTTGGATACTGTATTCTGATATTTGGCTTAACTTCACCAAAATATGTTGTTTTCAATCAAAAATCAAATTCAAAGTCAGAAAAGTAAAAAATATTGTCTCAAACTCATCTTTTGACCCCCACTGTGGGACCTTCTTTGTCCCACGTAGCCCTTGAGGCACTCCGAGTAACCCCTAACTCTTGCCAAGATCTTTACAAAGTGAGCAACTAAACAGATGATTCAGTATTTGTGTTCTGTTCAAAATAAAGCTCAAATACTGGCAAGTCAAACCTTTCCTTGAAAATCCTTGTCAAAACTAAGTTTTCTTTGACAGTACTATTGAAATTCTTTTCAGTTTCATCTTCTTTTCTTTAATCTGAGATCCTTCCAAGTGCCCCCTGCCAAGTGCTCAAGTACCCCTGATGGGAAAGACTACAAACTGTTTCTGAAATCCATTTCAATATTACAAGTACAGCAGCTCACCTTTCATTTTCCACCCCAGTGTTAAAGGTCCTCTCATGCGAAATGGACTTTTTAGAGCTTTTAGCCATGTTGTTATGCTCTTTCCTTATCAAAAACGTCTGTCATTTAATTTATAAAACAGGTTTTTTCATTATTTCTGTTGTAAGAAAGAAAGAAATACAAAAACAAGGAAGTGCATCTATAGTTTTCTTTGGGATGGACACAGATCCTTTAATGTTCTTGATTGTGTTGCTTGCTTTTGACATTTTTGCAAAGTTAATAATTGTAATAACAACAAAAGCAAATGTCCTTTGATTATAAACCCAAGGGGGAACATGAAGATACTTCCAGTCAGGAGGGTTTTGGATTGCTCTGCCTTTAGTCTTGAGAGTAATTAGATGTTTCTGTGGGAAAGGGCTTTTCGCTCACAGATTCTTTGTAGTGTCAACCCATGAAAGAAGTGGATGTTTATATGCTTCTAGTTTTGTGCACATTCTTGGTTTCCTCTTGGGAAATCCCATTAACTGGAACATGGAAATCAAAGCACACACATGAGTGAGACGCATGGCTCATTCCCTGCATAGACTTAAGCCACGTCCGCAGCCTATAGCCTTTGAATGCTACATGGAAGGCGCTTCAAAGAGTGCATTATCTCCAGGTTGCTTATGCATTAGCGCCTGTGTTCTTGCTGTCTTTTAAGCTTTCCTCTGGACCGACGCTGCATGGCCCCAACAGACACACTCAGTCTTGTTTAATTAAGCCGCTGGATCAATAAACTCTTTGATTTCTGGCTTTTTTTTTTTTTTTTTGCGGTTCGGGATGCCATCTGTTTCGGCGTCACTCATGCAGGACCAGTACAACCTTCTTCTGGATCCTTCCAAGTGCCCATTAAATATCCATTAAGGCGGCAGGGAAAGGCATAGAAGGAGAATGGTTTTGCATAGATCAATTTTCAGTCATGGGTGTTCTGTCAAGTGAGCTGAAGCTGCAAGGCTGCAGCGCTAACAAGAGTGTACAGGGTTTTACGTTCACGTCCATCAAAAGTTAGATTTGTTTCTCAGAAAAGATTGTCCTGGTAAATGAATGTTGTTGTTTCTGAGATGTGTCACAGTCAGGTTTAGTGTATTTATATTATGAGAAATAGATACTGAAGCCTCTAGTCTCTCTATGCACATCACTTTACCCAAATGGAACCGTTTTTCTGTAGTTTTACTCACCGTTCCTGCCTTTGGGGAAGCAACTTTTATCCTGTAACTGCAACAGGTATGACACAAATATGTATTTTTCCACTGTCCAATAAGCCCTTGTTTACATTTATGAAGTATGCAACGGTAAAATGCTGAGCACTAATAAGAGCACGGCCTGGAATATAAATATTTTCCTCATAGAGACAACACTGCCATGTAAACAAGCAGCAACCTCCTTCTCTCTTGGTACAGCTGCGTTTTTTTTGCCTTTTTCTGTGAACTGCATTTGTGGTTTCTGGGCTCCACATTGTTTTGACGGATGCTTTTGGACGTCTTTGCTGTGTTTTTGTAAAGTTTTTTTTTTTTCTGCAGAGAGTCCACAATGGTCCTGAAGAAGCAGCTTTTTCAAAGTAAACAAACAGCAGCTTATGAGCTAAAGACATTTGAGACCTACAGGGCTCTGACGGTTCAGTTATCTGTCGGTTTGGTTTGGTTCACGTTGTAGGACCCACAGTTCGGTGCATCACGGTGCAAGTACAATAACTATAAAAAAAGTTAGTTTTGAAATAAAATAGCCAAATCCTTTCATCCTTTGGCAGTATAGTACAGTGTTTACTACTGTACTATACTAGTGTGCCGTGAGATGTCGTCTGGTGTGCCTTGGGAAATTATCTAATTTCACCGAGTTTTAACTGTTCGTGACTCTGGCAGATCCTTGAGGTCGTCAAGCCAGCCCTTGCTGGAAGTGCCCATGACCAAGTCCAAGCACTGGGGTGATCGGTCCTTTTCAGCAGCTGGACCCACACTCTGGAATAAGCTGCCCCCTGATATGCACCATCACTGACTTTGGCCTTTTTAAATCCAGGCTCAAAACACATTTATTCAGACTGGCTTTTAACACTATGTAGCACGGCGACACTTTTAGTACATTTTACCTGTTTTATTGTTTGGCTGTATGAATGTTTTTAATGGGTTTAATGTGGTTTTATTGTAAAGCACTTTGGTCGCCTTGAGTGTTGTAAAGGGCTCTATAAATAAAATTGAAATTGAGGTTTTTTTTTTAAAAACTAATGCAATATTATCCACAAATAATGTACCGTTTTCGAGTGTCTATGTTGTCAAGTGATCGGCAGATATTATACTCTTCCATATCAGGTAGTTCATTTTTTTGAGACAAGAGATTTAGTGATGTATTGAGGCATTGTGGCGAGTGAGACTATACGGTGTTCCTGGTCAAGACACTTTGATGAGAACATTTTCTGCTGGTGGTGTGCCTCGTGATTATTTCAATGAAAAAAAATGTGCCTTGGCTCAAAAAAGGTTGAAAAACACTGGTATAGTATAGTCTATTTTTAATTTTATAATAAAAGCTCACAATACAAAACAAAATAGAAAACAAAACTGTAGTGCGCTAAAGTAAAAAAATAATAATAATAGCAGGTCAGTGCAGGCCATGAACTTGTTAAGTGATAAGCTTCAGTTTCGCTTTCCACATACGGCAGCTGAAACACTCACAGCAGCTCATGTTTGGGCTGTTCCTGGACAACATTACACTTCGACTTTTTTTGGAAACAAAGATTTTGAGGCGGATTATGACTAATCTTGGATCTTACACATTTGTCTGGCACTGGATCTTCACTCACTCACAGGACATGTGTTTATGGAGGACGTAACAGTACAGGTGAGGAGAGTCAGTTCGGTTTGGTGCATATCGTCAGATCTTTGCACGGTGCATTGTTACACCCAAAGACCTAGATATTTCTTCTCCTGAAACACTGAAGAGGCACCAAGAGACCCCTACCCCGCAGTGGAGGCGTCACAAGAGGAGCTACATGAAACAAAGAAGGGATAAAGGAGGAGGTATCCGGTATCCAGGTATTGTTCTGGCTAATGGACGTTCACTGGAGAATTAAACAGACGAACTTGTCCCAGAAGATGGCGAAAGCCTGTTGTGGAGCGGAGGCAGCTGCGCCGGACCAGTGCAGGACACCACGCTCTGAAACAGGGACAAACCCAGGAGGTGCTGCACCGATTCAGAGGAGACTGAAGGCAGCCGTGAATTGATCAGAAAACCTCAGAGAACCAGCCTCAGCAGTTCTACCTGCAGAATACTGTATGTCCCCTTTAAGTGTGACATCATCCGCATGTTTCAGTCCGTTCAGACAGTTTATACTATTCTGTCGGACTGAAAAAAAGTTGTTTTGATGAGAAAACGTGTGAAACTTTGAATCTGCCCCCGCACACCTGACCAGTGGCGGCGAGCGCCTTGTCAAAACAATCCTCGCTTTCATCCCGCCTGACAGAAATATGACATCTGCGGGGAGAAAAAAAAAAAGAAAGAAAGAAAGTGGATTTTAAAAAGAGATATAAAGCCCCCCAAAACAAAGCAACGATCCGAGCGAAATAAAGGAACGTGAAATCTCCGGGCGTCTGGAAGAAAATACAGACACAAGTAATAAGTCGCTTGTAGAGTCCGCAATAAAACGCTTTCCTTTGCAGTCGGATGGAAAACAGTGCGATGTGGAGAACAGTGATGTGTTCTGGGCACTAATAATAACGCAAGAAAAAGATCTACAAGCGTTAATTGTGAATGATGAAGAGCAGTGGTCATGGGATTATTATTATGGGGTTATTACTGCCTCTGTTTGCGCCGCTCTCACGTCATTCTGAGCCCACTTCTTGCTTTTAATTTGCTTTTGCCTAATCCCGGATCTTGCCGGTAATGACTTTTCCGATAACATCTATTGACGGCAACAACAAACCGAATGAAATATGCGACAACAAGGCTCACGGCTCCTTTTAAAGCCAGACTTAACGATTCTTATCCAGTTTGACTTTTCATATTGCACAAAGATGTCATTGTTACCGCTTCAATTTGCGGATTTTGTTTCATTTTCGACAAACATTTGACATATTGGGAGTTTGATTTGAAAGCCGAGTCTGCCTCACCTGCACGTCTGGGCTTGGGGATCCAGTCGGGCAGACAGGCAGACAGTGATGGAGGAGATATTCTGACATGTCTTGCACAGTGAGTGCATCATGGGGGGGGGCGGGATCTTTCAAAGTCTTACTTTTCCCTGACTCGATTAGACGTGGGAGATTCCAGATGATTCACGACGCATGAATCACGATAACAATTACCTCATGATACTTGATATATTGCACAAAATAACCTACGATACATCACCATTTTTAAATTATTTTTTGCTCTTTCTCATATATCATTGATGATTTACATTTGTTTTTGTGCTTTGTACGTTTTCTTAAATACATGATCCCTGACTATTGATCTGTCAGTGACATCACTTCATTTACATTTAAGGAAACAAATGGTCTTTGTTGTGTTCCAAAGGAGATGGGAGTCATCACACCAGGAGATGAACTCATTTAGGACAGTTCAGTCTCGCTGGTGCAGCCGGTGGCATAAAGAATAAACAACAATGGAGATAGTACGCACCCTTGAGGAGAGCCCATGTTAGTGACAGTCCTGTCTGAAAGCACAGACCCCATCCTACTTTTTCCAATTTCTTTGCAAAGAGACTGCTGCTACTATACTTCTTAGAAATGTTATTTCTAGAAGAAACTGTCCTGTTTCAAGAGGAATAAATCTCCTTTACAAATCAATTTTCTTTACTATTGTAAAAACTATCATTAAAAGTAATATATGAGTGACAGTATTTGGTTTAAGTCAATCAATCAAATCAATCAAAACTATATTTATAAAGCGCTTTTCATACAAGGTTGTATAACAAAGTGCTTTACAGATTAAAAGCAGTTCCCGCCCACCCAACCACCCACTCTTCCAAACAGACAACACTGCTCACCCCACCCCCCTCCCCATAGCCACACACACACATGCAGGCACACACACACACATGATGAGGTAATGGACGTAGTGCTGAGTCTGGGTACAGATGAACCAGGTAAGGAAATGCCATCAGAGGAGCCGTCTGCACCGGGTGTTTAAAATTGGAGTCCTGCCCTCTACTGTTCAGACTGAATTCTTGATCATTATTGGCTTCTGTTGGCTGTGAAAGCAGTTCCTCCTCATTAATATGCATGACACCATCAAACGTACTGATATAAGATTAAAAAGTATCATAATGCCCCGCATAATATTACGATATATACTGTATTGCAAAAACGATAAATTGTCACACCCCTACTCTCGATCCCCTTTCCTCGGATATGCTCACTCAGATCAGTGGTTCCCAACATGGGGGGGGGGGGGGGGGGGGGGGGGCGGGGCTCTCGCCAGGCTTTGCCGCTCTTTGGTCCTCATGGCGGGGAGCTCATTACTATGGGGCATGAATGGAACTCTGGTTTTCTCTTCTATCTACGGTTGGGAACCACTGTCTTAAATAATGATTTATTTCACTGTAATAGTGATACAGGAATAAATCAGCACTTACATTTTTCTCACTTCACGTCCTGTCCACTAATTAGGCTAAACTTTGTGATTTGTTAAACTCATTAACATGTCTCTTCTTGCCAATATCCTTCCTTCGCACGCTGTCATTTTATATGCCACCCACCAACAGTGCTGTAAAAATAACCTGTGATTTCCTTAACCTTAATTATAATGTTTGGTTGCTCCATTATTCTCCTCTTTGTACTGAAGCCTCCTTGATGTTTGACTCTTCCACACTGTATAAAGTCAGCTGCGTGCGGCCCCCCCCAAAAAAGTAATATTTGTATTGCATCATCCTGGACTGGAGACTTCATAAAAACTCAAAGGTCTACCTGAGATGAAAGAATGGTGAGTGAAAGCGGCGGAATAGAGGGAGCGGGACAGAACAGAGCGGGGCCAATAAAAACGCCGTCTCTTCTGTGGGACCGTCTCGTTGCTGATGGAACTGACAGGGCGCCCCTCACCGCGGGACGGCTGCTGGTATATCTTTAGTTATATTCGTCTTGTCCCGCTCAGCGCTCCCAGACACTCTAAAATCAAGAGGCGGGTTCACCGTGGCACTGCTTCCCTCTCGAAAACCAGAGCTAAAGCGAGGGGACCGGGACGACAGGGCCACAGCCTGTCTGGGACGACGACGGAGCCACAGCCTGTCTGGGACCACGACGGGGCCACAGCCTGTCTGGGACGACGACGGGGCCACAGCCTGTCTGGGACGACGACGGGGCCACAGCCTGTCTGCGGGATCAGCCTAAACAAGACACAATGGCTTTGTTTTGATTCAAGCGTCTTTTTCTACCACTTTCTCAACCCCATAACTGGAAATGTACTCCTACTATTACTACTATTACTACTACTACTCCAACTACACTCTGGAAATGTACTCCTACTATTACTACTATTACTACTCCAACTACACTCTGGAAATGTACTCCTACTATTACTACTATTACTACTACTGCTACTCCAACTACACTCTGGAAATGTACTCCTACTATTACTACTATTACTGCTCCAACTACACTCTGGAAATCTACTCCTACTATTACTACTATTACTACTCCAACTACACTCTGGAAATGTACTCCTACTATTACTACTATTACTACTACTACTACTCCAACTACACTCTGGAAATGTACTCCTACTATTACTACTATTACTACTCCAACTACACTCTGGAAATCTACTCCTACTATTACTACTACTACTACTCCAACTACACTCTGGAAATGTACTCCTACTATTACTACTATTACTACTCCAACTACACTCTGGAAATCTACTCCTATTACTACTACTACTACTACTACTACTACTGCTACTACTCCAACTACACTCTGGAAATGTACTCCTACTATTACTACTATTACTACTCCAACTACACTCTGGAAATGTACTCCTACTATTACTACTACTACTACTATTACTACTATTACTACTATTACTACTATTACTACTCCAACTACACTCTGGAAATCTACTCCTACTATTACTACTATTACTACTACTACTACTCCAACTACACTCTGGAAATCTACTCCTACTATTACTACTATTACTACTCCAACTACACTCTGGAAATCTACTCCTACTATTACTACTATTACTACTCCAACTACACTCTGGAAATGTACTCCTACTATTACTACTATTACTACTCCAACTACACTCTGGAAATGTACTCCTACTATTACTACTACTACTACTCCAACTACACTCTGGAAATCTACTCCTACTATTACTACTACTACTACTCCAACTACACTCTGGAAATCTACTCCTACTATTACTACTACTACTACTACTACTCCAACTACACTCTGGAAATCTACTCCTACTATTACTACTATTACTACTCCAATTACACTCTGGAAATGTACTCCTACTATTACTACTATTACTACTCCAACTACACTCTGGAAATGTACTCCTACTATTACTACTATTACTGCTCCAACTACACTCTGGAAATGTACTCATACTATTACTACTATTACTACTATTACTACTATTACTACTCCAACTACACTCTGGAAATGTACTCCTACTATTACTACTATTACTACTCCAACTACACTCTGGAAATCTACTCCTACTATTACTACTATTACTACTATTACTACTATTACTACTATTACTACTATTACTACTCCAACTACACTCTGGAAATCTACTCCTACTATTACTACTATTACTACTATTACTACTATTACTACTATTACTACTTCAACTACACTCTGGAAATGTACTCCTACTATTACTACTATTACTACTACTACTACACTCTGGAAATGTACTCCTACTATTACTACTATTACTACTCCAACTACACTCTGGAAATGTACTCCTACTATTACTACTATTACTACTCCAACTACACTCTGGAAATGTACTCCTACTATTACTACTACTACTACTCCAACTACACTCTTAAAACAGATGTGTTAAAAACAACACAAAGGGCGTCATTTAGAAAAGTGTTACATATCAGATTTGAGGTCCTAAAACTGTAATACAGGCCATTTCGAAATGTAAGTTAGGTTCAAAAATAACCACACATACTGTAGCTATAGGGGAGACCGGGTATGATGGTAACATGTCGTACCACCAGTTCCATCACTCAGGGATAAGACAGGAGTCAAATGAACATAGTGTTTCCTCCCTGATCCCACATGGAGGTTGTCACGGTTCTAAACAGGTTCATGCAGATTCTATAGAGAAAAAATGATTTTGAGGTAAGAAAGTACATTTTTCGACTAAGACTATATTTTGTTTAGTGCTTATACTCCTGCACATAAACCCATATGACTGAGATTAGATTGAAGTGTAATTTCTCAGGTTTCTCAACTAACGACACTTTCTTGATTTGAATACTTTTACAGAATGCCCAGACAGAAGACCGACAGATTTCTGCAGGCTAATGTTTAAAAAAAGAAAGAAGGGCAAGTCAGATCCTTTGCAAAGGCACTTGTTAAACTGAGCAGAAGCTGAGAGACCAGGGTCCAGTGATCGTCCCAGTGTGGGTCACTCAGCATCAGCGTGAAGGTGTTGTAACAAAGGACCACCATGTATTTGATATCAGCTCATGAGGTCTGTGATATTCTTGCAGAGGTTTGAATTGGTGCCATTTGTAGTTAACAAATGTGAGTACTTTGTATGAAAGTTTGAGAACTCGAGCTCAAAAAGTCTGTGAGTTACAGGTGAAGAAGAAAGTGTTACAGCCATACCCAGTCTCCCCTACACTCTTTTCCAGCTTGCACTCACAATTTAGCACCAGTCTTGACAAATGACCCTCAAAATGTATTTCATATTCGATTTAACAGCACAGTCACTATGTAGTACTTTACAATTAAAATACAATCAAATCAAATAACATAGTTTAACACCTGTGTGTTCAAGACTACACAACATGTGTTTTGTTTTTTTGTTTTTTTACACATGGGGGATGCTACATATCTACTTTCGCTTTCATAATTTCACAATATTAAAGAGACTAGAAGCAAGTTGGCCATTTTATACTCACTACTGCCACCTCAGGTCTTATGAGTAACTGCAGGTTCTATATTAAGCTCGTGCATGACGGAACTTCGGACCCGAAGTAACACTTTTTTGAGTGACAAAACCACAGAGGCAGTTGTGGTGAACAGGTCTGAGCTCATCCTACACATTAGGACATGGCTGGAACATGTAGGGGGAGGAAAATACATAATTTTAACATTTTTAAACTCTGTATAGTCCCTTTAGTCCCCCTTTTTCTTTTTATACAGAATATAGAAAGTAGATTACCTTTAAAGCATATATTTTATTATTTCATGGACAACTAAACAATAACAAAACATTCTGACAATGAATTGAAAGTGCAAAGATGATCACTATGCATGTGATTGTTTAGCACCTCTAGGAATGAGATGATTTGTGTTTTGCACCAACAGAAGCAGAATCAAAGAAGGAGGTGTGTTATTTTCAGCTTTACTCTTTGATTTCATGCATTAGGCCCAGACGGTTCTATTATGTGGCTCAGAGCCCGTTTTTAGGTTGAAACCTGTGAGACTTACGCTTCGCCATGACAGTGGGCAAACGTACTGGCGTTTATCGGCTAATTAGTCAACACGCGCTCAACTTTTATCATTAATACACCTTTTCACCTGCCAGCAACACAGAAAACCCCGGCCCACAGTCGCAGCGGCTTGGCTTTAATACAACTTAAAGCCAACATTTAACTTACATCCAACACTCATGCACTGACTAACATTAATATTACTGGATAAGCTCTTCCATATCCTTTCCTTTTCACACACACACACACACTGGATAGACTGACAGGAGGGGCCATAATGGACCTTCACGGCTCCTACTATAATACTATTACCTTTGCTGTGACTGCAGCGGCTATAAGTAGTAGAAATGACCACAACAAACAGATGTAAAGGCCCATCAACCTCAGTTTAAATGATGTTTAAACGTTACTGATGTTCTTTAAAACCCTCTCTGACAGACCAGCTGCACAGAATAAGATAGAAAAATCACAATTAGCCACCTCATTATCTTTACATCATCTTTGACTGCCTGGTCCTGTTTTTAGACCGGGCGGGGCACCTCTTCCTTTGACCTGAGGGGAGCAGCTCAGACCCTCGAAACAGAGGATGTTTTGAGCCCGATTATATTTGACCTGCTTTATCTAGAGCTCGAGCAAAATAAATGTCCTGCAGACCCTTCAGAGGAGCGCCTAGGACTTTGCTCGACTGTCTTATTTTCCAAAGAGAGCTCTTTTGCGCCTCAGTCGTGGCCCTGCACCAACAGACGACACAAAAAGTCAGAGCACTCTCCACAAAAGCACTGCAAAACATTTTCAACATGGTTTCATCCACCTGAAGGACGCTAGATTCTTCATAAAATACATTCTCTTTTGCGATGCGGTCTGTATTTTTGTTCCACCTTAACTTGTTATCCGAGATCACACCCAGATACTTGCGCTCAATCAGTGACTTCTCCTTTTACGATGGCTAGGCTAAACGTAAACTCCCGCCTGAAGCCGATGCTCAGCTCCTTGGTCTTTGTTGTGTTCCAAAGGAGATGGGAGTCATCACACCAGGAGATGAACTCATTTAGGACAGTTCAGTCTCGCTGGTGCAGCCGTTGGCATGAAGAATAAACAACATTGGTGATAGTACGCACCCTTGAGGAGAGCCCATGTTAGTGACAGCCCTGTCTGAAAGCACAGGCCCCATCCAGACTACTTTTTCCAATTTCTTTGCAAATCGACTGCTGCTACTATGCTTCTTATAACTTAGCAGACAACACTTGTGATTTCTTTCGACTTCCAGAAATGAGCGACTTTCTATGACTTGACAACTGAGGGAAAACGCATGGCCATTGTCAAAAGCGCTTTATCAGTTCCTGTGAAGTTCAAGAACATCCCCTTCCTGTAACAGACGTCTTATTATACGCAGTAATCCCAGTGTGCGCCTCTGCCTGTTTATCGTCACATCTATTATTGTCTTCCTGACTGCGGGCGTCGTGTCCTGGTTTCCCTGCCGATAAAAAAACTTCGTATGGCTGCCCCTCTAATTCATATTCTGGCAGAGAGCGAGGCAGCGCCGTTCTCACTGTCTCCGAATGGATGCATTTTCCAGTGTCAATGTTCTCCCGGCCTAAAGCTTGTTAATGCAAACACTGCTTGGCAATTTGGACTCCCGATTCTTACTCTGGCACACAAGTGGAGCCGAGCAGGAGCTGGAGGGAGACGGGCTGACGGTGGGAAACAGAACAGTGCAGGACTGTATAGCTGTCTCTGGAAGGTATAGGAATCTGGGAACGCAGGGTTGGCTGTGGCTGCAGGTCGGAGTGGGCGAAGTGGTTCAAATATCAAATCCCAATTTTCTTACAGCCTGGATGACAAGGTTACCGTATGAAAATGGCAAAAATTTAGACAAAATCTGAATAATGGATCGAGCCAGTTTTAAATTAATATTTTGTGACACATTAGTTACAAAGACTTTTTCAAAAGAAGCAGTTTTTTAATTTTTTTATTCAAAACTCAATAAATCAGGCAGGAATCAGATACTAGAAAATCAATTCAAAATATTGTGAAGTCAAAAAGCTGGAGATATTGTAGAGCTGGGGCGACGGTGGCACAGTTGGTAGAGCGGGTCGTCTCGTGATCGGAAAGGTAAATGCACACTGGCGCTGTGTCCTTGGGCAAGACACTTCACCCACTTGCCTCCAGTGTCTGCGCACTTTGGTGAATGAATGAGAGTGTGATTGGGTGACTGGTTCTTTGCTGTAAAGCGCTTTAAGCCTGATATAGATAGAAAAGCGCTTTATAAGATGAGTCCATTTACCATTACCGTATTCACCTTGTTCTGCCCCGCCTACTTTTGCCTCTTTTTGCCTTGTCTTGGCACTTCCGTTGTTCCGTTGTTGAAAACGGCTTTGTTTTTGTGTGTAACTGATTTTATCTGGGCAGCTCCAGTCCCATGTTAACGGATAGGAGAAAAGGGGCGGGCACAATTCATGGCGGCGCCCACGCAAACTTCCGGAATAAGGTGAATTGTCGCTGTAATGTGAGGAAAATGCATTTTGAGAAAATGGCTAGTGACATTTCCCAAATAAATCTATGGAGAAATGCCAGTGCACTAATTAAACATGTTTTTTGTGAAGATTAGGTTTTTGTTTCCAGGTGAAAGTTTGCATGAGATCAAAATGGTCCAAAACCTGAAAATGAAAAAAAAATAAAAATGTTTTGCTGACTTAAAGCTGCGGATGTGTACTGGACGTGAGTTCCAGAGCCTGGGAGCTGAGCGGCTGAAGGCCCGAGCACCCATGGTGGTCAGTTTGAAGGATGGGGTGGACAACAGGGCGGCCGATGAGGAACTTAGTGAGCATGTTGGGGTGTATGAAGAAGAAGAAGAAGAAGAAGAAGAAGAAGAAACTTTATTGTCTGTCCCCAAAGGCGACAGAAATTCGTCTTTGACAGGCTCAAAACATGCACACACACTTCCATAAAAACACAGGCACATTTAAAATCAACACAACAATAATGAACAGCAGGACTATTGTTTGTGATCGTTCAAAGTGGAGGAAGAAAGACTTTTTATAGACGTCTTTGTGGGCCAGGGGGACTTTAAAACGCCTGCCTGATGGAAGCAACGTGAAGGAGCTGTAGAGTGGATGGGAGGGGTCTTCAGTGATCTGGGGGGGGCCTTCCTCAGCACTGAGCGACTGTAAAGTTCAGGCAGAGGGGTTTGAGCTGTACCGGTGATTTTTGAGGCCTGAGTGATGATGCGGGAGAGTTTGGATTTGGATTTAACTGTCAGAAAGTTGAACCATGATGTGATACTGGGAGAATCAGGTCGGAGAAGTAAGTGGGAGCCAGGATATGGAGAGTTAGCACGAGGAGTTTAGTCTATTCGCTGCTTGACCGGTAACCAGTGGAGTTGCTGCAGAACTTATTCAAAGAAAGAAGTTGATCATTGTGTGTATTTGACCTTGTAGTGACCCAGTGGCTGTCTCAGTGGTCAGCATGACCCTTGACCCCATTGTTTGGAAGGTTTTTCACTGATGACGGAGCCTCTCACCAGAAAACCTACCTAATTGATCCTGGAGTGTCATAGAACCAGGTGATGGAAAGTAAAGGCACCATGCTGACCACTCAGCCGCTGGGTCAAATACGCACAAATATCAACTTATTTCTTTGGGAAAAAAAGTTGCGTAATGCACCTTTAAAGTTCAGCTGACACATTAGCCACACATTTTGCTCAAACATAATCATATTGAAGATTTAGCAAAAAAATGTACCCAGTTTTCTTTAGTTTGAACATTTATGTGATATTTATAGTTTCACTTCCTTATTGGACAGGAAGTGACATAGATAGAGGAAAACTATTTTAAACTGTTGCCGTGCCGACCATGTTACATCAATGATAGATGAGTGAGTCTAACCGCTATAGATACAGACGGCATGTCGTCATAGAAGGGGGCGTGGCTTTGCCGAGGGGGAAAATAGAATCTTCAGTGAAACACAATTTTCCACTCTTTTTAGCCATTTTCTGGTGGAACACTAACTTATTTATCACATAAATAAAGTCAAATGTAAATCAGGCCCATATGGATATTTTCTCACAGCAGATTGTTCAGTAGAAGTGAAAAAACGGCAGTTGTAGCTAGCGCTAGCTAACCATTAGCATTAGCCCGATGCTAACATGCAGCATCAAGTTAGCATTCTCTGTAATTTATGCATTTATGGGCTGTTGAACCACTTTGCCCCTCTCCATGTCTTTGTATCTTTATTTAGTGGAAAACTATATTATAATTCAGGATTTGTTAAAGTAGTTTTTGAATAATTAGAGAAAATTTAGATTTTTCTACAATTGTTTTCCCCCTTAACTTAATCTGCGATTCCAGAGATGCCGTCTGTATCTATAGAACTTTCCCTCTATGTCACTTCCTGTCAGTGGCTTAAAATAATCAAACAAAAGGCTGGTTTTGAATGAAAAGTCCCGCCTCTTTAATAACCGGCCCCGCTGCCGCAGCCATGATCGGTTGGATGTTATTCACCCTAATTGTTGTATGTATATGTGTGGAGCGCCTCTGGCAGGTGATTTATACGCCGCGTTTTAATTCCAGCAGGAGTCCGACGCGATTGTGGAGCGAGCGGCGGAGACGGAGAGACAAGCGGCTGCTGGCGTGACAAACGGGACTCATAAGTAAGTCGGGGAGATTACGCTGGTTGCTAAACTCTCCACGGGGAAAATGTTAAGCAGATCCAATGGATGAAGTAATTCAATTTGAGCCCCTGAATAATAGCATCATTTGCCGTGGAATTAGCATCCGTCGCTATCAATCAACGCGGGCAAAGACTAACACGAGCTGCGCCCACCAAGGACAAAATAAAAAAAAAATCCCCTCATCTGTCAGGTTAACTCGCCTTTTATAGTCGGCGGCCACAAAACCCGAGCCGCGATAATGCGCTTTCGGATGACGGACTTTTTGGAGCGGGATTTCCCTTCGACGCTGAGATTAATATCTAATCAAAACAGGATAATGCTGATTTCATAATGCAGACAATGAAAGGTTGTGGATATTGTGCGCTGGCTTATTCATCGGTGGAAACATGGGCTTATTAAAATTCATCACAGCAGGCCATGGAGAAAAAAAATAGGATGCAGCCACAATGCATTAACTATTCATGAACAGGAGAATATATAAGTCGAGACCCGGAGTTATTTCTAAAGATGTTAACGCTGGTCTCATTGTAAATGCAAGTGATTTATTTATCTACATGTTATATATCATTATTTAGTTGCTTCTTTAATAAAAGGCGTTCTCTGAAACTAAGCGGGTACGATTAAAGTGTCAAAAAATGTGCACGTCGACGCAAAAATCAATCCTCTTTGTACTTTTTGTTTGTTTTCGTGCTGTGAGTCACGGACAAAGATTTCAAATACAACCATCGTACGACCAAAGACGAGCCGCGAGAGACATCGGGCAGAGTCAGTTTTACAGGACTTTCCCTGCACTTTTCCGTGAGAATCAACCCCCGCTTGTATGTGTTTAGTACTTCCCTCAGCTACGAGTTGTACAATGTGACATAACAAATTGCACAGTGTACGCCAGGCACTACAGAAATTCCTGGAATGTTTAATTATAAGCTTAATTTGATTATGAGCCGAAACAGAGCGACTCTACGCGGCTCAGAGACAAAGGAAATGTGCTCGTGGTTTGCCTGGTTTTGATAATGCACCACACAATCCTTCTTCTTTTGTCGTTAACTGCTGCCAGGGTGAAATGATAGAAGAAAATAAAAGCTGCAGAATGTGTCATAGCCAGTGCTGTGGCCCATAAACATTCAGTCGCTACATTAAAACCCGAACAATTCAATTCAAGTTCCACTGATTCGCCGTTGGAAAAATACAATTGTAATATTTTTTTCACACAGGCCTGTTTTGGTTTCACTGCTGCCACATATTACACTGAACTGCAGAGGGTTGACTCTTTTAAAGGGACTATACACAGTTTAAAAATGTCAAAATTATGTACTTTCCTCCCCCCTACAAGTGCCGTCATGCACGAGCTTAAAGGGATATTTCAGGATTTTTGACATAGGGTCTCATTTCCTAGTTATCCAGAGTGTTGCTGATTTCTGGAGAGGTTTTTTTTTGTAGTTTATGCAGTTCTTCTGTTTGGGGAGTTTCGTGGCGCTAGGCTAGTGCAAGGCTAGCTAGAGCACCTGAGGCAAATCACTTATAACACCAGACTAACCATGTAAATGTCTGTGTCGATAGAGTCATTTTAACCATTTTGCATTTAAAAGAACTTATATTTGAGCAGCTTCGTGTTTGTATAAGCTACGTGGTGGCGGAGTGATCTGCTAGAAAATAGTCCCTCAAAAATCAAAATCGACACAAACATTTATATGGTTCGTCTGGTGTTATCAGTGATTTGCCTCAGGTGCTCTGTGGAGCGGGTCACACTGTTTTTAATGCAGGCTAGCTGATACCATAGAAATGCGCTAGCCTTGCACTAGCCTAGCCCCACGTAACTTTTCAAATATAAGAACTGCAAAATAAAATCTCCAGATATCAGCAACTGGATAACTAGGAAATGAGGCCCTATGTCAAAAATCCTGAAATATCCCTTCAATATAGAAGGTGCAGTTACACGTATGACCTGAGGTGGCAGTAGTGAGTATAAAATGGCCTACTTGCATCTAGTCTCTTTAAACAGCACAGACACCGTTAGAAAACCATAACAGAACATTTTTTTGGCAGAAAATGGTAAAACTTGAAATGGTCCTCCCTCCTGTAATAATCCTCAGATCCTCGACCTGCAGCTGAAGTAGAAACATGTGACATGATAAACAAGAACTCACACATGAAGATGGAATGGTTTATTATCTACTCTCCCCTAATATAAGGGTTTTTGGTGGAATACAAATTTGTAACATAAAAAATTAGCTAAATTTGGTGCAATCAGGTGCAAGTTTGTCTTAAGTGACACCAATAAAAGTGACTTGTCCGTATTAACTTAAGCATCAGTCACATAATAATCATCTATGTGGATTTATATGGAGCAACATCTTGAATCTACTCTTTGTTTGTAGCTGACCCGTAAAGTAAATTCATCCATCTGCAATTGTCCTTTTTCCCTCTCGGTCTATCGCATCAGAAAACTATTGTGCGTCCGCCCAACGCTAACTTTGTCATCTTTTCTATTTGCCAAATTGGAAAGTACTCCACTTGTTGAATAAATTGGCACCCTCTCCGAGTTGGAAATTGAACAAATTAGATGTTGCTGGCCGCGTTCACAAAGTAGCAGACACGCTCCTTTTGTAAAGAATTTATTTCATTGCGAACCGACGGAGAGTTGACAGACACTTTAGCGGAAGGGCCGTTATTAGTGTCACTTTCTGTGAGAGCGCGGCTGAGCGTTGAAAAAAGCCTTCCGTCGCTTACGTCGCCTGAATATATGCATAAAGGGACACGCTTTCTGAAATAATGTGCATTGCTTTATTTCCACTTGAAACCAGAAGCCACTTTACAAACTTTGTAAATGGTGGAAAAAAATGAATTCAGTGGTTGTGGTTAGCTTTTGTATTGGCGTCCAGTGAAACCATTGATGTTCCATAAAGATCATTATTAAAGGGCCTATATCGTGCAAAATCGACTTTTTGGAGCTTTTAGCCATGTTGTTATGCTATTCCCTAATCAAAAACACCACCAGAGTTGTTTGTGGCTTCATTCACGCAGTTCTCAGTAATCCTCCTGAATCCTGCTCTCTCAGCAGCTGCTCCGCCCTCTGCTGGAAAACCACTGAGTTGTGACACTCTGACGCTTTTAACGTCATAGTGTCAATCATGAAGAGCACAACTTCTGTAATGTAATGCATTACGGCCTGATTTTAATTTATAAAACATCCATCCATCCATCCATCCATTTTCTTCCGCTTTATCCGGGGCCGGGTCGCGGGGGCAGCAGTCTCAGCAGAGATGCCCAAACTTCCCGATCCACACAGACCTCCTCCAGCTGTTCTGGAGGGACCCCGAGGCCACACCAGGCCAGCTCGGAGACATAGTCCCACCACCGTGTCCTCGGTCTTCCACGAGGCCTCTTCCCACTAGGACATGCCTGGAACACCTCCCGCGGGAGGCGACCAGGAGGCATCCGAAACAGATGCCCGAGCCACCTCAGCTATAAAACATCCATCCATCCATCCATCCATCCATCTTCTTCCGCTTTATCCGGGGCCGGGTCGCGGGGGCAGCAGTCTCAGCAGAGATGCCCAAACTTCCCGATCCACAAACACCTCCTCCAGCTGTTCTGGGGGCTATAAAAAATCTTAAAAAAAAAAAATCGAATCCCCAATGTGATGGAGAGGCCAGGGCAGAGCGGTGGTGAGTCAAAACGTGTGTTAGCTTGAGTGTTAGCCATTTATGAAGCTGTGTTGCAGATGTCAACTCCTTATAACTGTATTGTGAAGTAACTTCACTTATTGCTGTTGTTACGACCCGGCTCTGCTAGTTAAAGGAAGTAACAAAAACCAAGATGTAAAATGGTAAAATAAAGTTGTAATTTAATAAAAGGAGTGTAAAAGGTAAATTTAACAACGGAGTGACATAAATAACAAACAACAACAAAGGCTATTTACAAAAAAAGTTACTAAAACGAGTGTACAAAACCAACTAGACAAAAGCTTACGAGTGTCTCCAAAACTTGTCACAAAAGGCCTAATAACAAAACGAGTGACAAACAAAATGAGACACAAACTAAAACGAGTGTTCCTGGAAAACACAAAGTCATGACAGACACGAAGGAACACAGACACAAATACAAATGGCGCACTGGCCACAGAGACCAGCCGCCCTGGATGAGCCACGGTGGAGTTCTTTTATAGGAGTGGCTGCACAGGTGGCTTTAACGAGCTCCCCACAGGTGTTGAGCTGCTCCCCCAATTAGGCGGCCAGGACCCCAATGCGCTCCACCAATCGCAGCCAAGGACCAAAGCAGCAAATTTACATGGGGGAAAAGCAGGTTTTGGCCAAACAAACAAAAATATACAAAAAGGAGGGAACCTGGAGGCCTGGGGCCGCAACACTGTTTATTTATTTTACTGCTAATAATGCATGGGCAGATCCGCTCGGAGAGAGGGGGCGGAGTTAACTGAATCGAAGCGTCTTGTCTTCCGCGTTTGGAAAATACCCCCAGAAAATACTTATATTTCTCACAAAAAATAGTTCTCCATAGCGGAAGAGGTACAATATATGATATAAATGCCTATACTTAACTTTGGGATGGCTAACATAGCATGATGCAGATCCTTTAAGGAAGCCTCAGCTAGACTGTGTTTGTCGGCAGCTCGGTGGGTTTTTAGTAGCTCTAAGGTCAGAGTTTCATTATACAGTCCACGTAAAAGTTTGAGACCAGTTGAAAAATGGTAAAAAGTCATTTTTTCCAAATACAAATGGTTCCAAATAAAAAAGAAAAGAAAGGAGAAGCCAATTTGGAGTTGGCAAATTAAAAAAACAATAAAAAAAAATGTTTTGGAGACATATCCTGTGGTCTGATGGAAAAGAAAAAAACAAATATTTGTCCATAATGACCATCATTACGTTTGGAGGAAAAAGCCTGAGAACACCATCCCAACTGTGACATACAGGGGGGGGGGGGGCAGCATCATGATGTGGGGCTGTTTTGCTGTGGGAGGGACTAGTGCACTTCACACAATAAATGACATCATGAAGAAAAAACTCTATGTGGAAATATTGGAGCAACATCTCAGGAAGTGAAAGCTTGGGCGCAGATGGGTCCAAACAGACAATGACCCAAAGCAAACGGCCACACTGGCTACAAAGTGGCTTAAGGAAAACAAAGTCAATGTTTTGAAGTGGTCGTCACAAAGTCCTGATCTCAATCCAGTTTAAAATGTATGGGCAGAGCTGAAAAGTCATGCAATGTGTCAGTTACACCAGTTCTGTTTGGAGAAATGGACCAAAACTCCTCCAACTATTGTGAGAAGCTTGTGGAAGGAAATCCAAAACATCTGACCCAAGTTATACAGTTTAAAGGCATTTCTACCAAATATGAATGAAATGTATGTGAACTTTTGTAAAAAAATTAATAAAAATTGTGTAGACAATTCTATCTCTCATCCTTATGGAATTTGACAAATCGAAATATTCTTTGAATTATATCCGACCTAAAAAAAAAAAAAAGTTAATTCTGGTTTAATGTCAGATAGTGAAAAAAAGGCAAATGTGTCTTTTTATAAAGTGTGTGTAAACATGGTTCCTTTTTTTTTATCCGCTTAGAAAATGGACACATTTAATTGTGTGTAACTAGACTTGGATCGTGCAAAGGCTCACGTAACTGTATTTAAATAGGGAAAACCTGGAACAGCTTGGGAGCTTCTAACTTCACCCCAGTTTGGCTCTATACCTGGGATATACTGGGAGAGGCTAAATGCTAACATTTGGGCAACTGAGTGCACGCACAAAGCCCAGACAGTTACGCATCAACTCGTCTAAGCTCAGGAAAGAACATAATCTCAGTATGTAAAAACTTTAAAATCCAACCATGCAAATGTGATGCCATTTTTCACCCAGTGGCCTCCTCCATTTCCTTCTCATGTGTCCAGCCCAAACCAACTACTTGTAATTATTTCATTTTGGGGAAAAGAGAAAACAAGTGCCACTTTAAATGATTTATTAACAAGCAAGAAATCAAGAATCAAACGCCTTTGAAACAAGCTATCGGTCAGCTTTTTAACAAGAAAGAATTGTAATTATTTTCTCCCCCTCTAGCCTGCCAGTTACACAGTAATGCTCGTCGTTGGTTGCCTGTGTTCCACTTCATCATTTATTTAGTCGTTGTAAGGCGTTTCCACCACCCTGTGCACGCTGCTTAATTCACTGACTGAGTGAAGGTTGCTCGGACATCAGTGAGAGGAGCAGGCCTTGTCTTACGCTGTGAAGAATCGACAGTGTTGTTCGGAGCCCGCTGCGAGACGACCGGGTCATCCTTATCACTGACCGCTGGCTGGCAGAACGTCAAACCCCCCCCTCCACCCCCCCAATCCGCTTAAGGAGACGAGGAGGATCAGCACTTGTAAAATGACTGGCACTGCCCTAAGCAAGGTCCCTCTGGCTCAGCACAAGGTAGATTATCAAAAACAAGTCACATGCGGGAGCCTCGGGCCGTTGGAAATCCCGGCTCGGAGGCGGCGCGTAGGCCCTGTTTATTAAGATTATGTTATAAGTGAATTTCTGATCGCGCTTGGGAAACGGAGCTATGTGTTTTTGTCGCTCAAGTTGATAGGAAGCTTATATATATGAAGCTTTCTGAAGGGTTTGCAGCCCAGCGGGGCGTCCGGAGGCTTTCGGACTTCTCGCGGAAGGTGACCTCCACTTGACTGGAATATGTTGCACTGAAAACGCTTACGAAACACGGCGGGCATTTACAGCATGTGTAGCTTCAATAAAATAAAAGTCTCTTGGGGGAAAGTTGAGTGAAATAAACAACTGGACTGAAAGGGTGAACCGTGGCAGGGGGGAATACTCACTCTGGGCCTGATTTACTGAGCCAGGGGCTAAAGGAGTACTTCAAATGAGCAAGTGCTTTTTTGTGGGCGTGTTGCACCTGATTTACCATTAGAAACTGTGTAAATAATGAAAAACTGTTTGCTTGTGTATGTTCTGCTGTAGAAATCAAGTGGATGCAGACACTTACCAGACTCAATCATTGGTACACTGGTGACTCTGGATTTTTCCGGCAAGTGTTTTGCTTTAGTGCAGGAACAATGTAACTAAATGAAATCTCTGTGCCCTCTGAGCGCTCACCCAGTGGTATCCAGGCCATGGCCATGTCTGGGATGGAAACTCATTGGGCTGGGACAAAACATTGGATCGGATTGCAATACCAAGTATCGCAATACTTTCGATACTTGTGTTTGGAGGCATTTTGTTCCTGCACTCCTTTGTTTACCAGTAACAGTTACACTTTACACTTTTACATTTTCAATTACTTTTGCTTTTCAATCTTAACACTTAAATACATGTCAAAGGGCGTTTGGTTTATAAACTTTGGACGCATGACTGTTTTTTTTTTACACATTTGAAGGTAAACGTCTGACCTATCATAATTACTTACTATCTGAGTATCGTGATATGTATCGGATCGTGACAAAAGTGGATTGTCCCAGCTTTGTTTCTGAACCAGATACAAACATTTGATTTTTTACTGCATTATATTGTCCTGCTTCTCCAACATACTCATATGTTGTATACATGCGTTTCCAATGACATCACACATAGTTCCGGTGGCCATTTTGAATACCAAAATAGAATTATGAAGTACTACAACATGTAACAATATCTCTACTCAGGATGAAAATAAAAATCAACTGTTTTTTTATGGACTCATAATCATTGCTCAAGAATAAAACAGTAAAAACACACGTTTATGTGATATAACCAGCAAATGTGGCACAGACGTAGCAGCTCTGTCTGTCGAGCTACAGCACGATTTACTAAAGATCTGCTTCACTCTGAAGACTAAACACATCAAAGAGTAAACAGAAAACCTTTCTCTGTGATTTTTACAGTTTGTCATGTCGACAGTTTCAGTCTGAGTCAGTGTTCAAGCTGCTCAAGATGTTAGCATGCTACCAGTTAGCAACTGCCAATGGCGTCAACACGATAAACACATGTGTGTCTCACATCTATGACAATACTACAGGAAATACTACAGCTCAGCTCTGACCTCTGTCACATGTTGTATCTAAGGCCAGATGTTTGTGGTTCAGGGCTTTCTCTTGGAGAGGTCAGAGCTGAGCTGTTGAAGCTAAATGCTAACCGGTAGCATGCTAACATCTTCACATAAACTTGCATCTCTGGGGCCAAGT
Organism: Gobius niger; assembly: GCF_951799975.1. Classification (NCBI taxonomy): domain Eukaryota; kingdom Metazoa; phylum Chordata; class Actinopteri; order Gobiiformes; family Gobiidae; genus Gobius; species Gobius niger. The sequence goes on from NC_136874.1 coordinate 16,298,893, forward strand.
TTTCACTGTTATCTTCATGAGCAATGACTAGGAGAAAATGAAAAATGTCAATCAGTTGTCTTTTATTGTTACATTTGTAGTACTGCACAGTTCTACTTTGGTATTCAAAATGGCCGCCAGAACAACAAAGGTCACATGACTGAAAGGCATGTATAGTGGGGAAGAGGAGGAGATAGGCTGAGAGGGCTGAAGGTCCTGCTGCTGCGGTAAAGCTGCGTTGGCGGAGAGCGATGGCGCGTCGCTGAAACAGTCGTGAACAACGCGGCGCTCGCCTGAGAGGGAAAGTGTCGCAGGTTGGCAAACAAAGGCAGACAGTTGACGAGGTGTAGAAATGTACGGCACAACAGTAATTACTCATTTACTCAGGCAGCGTCGGGCCAAGCACTGACGAATGGATACGGCTTTCTTATTAAACTGGCTGATTATCTTTACTTATCCATTTCTCTTTTGCGCGACTGCAGCCAATATTTTATGATACAATTGTAATTTAGGAAAGACATTCTTGGCAGGGCTCGCTACATGCAGCAAGACAATTAACACAGTAGTATCTTTGAGCGAAGAGGCTGCCAGCGTTCTTTTGGACAGCGATCAGAGGACGGAGGACTGCTCGTACACCGGGAGGACGCTTTCATTACACCAACGAGTACAGGCCCTTTCTTTGGCCGCGCATTCTTGGGAAAGCGTCCGCCTGTGTGCGCGCAATAGGCCCCTTTGTGCTATAGCTTTTCACTCCAGCTTCCTGCAGCATCGAGGACACTCTCCTCTCTGTCATTCGAACAGAAGGTCTTCCGGTATGATGGTTACGGCGTCGGAACTGTCAGGCCAATTTGCGCAGCACAAGCAAGACACTCCACCGAGACGCTCCATTTTCGGCATCATCGGAAGCCAGGGAACGAAGCGCATCGCGTGCTGTAAGCTAGCTCCCTAAATACACCCTGACTACACGGCTCAGAGCGCACGCACGACTACGCCAAACACAAACGCAGTCTTTTTTTCACAAACATTTACTGTTGTTGAGATCAGATCAGATAAGCTTGAATTAATCTCGCTGTCGATCAAATGAACTCACACACAGTAGGGCTGCATATAGAAAAATAAGTGATCTGTTATTAAACCATCACAACACCGTACATTTAGTGGAAACATAAACTGTTTTTTCTGACTAAAAATGTCAAATCAATCAATTTCTCGTTTTAAAGTTACCAAACATGATATGATATGATGATATGATATTGTTCTCAATATGTTACGCAGGCTTAAAGGTGCACTATGCAACTTTTTATGTCAAAAATAAAAAGATAAAGATAAAATATTAATATGTCCCCTCCTGCAACCCCCCTTAAAGGAATAGGCCACCGTTTTTCCATGCTGAGATATGTTCTTACCTTAGCTTTGACGAGTTCTTATGACCTGTCTGATCTTCCCCCGTGCCTTCAGTCAGGTAAACACAGCGCAGACAGCGTTAGCATTTAGCCTCTCCCCCTCTCCTCTATAGCTGCAAAACAGGTCAAGATAGAAGCTACCAAGCTCTTCCACGTTTTCCCTATTTTCTAAGCGGATTAAAGGGGGAACTATATTGTAAGGCGTAATAATACCAGGAGTAGTTCGAAATCCGCGCAGTAATCTTCACTTTACTGTGCAGATGCCAAATTACTCCTGGTATTATTACACCTTACAATATAGTCCCCCCTTTTATCCGCTTAGAAAATCCACATTGTTTAATTTTTGTGTAATTATACTTTGTAGTGGAACACTTCACGTAACCATATTTAAATTGGGAAAACGTGGAAGAGCTTGGTAGCTTCTATCTTGACCTGTTTTGGAGCTATAGAGGAGAGAGGGAGAGGCTAAATGCTAACGCCGTCTGCGCTGTGTTTACGTGACTCAAGGCACGGGGGAAGATCAGACAGGTCCTAAAGAACTCGTCAAAGCTAAGGTAAGAACATATCTCAGTGTGTAAAAAACGGTGGCCTATTCCTTTAATGTGGTGGAGGGGTTTGAGCACTCGAATGATCCTGGAGCTCTGTTGTCGGGGGCTTCTCGTGCCCCTGGTAGGGTCTCCCAGGGCAAACTGGTCCTAGCTGACGGGTCAGACAAAGAGCGGTTCACAAGCCCCTTATGAGAGACCAACAGGCCTAAGAATCGTGAGGCCGCCCTTCTGTGGACCCACCACCTGCAGGAGGAGCCACAGGGGCTGGTGCCAGGACTAGCTTGAAAAAGAGGTTTTTAATCTCAATGGGACTTTCCAGGTTACATAAAGGTTTAATAAATAAATAAAAAATGGCGACAGTGTAGCACTTTGAGAAACTTGGTAACACAAGCTTGTAAAGCGCAATACAAGAGTAAGACATTATTGTTATTATTATGAACAGCTTGTGTTTTTGTTCTGCAAGATCATACATGTTATCTTACATTGGGTATTGTGATAGTACTCTTGTGTGTAGTAAAGGTGAACTATGCAACTTTTCATGTAAAAAAAAGAAAAGTTGACATCAGGGCGTATTTGACCTCTCAGTGACCCAGTGGTTAGCTTGGCGCCTTCGCTTTCCATCGCGGTGGCTCCTATGATGCTTCAGTTTTATTTGAGTTTTCTGAACGTACAGAATGTGTAACCATGGATACAGTTCGATCAGTGCTGTAAAACCAAAAAAAAAAAATTGATCCTGGTGTGTAAGTAAAGGCGTTATGCTAACCACACTGAGAGGTCAAATCATTTTCAGTGCATTTAGCTTTGACTTTCGGCCCAGGGTTGGGTTTAGGGTCAGGGGTTAAGGGTTAGGATTAAGAACAGGAACGATTATAAATTGTGTTTCACTCACACATATTTTTAGAAACTACAAGGTCTTGGAATTTCAATGAAGTAGCCGCTCGGTCATGAACGTCACATAAGCTGAGTCCTGTCGGCTTTACTGACCGTCACACTAGAACTTCCAGGTATAGTGTTATGTAAGAACTTTCTGGCGTATTCGTAGTGGTAGAAAATAAACAGACCAGACAGCTGCACATACTGTTTTCAAATCTTAACCCTACGTCCATTCTTTTCCTTCTAGAGCTGCAGGAACATTTTTGATGACTGCTTCATAACTTGACACCTTTTTACCCATCGCAGACTGAGAAGCCCCCCGGCGTGCACAGAGGCTTAATCGCAGTAAAGTTAATTGCATGAATCTCCATAGTTATGTCATTAATATTTTAGCTGTGTTTCAGTGGCTTGGGCTGTTGAATTATTGAGGGAGTGTTTGCTGGTGGGTGTGAGATCACGCTCGTGGGCTTAAGCCAGACCGCGGCTGCCTCTGTGCACTAAATGAGGATTTATTTCAAACCAGAACTGCAGCATGTTGAAAGAAAGTGTCTTTGACAGGCTACAACATTTAACAGTGTTGTTTATCTCCAAAAGGCGGGTAATTGAGTTTTTGTGAGCGCTGCGCTTTAAGTCAATTATTGTATGTGGAACGCAACAACTCAATTATAAAAGAAATCAGGCTCTGTTGTAAATTTGCAGAAATAATGGATCTGAAAAATCCACCACAATTTAATACACTACACTTTAATACTGCCTGTTTGTGTTTTGGTTGGAAATCATTTGTCTTTGCCTGTACCCGTCAGGAGTTCCTCATTTCAAGGACACTGTAATGGTTTACTACCATATCAACAACAGTATTATACTGCAAATTACAATTTCAGTAAAATACTGTAATTCACAAAGGATTCTGGGAAATGGTTGATAAAATTAGTGGTGCATTAAGCTACTGTAAAAAATGTGACGATGTCATAATGTCAGGTGGAGAGCAGGGGCCAATACAACTCTAAAGAAGAAAGACAGTTTTTTATTTAAAAAAAAACTCCAAAAAGAAAATTCACATACCTAGTCCTTTCTACTGGCCAACATCACGCTCCTGCTTTTGAATACTGTCACCACTTTTGGACGCCTATTGGAGAAAATAATTGGACTAGAGTCTGCACGCGAGACAATGAACTTTCAGATAGTTTGCAAGACAAAAATATTTTCAGTCGACCACGTAGTTACCACCATGGAATTTTCAGCTTCCCTCCTGCTCAATTTTAAACTATAGGCTCTTTAGTATGTTGTGACGTCATGTGAACGCTACCTACAGTGGCAAATTTAAGCAGGAAACAGATCCAGTAAATTATTCATATAATATTCATATACAGTATCACTAGTGTATAAAGACTGTAGTGTTACTGTAATATTCATATACAGTATCACTATTGTAGAATGCCTTCAGTGTTACCGTTATATTCATATACATATAAAGTATCACTAGTGTAGAATGACTTTAGTGTTACCGTAATATTCATAAACAGTATCACTAGTGTAGAAATACTTTACATTGTTACCGTAATATACATATAAAGTATCACTAGTGTATAAAGACTTTAGTGTTACCGTAATATTCATAAACAGTATCACTAGTGTAGAAATACTTTACATTGTTACGGTTATATTCATATACAGTATCACTAGTATAGAAAGACTTTACAGTGTTACCGTAATATTCATATACAGTATCACTAGTGTAGAAATACTTTACATTGTTACGGTTATATTCATATACAGTATCACTAGTGTAGAAATACTTTACATTGTTACGGTTATATTCATATACAGTATCACTAGTGTATAAAGACTTTAGTGTTACCGTTATATTCATATACATACACAGAATCACTAGTGTAGAATGACTTCAGTGTTACCGTAATATTCATAAACAGTATCACTAGTTTAACTGGAAGTACAGTAATAAACCTTCTACTGTGTACTTACTTATTGGACTAAAGTCATGTGAAATATGCACTACGTTACGTCTGCAATTGTTTGTCGACATTATCATTAACATCAATAATGGAAAAACAGCAGTGAGGAGCAGAAGATTAGAACGAGTGCTGACGTTTATTGAAAATAAAGCAGCTAACTAACTGAAGCCGGCTCACACATCACGGCAGCACCACGGTTATACACGCGTGTCTTCACCACAAACACGAGCGAGCACGCAATGAGTATTTAATGTAAAATCCCAGTGCGATGTATTTCCGAGCAGCTTCATTAATGCAGGCATATATTTACCTTTAAACAGAGGACGTGTTATACTACAGTAGTTTGTGCTTATTTATGTTTATGAGGAATAATGCAGCAAGCTCATTTGCAGACAGGCACTTACTCTGGTGTAAAGTTATTCTTAGCAAAAAACATAAAATAAGTCGACGGGGATAAACAATGCTGTCTAATGAATTGTAGTGCAGCCCTACATTACATAACTATAACACGGTACGCGTCAGTAATGTTTCCTGTGACAGTTGTAATGACTCGGTTGCTTGTTCATCCTTCACGTGATGGAGAGTTCTTTCTCCCCATGTTAACCCTATGTCCTCCTTATACATTCTCTGTCACAGTGCGGCGCCTCCCCACACTAGTTCCTTTAAAAAGGAGCTTTGTAATTACCAGTGTGGCCGTGACCCGGGGCACCAGCGACACACTAATTATAAATAATTGGAGTTACACAGATTGAGTGGAGTTGGCAGCGGCTGGTGCTGTTGTTTACTGTAACAATGTGTGAGTCAACAGTCCATCTCATTACCAACGTCGACAGGCTGATTTGGGACTAACTCGCTCTGACCTTTGCTTAGCAACACATTCATTCCAATACTGTACGGTGACTGTCAGCTTTCACACGCCCATGTGTCAAAATTGTATTTCTGTATTTCCTTTGATGAAAGTAAACAAAAAGTGCAAACATTATGGATAAAGCAGCCGTGATGAAGTTGTGTTTTCAGGTGTACATTCCAGTACCTACATGTGAGATAAAAGTGATCCATCCAAACAGTGCTAGTTATTTTTAAAGTCAGCCTAGATTTTTCCAAGCACGACGAGAGCCAAGAAAATATCAAAAGGAAGAATATGGAGCTGCGCTGCAGCACTGCTGCGCTGTCAGTGTTACACCAACTTTTGTGGAAACTGGAGTTTTGCTGCAGAGTTGTGTGCTTGTGCACGTCTCTCTCTCGCTTTACTTTTTTTTTTCTTAGGAATATTCAGCAACGAAGCAGCAGTGACACAATTAGCACTGGGTAAAGTTTGGAGAGAGGTTCAAGCAGAGCTGGGACATAAATAGAAACGTTAACTCAGAAAAGTATTAGTAGAATGGACTAATGCACAATAATGAATACTCGTCTTTTTATCAGACGTTTACCCCTTAATGCCTGAATGTATTTCCAATTATATAAAACATATATTATCAGTGTTTTTGCTTTCAAGCTGATGGTAAATTAAGTAGAGATTGTTAATTTATCTGTAGCACATAGTACAGATACAGTTTTAGGCATGTCGTAAATTTGCAACAACAGGCATTAATACAATTTTAGGTATGTTGCAAATTAGCATCCTGAGGTTTTATTATACGTCGTACATAAGACACCTATATTTACAATTACTTATTTGCAAATTATATTATAATTGCACATTATTTTCGGACGTGGGACTCTTGTGACCACCTTGTGGTCGCTTTGCATACAGCACCAACAGTTTCATTTTGTTCTGTGTAAAAAAAGGGATAACTTTTTTTTAAATATCCTTGTATGTTATTGTTACAATGATTATAGAAATTCACTAGAATGGCATGTTCTAAAAAACATTTTAGCACTGTAATAAATCTAAATACTACTAAAATGTGGTCACTGTGGCCACCAGGTGGAGCTACTGCAGTTTTCCTTTATGGCCTGATGTCGCTAACGAAGTTCATTCCAATCAATAATCTAAAGATGGAAACAAGGAGCTGCTTCATCATTTATTTGAGCACAACTCAACTTACATTTGAAGATTTCATCAAAGCTATAGCCTCAATTTGCAGAAATGCTATTTCCGCTAAATAGCTACCATGACCCGGTTGTGGTTCCTTCTCTGACCGGTCCTACGAGAAACTAGTGCTTGCAAGACGTTCCTAGGTACGGCATGGATGTGCAAACAGGCATCAAGGAAAAACATGCCTTATTCTAGCCACAGTCTTGCAGGAAGAGGTATGTCGTAAATTTGTACCAGTAGGCGTTAAGGGGTTAATACAATCTTTAAGTTTTACCCAGTTTGACATGTTCATTATTTATCTTTAGTGATGGGATTTACGGCTCTTTACTGGGAGTTCAAAAGACTGGCTCTTTTTAATATCAAATTCTAATAACTCCAGACAGATAACTCACAACACCTAAGACGCGATCGATAAAGGGCACTTTTTAAAATTTGAATCATCTAAAATGACAAAGAGACTGATATTTACGATTTGAACAACGTGTTTGTGAATCAGATCGAATAAAAAGAGGCTGTAACTGTCTGACAAACCACTTTTAGTGATTTAGCTTTGACTTGAGAGCAGAAAGCTTTGACTTGTGTTGAACCTGCTTCGTTCTTGGGCTGATTCTTGCGTTCGCTCCAGGGAGTTCTGGGTAAAATGATTGTGAGGAAATGGGAAATGGGAATTCCAAGGTGATCCCAAACTCCGTGTACAGTTCAGCTGCACGTGAGTGAACGGATGCTTACGAGCAGAGTCCTCCTCAGGTGTTAAACTGCTGCATGCGTAATCCAATCCCCCATCAATAATTCCTGCACTCTCACTCTGGCAACTCCACCTATTAATAGCGGCCCTTTGCCTCGGCCCTTTTTTTGGGTGACATTTATAAAAGTTTCATTGCACCAATATAAAACGTTACATGCCACGCTCTCATGAATCATTGGTGTCAGGGATCATTGCCTCGTAGCTCGGGCTGCGGCGCTAACGGCTAATAGGAGCCCATCTCCAGCAGTTCTCTGTTAGCATTGGTGACAGGCAACATGTAATAAAGCTGATAAAACACACCGACCGCCATTACAAATTACTCTGCAAATGAATGATGATGATTAGTTTGCGCTGGATATATTTCATCCTGTGTCGGAGAGAGCCACTTGTGGTTTTGACGGAATGATTGTTTTTTCCGAGGGTCACTTTGTGTAATACGGCGGAGGCCACAGTGCAGCCACATGAGATGAATGGATATGATTGGACATATGAGGGATATAAATGTGTGTAACCTTGCCGTGTCATATAGAAGGGCATTAGAGCGAGATGGAGCGTCGTTTGTGTTTAAGTAGCACATGAGCCAGATGGTATTGTAGAGTCACTCTGCTATAACATTGCATGAACATTGCATTAATGTACAGGCATTTATATAGGATATTATATGTGATTTGCAAGAACACTACCGCTCAAAATGTTGTGGTCACATTGTTAATGCTGTGAATGTTGTAACACATTCTTTAATTATTATTTTTTTTCCTCCAAGCTGGGCCACAAATAGCTAATGCTGTAACAAAATCAGTCAGTCAGTATTAATATTTGCTTAGTAATGTTCATTGTGTCAACAACTGGGGTCATTATTTAAATTTGACCAAGGTCCAAATTGAAACAAAATTGTCAAGCAAAGGTCTGCAACATAAGGGGTTAATTCACAGTTATATGAGGATTTTTAAGCCTTTATTAACCCCTTGACACCTGAATTTATTTCCAATTATATAAAAAAACATATTATCAGTGTTTTTAGGTTTAGGTTTATGCAACATTGACATAGCAGGAAAGAACAAAATGTTCAACCTGAAATGTGTCAATCATAATACAAGAAAAACAGCAATAGAAGACATCTATAAAACAGATTTATAAAACAACGTTAAAGCTTGTGGGATAAAAGATATTTCATGTTTTTTTGTGTGGCTCTTCTTTATGGTCTTCAGTGCCTGAGCTGGTCTCCAATGGAGGGGCCTGAGTCATGAAGGTGTGCAGAGGAACTGTCCTTCAGGATGTTCTGGAGGGTCAGCAGTGTGACCATGTCCCGCCTCTCACTCACAGATTGGATGTGTTTTTGCTTTCACGCTGATGCTAAATTCTTGCAGGAAGAGGTATGTCGTAAATTGGCGACACGCGGCGTTAAGGGGTTAAATCTATTACTGTGATTTGAAAATAATGCAGTTAATTGAATCCTGCTATTGTTTTTTTGCTCTAAAAACATTTTAATATTTAAAAAAATGTTGACTCCTAAATAGCAGCATGCATATAGCCTCATATTATACACAATGTGCACATAATATGTGACAGTGATGTGTCTTTTCTCAGTTCAACACACTGAGCCCTGCTTCGTCCTGGTTTAGTCCAGGTTTAGTCCAGGTTTAGTCCTGGGTTAGTCCAGGTTCAGATCGGCTCGCTGCCGAAAGAGAATCAGCCACGCTAATTTGCGCATTATGATCTTATTAGGGCGTCCTCTGCTTATTGTTGGCGAGCTGTATTTCATATTGTAAATCATTCCGCAGCCATTTCTAAAAAAAAAAAAAAGTATCATAGAGCTCAGATGTAGGACTTTCTCTGTTCATCCAGGCTGTAGTTACTGCTCTGCAGTCCCAAAGGGAGGGAGTGATAGCACACACAGCCGCTCGTCTGAAGGGATTCAGGGTTCAGGGTTCAGGTCTGTATCCGGACCGCCATTTAGTGTCCTCAGCAATACAGCATTAAACGTGCATCATGCAACGTTTATGCAAACAGAAAAAAGTTGATATTTGTGTGTGTCTGACCTTGCATAAAGCATTTAATGCTATAGTGCAAGTTGACACAATGAACATTACAGAGCAAATAATAATACTGACAGGGTCACTACAAGGTAAAATATGCATGAATATCAAGTCTCTTTTTTTCCGAATAATAAGTTGCATGATGCAGCTTTAATATAAATGTTATTTTGCAATCAATAAAGATGCTGGTCTTAACAATCAGTGATTAGCGCTCATTAGCACTGCATAACAAAGGGTTTGGGAGGAAACACTGCCACATATTATTCTTCCTTTTGCTCCCCCCCCCTGACTGGAATGGCCAAGAAGAGTCGCCAAAGCGCTTTACATGGCATTATTCATTCACTTTACGCACTCTAAAGTAGAAATCCACGTTTTTATTGATCTGATTTCCAGGGGAGTCCTGGCTGCAAAGGGGAACCTATTGTACACATTTTTAACTGCAGGGGAACCCGGAGTACCCAAAGGAAACCTATGCAGACACGGGGAGGACATGCAAACCCCACACATCCCCCTCCACCCTTACAGGGGATCGAATCCTGGGCCTTGTTGTTGTGAGACTCGAGAACTCACCGCTGTGCCTCCATGAACATCAAGGCTGCCCTGGGGCTGACTGACAGAAACCTGGCTACCAAACCTGGCTACCACTCCAAAGACCACTGGCTGCTGTAGTTAATGTTCCAGCAGCTGATTTTTGTTCTTTCCAAGCCGGAAAACCTTAAAATGACAGCTTTTGCAATTCTTTTGCGCCGAGGCAAATGTTTTCTCTTTTTCATGAACTGGCTCTGTTTTCCTTGCATTTTACATGATGGCTGCTGAATGCCAGTGGGCCTGTAAAGCGGTTATCCCACATCAGCTGTGTATATAAGCGAGCGGGGAGGAAAAATCTCCCTCATTGCTGAACTTTATCCTCTCCAATTCTGTCTGATCTGTATCAAGCGCTCCGCCGAGGGAAGGCGAAACGTTTAAGGGGGAAACTACGAGATTCGATTTAGATTGCGGGGCCTCCAAACTGCATCACAAAACGCCTTTATTACAAGAATGGAAGGGGCACACTTTGCACACAATTACCTTTTCACCCGAGTGTTTGATGACCTAAAATGCATAGGAGATTAACTTGCACTACACAGAAAGAAGGCATCCTATTCTCATTCATTTCCCTAGTCCCAGGTGTAGCGTGTATTATTCCCAACGCCAAAGACGGTTTAGTACGGCTATTATATAAGACGAATCTGAGCAAATTCAAATGCAAAAAGGCTTCAGATTACTCACCAAAGACTTATGTGAGCTGTTGTATTGATATTTTAGTATTTCTTAGTTCAATGTTATGATTACAGTGTCCCAGACCGCTTAAGAGGGTTACGCTCAGTGCCATAATACTTCTATCACCCCTCCACAGGGAAAAGGTTCCCCATCCGCCGCGTGATCACGTGTGCTTCCACATGTTCCGCCGCCCCCGTGGGCTCGCTTATGTGCGAAAAACAACATGGGAATTAAAAAACACAAAAGCGCAATTAGACATCAAGAAACGTTTTAACGAAATCAAACATGACATCTCTCCGCTTTTGTGGGATAGAGCAGGTGCCGGTCCCACCCAGGGGAGGACCTTTTTCTGAAGAGACGGGAGGCCTTCTGGACCTCTAAATGACAAACTCTGAGTCCTAAGGCACTTAATGATGAACTGCTATGTAATGTTGTAAGGGTGCCGTGGCATTTTTGCCCACCCCGTGAAACCTATTTGAATTATTTCTGACATCTAGAGTCGTCAGAATTTGTAGTTCCATCCATCCATCCATCCATTTTCTTCCACTTGTCCATTTCCGGGTTGTGGAGGCAGCTGTTGGGAGTTGCCCAAATCACATTGCACCAGCCCCTATGGCTCCTCCTGCAGGTGGTGGGTCCACAGAAGGACGGCCTCATGGTTCTAACCGGGCCTGTTGGTCTCTCTTTAGGGCCTTCTGAACCGCTCTTTGTCTGACCCGTCACTTAAGACCTGTTTGTCATGGGAGACCCTACCAGGGGCAACGAAGCCCCCGACAACAGAGCTCCAGGATCATTCGGGCGCTCAAACCCCTCCACCACGTTAAGGTGGCGGTTCCAGGAGGGGACAATTTGTAGTTCTTCATTTTAATAATGTACATAATTTTGCAAGAGTTAAGGAATGCTTAATTATATGCACTGTGAAGGCATGATATTTATGATGTTTGCAAGTATTGGGAGTTCTTATCAGGTACGATAATGTGATTGTTCCTGATTGGATATTGCTTGTTGGGGGCGGTCCCTGAGCTATAAATGAACAGCAGAAGGGGCTGTCTTCAAGAAAAACAAAAGCAGAAATGCAAAAACAATCGTGGAAACGCAAAAAAAATATTTGTGAGAATGTTTCTGTGTGATCTGTTTTTGACTTGCACCTCAGGGCCACCGTAGTTAACGCCGTGACACTTTTCAACTCATTACTGGTTGGAATGGATGTGAGCGTACAGAATGTTCTTTCAACAGAGTCGAAACACTAACAATTCCATAGCTTGACGTTGACGCACATGTACTGTATGTTCTTCTCGCCCCCACACGGCCTACAAAGGACACCTCTCATGCCGGCCATTGTTAGAATTCCTTATTAATAACTCCATCTATGCCGAGCGTCATCTTGGTGTGCTGTTTGCCCCTGAATATCACTTCTGTTTCTCTTGGCATAACAAAGCCTCACAGAAACCTTCTGCCGCGCACTCATCAATGTGCCTTGGCCAAGTCGTCTCTAACCAGGCTTACCAGCATTCTTGTCTCGCTTTTACGCCACCTCTAGGACTATTTTCACCCTCTACTGCAATGCAATGTTCCGTAGTAATAAGAACAGAACAATGATCATTGAATAATAATAACACCGTCATTGGCGCTTCACTCCCAGGTCATGGAGCACACTGCAACATGTGCCTACAAGCTGGCCGTGACTCCTTGCCTTTCTGAAAAGCACGAAAACATAGGAATCCGTGTCCAAAGTAAAAAGAACTAGACTTTCCCCCCGTGTGATTGTTGTCGAAATGATACAAACACCTGCAGGGTTTGGAGCCGAGTGGAGTAATTACTTGTAAAGGTTGCTGGGGCTTCTCGTAGGTGGGTGGACACGGCTTGAACTGTTTATATTTGTCTTGTTTTTTTCTTTTCGTGGGAACACATTCTAAAGGTGATCTGCCTTCGACCTAATGTGTGCCACGGAAGAGCAAATACTGCTCTGAACAGCGACTAGATGTGACACAAGAACTGTTTCGCGGAGGTCACATAGGTTGCATTGCCGCTGATGGGATTGAAGGTCTGTCGAGAAAGTTAACACAATGCCCACACAATCCGACTGGTCAAGGTCAAGGAAGAGATGAGTATTTTGTGTAGTGGGTTAATCTTGTTGTGTAACTCTGCAGCAAAGCAGAAGAGTCAGTCTACCACACCGTAGCTCCAGGTTGAGTTTGCGAATACATTCCTTTTGTTTTCATGCGCGGGACAGGAGAGTCCACCGATTGCCCAACATTGCCGTCATTCCCAAGTGCCATTAAAAATGAATGGCACTTTGACATGCCTGGAGGGGAAGAGGAGTGGACTCTTCCTCCCTCGGACTACAGTGTGCCGGAAACTGCTGATTTCCCCGCGCCCAAAACAACTCGGGCGATTACATGGACTTGTCGCGGATCACGTCCACACCTCGACACCAGCGCTGACACAGCTCCAGCGTGTTTTACACAGGCTCTGAGCCTCTCTCTCAACACAAACATGGCGGCCCCGGAGCTCCCATGTCCATGCCAAATGAGGCTTTATTCTTGTTGCTGGGAGATGATCGAGATTATTCCAAAGACACAATCACACAAATGTTCAGACCAGATATAGTCGATCGAGACTGCCTACTTCCTAACCTGTAAATCTGACACCTCATTATTGTCGACCCTAAGGAATAAAGGCTGATCTATATGTTGAAGATTCAGCAATTTGTCCAAGAGGTTGGGTCCATAGTACCCCACTGCCACCAGCATTCACATATGTAAAAAGGAACTATGAGTGCCAAGAGTTCCTGAATCCGAACACCAAATAATGAGGCTGAAAAATACAGCGTAGCCAAACTGTGAATCCTTTAAACCAGGGAGAGGCAAGTTTTCTTGGTGGAGCCGGTTTTCTTCATCATCAAAAGACCAAGGGCCGGACCCTCCAAATGAAGCAATTGAAGTAAAGCATCACTTTCTACATATGCCAGTGTTGTACATCATATACACTGGAAAAATGTCCATCGTAAATGAGATAAATTACTTAAAATCGCTTGAATAAAGGTCTTTGAACTAATCTAAGATCAGATAAAAAACACCAATGCCAATTGAACAAATAGAAATCCCACTAGAAATCAAACAAATTAACTTTTACTGTAAAACAAATATTTATTTTTCACTTGAAATTATACAAAATAATCTGAATTAAGAAAAAACATGTGCTTGTTCCATTGGCAAGAATAGGTTTTATCTGCTTTAAGGCCAGACCAAATCCACTCAATTTTAGATTGAATGCCTTAATTCAAGTATTCAAGTATTCTTAGAGTATTCTTTTAGGATTATAGTCTAAAAGGGTGCTCTGCTAAGACATTTAAAGGAATTTACAGTATTTTTAACAGTACTTTAACAGGCATTTGAGCTCTGATTTGGGTCATAGTATTTCTCAAAATCATCTCGAGGGCCAGAGTTTGATTATGGAGGGCCTGTTTTGGCCCCCGGGCCTGACGTTGCCTACCCCTGCATTAAACCCTCGTAAATCCTGCTCAGAACCATCTTCTGGTAGTTCGCGACAGCGTACATTTGGACAGCGTACACTTCCTTCCGCTGTGTTGACTGTGTTCTTGTCAGATGTGTGCCTTGGCTCCCTCTCGGAGCAGTGGCGGGGTCTTGCTTTGGCTGAGGGAGCTTTGGCCAACTCCTTTGCACCAGCTGGCTGCTTACAAGACTTGGACCGCGCGCCTGTTAAGTCGACTTCTCACTTCACAGCGCGGGGATGAGTTAGAGCGGAGAGTTTCATGTTTGTGGCCTCCAACGCTCCGACGGCGCTTATAGAATCCTTCATGTGCGGCAACACTTCCAATAAGTTACTCATTTGCACGTGGTATTATTAGCATTTGCTCGCGCTGAAGGCGTAGGCCAGGCCGCCGCGCGCTCCTCAAGCAGATGTTGTTCTTGGCGAAGATGATGTGCTCTTCGAAATGGTGACTATTTGTGCGAAAACCAAATTCTGATGAAGTTGTACCACATGATTTGGCACATTTGGAGCTCCGAGAGATACAAGTCACAGGTGGGGATCGCTTTCGAAAAGGCTCCTGTTACTTGAAAACCTTGAAGAAAATAACTAAAAGCAGCAGTCCTGTCCTCCTCAAATCAATGTTGTGCTTTTTCTTCTCCAGTATTTCAAAGGACACGCTGTAATGTCAGCCATAATGCGTTCTGAGTGAGTTGAATAATCCAAGTGAAGAGCTGCTGTGTGTCTTTTTTGTGTGTGTGTGCGAGTTTGAATTGGATCTGTTTATTATGCAAGGCTTTTTTCACTGCGTTCTGAGATGTGTTATTGCTTTCCGTTTCACTCGCTTTTGTAATGCCCTTGATTAATGGTGCATTAGGAGGAGTGTACCTGCTTCATAGCCACTCCAACCAAATGTGAAAACACTTCTATACCTCGAAACAGACACACAAGAGAGCGTTTGGGAAAAGATGACAAACTCTTATCATTTCACTCTCTTCTCTCCTCCTCCCCACTGTCCCAAAGACTTTTACTGGCGCTTCTCTGAACTCCCGATCCTAAAATCCAAGAAGTTAGCTCCACAAAATTGCCCAAACTCGCTCTTGGCTGTTGCTCCCTGTCACTGATCCATTGCTGTGTGTTGATTGGCCGAATTATTCCCCAACTGCAGACCTCATGTGTGCCTTCCTGTGGCACTGGACTGTTTGGGCGATTTTATTTTGATTTCACATTATTCCGAGCAATGATTTGACACTCTCATGTGGAGCGTTACAAGCCAATAGCCACCCGTGTCTCTCTGAAAAATGCGCGCCAGGGCTCATGAATAAAAATGTCGATTGATGCAGAACAAGGATAGGGAAAGGCAGAGTGTACGCTTCCAGAGTGTTCCATGTGAGATAATATGTGTAAAAGTGACTGATTTGAGAAAGATCCACAACCCCTTCGTGAACTTTATTGTACAGTCATTCCACGACGAATGTTTATACGGTTCTACTAGAAAAACTTGAGTTCTAACAAAGGTTTGTTTAAAGACCTGACATGTTTCAAATGAGTGGAAATGTACTTCCGTCTTCATCAGAGGCGTCTTTGGGCATGTTGTTTCTGTCAGTGTGGCCACGTGTGGTGGTTACTGGAGAAGTGAGTCCCATGTGATCGCCGGGGTAAAGGCGCCCTCATCAAATCAATCAATCAATCACATTTTATTTATAGAGCCCTTTACAACACTCAAGGCGACCAAAGTGCTTTACAATAAAACCACATAAAATCCATTAAAAACATCCATACAACCAAACATAGATAAATAGATAAAATGTACTAAAAGTGTCGCCGTGCTGCTTAGTGTTAAAAGCCAGTCTGAATAAATGCGTCTTGAGCCTGGATTTAAAAAGGCCAAAGTCAGTGATGGTGCATATCAGGGGGCGGCTTATTCCAGAGTCTGGATCCAGCTGCCCCCAGTGCTTGGACTCGGTCCTGGGCACTTCCAGCAGGAGCTGGTTTGACGACCTCAAGGATCTGCCCGAGTCACGGACAGTTAAAAGTTCAGACAAGTACGAAGGGTCTCTGGTGATGGTTCTTATTCCTCGCTTTCTCAATCGCCTCCTGGATCCCGCGCCTGTATTTGTGCTCAAAGTTTGTGCCGTCAAAGTCCATTACGTGATTTTCTCTTTTGCAGTGATCGGATGTTGCCGATTTTTGTGGCCTTTTGTTTTAATGATCTGATTAGCTGTCCTGCTTCTCGCTCTCCTTTTGCTGTTCCTGTTTGCATGCATTGAATGTCCGTCCTGTTTCCTTAGTATAATGTTTTACTGCAAGATTTGCATAGTATTTCGTAGATTACGCTGCACTTATAGTCGGGTTAAATTCTGTTCTTGGGGTGTACGAGTAACTGAGATTTGTGCATGGTTTTATTATTGAACTGACTTTTTAAAA
The DNA here is from genome assembly GCF_951799975.1 of Gobius niger. Classification (NCBI taxonomy): domain Eukaryota; kingdom Metazoa; phylum Chordata; class Actinopteri; order Gobiiformes; family Gobiidae; genus Gobius; species Gobius niger. The sequence goes on from NC_136874.1 coordinate 16,315,667, forward strand.
GTTCTTTGGGGTCATTCATCAGGGCAGGTGGTAAATAGCGGGTGCAAGCTGAAAAATAAAATATTCTATTTTGTTGCCATGTTGCACTTAATTTACCATTACTGTAGATATTATGATTTTAGGGCTGCAAATCTGATGTGTAAACAAGAGAATGATACATGAGTAAAAAAATGCATAAATGAGTCACTGATCCACTTAGAAAACATTAAATCTCTATTCATCACACTGGATCAAGCTGTACAGTCGTACTATCTCTGTCATAGCCTTGACTGTGGTGCTCAAGGCGCCCACTCTCAGCCACTGCATGTTTGCGTATCAGTCTGACGCTCTGAGAGGGTATTTATCCCTCTTTTGTGGAAGTATAGACAGACTTGAATGGTAGGACCAGCGCAATGTCTCGAGTTCATGTCCCGGGTCCCGCACCGATGGTAAATAAACTTCTCCTGTATTAGACATCCAGACTGCTGCCTGTTCTTCATCTATCCTCTCCAACACCATTGTTCATTCTCTAACACTACCTGCTTTGCACATGTGCAACGCTTAAAGGGGGTGTATTATGCAAAATCGACTTTTTCAAGCTTTACATCATGTTATTATGTCACTCCCTCATTAAAAACATGGCTGAAGTGTTGCCTTGGCACATTCACGTATTTCTGAGTAATCTGTAAAAACTCTGATGGCGGCCATTTTAGGGATAGGTTTGCCTGAGTCCTCCTAGGAACGCCCCCACCTCCTGGAGACGCCTCCGAGCTTTGGTCACCAGCCGAGTAACCAACCACTGCTCCTCAGCAGAACCCCCTCCCCACTGATGCCACAGACAGCGTGTGGAGGGGGCGTGTCTAAAGGCTCAGAGGTTCTTAAAGAGACAGAGGCCTATTTCAAGACATTCACTACAGCCATTTTGAGAGAGACATTTTATACAAGGCAGTTATTTTAATTTACTGCATTTACAGACCAACAGAAGGTTTGTCATCATTGTAGTGTGATATAGTGTGAAGCATAATACCCCCTCTTTAATAAATGACCCCTTTAGAATCAGCTCTGTAACTCCTTTTAGGTACGGTTGTGTGACCACATCTCTCAGTTTCTGCTGCTCCCATCTGGACAATACTATAGAGCAGTGGTTCTCAACCTTTTGGAGCCGCGACCCCCATTATAACAGTTCATTAGGATCGTGACCCCCGCCTGGGTCAGACCATGGGAAAAACAGGGACATTAACCCCTTAACTCCCGCCTGAACCCAGAGGATATTTTACCTCACGACATCAGATTTTTTTCCATCATTTTTTTGTTGGGTATTCAACTCATTTTTGTCACTTTTTTGTCAATTTTTTATATTTTTTTTATAATTTTTTTGTAATTTTTTATAATTTTTTGTCAATTTTTTATCAATTTTTTGTCATTTTTTGGTCATTTTTTTGGTCAAATTTGTGTCATTTTTTCATCATTTTTTTTGTCACTTTTTTGCCAATGTTTTCTCGCTTTTTGTCACATTTCCATCATCAGATTTGTTGCTATTTTCACAGCTTTTTCCCATCATCTTTTGGACTGGGGTAAAGCCAAACTGGAGAAAATGTGCTCGGTTCAGGCGGGAGTTAAGGGGTTAACCTATATAATTCTAAAAAAAAACAAAGACAAAACAATGGCTAAAGTAAAATGAATCAAATTTAGAACAAATGATGGAACCCGAGTATAATAGCAACACCATCATAATAATATTAAAATATACATTTTCATCTATATGCTTTGCCGACCCCCCAAATTTGTCTCGCGACCCCCTTGGGGGTCCCGACCCCCAGGTTGAGAACCCCTGCTATAGAGTCCCCACTAAAAACACAAAGTATATCTAAACAGGTATAAGAACTCACTCCTCCCAGTTTTGGTTGGTCTCCTGAACTCAGGCCAACACAGCCGAGCAGTGACTGTGTTTCATTTAGTGTCATTTAGTTTTACGTGGCTGTTTGTGGGTGGGATTTGGGCAGAAACATCATGTTCTCAAACTACTTTCCTAATGTGTCAGGAGCAAGATAAATGTGCTTGTGTAACGAACTGAATGACTTTGACAATGGCCAAAAAAAGATGATGGCTCGATGACTGGGTCTGGGAGTCCAGTCAATTCTCACTATCTGTCAGTTGGAAAGCACAATGGGGCGGTGACGACAGGCAGGTGGTCTTAATGTTCGGATTGATTACTGTATGACACTTAAACAGTCCGCGGTTTACTGCCAGACAAAGCTGCTTTTGACGATTTCTCACAAAAAAACAACAGCGTTATAGCGGCTTTGACCCGCGCCATGGGGGGGAAGAAAATCAAAGGAGCGATGAGAATGAAACATGTCAATAGAAAACGAGCGTTCCTCTGCTCAAGATCATTTCCTCCATAAAGAAACAGGATGGGGTTGCCATGGCGACGTGGCCATTTGGTCAAAGAGACGCCGATAAGGGTTTCTGACACGCATTCATTTGGGAAACGGCAGCAGGAATTCATTTCTTTCTGAAGGAAGACATTGTTATTTCTTATAGGGTCTTTTCAAGAGTTTGACACAAGCAGTCACGACGTTGAGACTCAGGCCCCTGTGACTTCTGACGGTTAAGTTAACACTGTCTCTCCATATATATAGTCTGACACGAGCAAGTGTGAGTGCGAGCCCGATGCCTAAAATAACAGAAATAGATACTCGCTCAGATACAACTCTTTACGCACAACAACTTTCATTCAATATCATGTGGCATTCAATCTACCGTTGGCATTTTAATCTTTGGCTTTTGAATTGCAGAGCTTCTATTTAACTTATAACCAATTCCGAAAAGATTAAAACGCTTAAAGTTGAATAAATCAGCTTAGTGAATGTGAAATGAGTCACATCTGACCCCGTTTTGTAAATCATTAAAAGGTACATTTAGGAAATAATTACTCTTAAACTCCACTTCAGAAGGTGCGTTTCCTCAACTGCAGCTTTTTGTTTGGGTTGTGCCTGACGCCGGCTCTCAGTCGTGCGGGCGAGTGGCGAACACTACGCTGTGATTGGTTTAATTGAACGTGGCAGAAGTGGCAGCGCAGTGAGGGGACGGTCATTCCGAAAGCGATCGCAGTAATCACAACACTTGGCGTAAATTGGCAACTGGCCGCTTTGGCAATTTCAATCAAATCGTAGGATTGGGCACGCGCTGGCAATTTTCTTCACCACCACCAATGCCATGGCACGTGTGTCATTTCAGTACGGGAGTGGTTCTGTTCGATTTGAGTAGCCTTTATTACCTCTGCTTGGAACTTCCAGGGGATGTGTAGATAACGGTTTACTGCCCGAATAGGCATGGGTGCTGAAACCTGGCGTTCAGAACGGCCCCGGGCCACCTGTGCCGGTCCACGCTGCACCTCCCTCTGCGGCCTTGCCTTATTCTCTTCAGAAACCCCCTGAGCTGCTGCTAACCCGCGGGAAAAAGTGAAACATAACTGCTTGGTATTGAACAGACGAGCCTCGCGCCCTTTTCTTCATTCACAAATACCCAAACTAAAAAGGAGCAGTATTTTTCCACACACAGCGGTGAGGACACACTTCCAGTTGCACACTCCCATGTGCATGTCAGCGCGAGCCGGTGTCGACCCACTGGACACAAGCTGAGTGTGGCTCCAGTTCATTATTTTACAGTTTTCATTTGGGCTCAGTCCCAGAACTACAGCCACATCTAACCTACAGCCTGTGATGAACAAAACACTCATGAGACTTAATCTTTCATTTACTAGATAATAAAAAAAATGTATATATATTAATTTTACACTTTGGTCTATATTTGTATTTTAACTTCCATATATAAAGGGAATCGTTAAAAATCCTTGATGATACCCATACCTACACGGCATCTACTTGACTTTGGCTTTCGGTACATATAGCCAGTCCTATATTTTACACTTCTCCAGCAATCCCAGTGTGCTATGTAACCAGGAAGTCTTCCAAGCTATTATAATCCATCCATCCATCCATCCATCCATCCATCCATCCATCCATCCACCATCCATCCATCCATCCATCCATCACTTGTCTGTTTCCGGGTCGTGGGGGCAGCTGTTGGAGCTGCCCAAATCACATTGCACCAGCCCCTAATGGCCCGTCTTGCAGGTGGTGGGTCCACAGAAGGACGGCCTCACCAGGCCTGTTGGTCTCTCATAAGGGGCTTCTGAACCACTCTCTGTCTGACCCGTCACCTATAGGACCTGTTTGCCCAGGGAGACCCTACCAGGGGCACGAAGCCCCGACAACAGAGCTCCAGGATCATGCGGGTGCTCAAACCCCTCCACCACGTTAAGGTGGCGGTTCCAGGAGGGCGCTATTATAATCATTATGCGCAAAAGATCGTTCATTTGGTGTTAACTTGTAAATGTTTCCTTTTAAATCAGACCACTGTCCCGGCTGTGTGAATTAAACACATATCGGGGAAACGGGGAGGACTTTCAGTAGGACCATAAAACAGAATGTTAGAAGCAGACTGTGAGGGCAGCAAAGAAGAGCAACAAAACAGAAAGCTGAGCAAGAACAACTCAAATCCGCCATAACCCACCATCACAACAGACAGAAGCACATTATGTAGCACTTCCAATCCGACAAAAGGTAAAGTAGAAGTGTCAACAACTGCTTTTAAACCCTAAGTTAAGGTGATCTGCAAAACTAACAGAGAAGGCTCCGTCAATGCCCCAAAAAGTCGAAGAAACAGTTAGCAGAGAAAATTCCGACACCCCAGACCTCTGCCAAGGCGCCGGCGCTATCGCATAATGGTGAATGGACTGTGCCCACTCAGTAACAAAGACTCGCGCTTTTATCACACCACTTTTAATCCTGGAAATTAAAAGGAAACGCGGAATCAAAACAGTGTAATTTATCTTCAAGGAATGATAAAGTGGTCTGAAAATGTGCCGAATGAAAAACTGAAATAAGCCGCAGTTGAAATGAGTTTTGTGCAATATCTATTTCAGCGAGTTATCTCATCAAATAGTATCTAATTAAGAGTTTGAGCGGAGTGCCCGGCCTTGCCAATAGCGGCGCGGGACTTGTGGGGTGAACTTGGAGGCAGTGGAGAGAATATTGGCTCCGGATTTGGGCGCCTGGCAGCTGAATGCGTTTCTTGACATGCAGAGCTTTTCTAATAGGAGCAGAGCTGCTGCAGTGATTGAGTGGACCGCGGGAAGCCACAATGAGTCAATGAATGCATTTGAAGTCTCTGTGATGCCTTCGCCTACAGTTACGTCTTTATAGAACCGGGCGGGGGGAAAAAAAATCAAAGTCGAATTCAGAATATTTCACACGGAGGAACTGGGAAGCTGTAGTTTTGTCGGAATGTTTGCTCTGTTGGATTATATCAAGGCTTTAATTAAAAGTTTTTGGATGGGATTTGCTCGTGTGCATGGAAAGTGCTGTTCTTCCTCCCTGTCTCGGTGCACTTGTGAGTGACTGACACTGTTCTGCCTCGCTAGCAGGTGGCACACGGCCAAAATTGAAAAAAAAAAGCCCATGCTGCAGGTAGCTTTTTTCATTTTCATGTACCATTTCAGTCGCTGTCAGTAAGATGAAGGTAAAGATTAGTGCTGGTAACAGAAGCATAAGCTAGAGAGAGTCTTGCTGTGCTCACTGATAATCATTTCTTCTGTTCGAGTTTAAGCCCATCTGATAATGGTTGTTTATTTGTAGTGCATCATGAAGACATCTCCTCCCTCCAATAACTCCTTGTCATTCAGAACTCCCCCCACCTTTGATTAACTGTTTGGAGTTTTGACAATATTAGACCGTCTTACAATCTCCAGAGCTGATGATCTGTCATTTTCGAGGGATCGTTTGATCACGATCCAAAAGCACCTCTGCACGGTCAGCTATTTTCGTGCTACTGTCAGTGAAGGAAATCCAAGCCCCCAACGTTCTGCAGACACAATGCTAATGCGAGGCTACTCTTCTCAACCCAGAGCTTTTAAACCCGACGTCTGTCTCTAATTCAGCAGGACGTGACTCCCCTGTGGGCTGCCACTGCTCTGTGTGTTTATTTACCTTCACTGGTGTGAAGGAGCGAGTCGCAGCAGTGTCCTTCATCCCTGCACAGTCAGCCGCTGTGCCCCCCCCCCCCCCTCATTTGTTTGATTCCAGTCTTACACACTAATGCTCAGTCCATCCATTTTCTTCTGCTTTATCCTGGGCTGGGTCTCAAGCAGAGATGACCAGACCACGGACACCTCCTCCAGCTGTTCTGGGGGGACCCAGAGGCCACACCAGGACACAGAGACATAATCCCTCCAGCGTGTCCTGGGTCTTCCACGAAGCCTCCTCCCAATAGGACATGTCTGGAACACCTCCGAGTGAGGTGGCCAGGAGGTATCCGGAACAGATCGTCATACCGCCTTTGCTCTGCCCAATCCCGTCAGACCTTGGAAGCTCAGCAGGAAGGGCCTGGTCGGTACTTGGATGGGAGACCGTTTAGTAACACCAGGAAGCCTAGCGAATGTAGTGAGTGAGTGGTTGGTGGTGGTCGGAGGGGCCGATGGGGCGAAGGAGCAGCGACTCTACTCCGAGCTCCTGTGTCCGCGATCTTGTCCTTTCGAACACCCAAATCTCATGACCATAGGTGAGAGTGGAAGCGTAGATCGATCGGTAAATCGAGAGCTTTGCCCCGACTCAGCTCCCTCTTCACCACGACAGACCGATACAGCGACCGCATCACTGCTGACGCCGCACCGATCCGTCTGAGATCCCTCACTGAGAACAAGACCCCGAGATACTTGAACTCCTCCACTTGAAGCAAGGACTCTCCACCGACCTGAAGAGGGGAAGCTCCTTTTTACGGTGGAGGATTCTGTCCATCCATGGTTTTGAAAACATTCGACCTGTCCAAAACACTCTCCAAGTTCCTTATTTGTGAAATAGCCTAACAACTATGCTTCCTGTTTGTCTTCTTCACAATAAAAGCCCTGGGTATTGCCATGTAAGTAAGAGTCTTATTGTGAAAGGGTCAGACAGCGACTGAGCAACACATGGCAGCAGCCTGACATCATGAGGAGCGAATAGCAACAGATGCTACAAAAGCATTGACCAAACGTACTTTTTGCAACTGTATTGATTGAAAAAAAAAAAAAAACTACTTTGACTGTTGGTTTGGTAAAAGCATTTCCAGACAGACCATGTCTTTCTTTGATTTTCAGTCATTGTTCAGTCAACACATTTGTAAATTGAAGTATTAGCAGTCATTGTTTGTGATCAAAGAGACAGAATAATTCAAATTTTCAACACTGAATCTTGAAGTCAGTTAAAGTCCAATGTGCGTAGGCTTACTGTGTGCGCACAATGGGAATAAATCTCTTGACTCTTGAATCTGAACTTCAGATAGTTGGGTACAGTTTGAGAATGCTACCAACTTCTGTACTTTCTGTCCTTTTGCTTTTAACCCATGAAATGACTGTGATTAAGAACTGCCCTTGGTGCTTTAAGAGCACTTAAAAACTCCTTAGAACAATCCTCCACGCCCCCTGCTCCGAAACGTTATTAATCTACTGTTGTTAGGAAATGAAATGTAAAGTTGTGAATAATTGAAGCCTTTATTCGGAACATGAGCTGGCGTGACCTTGCGGAGCCCCCTCAGTCTTTAGGTAATGGGGCGCTGCCTTTAACTACCGCACGACTGCAACACCAGGCATTATGATGATGAATGGCGCCTTTGTCCCCGCGGATAATTGCACCTGTTTGTATATTTGGGCTGTTGATTTACTCACGCGGGATGTTCGGAGTCACTGTCGGAGGGCCCTTCGTTGTGTGATGAATGGCGGTATCGGCCGGAGCCAGTGGTGTGAGACCGGGTTATGAGTAAGGTCAGGCCAAATGGAGTTTGCAGGACTGCGGGTGCTTCGGAGCCGGTGTCATCAGCGTAGATCACACGCCCCTCCAAAACACCAGGCCGCTCACTGGTGCACGGGCTGCCAGAAACACCAGCTCTTTGGGATTGTAATATTGTAACATTCCATTGACATTATTACTGTATAGGACCAGTGCCTTAGTGGTGTAAGCCTTTCATAAACCTGAACACATTTAACCTCATAACTCCCACCTGAACATGTTTTCTTCTGTTCTCCAAATTCTCCAAATCTAAAAGCTTCTTCAAACCAGCGACAAGAAATGAGGATTTAAACGCAACACAAAAATGCTAAAAAGTGACCAAAAAAAGCGACAAAAATCACAAAAACTCAACAAAAAAGTGACAAAAGAGCAGCAAAAAATAACAAAAATCCAGCAAAAAATAACAAAAATCCAGCAAAAAAATTACAAAAATCCAGCAAAAAAATTACAAAAATCCAGCAGAAAAATGACAAAAATCCAGCCAAAAAATGACAAAAATCCAGCAAAAAAAGCGACAAAAATCACAAAAACTCAACAAAAAAGTGACAAAAGAGCAGCAAAAAATAACAAAAATCCAGCAAAAAATAACAAAAATCCAGCAAAAAAATGACAAAAATCCAGCAAAAAAATGACAAAAATCCAGCAGAAAAATGACAAAAATCCAGCAGAAAAATGACAAAAATCCAGCAGAAAAATGACAAAAATCCAGCCAAAAAATGACAAAAATCCAGCAAAAAAAGACAAAAATCCAGCCAAAAAAAATACAAAAAAATCAGCAAAAAATGACAAAAAACCAGCAAAAAAAGACAAAAAATCAGCAAAATATGACAAAAATCAGCAAAAAATGACAAAAATCCAGCAAAAAATGACAAAAATCCAGCAAAAAATGACAAAAATTCAGCAAAAAATGACAAAAAACCAGCAAAAAAGACAAAAATCCAGCAAAAAAAGACAAAAAATCAGCAAAAAATGACAAAAATTCAGCAAAAAATGACAAAAATCCAGCAAAAAATGATAAAAATCCAGCAAAAAAGACAAAAAATCTGCCAAAAAAAAGACAAAAAATCCAGCAAAAATGACAAAAATCCAGCAAAAAAGACAAAAATCCAGCAAAAAAGACAATAATCCAGCAAAAAATGACAAAAATCCAGCAAAAATGACAAAAATCCAGCAAAAAAGACAATAATCCAGCAAAAAATGACAAAAATCCAGCAAAAAAAATGACAAAAATCCAGCAAAAAAGTAACAAAAGAGCAGCAAAATTTTTTGCCAAAACAGCAACAAAAAAGTGACAAAAATGCATCAAAAAAGTAATGAACAAGTCACAAAAACACATAAGGGAAATAAGAAGTGATGGAGAGAATGCATTTGGTTTTGGCGGCTGGTAAGAGGTTAAACATTGGCTTCCATTTGTTTTGTATTAACAGCTTGACAAATTTCTCAAAGCACTATGCTGTATTATTTATTCAATCTCTCCGTGTTGATAAGCAACCGTTGCCGTCAAGGCTGTCTCGATCCGTTCAGTTCCGTTTATTAGCCATTTGCAGCCAGAAAACACATGAGAAAAATGTGCAAGGAGCTCAACTGTCAGCATTTTAACGGACATTACACCACATTAAACAAACAAATGCCACATAAAAATCGTGTACAATAAAAAATCCATACAAAAATTAAAGTTCCTTGTTTAGCCTCTTAACCCCCATTCAATCTGGCCCCTGACTTGTAGAGCACAAATTCCTGAGCCTGTAAAAAAAAAGTCTCTAGCCCATTCCTGCGCAGAGTTATGATTTTTTAAAGAAACACCCAGAATGCTCACGCCAGCCACTAGGGGGCAGCAAAGAAATAATTCCACATGTGTACAGCAGAGGGCACTGACATAATAAGAGATCAGGATGTAAACAACACATTGTACTCACGTGGTAAATGTCTGCTGAGTGAATGAATAATGAAGCCGAGACTTGTGACACAGGCTTGTAAAGTGCAATACAAGTATAATTCTGTCAGGCTCATTATTAGTCATTTATTGAAAAAAGTTTCCTCAATAGTCTGCTCCATTTACTGAACCCATTTACTGGATACACTCCCGATATTTTCTGGCCCCCGGCTTCATTTACTTGGAGCCCCCGGCTTAGAGTTGTCACCGCTTGTGGAAAGAAACTGCTGGAGGTGATGAGTCGAACATGTGATCGAGCCATACCTTTACCCTGAAGGAAGCTTTTTTTTTTTCTAGTAGTTGAACAAATATTGTTTTTCACTTCTTTAGTATTGCAAACTCAGACATTCATGAGAAAACACTGTTACAAAGCATTTGTATGGATTTCATGAACTCTCAGAAGAAGAAGAAGAAGAAGATCTTTATTTATATAGCGCCTTTCACAGACATATAGTCACAAAGCGCTTTACATGAGACAGTTGTACATTCACTCCATACTCGGTGGTGGTTAAACTACGTTTGTAGCTTCAGTTTCCCCTGGGGGAGACTGACAGAAGCGCTGTCGCGACTACACACGTCTGCGCCAACGGACCCTCTGACACCACCATACATTCACTCACTCACACACATCATTCCTATTGTGCATGTTTTTAGTGGTAGGGGAAACCGGAGTGCCCGGAGGAAACCTACGCAGACACAGGGAGAACATGCAAACTCCACACACACAGAAAGGCCCCCGTCCAGGTGGGAATCGAACCTGGGACTTTCTAGCTGTGAAGCACGAGCACTTTTGGAGCGTTCACAAGTGGTGATGAACTCGTCCCTGTCGAGAATCAGGACATTAGTAATATGTAAGAAAAGTTATGAATGCATTAGGACCTGTTGTGGATTTTCTTACTTAATAAAGTTTAAGAGATATTGTCTAGTCAGAATGTGAGGTTTAATACGCCTGCAGAGAGGTTACACACAGCGCCAGTTCATGGTCAATTCCGCCGAAGCCAAGTTTCTGAACGGGTTATATCCACACACGGAAACTGGTGTTTCTTCCTGATTTGATTAGTTGAAGCTCAGCATGTCATAGACGAGAGGAGCTTGGTCTTGTGCATTGGCCTCACTGTGGCTGGCTTTAGGTTATAGTAACTCAACAGACCACGGCTAACATAGCGATTTAGCGGCTTCCTCGTTCAAGGTTTGTAATGAAAACAATCCGGTACAGGGTCTTTAACAGTCGGGCTGTATGTGTGGCCTCCATGAGCGGCAGAGTGCAGCCGAGAGAGACATTTTGTTCAGTCAATCTTTTCTTTCAGAGCGAGACCAAACCGCACAGTAACACAACTGGTTGAAACACTCGCAATAGAATCTTAGTATTTGGAGTAAATTCTTGAAGCTTGCGTCGCTTTCGTGTCCTCGAATTGACATTTCTCAACCTCTGCCTCTCAGAATCATGAATAGAAACACCAAATTCACATGTTTGAAGTGTTCCAAAGCGGGTTGTTTTCTTTTGTAGACTAATGGAGGTGAGGCCATCGATCCCTGCTCTAATCTATGCACTCACAGGGACTTCTTTTGGGCAGGATTTGTATTTCCTGCTCGTCATGTTATTGTAATTTGACTAAAGCAGCCTGTATGAACACCTGCACGTGCGGAGAGCAGGTCGTCGTATCATTTGTTTATGATCCAGAGCTCTTTCATAATGGTCCGCTTGGCATCGCTCGAAAACCATCAGTCTTCCCAATGGCCTCCTTCCACACGCACACCTTCCCTCCCTCCATGACGCATTAAAGCCAAAATGTGTTCAACCAGCGATTAACTTTGAAGTGGAGATGGCAGGACGTAGGTGTGTTTGTAAAAAAAAAAAAAAAAAGAAAAGAGCCCAGTCATTGCAGCCGAAGTGGTCCGTAATGACAGTTTGGCTGCTTTATGTTTGTGTAGACCTCACCAGGGGAGAGAGAGCAGGCTGATGGCTCTTCCAGAAAATGCTTGAAGTAATCCGTGCAGGAGGATAAATCTATTCTTGTCACTCATACCTATGTTGAGATGCTGCTTGTAAACATCTCCCAGCTCCCTGCAGCGGCCGCGCATTGCCAGCACAATACAGTATGTCTTTGTGCTGTTTGTGTTTTTGTCTCTCGCCACCAGGGTAAGGTCAGGGAATAAGGCTATAAATCACTTTGAATATCTTTTATTCAGTCATATATACAGTATATTCTAAGCTTGTTTAGTCGGTGTCACTGTGGCTGAATTACGGGAACCCATGATGAAGCTGTTGTCTGTGGCTGAGGGCTCTTAGGTTTAGTCTGAGTCTTTTGGATGAAAATGCTTTAAAGCAGTACTATGTAACTCATGCCCCTTAAGCATGTTGCAAATGTTTACTCTTAAATTGTCCGTGAGAGTAAATACTACGCTGAGAGAAAAGACAAAGGGACAGAGGGATATTGTTCATCCAGTTACACAATGGAGATCATTTCTTTCACTCACACTTGGCTGTAAATACTGTTTAAGTGGCGTGCTGCAATTATGGGTCAACCTGACCCGCATGACCTTGGAGGTCGGGGAAACCGTAGCACCCAGAAGAAACCTGGCTGCCCTCCGTCTCCTCTGATCCTCTGAAACGGTGCAGCGTTTACCCCAAACTGCTTTAAGTTTTAGTCACATTTTACCCATTTCTAAATGTGATGGTTTTAGTCACTTTTTCATCGCCGAAACCTCAGCGAGGCTTTAGTCAAGTTTTAGTCAGTTTGTTTGTAAAAGTAATAAAAGTATAAAGGCCAGCGCACACCAGAACGCCACATCTGGATTCAGCACATCTGCATGGGGGTGCATGGTGATGCAGGGTGGAGCGTCACTGCAGCCTCGGTGTGTTCTCTCAGAGAAAATAACGGAGGCGGCTTTTTTGCCGCGGGTCAAAACGTCAACATATTCCTTTTGAAATGTATTGAAAGTAAGTCTGAGATCGGGATGAAGGTTGACAGAGACAGATTACACCACGAGAGTGTCATTGTGAACAAAACTCGCTCTCATCATCCTCTGATCATCAATTTAAGATTTTTTATTCACAGCGCCTTCTAGTTTATCAACAGATTTTCTGTGTTCATACACTATGGTATTTAACTGTCCAGATAAAAAATCCCTGATATCGCTGTTAGTCATGTGCTCACAGACTGGAGAGAGCATGGAGCCCATGTGACCTGAGCACAAGCTCTGTTTGTGAACCATCGGACAAACTTTCTCCCATTTTCATCTCGTCTCGTCAATGTAAACTTATAAACGTCTCGTCTGCTTTAGTCGCCAAAGAGCTGTTATTCAGCTCGTCATCATCATAGTCCTGTTTGACAAAAACAACTGTGCTTCTCTCTTTTATATATAAATGTAAATTGCTCTTATGCTCTTTTATTTATTCCCTAAATGAGGAGCGTGGTGTGGTTGGATGTTCCGCGCTGTGACAGCTCAGTGAGTCGCTTTGGCATTTCCTCCTCTCCTCTCCCTCTGCCAGAGCAGCCTGAGGGTTGTGGAGTGGTTAATCTTAGAGCAGAACTTCAGCTGGTTCGCCGAGGGTTTCATTTCTTTCTTTCTTTCTCTTCGGAGCAGTCTTGGCCAAGATGAACTGGAGCTTGGAAGATCACTTCGGCTCAGCTGTCTCCAGACATCTGTGAGGGCCGCACGGTGCCAGCACAGATGGGATATCGCAAACGTGTACGTTCCATGTTTCAGTACAGGGAACTTTCATGTTGTTTGTACTAACTTAACCTTCAAAATATCGTCATCATGTAAAGGAGTTTCTTTCTTTCATTAATATCGACTTTCATCTTTTTGGCAAGACGCGATTTTGGTGGTGGGTCTGGTGTGATGCTGTGATTGGCAGAAATATTGTTTGTGTTACTTAAATTCAATTTGAAATGGAAATCACACTTCACAACAAACCGTGGCGTGCTGTGCCTTTTTAACCTGATGCATTAAGCAGCTTTACGAGCATTGTGTTTCCTGTAGTTCTCTCTCTCTCGCTCTTTGGTACATGTCACACCAGTGCATTACTCTGATAGAACATCCTCAAACTCATCCTGTGAGTCGGAGCAGCACGATGTGGCAGGAGCTGAACAGGTTAGAGACAGAGGGCTGCCCGCAGGTTTAGAGCAGGACAGCTCTGACAAGGCTGGAGCATAAGAGAGAGAGAGAGAGAGAGAGAGAGAGAGAGAGGGAGAGAGAGAGAGGGAGAGAGGGAGAGAGAGAAGAGAGAGAGAGAGGGAGAGAGAGAAGAGAGAGAGAGAGGGAGAGAGAGGGAGAGAGAGAAGAGAGAGAGAGAGGGAGAGAGAGGGAGAGAGAGGGAGAGAGAGAGGGAGAGAGAAGAGAGAGAGAGAGGGAGAGAGAGAAGAGAGAGAGAGAGGGAGAGAGAGGGAGAGAGAGAAGAGAGAGAGAGAGACAGAGAGAGAGGGAGAGGGAGAGAGAGGAGAGAGACAGAGAGAGAGGGAGAGACAGAGAGAGAGGGAGAGAGAGACAGAGAGAGAGGGAGAGAGAGGAGAGAGGAGAGAGAGAGAGACAGAGAGAGAGGGAGAGAGAGGAGAGAGAGGAGAGAGAGAGACAGAGAGAGAGGGAGAGAGAGGAGAGAGAGGAGAGAGAGAGACAGAGTGAAGAGAGAGAGGAGAGAGAGGGAGAAAAGAGAGAAAAAAAAGAGAGAGGAGAGGGAGAGACAGAGAGAAAGAAGAGGGAGAGAGAGAGGGAGAGACAGAGAGAGACAGAGAGAAAGAAGAGGGAGAGAGAGAGAGAGAAAAGAGAGAGAGGGAGAGACAGAGAAAAGAGAGAGACAGAGAGAGAGGGAGAGAGAGAGAAGAGATAGAGGAGAGGGAGAGACCGAGAGAGAGAGAAAAGAGAGAGAAGAAAGAGAGGGAGAGACAGAGAGAGATGAGACGGAGAGAGAGAGAAAAGAGAGGGAGAGACAGAGAGAGAGAGAAGAGAGAGAGACAGAGAGAAGAGAGAGAGGGAGAGACAGAGAGAAGAGGGAGAGGGAGAGACAGAGAGAGAGAGAGTGAGACAGGGAGAGAAATAGAGAGAGAGAGAGACAGGGAGAGAGAGGGAGAGACAGAGAGAGAGAGACAGGGAGAGAGAGGGAGAGACAGAGAGGGAGAGAAAGACAGACAGGGAGAGAGAATCCATCCATTCAAATAGCTACAACTTCTCTCATTCATTTGTGTGTCTCAGTTTCGTACATGTTTTACCTTCTTCCACTGAGCCATAGCTGCTCAAAGCTTTTGTTTGCAGAGCACCCGAAGGACAGTGGGTGGCGCTAAAACAGGAAAGGAAACCATTATTTGAGTGTTGCAACAACGGGATCCGTAAATCCAGAAAAGAATAACCACAACAATTTAAGACCGTAAGACCGTTTGACAGAAGAGACCTTATGAACACTCAAGTTACATTAATATTAGATCTCTTTAAGGGACTATACCTCATTTTAAACCTTTTTAGTAAACATGTTGCTGTCAGAGTCAATATCTGACGAAAAAGGTAAAGCTCTTTTTGTCACATAGCGAAATCATATTACGGCGGCTGATTTTCTCACAAATGACTTTTACAACATACTTTTGTGGCTCAAAAAGGATTTTTACCTCACAAAAAGAAAAAAAATGTCCTGTATAGCTCCTTTAAAGGGATTATACAGTGTTCATTTGTTTTTAAATTAAGTATTTTCCTCCCCCGTGTACTAATGTGTAGGATGAGCTTAATATAGAAGCTGCAGTTACACGTATGACCTGAGGTGGCAGGAGAGAGTATAAAATGACCAACTTACATTTAGTCCCTTTAAGTTTCATTTTGTTCATCAAAATAACAACAGAACAGCACGAAACCACAGCGGTTAGTGCACACGCTTCACAGCTAGAAGGTCCTGGGTTCGATTCCCACCTGTATGGGCCCTTCTGTGTGGAGTTTGCATGTTCTCCCTGTGTCTGCGTAGGTTTCCTCTGGGTACTCCGGTTTCCCCTACCACTAAAACATGTACAATAGGTGGCCAGGACTCTGGGGCCAGGACTCCCCTGAAAAAGAGATCCTCGGTGGGACTTTCCTGGTTAAGGGGAGACACTACAGGCAAAACTAAATGTTTTCAGTTTTTTTGGCCAAATTGGTCTCTGAACATATAAGCTTTCACCCGGAAACAGAAAATATCCCTAATCTTCACAATAACATGTTTAAATATTGCGCTGATTCAATGTTCCCCCATAGACTTATATGGGAGAATGCAATTTCAAGGGCCTTTTACTCAAAACACATTTTTCTGTCATTGTGGCGACACTATGTCCACGTCAGTCGGACCTAAAGACTTCACATTTTCCAGCCTTGGACTGAACAATATTTGGAAGATTTTTTCAGAGGGATTTTTTATTATTTAATTCCTAAGCCCCATTTATTGAGTTTTGAATGTCAAAAAATAAGGTGAAAATTACATTTTCACAAAATTTTCCACTAAAAAACAGCTTATTTTA
The DNA here is from genome assembly GCF_951799975.1 of Gobius niger. Taxonomy (NCBI): domain Eukaryota; kingdom Metazoa; phylum Chordata; class Actinopteri; order Gobiiformes; family Gobiidae; genus Gobius; species Gobius niger. The sequence continues at coordinate 16,331,938 of NC_136874.1, forward strand.
AAACTAAACAAGAAATCCAAAATCCCCTCTGAGAAAGTCTTGGTAACTCATTTATCAATAAAATGAAACCATAAATTTGAATGTAGCTCTGTCCATTATCAGTGTTTGGAATAACGCCGTTTAAAAGAACGGCGTTAGGTAACGGCGTTATTTTTTCAGTAACGGAGTAATCTAATTCATTACTCTCCTCGTCGTTACAACGCCGTTATCGTTACTGGGTAAACAAAGTGGCACGTTACAATTGGGCTGAATGAAGCGCCGCGGTGTCAGCATGGGGAGAGCAGTGGAGAGGGTGGGCGGAGTCTGACGGAGCAGAACACGCACATCTGACTGTCCGTGCAGAGTACTGCATCGCGCTCTCTGCTCCATAAACTACTTGTGTCCCCGACCCGCGGCTTGTCATCCCCACAGCGCGGTGCAGCCGCAGGGGAGAATCAAGTTGGTGATCATTGATCAGTAGTGTTGGAACTTATTTTTAACCCAAAGACGCAGTGGACGCGGTGGAGACACGTCTTTCTCCCTCTCTCTCTCAGCGCCTTTCTTCTTCCTCTCTCCCCGCTCTCCGCTCCATAGAACAGTGCAAGGCCACTAACCTTCTGGGGCATGTAAACTTATATTTGCTGTCGATTGTTTCACGGAGAGACATCATGCTTGTGCGTAAAGTCTGCCCTGATCGTTGGCACATGTTACTCTTGTTCCTCCCCATTCTCTTTGAATACGGCCATATTCCTACATTAATAAAACAGCGGCGCAAATACAATACCACTCAGTCACAGGGGCCTCCCCCACTCACCCCCCATTCAGTTCATTCAGTTACTATGAACATCTTTGAACATCTTTGAACACCTGTCTGTTCTAACCATTTCAATTGACTTGTGAAAACAGCAACAACAAAAAAACAAAATTCTTTGACATATAGCAACACAAATAGTTACTTTCCCTGGTAACGAGTTACTTTTATTATAGAGTAATTCAGTTACTAACTCAGTTACTTTTTGGAACAAGTAGTGAGTAACTATAACTAATTACTTTTTAAAAGTAACGTTCCCAACACTGTCCATTATTCAGATTTCGTCGCGGATAAGATGAGAAATTTGGGGCATTTTTAGGCATAAAACACCTTGTTCTTATATGAAAAGATAAAATGACAGAAAACGTGCAATGTATTTTTTTCTTACATTTATGCCAGTGATCGACAGCAAAACTTTCAAATTGATATCTGTGAATATAGATTTTTTCCCTATTTACCTGCAGTGTCTCGCCTAAAGGTAAAAAAAAATCCATTTCAAACCCAGCAGGATCGGTGGCTTAGACCACATACATTCAACTCATTATAACTCATTATCTTACAACAATACACATAAAATGTAAACACTGAGCCAGAGATGACATACCTGGTTACAGTAGGAGCAATAGTACATGCAGTACACTTCCAAAGGAGCACAGATACTGCTACACCTCCCTGTTAGCTCCCAGGCTGTCATCAATCACAGCCACTCACCTACACTGCCAACAGCTAAGAACCCCGAACCACCACATATACAAGTCAACACAGCTCACTATGAATGATAATGTAATGATTACTATACTACTACTACTACTACTACTGCCAAACGATCCTATCTCCACCTCACTTATCTGTTTTAGATGGTGGACAAACTTCACACCTCATAGTTTTTACCATCTACTTCATTTGAACCACTTACTCCCCGGCTGGCAAACACGCGCTCGAGCTAATTGATTAAGTATTGGTTGGTGCTTGTTGGGACTGTACTTCCCTCGGCGTGGAGCGACAGGCGGGCGCTGCTGCGTGAGCCGGAGCTTATCATTTGGAATGGCCTCATTAGCGATAGGGATTAATATGCGGCAGGTTCATTACAGAGACGAGCGCGGGAAAAAGGGAGGCGCAGCCAGAATCGAAACAAGCCGGAGGGCGAGCTGCTCCGTGAGCTAACGGCTTCTCAAAGCTACACAGCGCTTCGGTTAGATTTCATTTACAGTCGCATGTTGCCATCATCACGAGTCGAACCTTTAAAACAGGGGTAGGCAACGTCAGGCCCGGGGAACAAATCCGGCCCTCCAGCATAGAACCTTTGGCCCTCAAGATGATTTTGAGGAATATTATTATACAAATCAGAAGTACTTTAATCGTTTTAGAGTTTAATCTTAACCTCTAACCACCCGCCTAAACCAAATGCATTCTGTCCTGTGTAACACCTCATTTGAAAGCTAAGACCCACAAAACTGATCTTTTTCCTCACGTTGTTGCTGTGTTGTGTCACCTTTTGTATGTTTTTTTTTTCTTTCTTTTTCATTTTTGTGACATTTTTGTTGAATTTTTGTCACTTTTTGGTTGAGTTTTTTGTCACTTTTTGTTGAATTTTTTGTCACTTTTTGTTGAATTTTTGTCACTTTTTGGTTGAGTTTTTTGTCACTTTTTGTAGAATTTTTAGTCACTTTTTGTTGAGTTTTTTGTCACTTTTTGGTTGACTTTTTTGTCACTTTTTGTTGAATTTTTGTCATTTCTTGTTGAGTTTTTGTCACATTTTTGTCACATTTTTGTTGAATTTTTATCACATTTTTGTTGAATTTTTATCACATTTTTGTTGAATTTTTATCACATTTTTGTTAAATTTTTGTCATTTTTTGTTGAATTTTTGTCACATTTTTGTTGATTTTTTGTCACATTTTTGTTGAATTTTTGTCACGTTTGTTGCGTTTACATCCTTGTTTTCTTCTCATTTTTGTGGCTATTTTGGTCCTTTTTTCCCAAGAAGCTTTTTGATTAGGGTAAAGCCAAACTGGAGAAAATGGGATCCGTTCAGGTGGGAGTTAAGAGGTTAAATGAGGCGTTACACCTATAGGCTGTAAGCTCCAGTTGAGAAGCCTTTAGATTTAGGTAAAGCTGAACTGGAGAAGATGTGCTTGTTTAAGGCAGGGGGTTAAGTACTGTAAAAATGTGAGAAACTCTGTCAATTACTTCAAACTTTCCAAACAGGAAACACCAAATTAGGTCATAAATGATGCACAGCACTGGCAATTGTAGAAAATGGTGCTTTACTTTTGGCTAAAATTGTCAGGTTCGGCCCTTGGTCCTTTTACAATAAAGAAAATCGGCCTCCACCAAGCAAACTTGCCTTTTGATGTCACTTGTATTACAAAACAAGTAGCAGCTTCCCTCCCTCTTGGTACAGCTGCATTTTAGCCTTTTTTTGCAAACTGCATTTGTCGTGTCTATGTTCCACATTGTTACTAGATGCTTTTGTACATCTTTGCTGTGTTTTTGTGAGGTCCAGCAGTTTGTTTGTTTTTTACTGCAGAGAGTCCGTACTGGCCATGAAGGAAACAGCTTTTTAAAAAGTAAACAGTGGGAGCAGGACAGGACACCACACTCTGAAACAGGGACAAACACTGTTTCAAAGGAGTACTCCGGTTTCTTCCACCTCCAAAATCATGCTGCTCAGGTCGGCCCACAGCGGCTCAGGACTAACCCAACACCTGATCTGCGCAATTTTCAATGTACAACTATATGTCATGTTAGGTCCTCCTGAAGTAAGTGCCAGATACAGCACTTACTTATTGTCATCTAACCGCTGTAGTTAAAGTTGCTCGCGCTGTAGCGGCAGTCAGAGCTCTTATGCCAAACCAGATGTGCGTCAGTGTCCACCATGATAAGAAGCGTCAGAATTGGTCTGTCAGTTAGGAAGTAGTTAGGAAAAGGAGCCTCAACGCTAACTATCATAGCCACTTTAGCATAAGGACCTCTGGTGCTAACTCACCAGTGATTAGGAGCTATGTGCCATCCCATAAGCCACTGTGCCGATCCCCCCACCTCCCTCGCCCCCACCCTCGAGTGATTCATGCGCAACCACAGTGTGGATTGACAGGAGCACATTTAATACAAAAAATATATAGGACAAGATTCTGCACAAGCCAAACTGTATAAAAGTGACAAAATACATGTTGTGGTCACCACAGCTCAGTCACAAGCAGCTTTTGCTCTCATTTAGTAGAAACTTCATTCACATGGCTCATTTGCATAATGTAGTTTTATGGAACAGCTGTTGAGATAAAATAACACTAGAGGGAAATGTATGGCTCATCTGGATTTTTTTTCTCTCCTTAAATGTCTTTATTTGGGCACTCTGTTGTTGCATATGCACTACAGTAGGTGGCGACATGCACTTTTGTTTGCCTGCCAATGACCTTAAAGGGACTGTACGGAGTTTAATAATGTAAAAATTATGTATTTGGTCCGGACCTGTTCACCACAACTGCCTCTTAAATCCTGCACTGTCACTCAAAAAGTTGTTATTTCGGGTCTGAAGTGCCGTCATGCACGAGCTGAATATAAAGACTGCGGTTACACATATGACCTGAGGTGGCAGTGGTGAGCATAAAATGGCCAACTTGCATCTAGCCCCTTTAAAGAAGAAGAACAGCTGTTGGTGATGTCACTTCCCCTGAGTAAGGACGGTCGAATTGAGCAAATGCTGCAGAAGCAAAAGTTCACTAACTGCACAGAGATCTAACAGTCGACCCCATGAAAGGTCAAGGGTCAGTTGCTAGTGTACGTACTTTGATGGTTTCGGACACAGCCCCGGTCTCTGCATCTGCCCTAAAAACCTGAACTGGACTCAGATTGGACTGAGCAGGCGTAGTATGTTAAAAAACACGGACCGTATTCCTAAGAATATATTGTTAGTGAAAGATTAGCAGAATAGATTTGGTAAAGACGCCGCCTAATAAAAGGTTATGGTCCAGTCAGGGCTGGGAGCCAAAATAATGGTAGGAGAAACTCTGCTGTCTCAAAACAACACGAAGCGCCGCTCAAATCTATTTCTCTAACAGTACAAAGCCAGTCAGACATGTTTATCTTCTCTTCAGCCGTACGGAAAACTCTGTTACTCTATTCACTTTTTCTTTTTTAGATGTGTTGCTGCAATTTAACTGAAAACCATATCTGCCCCGTTATGGTTTGGGGATGTGCATTGTCCAACCTCGTTCTCACAATGCAGTTATAAAATCTCTCTCTCTCTGATCCAAGAGAGCAGTGGCATAAATATTCTCCTTGTTAGCTTAGCCCCTCATAATAAAACCTCTTCACATTTCTCAGAGCGGCTGGTGGTCTCACACACACTTGTCCTGTGCCAGTAGCATGCTGAGGTGCATTAAATATTAACGGCAGAGCGGTGGTGTGCTTTCGTTTATTAAATATTTCACTAGCCACAGTTGGACGGGCAGTTTGAGTGAAAAAGTTCAGCCGAGTATTGTTCCTTCACACGGGCTTTACAAATGCCCCTCTGGTTTTTCATTCCCTTTTGTTTTTGGCGACTCCGCGGCTAACCTTACTCGCGCCATTACTTTGTTGTTTCACGCTGTTTTTTTACACGTGTTTGTTTTGGAGCAAGCTGTTTGTGAATAAAGAGGTTTCAACAGAGAAGTCATTTTTTTAAAAGCAATCAGTAAAACGTGATGCAATTCTGCTTGGAAATACCAAAACTGTTGCACAGACTTGGACCTGGGCTCAGGTTTGGGAGCTCAGAGTTTTGACTTGCACCGTGGGCAGAAGCGTCTCTTCAGGATTGTTACACATGTCATGTTAGGTCCTCCTGAAGCAGCCTGAGGCAGGGAAAAACGCGTGAGCATGGCATCTGAAACTGGTGCTACTGATTCTTATTAGCATGACTCCAATACTTACAGTGACATGTAGGGGGCGGCAAAGGGGTGGGAAATGCCAGATACATTGCCAGAAATCCATCCACCCACCCATCCATCCATCCATCCATCCATCCATCTTCTTCCACTTGACTGTTTCCAGATTGTGGGGGCAGCTGTTGGAGCTGCCCAAATCCCATGGCACCAGCCCCTCATGGCTCCTCCTGCAGGTGGTGGGTTCACGGGCGGACGGCCTCACGATTTAACGGGCCTGTTGGTCTCTCATAAGGGGCTTCTGAACCGCTCTTTGTCTGTGTTAGGACCTGTTTGCCCTGGGAGACCCTACCAGGGGCACAAAGCCCCCAACAACAGAGCTCCTAAGATCATTCGGACGCTCAAACCCCTCCACCACGTTAAGGTGGCAGTTCCAGGAGGGGATTTCCAGAAATGTTAAAAAAAAAAATTCAATGGCAGCTTTAGCTCGGAAATTTGGGGAATTTTCAAAAATGAAAAACTTTTTGTCTATCTAGCGCCGATAAAAGCCGATATCTCCGGGACTGAAAGTGAGACTTCCTGTTTTTTGCATTGGAAAGAGTGAAGTCAGGACTTTAACATGAGTCCCCCAACTTCCTATTCCTCAGGGGAACAGAAACATTGCGATGGAAACTGGTTAGCTCTAAGTTTGTTAAACACAAGTTTCACTAAACCTCAGTCGATGTGGACATGCTGTGTGTCATTTAGAAGAACAGAACCTGGAGAATTCAATCGCTGAGTTAGATTTAACCACCGCAATAGTACTTTTGATCACCATGCACGCTGACCAACACTGTACGAGGAGGGGGCGGGGCCTGTGTCTGACACAGAGCATTAAACAGAACAGACCTATAGACTTTTAAAACAATATAATATTGTACTGCACACATTTAATGAATATGTCACATAGAAAACAAACATTGAATGAGTCTGTTCCATTTCCAAAAGTTCTTCTTTTTGGTCTCAGTCCTCTTCAAACCCTGGTGTCACACATTACATGAATGATTTCTGTGAGACTTTTTCTATGCTGTGATAGATATTTCAGTGTATAGCCGTCAAATCAAATGTTAATGCTTCAGTTTAGATCAGTTTCAGTTGTGTTGATTCCCTGTTTATTCCCATTCATTTCCATATTCCCATAAAATAATGTTAATTCATGGAAAATATCCTATGTTGAAAATTTCCAGAATTGTGTAAACCTATGTACTGCAGTTCTTGAAACCCTCATTGCACCTTGGTAAAATGAGTTTTTTGGAGGATAGCTTATCTTTTGTGTTGGACAGATTTAACCCTCGTGACAGTCCATGTTGTACACATTCTCTTTCTGTGCATTTGTTTAAATACATATCCTGTGTTCTCACAGTGATGCCCTGAGGTGCATTTAGGCCCCCTTGCTTATTATGATGCATAGCATTAAGGCTGCTAATTGGTCCACACAGTAGGAGACAACCACTAACTCTTTCTTTCATTCTATTTGAAAATGAATCTTTAGTGCTGCATTTGCTGACTGCAAACAGCAACCACCCACCACCAAGATTTGTATGCAAGAGATGTATCCCCCAAGCTGTGAAAGGAAAAAGGATCAGATGTCTGGCAGAGACAATTTATTTTCATTACTTTTTTGCTTACATTATACAAGGCTTTCCACACCTGTTGCAAAGAGACAAACATCCATATATTTCCACAGCAGAACCTCCATAGTGACTGACAACTGTTGCCATCGTCTAATTCACTCGCATTTAAACCTAATTCCGCAAACACGGAATACCCAGTGGCCTTTTGCGTAATCCCCCTTTAATCCCAATTCTGCATGTGTACTGCATCGATAAAAGACGCCAACTCGCGCTTGATGCATAATTTCCGCACTCGTGCAGACCGCCTCTGGCCTCTCAGTTTGTGAATGGTAGAAGTGATTAGTGGTGACCTTTACTTCTGTAGCGGCGGCAATAACAAGTCCGGAGCCATTTGCACACTTTTCAATGGACATTCAACATTTTGTCAGGAGGCTATTAAGAACCTTTGTAGTCATCAGATTTTGGTGGGACAAGATAGACGTCAAAGATGACTATGTTTACATGGAGATTAAGCTCATTTCCTAAATAGCCGCCATATTGGTAGAAGTTGGACAGTTGAGAGTTTCTGAATCGTGTTGTCTGGACATGAAAGCAGACACTGAATTGGCCCACTTAAACTCATCAGTCAAGGAGTTCCACAAATCAGGGGTTCTGACCGCAAAGGCCCGGTCTTGACAAGGTTAGACGGCGGGACAATGTGAAGGTGTTGATTATCAGAGGAACGCAGAGGCCGGCCCACGACTTAGGGAGTGAGCATGTCCCGGATGTGGAGAGAGTGAGGCTTTTCAGGGCTTTAAAAATCCTAAGTAAAATTTTCAAATCAATTCTAAATGTTACTGGCAGCCAGTGCAGGGAGGCTAAGATTGGAGTCCTCGTATCTATTTGTGCCAGTCAAGAGCCTGGCTGCAGAGTTTTGGACCATTTGGAGGCGATTCAAGGCTTTTTTTTACTGAGTAGAGGCCATTACACTGACCTAATATCGTGAAGATGAGGGCATGCATTACTTTTTCGAAGGTCGGAACGGAAAAGGAAATACAAAACTGTTGCAATATTTCGGATTCGGATGAAACGGGATTGAGCTACTTCAGTGATCAGCTGGTCAAAGTTGAAGTTGGAGTCAAAATCGATTCCCAAGATACGAGCGAAGGGTTTAATTCGGGTGGAAAAGTTACCAAGGTTACCAAGGTTGTCTGTTTTGAAGCAGTGGCATGAGAGTAAAACCAGTGGTACACAGCAATTTCATTTTTTGATTCATTCAACTGAAGAAAGTTTTGGCACAGCTCTTAATTTCAGAGAAATAATAAAAAACGATTAAGATTGAGATGAGATTTGAACAGCGTCAGTGAGGGGAAAGATACAGCTGAGTTTCACCTGCGTTCATAATTGAGTATTATGCTTCTGAATGATTTCGATGACTCGTTCGATTCCTACCTGGACAGGCCTTTCTGTGCGTAGGTTTCCAGTGGGTACTCTGGTTTCCCCTACCACTAAAAACATATACAACAGGATCTCCTCTGGGGCCAGGACTCCCCCAAAAAAGGTGACTATGGTTAAATAGGTCAAATAAAATAAAAAATATTGAGAATAAAGCAGGGCCCAGAATAGAACTCTGGGGCACACCTCACACAATGGAGGCAGAGGAGGAGGAGAAATCCTTAAGTACAACGGAGAAGGATCTGAAGGAGAGATGTGATCAAAACCCAGATGCAGCCGAGCCAGAGATGCCAGCATATTTATCAAGGCAATCCAGCAGAATACTATGGTCAACTGTATCGAGTACTGACCTGAGATCTGCTTAAGGTTTAGGTGCTTTAGTTGTCATTAGTCTTGCATTTGACCCATCCTTCAACGCCTCTGGGATGACCCGTAAGGGGCAGTTGGCGACCACAGTGCAGCGCCCGGGGTGAAGGAAACCGGAGCACCCAGAGGAGCACCCAGAAACCTAGGCAAAGCAAGGCATGGCAGAGCTGTTGTAAATTCTATTGTGCGAGTGACAGGAAGCCATTGCAGAGACCGGAGCACTGGACTAATATGGTTGTATGTTGTAGTCTAACCTGCTGGAGACCAATGCATGGATAAGTCTCTTTAAGTCTGGTTTTGACACTATTCCTCTGATCTTAGCCATGTTTTTCAGATGGTAAAAAGCTGCTGATGTTTTTGCTTTGATGTGGCTCTTTAAGTTCACGTCTGAGTCCATGATTACTCCTAGATTTCAAACCTGATTTTTGGGGGGGGTTTGGAGAGAGAGACTCAAGGTGACTGATAACACTTTGTCTCTGTGTCTGTGGGCCAAAAACAATGATCTCAGTTTTGTCTGAGTTTAGTTGGAGAAAGTGTAGATCTGAGTGTCATCTGCATGGTTGTGGTACCAATGGAAGCATGTACAAGTTGAATAAGAGGGGGCCCAAGATTGACCCCTGGGGGCCTCCACAGGTCACGGCAAATCTGTCTGAGACACAGTTGCCAGTTTCGACAAAGTCCATCCTGTCCTCGAGATAGGACTTGAACCAGTTTAGAGCAGCACCAGAGATTCCCACCCTGGTTCCCACCCACGCAGACATGGGGAGAACAAGCAAACTCCACGTAGAAAGGCCCCGTCCTGGGACCTTCTAGCTGTGAAGCACGAGCGCTAACACTCACCATTGTGCTACGGTGCCGCCCAAGGATCAAGGCGAGATCAAAGAGGATTAAAACAGAACCGAGTCCGGAGTCAGCTGAGAGAAGTAAGTCATCTTTTTAAGTGCAATTTCTGTGCTGTGATTACTGTGGAAGCCAGATTGAAATCTCTCAAACGTCTTATTGAGATTCATGTGATAACAAGTCTCCAAGAGTGATTCCTAGTCTTTTAGGAACATCAGTAAAGCGAGTTTCTGTATTTACCAAACTAAACTTTCACGACACATTCCGAAGTACTTCCTCCATCTTATCGGCTCCATCTCATCGTTCCGCTCGCCCCACAGCAGCAATGTGCCCAACGCGGCTAATCTCCTGCAAATAAATAATGAGCCAGTGGCAGCGGAAACATTTTATTTTTGAACAAATAATGGGGAACCTGCCTCTCCATTAAATTCCACACCCCAATTTGAATGCTTTATTTATATGGAAATAAACAGCCATTCGCCCAAGTTGGCAAACGAGAGAATGATGAAAGACTCGCGCAGCCGAGTTTCCGTCGCTCCAGCGCAGACATAATAGCGCTCCCTCCAACTTTGACCCAGGAATCCATCCCGTAGTAATAATCTCGCTCCTAACTGTTTTAATAGTCTCATTTGCATACAGAAATGACTAAATACAGTATCTAAAAATAGCTTTCCATTGGCTGTGTTAAATTAAATTGGATTTTCCCGTCCACACGCGGACATGGCCGATAACTTTCTGCTGTTTTTTTTTTTTTCACTCAACTACCCAGCATGCTTTTCTTCTTGGTTTCTCATAAAATAGCAGCTGATGATGAAGTCGGGGGCCACAGTTTGACAAGATGCAATAAAGTACAGTATATACGGTGCCTCTCGTAAGTATTCATACACCTTGAGCTTTTGCACATTTTGTCATGTTTACAACCTTAAACATAAATATTTTATTTTTATTTTTTTACTGAACGTTCACACACAAGTAACAGACAGCTGTGAAGTGAAAGCAAAATGATACATGATTCTGTTATTTTTCAAAAAATAGAAAAGTGAAAAGTGGGGCGTGCATAAGTATTCATACAGCATTTTCTGAGTGCATTAAATTGCCTTTATAACATTCCTAATGACTCCAGAATGTTCACACCTTGGCCTGGTTAAATAGAGGCCACCTGTGTGTAATCTACTCTCAGTATAATTTCAGCTGTTCTTTTAGGCCCTCAGAGCTATGGTCGGAGTGTATTGGCCACTAAACAACATCATGAAGGTCAAGGAGCACCAGAGAGGTCAGGGATAAAGCTGTGGAGAAGTTTAAAGCAGCATTAAGTTATACAAAGATTTCCCAAGATTTAAACATCTCCCGGAGCAACGTAAACTAACAAACTGAACAAGGACAACACTGGTAAGAAATACAACCAAGTGCCCCAAGATCACTCTGGAGGAGCTGTGAAGTCCTGCCGCTGAGCTGGGGGAATCTGTACATGGGACAACTATAAGTCATACTCTACACAAATCTGGCCTTCATGGGCGAGTGGAAGAAGAAAGCCATTATTGAAAGGGGGCCATAAGAAATCCCGTTTGACGTTTGCTAGAAGTCATATGGAGGACACAGCTCCATGTGGAAGAAGGAGCTTTGGTCAGATGAGACAAAAATTGAACTTTTTGGCCCAAATGCAAAACGTTATGTATGGAGCAAACCTAACACTGCTCATCGTCCTGAGTGCACCATCCCCAGTGTCAAATATACGGGGGGGGAACATCATGCTGTGGGGCTGCTTTTCCTCAGTGGGGACTGGGGAGACTGTAAGAATAGTTGTGAAGATGGATGAAGCCAAATACAGAGACAATTTGGAGGAAAACCTGCTGGAGTCAGAAAGAGAACTGAGGCTGAGGCGGAGATTCACCTTCCAGCAGGACAATGACCCTAAACACAAAGCTAAATCTACAATGGAATAGTTCAATAAAAACATATTAATGTGTTAGAATGGCCCAGTCAAAGTCCTGACCTAAATCCTATTGAAAATCTGTGGAAAGGTCTGAAAACTGCTGTTCACAAACGCTCTCCTTCTAATGTGACAGAGCTTGAGTTGTTTTTTAAAGATGAATGGGCTAAAATGTCAGTCTCTACATGTGCAAATCTTGTAGAGTCAAACCCCAAAACCCCACAAAGTAGTCATTCATGCTTTATGAATACTTATGCACGCGCCACTTTTCACTTTTCTATTTTTTGAAAAATAACAGAATCAAGTATCATTTTGCTTTCACTTCACAGCTGTCTGTAACTTGTGTGTGAACGTTCAGTAAAAAAATCAAAATAAAATCTTTATGTTTCGGGTTGTAAACATGACAAAATGTGCAAACGTTCAAGGTGTATGAATACTTTCGAGAGGCACTGTATATATTTGAACCCTCTTCTGCCACAACCCAAGCAGAGGTGCTTCTTTGAAGGGCAACTTAAGAACATTCCAGCTTTTTACTGCTGATCAACTGTATATCTGATGATTTTAGAGAATTATCTGCTGTTTTATCATTTGGCGATGAGTTGCAGATGAGGACATAGCATCTGGACGAACACAGATACTTACTATTATTGGGATCTGTATTGATTAATGTTTGATGACCCTCTTCAAATCCCTTGTAAAACTCTTTGTACGCTTCGTTGATGGGATTTGAACGCTGTAAAAGTGAACACAACCAGTGGCTTTAGTTCTCTCTGAGAGCTTCCCCAGGCTCTTATCTGTGTGTGCGCACGTTTGTTCCGGCAAACACGCCATGAATTATAGAAACAAACACTTTGCATGTTTAACTTTGTGAGGGGAAATGGATTTCCAGCTGTTTCGAGGGAAGTCACAAAGATCTCCGGCAAACAAAACCATTAGAAAAAAAAAGGCCCGGGCCTGGCAAACAACAAACAATCTCGCCGGCCGGCACAATTGCTTGTCTTTTACTCGCGCCGCGCAATTTATTTGGGCAACGTGGAAGATAAAGTGAGATCCCGGGCGTTTGGCATGACAAAGGAGGGCAGCGGCGGGCGATGTGCAGTTCATTACCGGCAGCGGAGAGAAGTTTAGAGGCAGAAGACGGGGGGATTCACAACTTTCACATCGCACAAATCGGCTCCAAAACGCTAACACTGTGACAAATGCAATATCCATACACATAACAGGGATTTCTCTGCAATCACACAGTAAACACATTTCAAAGCATGGCGTGTCAAATGTGCTGGAACAAAATGGAGGACACTGACCAAAACAGAGAAGACAATTGTTAAAAAGCCATTGTTCTTTTTGAGTCAAACTGAAGATACTGTATCCACAAACACATTTGTTTAGTTGAGTTGTTTAGCTCAGTCTGAAGTTACCATCATTGGACTGGATTCTGACATCAGAGAAGAGCCATATTAAGACTGAGCCAAGCTGTAAAGAAATAAACAGAAATTCAACAGCTCGAAACTAAATTAAGACGAGATAATTTCCCTATTGACTGGTTTTGGATTACACGACAACATCCTGATTGTAATATAGCAAAGTTAATGTTCTTCTTTGATTTTCCTGTTGGATTTTATGATGAAAACTGCTTCTTTCTTCATCAACAAATTCTTGACTCATAGCCAGGTTAGGGTTAGAGCTAGGGTTAGTAAATATGCATATTCAAATCCCAAAGCGTATGGACTGGAGAGTTTACAGCCTGCAGTCAGATCCATAAATATTGGGACAAATCGACTCAATTCTTCTTTGGAACATTATAGAAAAGTAAGAACACACCAGTTAGCTCAAATGTCCCAGAAGACCACAGACGACAAATGTGGTGGATGACAGATAATTCTTTCCCTGGTGAAGACAAACCCCTTCACAACAATAGGTCAGATCGAAAACACTGTCCAGGAGGTGGTGTGTGTGAGTCAAAGTCAACAATCAAGAGAAGACTTCACCAGAGAGAATACAGACCATTAACCACAAGGTGTGAACCACTGGTGAGCCTCAAACAGGAAGCTGATTAGAGTTTGACAAAAAGCATCTAAAAAATATAAATATAAAGGATCTGCTCATGATTGAAAACATCCACCTCATCAGTGAAACATGGTGGTGCAGCATCATGGCATGGGCTTGTCTGGGCCAATGGAACTGGTTCTCTTGTATTTATTGATGATGTGACTGTTGACAAAAGCAGCAGGGTGAATTCTGAAGTGTTTCAGACAATATTTATGTTCTCATGTTCCGCCAAATGCTTGGACGCCGCTTCACAGTGCAGATGAACAATGACCCAAAGCTACTGCAGAAGCCACTAAAGAGCTTTTTAAGGCAAAGAAGTGAAATGTTATTCAATGGCCAAGTCAATCACCTGAGATGAATGTAATTGAGCAGCATTTCACCTGCTGAAGACCAAAGTGAAGGGAAACTGTCCGAAGAACAAGCAGGAACTGAAGACATATACAGCAGAGGCCTGGCAGAGCATCAGGGATGAAACCCAGAGTCTGTGACGTCTGTGCCTTCTGACTTCAGGCTGTCATTGACTGCAAAGGATTTGCAACCAAATATTAAAAAGGAAAAGTTTGATTTATAATTGTTACTTTGTCCCATTACTTTGGTCCCTTATGGGAGGCTCACATACAAACACTTGGAATTCCTACAGCGTTCATCTGATTTGGATGTAAATAGCCTCAAATTAAAGCTGAAAGTCTGCAGAATTGAGTCGATGTCCCAATAGTTATGGACCTGAATGTATATGCCAGTGTGATCCCTCATTTGAAAGCTAAGCTATCTGTATGAAACACTGAGTGAAACACTATTTACATGGTATTTTCCGTTCCTAACTAATCATAACCCTAATCCCTGACCCTAACCCAAGCCCCCGATCAGGGGGGACGGCAAGCAACAGGTTAAAGCCACTTATGCAGTTGGGAATGCGTCATACTTGGGGGTGTGATCTGGCAAGTTTATCAAAATTTAACAGATTGTCTAAAAAGGGCAACTCTCCAGCAAAATCAATTTAGTCCATCATTTTGGTATTTTTGATAAAGTTATAGAGTAAAAACTGTTGAGCAATATCATAATTTAAGTTTCAATCAAATTTAATTTGATTTTGGCACAATTCATTTAATGCTTTTTAATGCCCTGTGGAAAACCTGTGTTTATGTACAATTTTCTGTCATTGGACCATTTTGTTCCTCTGCAATGCCTCTATAATATAATAACAGTTCAATAGGTACTGTATTTCCTCACATAATTTGATAAAGCTGTGATCTCAGAGTCAGTTGAGCTTTCAAATGGCGACTCAAGTCCAGTTGTCGTCGCAACAGTTTTTACTCAGTATGATGCATCTTCCACACTAATACAGTGTTAGCTCACCAATCCAGATGCATTAATATCCCTCACCTCTTGTAATAATACAGTTTGACATTTGAAAGCCTAAATCCAGCTGGTGCATGCACAGACCTAAATCTGACTGCTCCTTGTGAGGCGGAGGTGTTTGCATTGAGTCTTCTGATGCTGCTCCATGGAAACCCTTTTTTCCCTTTCTTTTATCACGCTTGTTTTGCTCCGCCGCTCCACTTAAGGTTCGAAGCGTGCCTTTGAGTCTGACGTGGACTGTATGTTCTGCAAATGGCTTTTTGAAGACGATTTTTGTTTGCGACGCGCCTCGTGATGATTACAGCCATAATCCGCTGTTTGTAATCTGTCAGCGATGATGGAATTACACTTAATGGAAGTGGCAGTATCTCCAAGAAACGCTTTGCATTGCTCTGAAATGACACTATTGTCACGCAGGTTTCTCGTTTTTTCTCCCTCAAACTACCATCATGTTTCTTCAACTGGAATTGGAAAGATAAAAACAGCATTCAGGAGTATGGTTAGGTTTTCTCGTATTAAAATCAGCTTTCTGTTCAATAGACAGCTTGAAATGTTGCCTCAAATCTGAATATTTTTGATACAATTACATCTATAATTGGAAAGCGTTAATGAAAGATAAAACGATATCTCATCAGGTGAAGCCTCTGGTGGATCAAACTGTTTTCAATTCTGTGTTTTCCAATTAAAAAGCATTAGATCACAATGAAAAAGCAATTCCGCACTATTTGCAGCTAATTCAATTGTGAGGGGGTTTTCGCGAGTGCGGCTCATTTACACTCCTGTCCCCTCAAGGCTGCAGATAATGCACTGGTTCAGAGTCCGACGGCACCAAAAGATGAAGTGTTTACAGATGCAAAAGTGCTGCAGTTTAGTCAAGTCTGGAGGTTATATTTACACGCTTTAATAAGGTTATGTTTTATGTACGGCGCCAGTGCTCGCCAGGTCAATATGATTCAAATGACTCTTTTTTTCCCTTTTATTCCTGTCTTAAAGCGCAGATGACACAGAAGACTCACAGAATAGCTTTTTTTTTTTTTGGTGTGACATTTTTTCTGACGTTTATAGGTTCACTTCCTTATTGGACACTGACAGGAAGTGACATAGTAAGAGGCAAACACTTTTAAACTGTGCCGATTTTATAGATAGAGTCGGCGTCGCTATTGCTACTGTTTTTAGCCGTTTTATAAATAAAGTCAAGTCTAAATCGGGTCCATATGGATGCAGGTTGTTCAGTAGAAGCAAAAAAAGGCAGTTGTAGCAAGCGTTAGCATGTAGCATGATGCTAACATGAGGCATCACGTTAACATTCTCTATTATTTCTGTAATTATGGGCTGTTGAACCACTTTGCTCCTCTCCATGTCTTTGTATCTTTATTGGGTAGGAAACTATATCTATAATTCAGCATTTGTTAAAGTAGTTTTGGAGAAATTATGGCAATGGCAATGGCAACTTTATTTATAATGCACTTTAAAACAACTGAGTCAGTGCTACAAAGGTCAAACATAACATGAAATACAATACAAAAGGTGCATCGAATACAAATGGATAAAATCTGGTAAAATGTCAAAAAACTCAAGCTGTGTTAAAAGCCAAAGTGAACAAGTGCGTTTTAAGAACAGCTTTAAAAACAGACACAGAAGAAGCCTGTCTTATGTGCAAGGGCAACTCGTTCCATAATTTTGGTGCAGCCACCGCAAAAGCCCGATCCCCTCTGAGCTTTGGTTCGGTCTTTGGGACGCTGAGGAGGAGCTGATCAGCCGACCTGAGAGACCGCGAAGGCTTGTACGGGTGTAAGAGCTCAGAGAGGTACAGTGGGCGACACCGTTAAGACATTTAAAAAACAAACAGAAGCAGTTTAAAATGGATCCTAAAGTGCACAGGCAGCCAGTGAAGTGAGGATAAATGTGGTCAAATTTTCGCGTGCCAGTTAGAAGACGCGCCGCTGCATTTTGTACGAGCTGCAGTCGAGAGACACAGGACTGACTTACCCCAAAATAAAGCGAGTTACAGTAATCCAGCCGAGTGGTCACAAAGGCGTGGATTACCGTCTCAAAGTGCTGTCGTGCCAAAAGGTGCTTGACTTTAGCGAGCTGCCTCAAATGAAAGAAGCTCGACCTCACAACTGAGCGGATCTGACTCTCCAGTTTAAAACATGGATCCATTTTAAAACCCAGGTTGAGCATTTCCCCTTTACAATAAACATTCAGGTTTTCCAAGTCAACAGGGTTAAAATTGGAACTTGACTTCCGTTTTAGAGTCATTAAAGTGCAAAGAGTTCAGGGCCATCCAGGCTTTGACATCATTTAGACGTGCTTGAAGCAAACTTATAGAGAAGCCATCTTTTTTCTTAAGCGGTACATAAATTTGGCAGTCATCTGCATAACAGTGAAAGGACATACCATGTTTCCTGAGGATTGAGCCCAGGGGCAACAGGTACAATGAAAAAAGAACAGGGCCTAAAATAGACCCTTGTGGCACACCGTAACGCAGAGGGGCATGTGTCGACTCGTGATCCGCCAGACGGACACTGAAAGTTCTGTCCGTGAGGTACGACCTGAACCAGTTTAACGCAACACCCTTTAAGCCAACCCAGTTTTCCAGACGTTTTAAATGATGGAAAGTTTAGATTTGTCTCCTCTTGGTTTTCCCCCTCAACTGCGTCAAAACATGACCATATAAGGGCAACTTTTTCTAATTATTCAAAAACTGCTATAACAAATTTTGAATTGAATAAAGTTTTCTACTAAATCAAGATACAAAGACATGGGGGGGAGCAAAGTGGTTCAACCACCCATAATTACATGAATAACAGAGAATGTTAATCTCTCATTATCATTAGCATCTAGCATGATGCTTCATGTTAGCATCATTCTAGATGCTAATGATAGCTAGTGCCAGCTACAACTGCTGTTTTTTTGTTTCTACTGAACAACGACTTGAGTTAGACTTGACTTTACTTAAAGAAGTAAGCTCATATTCCACTAGAAAACGGCTAAAAAGAGTGAAGAATGTTTTTTCCATCATACTTCCTTCCCCCTCGGTGAGGCCACGCCCCCTATGTCCATGGGAAAACTGCTATAGAACTTTACCTCTATCTATTACTACGTTCATGTGGTCCTCTGGAACTGGGGAAAATGTTTGCACATGAACACACACCAGTGGGGACAGTGACGTCACATGTCGGGAAAACCAGCTCCCCAGTGAAACACAAATAAAAACAACTTTTCTTACTGACATTTCTTCATTAAATTGCTAAATAAAATGATGTATTGTCGAAAACATTAAAACCTGTCATATACAGTTTGTCTAATTGTTACCGTCTGCTGCAAGGTCAAGGGTCATGTTTGATGCACTGTTTTTTCAACCAGATAATGGAGAATTTGAGTGGCGTGAATCCACCTTGACCTTCTCTTTATTTGTAGATTAACAGTTAGCTCGACTTTAAAAAGTTTCAAAAGGGAAACTTGTCAAAATGCTCAATTAATGATGATCAAACGTCGTCAATCTGAAATGTTAAAATCTGAAGCTAATACATAAATAAAACAACAACAATGCTAACAAACTGCCTTTGTTACTTTGTAATATTCCGAGCAATCTTTTAAACTCCTGCAGCATTTATTAACATCCCTTTGTGTCCTTTCATCTCCTCTGAATGGCGTCGTCAACGCGCCGCACAAAGCAAAGTCTTGATTACTCACCAGAAAAAACAGATTAATTTATCAAACACATCGCATTTGAGTGAGTTACAAAGAAATGCATTTTGCTAACCCTGGGTACAACCGGACACTTTCTATTTAAATGTAAATCTGGGCTCGAGGAAGATGCAAAAGACTACAAGGGCAATCTATATGGTGAGTGCATTTGACTAAAGAGCAAGGAGCGCTCCGTTCCGCCCACTCCTCCTGCCGCACACTGATAACGCACCACTCACGTCTATTTTAACGACATAATGGTGCCACTCGGGACGGCGTAATGGCAAATCCTCCCATGTCACTGCAGAAAAATTAAAAACCTCTCCAGTTGAGGTTTGTTTACAGAGCGCCAATTGTTGATTGACAAATTAATTTCAGACAACGCTAACACAATGTGATTCTGTCATGTGAGGAAACTTGCCAATGTGGTCAAGGAGGAGGAAGACCCTGAAAATCCCATTTAGACCAAGTTACAAATGTACTGAAATTTGAAAAATGGAGGGCCGTCCTGAACCAGTGACGAGGACCCTCCCTCCACTTTTGGGCACACTGTGTTGAACCTCGGTCGAACCACAGGGCTTTGCACACCTTGGTCCATATTTGTGTGTAGTGTCAGTGCAATGTGTGATCGAGCCCAGATAGCCTGGTTGGTCAGGTTGCTGCGCTGTGTGTGTATGAATTGCAGGCCATTAAGACTTGTGTTTAAATAATTATGGCTAACATGTGTTTATAAAATAAATGACAATTGCTTCACTGATTTATTTTGCTAATAAAATGCACTCAGGAAAAGTGCATATTTTAATTGCAAATGTTTTGTTTCAATCACAGACAGTTATAATGACACTTTGTCCTAGATGTCACTGTGGGGTGATTGTTTCGAACAGGGACAGAACGAAACGATGATTACTCAGGACAGAAGGACAGAAAAAACAAGACAAAACTGGGTCTAAACCTGGACAATATCACAGATTAAACCAAGTCTAAACTCAGAAGCAGCAGATGGTTGTCGTCGCCTTTTAAAGACACATGAATGAATTGTGAGAAAATCGAAATCATAATTTAAACTTTCCTTTAAAAGGAAAATGGTGATATGAAAAATCTTAGGCCACTGGACTAGATGCCTTTCAGTCATGTGACTTTTGTTGATATGGTGGCCATTTTGAATACCAAAGTAGAATTATGCAGTACTACAACATGCAACAGTATCTCTACTCAGAATGAAAATGAAAGACAACCGATTGACAGTGGCATCTTTATGTACTCGTAATCATTGCTCAAGAAGATAACAGTTAAAACACGGCCCCAGAGACGCACAATGTGAAGAAACCAGTGAGTCAGTGTTTAAGCTGCTCAAGATGTTAGCATGCTAACGGTTAGCATCTAGCTTCAAGAGCTCCGCTCTGACCTCTCCAAGAGAAAGCCCTAAAACCACAAACATCTAGCCTTGGGTACAACATGTGGCAACATTTCCTCAGTGTTCATAGATGTGAGCCACACATTTGTTTATCCTGTTGAAGCCATTGATTGAATCAACTATGGTTGACAGTTGCTAACTGGTGACATGCTAACGTCTTGAGCAGCTTAAACACTGACTCAGACTATTGACATGACAAACTGTAAAAATCACAGAGAAAGGTTTTCTGTTTTCTCTTTGATGTGTTCATTTAGTTTTCAGAGTGAAGCAGATCTATAGTAGATCCTACTGTAGCTGGTTATATCACATAAACATGCGACTCTGGCGCCGTGTTTTAACTGTTATCTTCTTGAGCAATAATTGAGTCCATAAAAATGTCTTTCATTTTCATCTTGAGTAGAAATATTGTTACATGTTGTAGTACTGCATAGTTCTACTTTGGTATTCAAAATGGCCACCGGAACTATGCGCGATGTCATTGGAAATGCATGTATTAGCAGATAATGCCACTGTTAAAACACCATGGAATTTGTGAAATCCAGTCAACAATCACAATAAACTGTTACAAAGGTAAAGCAGTGTAAGAGGCGGAGCCAGTACCTTTGTACACTGAGACTTGGATGTTGCGTGGTCATTTGTGGGGTTGCGGACAAAAACAACGTTTGGGAACCCCTGCTGTAAAAGATGGCTGTTGCAGTGCGCGGTGGAAACCAGTGGAGTGTGGGAGCGTGTGTGTGTGTTTCATTTGCTCGGGCCGATGGTATCTGTCCCACAAACACATCGACACCGTCCCAGGTCGAGGCAGGACAATCACTGGCCTTTATCGCAGATCTGCTCGGATCGGGCGAACTGACTGGGGAGAGCTGTTCACCCCACTCTGGTAAACAAGGGAGGTCAGACAGGAATGTTGTAGGAGTGCAAGCATTCAGCAGTTTATCCAGACTGCATCAAGCATGGGCTTTATCGGGAAGATTGGCCTTGATAGGAAAACCCCGGACGAATGAGAGCTTAAACTAATACAAACACTCATCCACCCTAATGAGTTGTATCACTTTTGTTAGCACGGTTGGCCCCATTTTCAAACTGACATTCTTCCTCAGTGGAGCAAAGGCCTTGGAGTTCTTCAGAGAGTCGCAAGCTCATCTATCTCCCTTTGTCTCATTGTGTCTGACTCTTTCTATTCGTCCGGGCTCAGTCGATGCAAAGATAGGCACCTTGTTTTTTTGAGTAATGATTCATCTCACCCGCAGTCTGCCAAACAGCACCGACTTCCATCCACATTTCTCCTGCTATAGGCGAGCCCAGAACAAACATGTCAAGTTGGTTTTCACTATGATTCTCAGCGCACACTTATCTTTGTCTCGAATCTTTGTCGTCATGGCAGTAATTATAAACTGTGTACCTGGGCCGTGGCAATTATCAGGGAGATTGTAAGATTTCGATGCCACACGAAAAGTCAGCTTTGTAGATTACTCACGTGGCAGAGTGGCTGGCCATTTTCCAGGAAGGGTTGAATTTTGTGGACTGGTTTGTCTGTTCATTATTCAAATAAATGAATACATGAAATGAAAGCTCCTTTCTCCTTCTGCCGACGTCATGAGGTGGTCCTTGAGAAACCTTTTGCAGATAGGAACTTTTCAGTCAGGACAACATGAACTTTACTAACCCAATATAATAAATTAGCCAAGAGCCTGCGCCACCCCGTGCGCCGCCACAAGATCTGGCCCTGAAAGTTTCAAACATGAACTACTGTGATAGGAAACTACACAGACAGATGATGAATGAACTGCTCACGCTCTGATCAAATATTCAGCCAAGTCCTGTCCTTTAGTTCATCGATCTTTCAAAGCTGTATTTATGCAAATGATCCATGTGGCTTAAGTTTCATTCTTGTAACATCTAAACAAAAGTGTCTAACATTGCTGTATGAGTTCATAGATTTCCTCTAAAAACACTTTCAGATGCTGCTGTGGCATGTGCATGACCTGCTTTATTCTTTCATAGATTTAGGACATACAGTAGCTCATGTCAAAACTGCCAATCATTTCACACTTGAGTTCGGAAAGGGTGACAGGGTGGCAGGAGGCAGCAGTGGATTGTGGGATTGTTCTCAGCTCCATATGAGGAACATCCCGAGGTTCCTCTGCTAAAGGAGGTATGAAGGCGAGACACGACTGTGAAGGGTGCCCGTGCTGACTCTATAATCCAAATATGGTATTTTTCATTATTTCTGTCGTAAGAAATAAACAAAGAGAAAAAAAAGGGGGAAAAAAGGAAAAAATAATAAAAAGGCTGTGCCCGAGGTGCTTCCAGGTCAGCTGGGGCCAAAACAAACACATCCCTGAGCGTCTGAACAGATCAGTCATGTTTGCGCTGCAGCTGAAGATGGAGCTCGTTACCTGCTCTGGACACACCTGTTCTTGGCCATCATCCGAAGTTGTTTTTTTCTCCAGGATTCAGCGACTATCACCAAAATATTGTTTTTCAGTGACTGTCTCTGATGGATGTTTGGTGAACCTTCGCCAGAATCAAAGTGGATTAACTTTTATAACCAACGCGAGTCCTATAATGTAAACAGCGATGGAGCAGAGGGTGAGTCAATCCAAACGCGGGTTAGCTTGTGTGTTAGCATATTAGCATGTGTGTTAGCCATTTATGAAGCTGCGTTGCAGATGTCAACTCCTTATAACTGCATAGTCACTTATTGCTGTTTATTTATATTACGGTAAAGTTGTATGAGCGGAGAGAGGGGGCGGAGTTAACTGAATCGAAGCGTTGTGTCTTCCGGGTTTGAAAAATACCTCCAGAAAACACTTATATTTATCACAAAAATGAGTGCTCCACAATGGTAGAGGTACAATATATCATATAAATGCCTATACTTAACTTTGGAATGGCTAAAATAGCATGATACAGATCCTTCAAATTAGGTTTTTGCTCCACTTAAGTAGCTCCTACAGACTCCAAACTATCCAATCCAGTCTTGGACTTAACAAGATTTTAAAGACACATTTGGATGCTCCTTGTCATGGCTGACGATGAGGAGATGGAGCTTGCTAAGTTTATTGAGACTTTTTAGATGCGGCCCAAGAATTAAAGGGACTATACGGAGGCTAAAAATGTTAAAATTATGTATTTTCCTTCCCCTACATGTTCCAACAATGTCCTAATGTGTAGAATGAGCTCAGACCTGTTCACCAAAATCCTGCACTGTCACTCAGAAAGGTGCCGTCATGCACGAGCTTAATATAGAAGCTGCAGTTACACGTAAGACCTGAGGTGGCAGTAGTGAGTATAAAATGACCAACTTGCATCTAGCCCCTTTAACACTCCAGGACTAAAGCTGGATCCAGCCCTAAATTTCTGCTAAAACAAGGGCTTTTTCAACACTCTCCCTCGAACAGAATCTTTTCTCGATAAGTGTGTCTTTAACTTGAGCAAATGTAGCAGAATAGTCCTCGGCCCATTAAAGCTTAATGCTCACAGCCCCCATGCATCAGGAGGAGTGCGGTGGGGCAGACCCATGGGGGGGGGGGGGGGGGGGGTTTGGACATTTCCCACAGGGCGCTTTCCTCACTTTGGCATCCCCAAGGTGAACATCCTATTAACCCCCTCAATGTTTGTGCACAGACAGATTGCTCCATTTGAGTGCCAATGGAGCAGAAGGAGAGCCATCCCGGCCCCATCCCGGCCCCATCCTGCTGAGAGACCCGATTTTTCAGTCCCAAGCAGAGCGGCCCGTTGCCGGGTTTGGCAGGGACAAAAACAAGACGGTGGAGTGTTGATCGCTGACATTCTCACCAACATCTTTTGTGGATTTTGAGACGCCGCCATAAAGAAAACGAGGCTCACACAAGAGGCAGTGTAGACAAGGATTTTTATTTAAATCACTCCTGTCTCTCCGGTGTCAGCGGGAAATAGATACTGAAGTACAACTATTCATGTTTGCAGATTATGATACTGAGTAAACTGAGTCAAAATCTCGGTCTTGAAAGTCATTAAAAGGCATTGAATTGGGCTCAAACTGGTATTTAATCTGAAATTCTTGGTAAATTAGTTCTTTTTCTGAAACTCTGAAGAGGCATTAAGAGCGCCCACACCTGCAGCACAGTGGAGGCGTCACAAGAGGAGCTACAGGAAACAACAGGGACAAGCGAGGAGGTATCTGGACAAGACTCATAGCTAAGGTTCATAGCTAAGGTCCAACAGGCTCCTATCCCTACTATTGTTCTGACTAATGTTCGTTCACTGGGGAACAAGACGGATTATATTGGGAAGAGCATAGCAGTCGACTGTGCGGAGGAGGAACTGATCAGTGCAGGACACCACGCTCTGAAACAGGGACAAACCCAGGAGGCGGAGCAACGCAATTTCAACATACATCTGTATAATGACAAATGAAGCACTTACTTAAAGGTACCTGACGTGTTTTTGTAGGAAAACATTGGCCTGGTGAGTGAAGTTTGCATTGTATGATGATTTGTTGCGTTGTTGTGTTTGTTGAGTTTGTTGTGTTTGTTGAGTTTGTTGTGTATGGTCAACCCAAATAGTACAGTGAAAGTACACGATAGTACAGTGTATAGTGCGCGTGCTTCACAGCTGGAAGATCCCGGGTTCCCATCTGCACGGGGCCTTTCTGTGTGGAGTTTGCATGTTCTCCCCGTGTCTGTGTACGTTTCCTCTGGGTACTCCAGTTTCCCCTACCACTAAAAACATGTACAATAGGCCAGGATGAATGAGAGTGTGTTTGAGAGTGCGTATGGGGGACGACGGATGGAAATTAGCCCAAGGCTACAGTCCCGTGTGGCTTGTTTACATGCATTAGACCAGGCCCACCGTAATGTACCCATAGGCCCCGGGGCTTAAAGGGACTATACAGAGTTTAAAAATGTTAAAATGATGTATTTTCCTCCCCTTACATGTTCCAGCCATGTCCTACACTGCAAACAGTAATTAACTAGATCAGTATAAACATCTCAATTTGAGCATAATAATCCATTTTTTTGTTGTTTTGACTAGTTAAGAAGTTGTTGGGCATTTGTCCTAGATTATTTCACTTGTTCTGAGATGTTTCTGACTCGTTTCGATACGTTTCGTCCTTATTTCAGGTCATTTTCTTTGCCAATGGGGTAAGAAAATTGGTCTTGTCTCATTGGCAATTTTACTTTCTTATTTCAAGCGAGATTTACCCTAGAACTGGTCTGAAATGTCCTCAAACAAGCAAAGTAAACTTGGTCCGATCAGGAAAAGTGTCTAAATGAGTGAAAACCGCTCAAAACAAGAAACATTTCCTCAATTCAAGTCATTTAAACCAATGCTTGATATTGACTTTTTGCAGTGTAGAATGAGCCCCGACCTGTTCACCACAACTGCCTCTAAAATCCTGCACTGTCACTCAAAAAGTTGTCACTTCGGGGCCAAAGTGCTGTCAGGCACGAGCTTAATATAGAAGTCGCAGTTACATGTATGACCTGAGGTGGCAGTAGTGAGTATAAAATGGCCAACTAGCCCCTTTAAACAGAATTGTCGTCCCCCACCCCCCTTCAGTGCAAACCCTTACCCTAATGCTAAACTATAACCCCACCCTAACCCTAAATCCCACAAAAACCCTAACCCTGCTACTCCTACATGTATCCCTCTCGCAAAGTGAAGTGATTGACATGAATCAACTAATCACCTTTTCTTTTTTTTGCCCTTAATTCTTATAGGCCCTTGACTATGGTAGGCCCCTGGGCTCCGGCCCCTGCTAGCCCATTGGTTAAGGTGGCTCTGCATGAGACCCATGTATGTTCATTAACATCCTGACCAAACAAACCAATAAATAAATGAATGGTCAATATGTGACTCAAAGAGGTTTAGCTTTTGAGTCACATATTGACTCTGAAGGACGGTCGTGACGGTCACATATTGACTAAAAAGGTTAAACATTAGGTATAGTGTCTTTAACTATAAAATCCACCACTTTTTGCCCCTCTGGTCATCCGGACACCACAGTGTAGCATTACCCCGAGGGCACTTTATATTATAACATATTTTTATAGGGCTTAGTCCATGATCGCAAACTTACATAAAGTACTTCTGGTCATCTTCAGCTTAGGGCCAAATACAGTAAGTGTCCCGATGCCTCGAGTGCTTTTAAGCTGTGGTATTACATAATTAAGCAAAGTTACATCATGTACACGGTGTACTGTATATCTCATTGCACCTTTGCCCCCACACTGAGCGAAAAACTAACTGTAAGCACTAAAGTTGTTGACCTGTTAAAAAAATAAAGTTTGGAGTGCATTGCCATAAGGACTGCTCTGTGCGATTGTGGCCTTGGCTTCCTCCGCCCACGCAGCAGCAGTGTGCTCACCGCAGCTAAACAAAAGTATGTGCTAAATAGACCGCGCCGTGACTACAGGTAACACCGTTTGTTCTGCGTGACGACTTATCTGCCGTCCTCCTCTGAAGTGCGAGAGACCTGCCGCATTATGTACGCCATTTGATCCTAAACGTTGGGCTGTCGTGTTGTTCTAACGCGCCATCAAAAGCTGTCGGCGTCTCCCCTTCATCGCCGGTATAAGGGGAAGACGTCTGGCGTACTTTCTCGGTGAGGCTTTTTTTGGAGGAGCAGGGTGAGGCGCTGATAATGAGAGGGGTAGCTCCGAGTATCTACCTTCTTGTACCTTAGCTGTCTGTCAGGATCCTCGTTATCGCGGGTTTCGTCTGGCGCTCGCCCTTGTTAGGCTTAAGTCCTGTCTATTGTCTTATTACAGTCGGGAAGAAAGAACCCGTGCCGTATTAAAGCAACGGACAGCGTCTATTCATAGCACCAAATTCGGTCGTTGGCCCGCGGGGGGATTAGGATCTGTAGCAGTCTGCTGTTACACTCCAGAGATATGAGCACGGGCTTGATAAAAGTGGCAGCGTCTCGCAATGGGAACATGATGGATCTGGTAGTCCAATGATAATCGACAAATCTGCGGGAAAAAGGTCAAGTTCGCAAGGTCAGGAGTGAATAGTAAGGATGCACCGACACCACTTTTTCTAAAAAACAAATACTCTGACTTGTGTACGTGCCAAAACCGAATACTGATAAGAGTGCAAGGCATTTTCTTCAGACATACTTTTTCAGTGTGTATAGATGGTTTATAGGCACAGCAGAGTTTTTCACAGCTGATTGGTTAGTAATTACATCATTTACATTTACCTGAGAAAAGTACACTTTTAAGAGAATCATCATTTTACATATTCTATTTTATTTTATATGTCATTAAATATATTTTTTGAATATCCTTTCCATCATTGTTTCCCAAGACTTAGTTTGTTTCCGTTTGTTGATTTATAAAGGTCCACACTGAACATCACCGACAGAACAGCCCATGTCTAAAAGTTACTCACGGCCTGTGTTTATAGTATTTTATAAAAAATACTATTTTTATAATAGTATTTAGACGTTACTTATTTCTAATACTGGTCTTTTTTCACATTAGTTTACTACAACTGCATGTGGATTTACAGCCTTTTGATTTAGGGTGACCAGAAGTCCCAGTTTGCCCGGGACAGTCCCAGTTCTGAGTCCTTCGTCCCACATCCCAAAAGATTTCTCCAACACTATTGATTTATCCCAGTTTTACCCTTCTCTGTTCCAGTTGTCCCGGTTTTTGGCCACTGTAGTCCCCAAAATAACAGACTTTGCTTAAAAAACAATGTTTCTCACCCATTTCAATATCAATGACCAAGTAAACCAACGATAAAACCTCAACTTTAGCAGCTTCTCACGACAGGTTGGTGCTGTCATGAGACGCTATGAGACGCTAGCAGTTTTACCATTCATCGTGGGAAAAGAGTCACGATTTGGAGCCCCTGTGACAAATTCCCGGATGTAGTGTCCCAGTTTTTAAATTGGAAAATCCGGTCACCCTATTTTGATTATTTTAGCTGCAGCTAGATTTTTCTCAATATGGACATGCTGTATTTCTTTATTTTGCATGGCTGGGTTAGTTTGACAAATGCAAAATTCCCTAAACAAGAACCATTTTTCATGATATTTCTAGCACCACAGCGTATTCTATGTTATATCTATGGACACATGCTGAGGCTCGTTTGAAAGGGGAGATTCTAAGCTCTACGTAGGTGGAAACAGTTTAATTATTGAGAAATCTGAGCTGAACAGAGGCTAGTTTTGATCAAAATCACTGATTTTTTTCTAGAAACAGAGATAACGGGGGTTTTATGAAAACTCTCCTTTCTGATTTACTCCTCTCTCCTTTCTGGATGGACCAAAACGTTATGTGAAGAGGCAAATGCCCAAATATCTCAGTTTCAAGTCAATTTTCAAGGACAACATTGTTGACATGTTTTGAAACACTGCGTGTTGTCGATCAGTTTTTATCACGTGTGCATTTAAACAGCCTGGTTCTGGATTGAAGACTTTAACAGGATGTTTCTCAGCCGTCCTTGGACTGATTCTAACCATTTAAAAACTCAGAGAAATGTTAAAGTCTCAACTGTTTCAATCTTTCCATGGGTTTACACAACACCACGCCCCCTCAGACTAAAAAATAGAGAAAAGAAATGCAATAATATATGTAAAATGTTCAGATCGTGACTTTTCACAAGTTTTTGATCGTCATTTATTTTACTTCTGTTCATCCCAGAGCTCCCAAAATCACACATTGGGTGTATTACAGTGTCTAGTTTAGTAATAAAACAAAAAAAACAACGACTTTTTCCACTTTTGCCACTCAATGTTTTAAGAATCGTGAGAGCCGTTAGCCACTAGCTAGTTAGCTACATTAGCGGCTTGTCTTGTAAATCCAGCACAGACTCTGATTTAGGGAGTGCAGTCTGTAATAAAGTCAGTTCTATGTGGACATTTTTTTTTCACTGAAGAATTCTCCAGTGTGTTGCTCTTTTCTCTCCTCAGGTGCGCCTGTAGTACCTGTGAGTACGAGTACAAATAGAAAGTAGGGGTGTAACGGTTCACGGGGATGTATTGAACCGTTTCGGTTCGGCCTGTTCGGTTCGGTCCACTTGTGTACCGTTTCGGTGTATTATTTTGACTAAATAATGTACATTTATTATTAGCGTCATATTAAGTGCCGCGGAACAAAGTTACTACGCTAGTTTCCGCACGGACGCTATTGAGTGACGTACATTGAAGCTGCATGAGTAGCTGAGAGAACGGCATCATGGCAACAGCGAAAGAGAAGCCAGAGCTTGAAGACCCTCCACATCATTAAAACTCATGACGGGGACAGACGAGTGGATAAATCCAAAGTTGTTGCCGACATTGTTCCACGGAGATCGGGTTTGGAGCAGGCAACACATCAAACATGTTAACGCATTTAAAACGGCATCATCCGAGTGTGAAAACCACGTCTACTGGAGAAAAGCCGCCTTGTGCAAACACCACTAACGTCGGCATCAAACAACCCCTGTCAAGTAGTTCAGATCGGGCAAAAGCAATCACACATGGTATAGGTGTTTTCATCGCTACGGATTTGCGCCATATTCAGCTGTTGAAGGCGCTGGCTTTAAGTATTTGATTAAAAGTCCTGAGCGTCGCTACAATATCCCATCACGTCTGCACTTCAGCCAGAAAGTTATACCAGCACTTTATGAAAAATCTCAAACTGATTTGGTCAACAAGCTATGCGTTTGAGTGCGCTTACTGTATGACTTACCTACAGTATATAAATTATTATTTTAAATGTTACAAAATGTGTATTTCATTATAAAAGTGCAATTTATTTAAAATATCACCCAAATGGGTCGCTTTTATTTATTTTATGCAAGAATTCTATTGTGTATTGGCAACTTTTCAAAAGAAACATTTTGTTAGTTCCTGTTTATTTGTACCGAAAATTAACCGAACCGAGCCCTCCAAAACTGTGAACTGAACCGAATTCAATGTTAGCGACCGTTACACCCCTAATAGAAAGTGATCAGATTCACATACTCAGCCAAAACATTATGATAACATGTGGGTTTTGCTCTTGACCCCCTTTAACTCATGCACAGTGGAGGTTTTGGAGACATTATAGTAACCTGTACGTGCACTGCTGACTAGATGCGGTACCTAAATTAAAACCCACTTTAAAGAACCCCTAATAACATTGCACATTTGCTTTCCTTGTTAACTGTCCTCGTTCTGTAAGTACAAAGCCCGTTTAAATATGTAACATTTTTCAAAGGCGCCTTGATGTGGAAAGCGCTGTAATTAAACAAAAGCGGGCAGGCACGGCGGAGCCTTACCTCCATATCTCCCCTGCGCTCGCCGTTCCCTTGGGTTATCACAAACACGCCAGTCGCCGCTCGCCGCTCTCCACGCACACGCAGAGCGCAGGTGTGTGGGCTCCATCGGAATAAGCAGATCTCATATTGTTGTCTGTGGATTTGTGCAGGAAGTATGACAGCAGTGGAGGAGGTGGCATTGACTTTGACAACTAATTTCAATTTAGTTTCAGTCATTCCTTTGATGAAAATGTTTGTGTGAGTTTTGGACATTTGACATTTAGTCAATCAGAAAGTGTTAGAATGGTGTAATGCGGGTTACACGGCTTTTAGGAAATGTGCAAAAGGCTAGACTTGCTCTGCGAGGTCGGGGACGTGAATTAAATAAAAGGGCAGAAATAGAATTCAAATGTTTCATCCGGAGCTTTGATCGTGTTTCCATTTTTCTCGTTTTTTTTAAACAGACGCATTCAGAGATTTAATCAGTGCGCTAGTTTCTGACATAAAAAATACAACATCCACAAGAATTATTATAGTCAACCAAACGAACCCGGGGGGGGGGGGGGGGGGGGGAGCAGACGAGAACAGCCGGCGCGTAGCCCTATAGTGCTTCCAGTCCAATTAAGAAAGGCATTAATTACTCGGCACCATATCATTTGCCCTGTCACACTCCCGGTCCTGTCTTGTCACAAACAATTATGGCGCCAAAGATGGAGGGTAATTAAATTAAAGGCAGGGACGTCTCGCTTGTTGTGGAGACATTCCGTCAGCCTGTAGGAGGAGGCCAGAGGGGTTATGGACGTGTGTGGGCTCCTCCGGTACAAGGGGTGATTTAAGGTCAGTCAAAAGCTCTGCCCTTTTAGATTAAAAAACACAATTTTTCTTTTTTCTCCTGTGGTAGGTTATTAAAGGGCCTTCCAAAGTCAACTACACATCTGGCAAAATGATATATTAATTTTTTTAAAGGGGGGGTATTATGCAAAATCGACTTTTTCAAGCTTTACATCATGTTATGATGTCATTCCCTCATTAAAAACATGCCTGAAGTGTTGCCTTAGCACATTCACGTATTTTCGAGTAGTCTGTAAAAACTCTGGTGGCGGCCATTTTAGGGATAAAACGCCTGATTCCTTCAGGAAACGCCCTCGACCTCCAGGATACGCCTCCGACCTTTCGTCACCAGCCGAGTAACCAACCACTGCTCCTCAGCAGAACCCCCTCCCCGCAGTGTCTAGCCCTAAGATGTAAACAGAGTCATCATGGAGGATTAGCTTCATGTGTTGTGAACCGGAGCCACAGCAGACTTTTACAAAGACACACATCAGTGTTTCTGTTACCGAAACACCCAGGATTAAAACCGGTGACAAGAACGCTTATTTCAGTGTCTGGTTCTGCGCTGGGCCTTGATGATGCACAGAGCCTCCGGAGAAAGCTAATGCTAAGCTAAACCTCGAGTCATCACGTGGAAACGAGAAATATGCACAAATAAAGTCAATAAAACCACCACACACATAAAGAACCGTTTAACAATGATCACACACGGAGCCTGGCTTGTTGATTTGGAAGTTTATTGCTCACATTTCATCTACAATGGGTCATAGACGAGTGGCTTTCTCCCGGAGCTAACAAGCTAGCCGCGACAAGCTAACAGGAAAATTCACTGAATACAAGCAGCATATTATGCATTGAAAACGTCACTAAAACAGGCAACTGCTTGAAGCAGCCTTTATCAATCAATCAATCAAATTTTATTTATATAGCGCCCAACAACAACCAGAAGGTGCCCAGAGCGCTTTTCAGGATAAAAACAAGAATCATAGTAGACAACAATAAATACAAAAACACATAAAAACAGCAGTCGAGTCAGTGGCTATGTATCGAAAGCTTTTCTGAAAAGATGTGTCTTCAACTGTGATTTAAAAACACTCAGCTCTGTGATGTTTCGAAGCTGGACCGGAAGTGCGTTCCACAGCTTTGGGCCTTGCACTGCAAATGACCGGCCTCCAAACTTTTTGTATTTGAACTTGGGAGTGACCAGGGAGGTGTGTTCAGAGGAGCGCAGAGTTCTGGCTGGTTCGTAGACCGTTACTAATTCGGCAAGGTAGGCCGGGGCCAGACCATTGATGGCCTTGAAAACAAACATCAGGACCTTAAAGTCCACCCTAAACGCCACCGGGAGCCAATGGAGAGAGCGGAGGACTGGGCTGATGTGTGAGCGTCTGGAGGTGTTGGAGAGGAGACGAGCTGCTGCGTTTTGTACCAGTTGAAGCCGATTGAGGAGTGATTGGTTCAGTCCAGTGTAGAGGGCGTTACAGTAGTCTATCCTCGAGCTGATGAAGGCATGGATGGCCTTTTCCAGGTCAGCTCGGGACAAGAAAGACTTGATCTTACTCAGTAGCCTTAGCTGGTAAAAGCTCGCTTTCACAACTGCACTTATCTGTTTATCAAAGATCATGCCACTGTCAAAAATAACACCCAGGTTACGGATGGCGGGGGCAAACTGAGGTGTAGGAGGACCAAAACTGGGGGAACTGTGAGGTGAGTCCGGGGTGAACAGGATGTACTCAGTCTTTCCTTCATTCAGGTGAAGGAAATTCTGGGAGAGCCATTGTTTGATGGTGTGAAGGCAGTTGTAGAGAGGGTCCAATGCAGCACTGTTGCTCAGAGTCACAGACGGAGCCTGGCTTGTTGATTGTGTAGTTTATTGCTCACATTTCATCTACAGTGAGTCGTAGCCGAGTGGTTTTCTCCCGGAGCTAAGGCACTATTAGCCGCGACAAGCTAACAACCTTCACCTTCACAACATTCATTGAAAACAGGCAGCATATTATGCACAAATAACGTCAATAAAGCAGCAACTACTCGAAGCAGCCTTTACGATGATCACACAATGAGCCTGGCTTTACACATTTGTGGTTTATTGCAGACTTTTCATCAACAATGAGCTGTATTCGATTATAACAAGCTAACGGGTAACCTCGAAAAAACATTGTCCACCTGCACAGATAATGTCCGTCTTTGAATCGTATGGGCTACTGCAGATCCTGGTGTCGTCCATGGGGGTATAGTTAGAGATCCATAGGGCATGGCAGGAGCAAAGAGAGAGCCTCCAAACAGCAGTTATTTTTCAGGAAGAGCCCCTTCCAAGCGTCCGGTGTGGAAGGTTCGTCTCCAAATAATATCCTTTGTGGCCATTTTTCACAAAGTGATAAACAGTAGGTCCTTTCCAACAATAAAAAATAAAATGCACCGATTGTAGTTTCAATACTGTGGAGAAAGTGTTGTGATGCCACAGACAGTGTGTGGAAGGGGCGTGTCGGAAAGGGTCAGAGGTTCTTAAAGAGACAGAGGCCTATTTCAAGCCATTTGCTACCGCCATTTTGAAAGAGCAATTTTATACAAGGCAGTTATTCTAATTTACTGCATTTACAGACCAACAGAAGGTTCCGTCATCATTGTAGTGTGATATAGACTGGTGCTATGTGGCTGAAAAAAGCATAATACCCCCTCTTTAAGAAATAAGACTCATTCTTAGGGCCGGGACTTTTTTTCTATTAATTACGATTAATTGATTAAATGAGGTTTAATGTGGTATTATTGTATTATTTGTAATGAAGCACACTTTTTTTTAAGCGACACATACACATTTTCCCTTTCCTTTTTTCCTGCGAGGCGTTGCTCGGTTCCTCTGAAAATCCGACCTCTCTCGTGTGGGTGTCACCCTTGTTAACTGAGTAGCAAGAAAAACAAAGAATCTATAAATCTAGTATCCAAAAAAGCTTCAATATTCTAACCTACTCAATATGGGTTCTATAGGGTCATGAGGAGACTGGCAGTGATCACTCAATTATGAGCTTAGAGATCCCTCCAACCACATTTGAGACATGGACAACGACACAAGAAAGAATGGAATATTGTATTCAAGTAGTAGGTAGATTGCCTCAAAAAAACAAAACATGGGACAAAAATGTTTGTGAATCCGTTCAAATGTGTTCCATTCACCTCAATAGTTGGACTTCTCAATTGTTTCCATACCGTCCCTTTAAGTGTCCACAAGTGCACCGAATAAAACTGTCCATGTCAGCTGCACCTAGTGCTCACTAGTTAGTTGGGAATTCGAAGTTAGTTGTTCAGTTTTTGTGTGGTGTCAGGCCTGACCCCCCCCCCCCCCCCCCCCCCCCCCCCCCCCCCCCCCAAAAGTATCAACATAAAGTGTCTGAGATCTCAGTGAAATGGATAAACAAACAAAAAAATCCTCAAAACTGCAGGAAATCCTTTTTGTCCTACCACCCCTCAAGGAACCAGGTGGTCTTCGGATTTGGACATCTCACGTGGCATCCAGTCCTTAGATGGCACCTTAGCAGATCCTCATAAAAAAACAGCCTGCACACAAAATGTGCTGTCCAATTACTCAATTTATAACATATAAATTTGAAAACCCCTAAATCAAAGATTCATATATCACATTTGTACCAAAAAATACATCAAATGTCCATTTCAGCAATTCTTTGTCATATCTAAACAGTTCTTATTGGCCAATAAACTACATATTAATATACATTAACACAACATTTCAGTGTAAATCAAATGACTTGTAAAAGATCTAACGCACAAACTGATGAACTCATGATGCGTTAACAACACCACCATACACATGGAGGGCTAGCTTAAACCTCACATGTAAGTGCATTAGCTTAGGAGGCACATGTGGCTGCGCTAGAGCAACCACAGCTAACCAGTCATTAGCAGCTTATAACAATCACATTGTTCACAAAATAACATATCCTGACTGGTTTTATAGCTCTATCGTACTTCGAATCACATTTCACAATCGCAAATGACTCAGCAGGATTTTCCTCAACAAAAACACATATTCAAAATCCACTGCTCCACAGGTTACAGGACTCCACAACACACTCTCTCTGCAGACACATGCCCTGGAAAAAGCTACCTCGCTCTGAGCAGGGAGATGCCATGAGCAGCACTGTGGTGCATTCACGGTACATGGGAAAAAACATTACGCAACCAATTCGACGTAAAATAAAAATAAAATAATAGTTGGACAATAAAATAACATAATATAACCATGGGTTACATGGGCATAGTAAGTAAGTAAGTAAGTGCTTTATTTGTCATTGTACAACCATGTCCCTGTTTCAGAGCGTGGTGTCCTGCACTGGTCAACTCCTCCACCTCCTTCCTCTTCCTCCTGCGCAGCTCCCTCCGCTCCACAACAGTCTTTCACCATCTTCTGGGAAGAGCGTAGCAGTCAATCTGTTTTATTCTCTAGTGAACGTCCATTAGTCAGAACAATAGTCGGGACAGAAGGCATGTGTGGCTTAGCTGTGAGTCTTGCCCGGATACCTCCTTGTTCGTCCCTTCCTTGTTTCCTGTTGCTCCTCTTGTGACGCCTCCACTGTGCTGCAGGTGTGGGGGCTCTTGGTGCCTCTTCAGTGTTTCAGGAGAAGAAATGTGTCGGTCTCAAAAGAGAACTCCAATGTGTTGCCAAAAAAACATATTTTTGTCATGTTTTCCATTCGCTCACAAGAACCACAACCTCAGGTATGATATGATGAAAATATGTTTATTTAAGAACGTAGCGTCGTCGTTTTGGGGCTTCAGATGGGGAAGCTCACGGGCTCTCGTCCCCTACCTGTAGAAATAGCAGAAAAATATTAGAAGGGAGGGAGGGTGGGGCCGGAAACTCCGAACGAGAGGACGAGGTTAGTAATCGGGGGGCTTAAATAGGCCGGCGGGCGGAAGAGGCGTATAGGAGGTGTGGTCCGGCTCTCGAACCTCGATAAATATAAATACTTATCTCCATTTCGCTCACAAGAACCACAACCTCAGGTATGATATGATGAAAATATGTTTATTTAAGAACGTAGCGTCGTCGTTTTGGGGCTTCAGATGGGGAAGCTCACGGGCTCTCGTCCCCAAAGAAGTCTATGAGAGAAGCGTGGAATGAGCTTCCTGTAGATCGCGAAGGTTGTGGCGTGTGTAGACCTCGTATGCTGTGGATGACCAACGGCCTAAGATCTTGATTAGGCGGTCGGGCACGCCTCGGCAGGCAGCGGACGTTGCAGCTCCGACTCGAAATGAGTGCCCCGAGAAAAATTCAGGACATATGTTAGATTTTTGCAGTATGAACCTAAATAAGGGGATGAACCACGATCTAGTCGCAGGAAGGCCTAATTCGGTTATGAAAAGTGGATCCTGTGGAGAAGCGCCGCTCAGCACTCGATATTGGACGTAGTTCACGAGGGGCTCGAACGGGCTTAGGTAAGAATTAAGCTTGAAAAGGAAAATAGGGACGGAAATGCCGCTCCTGTTGGTCTTGCTTTGTTTGAGGTGGAAAACCAAGCAATTGTCGGAAACAACCTGGAGATCACCCACGTGAGGAAGCCTAGCCGAGCTGTGCGCGAGGGAAGGCGGGGCAAACTCGGAGCAACGAAGAAAGCCGAAGAAAGCCAGCAAGAACATGGACTCGAGCGTGCGTGATATGTGCGGGGGCAGCACGTTAGAGCGGATAGAAGCCAAGCATCGCCCAAGCAGGTCCGACGTGAGAGGGAGTTGGCGGCGGGTAGCTTGTGGAGCTTGCCGCTGTAAACCTTTAAGGACCTGACTCACCTGGTAGAGGATAGGTGCAGAAAGAGGCATACCGGTTAGTGCTTTAGCGAAAAAGCCGATTCCACTAAGGTATGCCTTAATAGTGCCAATGGAGAGTGATTGATATGAAAAAGCGTGGGAGACGAAACTTGTAAGAGTGAGGACGTCTAAGGAGGGGAAAGGCAACCCATAGTGCTCGTGGAAGGAGCGAAATTTACCCCAGGCGGTTCGATAAGCTGCCTGAGTCCGGGGTGCCAGACTATCGAGGATGGCGGACTGGGAGATCCTCAGAAGGTCGGCTAGGGCTGGTCTCACAAGACGAGGATCGTAGCAGAGAATGGTGGCACTGGAGTCGGAAGAGGCTCTGCATTGGGGGCCAGCATCCTGAAGGTCTGAAATTTAAAACGAGAGAGGGAGTCGGCTATGCTGTTGTGGTGACCCGGAACGTGCTTTGCTCTGAGGATAAACTGATTAGATATGGAGTGCCAAACTAAGCGACGCAAGAACGGCATGATAGACAGAGCGTTGCTCCTGCCCTTGTTGATGATGTCCACTGCCGCGATGTTGTCCGAATGAACGAAGATGCATCTGGAAGTCCACTCTTGGCCCCATAGCAATGCCGCGACTACGATTGGAAAAATCTCGAACAGAGCGGAAGAAGACTGCCCGGACTGCCGGATGAATTGGAGGAACTCGCTAGGCCATGGAGCTGCGAACCATCTGCCCCGGTAGAAACCCCCAAAACCGGCTGAAGGGGCAGCGTCGGTAAACAACCGGACGTCGGCGGGGTCGGATACCATGTCCCTGTAAAAGAGGGAAATGCCGTTCCAGCGGCTGAGAAGGAACTGCCAAAAACGCAATTCAGCCCTGACAGACTGCGAGAGAAAAACCTTACTGTGGAGCGAGGGAGACGACGTGGCAAGGACCAGGAGATGCGAAACGAAAGCGCGACCCTGGGGAATAATTCGCATGGCGAAATTCAAGTGACCCAAAAGGGACAAAAGCTGCCTTTTAGAACACGAGGGGGCGACGAGGAAATTGCGCAGCAGGAGCGCGATGCGATCCCGCTTCTCGATCGGAAGCGAAGCCTGGAACGCAACGGTATCGAGGGTAATGCCCAGGAACTCCAAGGAGGTGGAGGGACCCAGCGTCTTTTCCTCCGAAAGAGGGACGCCGAGCGAGGCAAACACGCGCTTGAGAACGGCCAGGTCTCGGGCCGGGGGGGAAGAGCTGGGCGAGACGAGCAGGAAATCGTCCAAGAGGTGAACCAAGAAGGGAACTCCGTGCTTGTTAAGAAGGATCCAGCAAAGTGCCTCAGACAGGCAGTCAAACAGCTTAGGGCTGCTTTTGCAGCCAAAGGTCAACCTGACCGCGAAGTAGTAAGCACCTCGCCAGCAAACGCCTGTTGGGTAAGGAGTTTTTCACTCCTTCTCCTGTGTTGTCCACTTCCTAATTAATTACCCAAACGTCGGACAACACCAAGCGTGTTCAACACTGGAAGAAGAGTTATTGACAAACAACGCTACACTACCAGCTAATAACACATACCAGCACAGATGACCCAGGATTCAGAAGATTAAATCACAAAGGTTTATTTCCCTAACAGGTCATCTAATACAGAGCTCTGCTTCCCTAGTTCCCTAACATCGAGTCTACCAGCTGTCCATTTCCATAGGAGACTGGATTTTTTACTAGGAAGCAGAGTATTTGTATCACATTAAACATTGGAATATTCATGAGCCTAAAACTAAATCTCATTGGTTCCATTGGCTCCAGTGCTTCTGCTGCATCACATAGTTCCGCCCTGCGACCCCCAATTTTATGTCTTCAATGGAATGTGGCAACTGATAGGATCCTTCTGGAGGAAGGCAGTTGTTTATCTTACTTTTGGGGCACGGGGGTTTTGTGCTCACACACTTTGGTGCTCTGGTACTTTTCCGCTGTAACAGAGAACTGAGAATACTTCGCATACATTTTGTTAAGTCAAACTAAACAGTAATAAGAATAAAAAACAGTATAAAACCTTGTATATATTTTATAATTCTTCATTCCCCCTTCTGATCTCGATAGAGATCAACTAAAACACTAAATCCCTTAATTAATAAATGTAAAACCTTGATTGAACAGTGATTCACCGTTTCTCTGAGTATAAAAACCACCACCAGGTCTCCATCTTCATCTGAGCATATTCAATCAGTTCCTGAGGAGTTTCAAAATCATCTTTTTTCTCCCAGACGTAGTCTCCACTCACCAACCTTTCCCAACGAAAGGTCAGCGATGGAGTACCAAGGTCAACAGTACACTTTATTTTTTCTGTGCCTCGCGCACCATCACGTATTGCTATAAAAATAAACATTCCTGCAACACAAAGCACAACAAAACAAAACAAAACAAAACAACACTCTTAAATGTTTGGTTAGATAAAATCTCCTCCACATTTTCCATCATAGCCTTCGTCTGGGTCCAATCGATTTTAAACGCCATTCTGGCTCTTTCAGTATACAGATCTTAGACGCCCCCTTCAGGCGTCTCTGTAAAACCCATCTCCAGATCCTCAGGGGAATCACTACTGACAACAAAGATCCCTCCTGAAGGGGCTAAAGCCCTGGTTATCATGCTGCGAATGAGAGATACAACACAACAAAACAAAACACAACATAACAGTAACACAACACCTATTATAATACTCACTTTTTGAAGGATGTGGATCCAGGAACCGGACTCTAGCCAATTCAACCAAGTCCATTGTGGATTTTGGTCCTTGAGTCTACTCACCTTATCTCTAATTGCGGTCCAATTTATTGGATTTACCCAGTTTGAAAGGTTATCATAGTTAGCATACTCCTTGCAACCTGGGTGTGTGTATTTTCCTTTTTTATTCCAAGTTTCAATCGCTTCTTCTGTATAATGGGTAACCCATTATAAGTGTGGCGGTTGGATACTGCTCCTCGCCTTTTAACCAGTATCATTCCGATTTGATTACAATAAATGACTACATTTCCACCTTGTTTTTAGCCTACTTTTTTACACATGTTATACAGTACTTGTTTTAATTCTTTCACTGATTGACCTTCAACCATTTTATCACAATTGTTTTGATCTTCTAATTTTAAAGCCATTAATATTAGTAATATGCAGAGAGCTAGTATTACAGCCCACACCCCGTATGGGCACCTAAGTGGGCCTAGCTTTTGTAGCCATGACTTTAGAGAGGAGCTTTTGTCCTTCTTTATCTCTAGTTCAAGTTTATGGGTTTGTGGGTTTGCTTGCCCACCCCCTTCAGTGGGGCTCCCAGACCCACTTTCACCATCATTAGGCAAAGTGTGGGACCAGTGGTAGCCGGTCTTGTCCGAGCAAGGTTTCAGATGTGTCCAATGAAACCAGCTGTCTTTTCCCTGCACTTTAACTGCTGTAGCAGTCCTCTGAGTCACTTCAAAAGGTCCTAAGTAACGGGGAGAGTTCCATAATTCTGTTAAGGCCTGTTCTATGCCCTGTCTCTGTTTATCATGGCGAAATGGCCTCTGGGGACATACACATGTGCACCAGGGAGCACCGTTAGAACCACTGGATCAACTTTATTACAATGTCCAATGTCAGCGGGCCCTTCCGCCCACAGCTCTCCTGAGAACCCAGCCAGCCTTTGAGCAGTCCCCTCATGATCTGTAAGTTCACGGCCGTGTGACCGTGAGAGAAATTCCTCGTCTGCTACAACTGCATCAGTACAAGAACCAATGTCAACTTTATAAGCTTTTTCAAATGGACTATACATTATACCAAGAAGTCCGGTCTGTTCCCATTCCAGGGTGTGGTTCAATTTATAAGTCAGAGGCCCTAGTTCGCGCTCTTCATGACCAGAGCCTAAGAATAGAGAGATATGTGGGTCAGTAAGCGAGTCTCTTTTATAAAAAGGTTTCACAATTTCAGGCAGGACAACTGGGGCAACAACTCCCGTTTTGTGGACATAGAAATGGGTGGCTGTTATCGTATATGCGTTTCCCTTTAACTCTTTTTCAAAATCTAACTGATATTGAGGGTCTAATGCTCTATTATATAAAAGAGTGCAATGCAGTGGGTCTTTGGGAGGGGCTTATGGGTGCAGCATCGAGAACCATGGTTTCCATTCTTCTGTGGGGTATCGGGTTCAAGGAGGAGCCAGTAGATTGAAACACCAGGATATTCAGGGTCCTTTCGAAAAACATAAAGTCCATGAGAGGTTGAAGGTGTGCAGGTGATTTTCTGTCCATTAGACCATGTGACCTGCATTGCGTCCGGGGAGCATTAGATGGAAGCTCCCGTAGCTTGTAAAATGTCTCTTCAATTTCTTTGTCATCCGTAGAGGGGTCACTTTTCCAGTGAGCCCTGAAAGGTTGATGTGTTTATCACTTAGCATGTGCGGGGCAGCCTTCCTCATCGTAGAATGCGTAGCACCCGTATCCACGAGCATCATCAACTTTTCCCCACCAACCTCTACAGGAACAAACGGTTCTGGGGTGGGGCCAGGACTCACCGGGCACCCCTAGCAGTGGTCATCCCTGTCGTAGGGAAAA
The DNA here is from genome assembly GCF_951799975.1 of Gobius niger. NCBI lineage: Eukaryota > Metazoa > Chordata > Actinopteri > Gobiiformes > Gobiidae > Gobius > Gobius niger. Next base: position 16,373,665 of record NC_136874.1, read on the forward strand.
CTTCCTTGAGTGTCGTACACAGGGTAGTTATTTCCTCCACCCCCACGCCTCCACGGTGCAGGGCCAGGCCCTCCCGCTGGATTTCTCAGAGGAGACCCACCTCGTCCTCCTGGATTAGCTTGGGCTGGGGGTTAGGAACAGTCTCTAGCCCAGTGATCTGTGGCTCCACAATTGTAACATCCTGACTGAGGGCACTGTTTGGCCCAATGGTCGGTTCCTCCACATTGGAAACATGACTTGTCTCTGTTATTTTGTTGCTGCCGTCCCCCATAGCCCTGCCCGCCGAACCCTCTGCCTCTAAACTGTCCCCTATTATTCCCTCTGCCCCTCCCACCTTAGTTCCCATGTAAGTGGATGTGTGTTTGGGTTTGGGGCATTGGTGGGAGCATGTTGGGGTTATGTTGCCCTAAGGGCTGTGATTGGGAGGCGTATAAGGCGCTTGCGGGTGATGGGGCAGGCGTGTCTGCTATTTCAGTTGTCGAGGTTGTTGCCACCATTTGCCCCTGGGCCTTGTTTTTTCAGTCTTTTCTCGCAGCTGTGGCCTGTTGCCGTGCTTGGTTCAGCTGAGATTTTAGCAATTCTTCTTGCATTTCTTTAAAATTTGTTTCACGCTCGCGTTGTTTTTTGTTATACAGATCGGCGTGATGTTTTAAATGTGTCAAAAAGAGAGTTGAGTCCGAAGACAATCCTGGAACACTCATCAGGCTTGTTTTAATTGGTTCCGGCAAAACATCCAACACCCCCTGGAGGAACAGACACATTGTTTGGGGGTTTCTGTATGGGTGAGTTTGCATTGAGCTCACATAAACCTGAACACATTCTTCCAAGAATTTAGTAGGGCACATCCCAGGTAAATAGGCGGAAAAGGTTGGGGGCTGCGGGTGTGGAGGGGGATACATTAATTCCACCACCGCTAAAAAGCCTTCCACATGTGGGTCAAAAGGTTGATGCAGGGGCAGATTGTCCAAACCGGATGTTCTCAGGAGTTGATCCACTGCGTGCGGAGGAGCACACGACGCCACCAGGCCCCTCAAATCTCCTACTGCTAATGTGGCATTTGCGCACTGCATTTGAAGAGTGCGAAACCACTTCCTGCCCCCTTCCTGTAGGGGTGGCAGGGTGTTTTTCATCTGTTGTATTTCTGTACATTTAAGTGGTTTATATGCCATAGGGAGAACATTTCCCACCGCTGGCGCCCCAGTGGGAATTAGGGGATATGTTCCTTTTGCCACTGGGTCTGGTTTGGCTTTAAGTGTGAATTCCTCTAGTTTCCGTCTAAGCTCATCAACTTCTGCTTTCCTCCATTCTGCTTCCTCTTTCATTGTTTTAACCTGGTCTTCATAAAGTTCTCGTTGTCTTTCCAATGCTGTATCATGCGCTTCTTTGGTCATTTTCTGAATTCTATCGAAGGCTTCTCGTGCCTCTCCTTTCGTTAGTTGGTCTGATGGAGCCACATCCAGATCCAGAAGTCCGTGAAGTGATTTATGAGGGTAGAGAGAGCTACCAGCTCCCCCCGCCTCATATGAAAGGGGGGCCGAAGGGCCCAAGACGGGGCCTCCTCCCTGTGGGAGGGGCTGTTTTGTCCCGCCCCCCGAAGTGGGGGAGAAAATCTTTTGTTCCTTTGTCCATTTAGATACGGCAGCCTCCAAGACCGGTTCGATTCTTTGTTTGATCTTAAAATATCTTCTTATTGTGAGGTTTGTGAGTTTTAGGTCTTGCTTACCCAATTTTCTTTTTTTCTTCATTGCTTCCGCATCTTGCATTTCCATAGCGCAGAGTTCTACTCCCGCCGTCAGCGTTCCACAGAGTGTTCCTAAATCATGTGGTTCCTTAGGATTTCTCTTTTGTTCTTCATACATTTGTGCACACGCCTCTGTTGCCTTCCTTACCTCTTTCTTTGACCTTCCCTTCAGGAAGCCCGTTCCCTGGCACAACCACATAACCCATTTCTCACAATCATGTTTTCTCGACATTTCTCTTACCTTCTAGTCGCTTTTTCTTTTTCTTTTTCTTTTTCCTTTTTCTCTCTCCGCGAAAACAACTTCACGTATCTCTTTAATTCACTTCACACATTATTACACTTCTTTTACACTTCTTTAATTAATTCTTTTTTTTTTTTTTTTCTTCTCACACTTCTTTAATTAATTTTTCTCTGCTATTTGGGACTCTAACCCACTATTTCAGACGGTCCCCAAATCCGTCAACGACTTATTTCAACGTTTTAATTTTAGTCCACGCGTCCGTGGGCTTGGGAGGTCCTACCTACGCACCTTTCGGCTTTTAAAGGGTAAAACCCAGCGTGCAGTCCTCTACTTCTTCTTCTTCTTCTTCTTCTTCACTATTTCTCACTTCTTTTGTCATTTCACTACTTTTTCTCTACTTTATTTTCAACGGTTTATAATTTTAACGTGTGTCCCTTATTCCTTCCACCATCAATTCACAGATTATACCAGCCAACAGTCGATTTCAGTAAAAATCTTTAAACTAAACTTTGGAAAAATAGCAAATAGACGTACTTTGAGACTCACACTTTAGTAGAAGTCAAAAGTCGTCTTACCTTAATCTAATTGGACGTCCGTGAAATCGCTGATGGCTGGATGTGGAAAAGAATGTCTGGTATGTCTACCGCAAATAGTTTTTAGGAGACCGGACCTCAGCCGCGTCCCGTGTTGTCTGTCTATAAGTCCCCCTTCAGCACGTCCGAGGTCACCACATGTTGGGTAAGGAGTTTTTCACTCCTTCTCCTGTGTTGTCCACTTCCTAATTAATTACCCAAACGTCGGACAACACCAAGCGTGTTCAACACTGGAAGAAGAGTTATTGACAAACAACGCTACACTACCAGCTAATAACACATACCAGCACAGATGACCCAGGATTCAGAAGATTAAATCACAAAGGTTTATTTCCCTAACAGGTCATCTAATACAGAGCTCTGCTTCCCTAGTTCCCTAACATCGAGTCTACCAGCTGTCCATTTCCATAGGAGACTGGATTTTTTACTAGGAAGCAGAGTATTTGTATCACATTAAACATTGGAATATTCATGAGCCTAAAACTAAATCTCATTGGTTCCATTGGCTCCAGTGCTTCTGCTGCATCACATAGTTCCGCCCTGCGACCCCCAATTTTATGTCTTCAATGGAATGTGGCAACTGATAGGATCCTTCTGGAGGAAGGCAGTTGTTTATCTTACTTTTGGGGCACGGGGGTTTTGTGCTCACACACTTTGGTGCTCTGGTACTTTTCCGCTGTAACAGAGAACTGAGAATACTTCGCATACATTTTGTTAAGTCAAACTAAACAGTAATAAGAATAAAAAACAGTATAAAACCTTGTATATATTTTATAATTCTTCACGCCGAAAAAACGCCAATAGTCGGGGTGGATTGGCAGCACTTTAAAAGCGCTGGTGATGTCCGCCTTTGAGAGCGACGCACCGCGACCAGCTAATTTAACGAGAGCGATGGCGTGATCGACTGATGCATACTTCAGCGAAAAGTCCTCACTGGGGATGAGGCCATTGACACTAGGAACCCTGCTGCCGTGGGGGGCCGAATGGTCCACGACGAGTCTCTTCTTCCCGGAGTATTTCCGCGTAGCCACCCCAATCGGGTTGACCCTGTAAAGGGAAAAAAGCGGGCGAGCGAATGGGCCGATCATAAAACCGTCCTTTACCTCCTTGGCGATCAGGGAATCCACGACGAGGGGGTCCTGGAGCGCAGATTGGAGGTTGCCGCAAGTGAAAGATGTTGACGGGAGTGCAGCGAACCCGGGACGAAATCCCTCAGAGAAGCCGGTGACCAGAAACTGGACGAAAAGTGGGTCCGGATGGTCCTTGAGGGCGTCGGATAGGGCGGAAACGATGATCGGGGTGGACGCCGAGCCTAGTCACAAGGGGGTGGGGTTATGGGGACAAGCAGCCCGGGCGTGGCCGCCGCCGCAAAATGAACAGGTGTGCAGAAACCTGCACTTGGACGCCTGGCACCCTGCCCCGTTGAAATTATTGCATATGGGCTTGCCCCCTTGAAACATGATAGGGCGGCCTTTCTTGTCTGCCCCCTGAGGGAGAGGGACCGAGGCGGACATAACCGGGCTGGGCGTGGCGGAGGAGGAGAGGAGGCTCCGAAGGGGTGGCCGAGAAGGCCCGATATTACTCGCAACACATGGGGACGCTGGATGGAGGGGCGCCCTACAGGAACCACAAGGGACTGCCGGACGTGACGCAAAAAACGCGACAATACAGCTCCTGATCCAGTCCACCCCAGTATGTGGCCTGGTTAAACTGCTGCAGTCGTGCGGCCACCTCTGAAGCGAACAGGACGTGGTACTGGTAGAAGGACGCGCCGCCGAAGCGGAGTGCCAAGTCCAGTATAATGGACAGATAAGCGTCCAGTTCCTCGCGGCGCGAGGGGAAGGCTGAGCACAAAGTGTCCCGGAAGAGGCTGAACGCATAGGCGAACTCCAAAGCCGTGAGGTCCCTGGACCGAGAGGGCGAGGGATCTCGCATTATAAAAAACCCGTCACCACTTTCCACTATGCGGGACTTATGGGCGTCGAGCACGGGTGGACGGAGGAGGGTATAAAGATCGATGTATTTACCGGCGATGACCTGGTCCCTGATGTTCTGTGGGACGACGGACGGCTTCGGGGGAGGGGTGAAGGCGGGAGGGGTTGCCGAGGCGAGAGTGAAGGGGGGGTTAGGCCCAGGAACGCTGGTGGCCGAGTGTTGTAGCGGGAACCCGGCATACGCCGGGGGTGGGGCAGCCGCAGCGTAGGATGTAGAAGGAAAGGACTGGTAACTGGACAGACCGGAAAGAGCCGGTATTCCGTAGCCTCCGAGGTAAGAGGGGCCAGCGAGCGCAGTGTAGGGGAACCCTGGCAAAACGGGGGAGGGCCCTAAAAGACCCGCGCCGCGTCCTGGAGGCGGAGCCGGCATCCCGGTGCCGGCAGGCCAAGCCTGAGCTGTGGAAAAGGGCCAATCCTGCGCAGAAGGAAAAGGGGGCGGGGCCTGCAACCCGGAGCTGAGGGGCAGGGCCGACGCTTCGGCGAGAAGGGGCGGTGGCGGCGCGGTGGTCGCTGCGGTCGGGGGGGCATCCGCTGAAATGGGCGGAGCCCAGGTGACTGGAGGCGGGGCCGACGCGGCAGGAGGCGGGGCCGACGAGGCAGGGGGCGGGGCCGACGAGGCAGGGGGCGGGGCCGACGAGGCAGGGGGCGGGGCCGACGAGGCCGGGGGCGGGGCCGACGAAGCCGGGGGCAGGGCCGACGAAGCCAGGACTGCAGCGTACGAGTTAAGGTCCAGAGGAGCGGTTCCTACCGCCAACCAACTTGGAGAACCCCTGGACAAACCGGCAGGGGCAGCAGGAGCCCTAGATGCAACAGACTGGCCTGGCAACCCGGTGCCGAGAAAGGAAACGGAAGACCCGCGGCCTGTCGGAAAAGCAGGCTGGAAATTAGCCACGGTATCTGGCAACCCGGGGCAGCCTAAGGCCCGTGCCGCGCCCGCCAGAGTGGCCGAAAGTGCAGAAGGTGGACCTGGCAGAGCCCAACCTTGAGAATGGAAAGAAGAAGGAGGCAACCCGGTGCCTGAGGTAGAAGCGATAGGAAGAGAGCCCGGCGCAGTGCCAGGTGACGAGGCACGAGGGCCGAAAGTAGAAACAGGCTGTGAAACCAAAGGCATATCCGTGGTGAAAGGGATAGGTGGAGACATATCTGGCAACACGCGGCCAGTAGCTGCAGCGCCGGGGGCGCTGTTGACGTGGCTCCCGGAGAGAGCCGGCCGTGACCTGGAAGCGGAGTCTCGAGGGGTCAACCCGGAAGTAGAAGCTCGGGAGCGGTGAGCTTGAGGAGGCTGCTCGCTGGAGCCAAACAACAACCTAAACAACGCCATTTTCGGATCAGAACGATGGAAACGAATGCCGGCGGTCCGCAGCTCTCTCTGCAAACCCGCCACCGTCCACTCCGACATCCTGGGGGAGTGGTCTCGGCGCATAGGCGCTTTAGACCGAGTGCGAGGAGAGCTCCGAGTCGACGGGGAGCGGCGGCTGGGCTGGCGGCTAGCCCTGGAGCTAGCCCTGGAGCTCGCGCTGGAAGGAGGTGAGCCGTCATGCTGGCCTGGATGAGTGCCTCGGGGAGAAAGTGCGGGAGACCTGGGACGAACGGAAAGCGGCGTGGCGGGGCGAGAAGAGCCACGCCGAGGCGGAGAACGGACAGAAACGACTGACCGGAGCCTCCGGACAGGCCGACGCGTGCCGGTAACCGGTGTTGGCGGGACCGAGTCCGGAGCGGCGCCCCCCACGGGGGAAAACTGTGTATCCGGGACTGGCTGCAAGAATTCGTCGTCCGACGGGTTGAGTGAGAGTTGATCCATACCGTGCGGAGAGGACAGCACCTGGGACACAAACCGGAAACGGAATAGACACGGGACGGAAGCTAGACAGCCGGAAACTCCGAACGAGAGGACGAGGTTAGTAATCGGGGGGCTTAAATAGGCCGGCGGGCGGAAGAGGCGTATAGGAGGTGTGGTCCGGCTCTCGAACCTCGATAAATATAAATACTTATCTCCATTTAACAGTGATGAGTTAGGCAATTGTGCTATGTGGCTAACGAAATGTTTGTTTACATTTAAAAAGCTGCTTTCTTCAGGACCATTATGGACTGTCGTACAGAAGTATCCAGTAAAACAATGTGGAGTAAGAAACCACAAATGCAGAAAAAACACAGCTGCACCGAGATAGAAGGAGCTTGTTTACATTTTCATTTTCATTTCTTGTTCTGGTGCATCATGAAACAGGCAAAACTTTGCTCTTCAAGGTGCAGACCTGAGCACGTTAACCACATACTCTCAGACATACAGAGGAGTTTAATGATATCGTACTTCACACTGAGCATAAGGAGTTGATAAAGGCTACACACAATCATATGAAACATCAACCTGAGCTTCTCCGTTTATACATTTACGGACTGTTTTTCCAAAGCAACAGAACGTGCATAACAGATTTAGCTGTTCAAAAGCAGCAGCACTTCCTGGAGGGGGCGGCTCACAACCAGCAGATGTGCTTTGGTGGAGTGGCTCAGACATGCAGGAGTGAAGGCCAGTACTACTTTGGAGATCTTTGTGATGAGGATTAACATTGTAACAAGGTTAAAAGCTCCAAAAAGTTGGTTCTGGACATTTTGTTTTACTGTGATAACTTTTCAGACACATGACAGTGCTGGCAGCGATAAACTTGCTCTTAATGATCAGCTCGACGCCAACGTGTTCTTGTTGTTCATCAAAACAAAGCCTTTGGAGTAAAACATTACGACGCCCCTTGTGCACTGTCCACTGTGCAAACGTCCGCCTTACAAAAGTTTGGTCTCTCCTTTCGCTAATGCAGCCTGAAGCAGCTCATTCTGGTTCAGCCGGTGAACCATCAGCTTGACCTTGTGGCGGGATAAATGTTCTTTGCATACAGAGGAGATGAATTGAGTGGCCGATACATAATTTACACAGCGGAAAACTTGGACTGAAATGACCTAAAGTCTTCCATTTTACAAATCCTACTTGTCTCAACACAGCCGTAATATAACTTCAGTCACCTTCACGCTGCCAAACACAATACGCTTTGATCACTCGATCTCTTCCAATCTACATACTCGGAGTGAGTCATACATGCTTTTCTTTAAAGGTGTGATCTCGCTCACCTCTGAGGAGACAACAGACTCGAAACCACTCGAGCTACTTCCAATGACAAACCCTCATGCCTTCTGTTCTGTTCTGGTGTCTTTCAAATGTACTTGTTGCCTTTTGTGGCCATTAAAGTCGTTCACCTTCATCAAGGCTCTGGGGTGTTCGAGTTTACAGGGAAATGCACAAAATTGTCACGTTTTATCATTTTTCCGTCCTTTCCAACTTTCGGCATATCTTCAAAATGAACAAATAATTGTTCAGTAATCCGTTCGATCGCGTCCGACTTTTGCCGTGTCTTTTCGTTAATACATTTGCCCTCACAGCTGAGCACATTTAATCCTAATTTGAGGCGAGCGGCAGTAATAAGCAAATTAGCAGCTTTAGCCCGGCCCCGCAGAGAAATTGTGTTGCGGCTCATCACTCTCAATGGGGAGGTCAGCGCCGAGGCCCGGCTAAAGAAAACCTCCCCAGGAGCTGATACAAAATCAGACACCGCCGATGTGTGCCCTGACCCACGGTTCACCAGCTCCTGAAGATTATCCCTCCCCAACATCGAACACTCTCTTTTTCAGTCAACAAATGAAAAAAAAAACAATCGAAAACCAAAATATTGTCCTTGTTTAAAATCTCCCTCTAAGCCGTCACTCAAGCGTAGAAAGCCCAGGCTCGGAGCTCATTAGGAGAGAGAGGAGCGGTGCCGGTCCTCCCCTGGGTTCGGCCCATACCACGCTGGTCCACAGGTTGTTTTAACAGCTCCATGTTCTTCCTGTCTGTGCCCGTGTCACCAGGCGCCCGAGCCCCATCTGGAAGACGGAAATGGCTTCTCCAAACACCCGTCTCCCCCTCGGGTCTGAGGCAGGAAACGCAGCCTCCACACCTCCAGCCTCTCAACACGCAGGTAAGGATCTATAATTAGCAGCGAGTCCTCTCCGCCTGGCTGACATCCTGCCTGAGAATATGTGTGACTCATAAATGCAATATCTAAAGCCATGTTAATGACGCTGTGTACGTTCAGAAACATAGAATCCCATTATTAGGGCTGCAAACTCCAAGGGAATGAACACTCCTTAAGGTCTCTTTTTTACACACAGGTAGACATTGATTTAAATTAGATAATTATACACAGAAATATCGATCACAGAGAGATGAAAGTCTCAAAGAGCCGTGTCTGAGCAGCAGGATTTGAACAAGACAGTGTTCTATTCCATGTTTGTATTTATATTCATCAAGTGTGTGCAGCATTACAATATTATATTGTTCTTAAAGGCTATAATGTAGTAGGTCTGTTCTGTAGCAGCTCTGTGTCCGACACACAGGCCCCGCCCACTCCTCGTACAGTGTCGGTCATGTCTGCCACGGTGGCACAGTGGTCCCGGGTTCGATCTCCTGTGTGGAGTTTGCATGTTCTCCCCATGTCTGCCTACGTAAACATGTACATTAGGCCAGAATGAACGCAGTGTGCAGTGTTGGGAATAACGCGCTACTTAGTAACACGTTAGAGTACTCAGATTACGAGGTAGTTTCTTTTTCAAATCAGTATCTCGATAGTTATGGTCCTGATCTCTGCTCCTCCTCAGCAGCATGGCAGTTTTCAGCGAGCGTGTTCACATTGTGGAAATACTCACATTATTTTGAACTTACTGTTGAAAAGAACACAACAGACGAAGCTAAAGAGGAATACTACGATGAAGCTAGCATAGCTTCTGACAGTCTCTGTTCTTCCAATATTATCAACAAACTGTTAGCTTCATGTGGTTGAGGAAATCTGTACAATCAAACTCAAGGTGAGCATATTGTGTGTTTATTTTTACCAATTCAATGCACTTTGTGTAAGAGCTCCTTTACAGACGTTCTTTGTGTTGAAAAACGGGCACAGTTTCTGACAGAGCCAATTTTCCAATCAGAAAAAAATCGTTGACAAATGACTATAGATGTTTATTATTGGTAACAGACGAGTGCACTAACACGCTACCTTCATAATAAAGTAGCGCAGTAACGTAACAAGCTACTTTTCCAGAGGAGAAACGAGCTAACTTAACCAGTTACTATTAAAGTAACATTACCCAACACTGGCAGAGTGTGAGTGTGTGGTGGGAGGGGCCAATGGCACAGACTGGTTGCCTTGCTTCTGTCAGTCTGCCCCAGTACAGTATAGCTTTCCACCACTGAGCATGAAGTGAATGAATAATGACTACAGTGTGGCTCTTTGAGAAACTTGGTAACACAGGCTTGTAAAGTGCAATACAAGTGTAAGCCATTATTGCAAAAAATGGAAAAATATCATGTTAATTTAAGCAGTTTTTTTTTTTATTCCCTACATTTCCAAGCTAATGTTCCTGAAAAGTTTCCAGAAAGTTTCAGGAACTTTATCAGGAATTTCCTTCCCATTACATCACGTTTCATTGTTAAACCATCTCCCATACACGTTAAACAGAATGCTCCCCGTCCATAAAGCCGTGTTCCAGCACATGACGGATGGAGAAGGAACAGAGAAAGCGCTGCCCGGTGACGTTGCTCCAGGACGGACATAATTAAACACAGCGCCCTATTGTCCATTCATCACTCCGCTGCCACTTATGATAATTAAATCAATGAACCTGTTTGCTCACGTGCTTGTAAACACTGAGCCTCACCGCGCCTCAGTCAGCGCCTCACCGGTGCTGACGAGGGAGCGCCCCGGCTGGACTCGAGTGACACGCCGAAGGTGTTTGCTGTTTGTCTGCGGTGCCATTTCCCTCCAGACTTTTGGGGGAATCGTCTTTGCCTTCTCCTCGCGCTGTGGAGGAAAGGCCTGGGAGGGAGAGGGAAAAAAATGTGTGCGAGTGCAATAAAAATGTCCAAGGTCAGGCTGAAGTCGGCTCCACCTGGAACAAAACTCCACGTACTAGTGCTGCTTATAGAGTTTTACAGTAAGTTCCTGAGGCAGTTTGTGGGTTGTGTTTTCTTGCGTTACAGCCATATGTGCTGTATGTTTGGGCTCAGATTTCAGTTTGCAGAAAGGAAAAAACAACAACCTCATATTCCCTGATTCGAGCTTGTGCATGCATCCAAGCTGCTCTTTGTTTAGCAGGAGATGAGTTATCCAAACACCTTGTCTGAGATGGCACATTCTCACTCTTTATATTGTACTTGAAAGGAATCTATAACAGTGGAGGAAAGATTTCATGATTTCACTCTCCGCAGTGCATGCATTAAGGCAAGACAAGGCAGGTGAAGATATTGAGATTTTGAGCTAGTTTTCATGTCAGAGTTTATAGAAGAGAAACTTCACACATCAATTACTCGAGGCAGGTGCGTAGGAGATGAGGGAAAATCCCAGCGTATGATTCAAAATAATAACTCCTGCACACTGCCAACCTTGCAAAACTAGTTTATTTGGATAAGGTCAACGTTTCGGTCCTAAGACCTTCATCAGGCAAATTTCCTGACATGTTAATGGGTACATTAACAAGCCTCTGTCAGAGTGTAAAAAGAATCCGAGTCAGAATTGAAGAGGTAGGTTCACAACGAGGATTTTCTTTTCGGTTCAGTCAGTGCAACATGGGACATAAAACATCCATACATCCATTTTCTTCCACTTTTCCGTCTCTGGGTCGTGGGGGCAGCTGTTGGAGCTGCCCAAATCACATTGCACCAGCCCCTATGGCTCCTCCTGCAGGTGGTGGGTCCAGGACGGCCTCACGATTCAAACCAACTTGCAGAAATGTTATTATTTTATTCAGGCCAAAGTGTTCAGTAAGACATCCAGCCAAAACCAATACTGTATATAAACAGTTTCCTGGCCTCTGTTATTCATGAAACAGTTGTTTTTGTAAGCATAGATTGACATTTTGTTATATGATTTGACACGTGACCTGATACAGCCGCTCGCTCCGGAGGCCGTTCCATTTGAGCTCAAATGTGGCAGTAAAAGGACACTCGGCTCCGTTTTGGAGGAGCCACCACCGAGGACATCAATGAAGTGGACAAACGGAGGACGGATCCTCGCCTAGGACCTGTTTGCCATGGGAGACCCTACCAGGGGCACGAAGCCCCCGACAACAGAGCTCCAGGATCATTCGGGCTCAAACCCCTCCACCACGTTAAGGTGGTGGTTCCAGGAGGGGACATAAAACATATAGCACAGAACTTATATTATAAACTATAAAACTATGTGACTATAAGGGCATGCATAAGAAGATTACATTGAAACTATATCTGCTGCAATGGAGCAGTGCAAATGGCTGGAACAGGTTATTACGTTCATGAGTCTGATACAGAGTTATTGGGTCTTGTTTTTGTTCATGAGTCTGATGGCGGAGGGGGAAACTGTTCTTGTGGTGGAAGGTATGGACTGTAGCCTCCTGCCTGAGGGCAGAGGGGTAAGAGTCCATGTCCAGGGTGAGAAAGGTCAGCTGTGATCCGACCTTCATGCCTCCGGGTCGTGGAGGTGTACAGGTCCTTGAGAAAAAAGACAAAACTTTGAGTGCCTTGAAAAGCGCTAGGTTATATAAATCTGACCTTTTTTTTTCTACAGATTTCTTGCCTTATTACAACAACTAAACAAGATCCAAAATCTCCTCTGAATAAATCTTAGTAACTAAAACAAAACGATACATTCAAACCATGGAAACAGATGGCAAGTGACTTTTCACATGCAGAAGGTTTGCAATCCCGATGACTTGAAAAGAAAGAATAACACTTCACGGTTCAAAACATTGCCCACGATTCTCCCTTTTCAACTTACACATTGACTTTAAAATCATAGACAGCTAAACGATGTTCTGTTGAGGCAAATATTGATCGGAACATCGACAAACCACTCTTGCCGTAGCACATTTGACTGAGGGAAATTGCTCGGTTTGAGATTGATCTTCACTTAGTCATTAATGAATGTTTTAACCTTGGATTCTTGCCGTTTTGCGCTGGATTTTTTTTCGGTGGAATATCAAAAAGAAAGGTCACATTTTGTTTATTTCTTACGCTTTTGTTCACTGAAATGTTCTTGGAGGGGTTTTTAACTCCCTGCGCTCAAAAGCCGCCGCATAATAAGTTCATAATAAAGCACTTACAGAGAAAACTAATTCTTGTTAATAACATTCTTTATCTCTAAATTGCCGTTGCTTCAAGCCTTTTTTTGGTCTCCCGATACAGTCTGCAGCTCCTCGGTTCCCATTTGTTTAGTTTGGTGCTTTCTTGGCCTTGGATAGATTGTGTCTGGGTTTTTGGAGCAGAACGTTTGTGCCCAGGTGATGACCACAGGGGAGCGGCCATCTGCAGAGGTCACTGTGATACCCGGCCACTTTTCCAGGAAGGTTTCGGGATGGCTTTTGTTAATGTGCTTGAACTGCTACAAAGAGATGAAGCAGACACAGGTGGTGCAAAGTCTGAAAGGAAGTTTTAGACTCTCCATTATTCTGATACAAGATCTGTATACAGCGTTTGTTTGCAAAGTTGCATGAGCAGTAAACTAGAAGTTGTGCGAGTGATTGTTGTGTTTAAGTATGACATACGTATCTACCCTGATCTGTCTGGCCACTGTATGTGTTTTTAACATTTCCACAGCAAAAGGACTGCAGTGGTTGTGGGCAGTACTCCCTGGACTACATGCTGGAATACACATTACTGAAGGAACAACAGAAACGTTTTGTGTGCCGCGATGAGAACAATGTGGACTAGTTCCTCAAAGGTGCCAAGGCAAATACTGGAAGGAAGAGAGACAACTATGAAGGTTAGCTACGTGCTAATGGTATGCTATCAGCAGCCAAAGTTGTGATGAATGCTATCATCGACAAAATGAACTGTTTCAACAGGGATAATGTGAAATATTATACAGTACATGTATGACCTGTCTGGAATGATTTTACGCCTTCCTTACGCTTGCCTGATTCTGTTGAAAGTGTTTTCATTCCAGGGGGTTAAGAGTTGTTTTCTGACCATCATGTTTTGTGACTGTAACTGTTCTTTGTTTGTATTTCGATTGTCATTTTGTGAAGCACTTTGTGACATCTGTTTGTGAAAGGTGTTATATAATTAAATGTTGCTACCCGTAGTTTCTGGCCTATAAGCCGCTACATTTTTTCCCCACGCTTTGAACCCTGCGGCCAATATGACGGTGCGGCCAATATATCGCCGCCAACAGGCACGAGAGGCACTCACTGGCAGTAAACGCAAAAGTGAGACGGACTTGGCAAAAGATTATGCCTGAACTTCTAATCAACGGTGCTCTTGGCTGAGGAACAGTAGATGAGTAACTTGGTTGGCTACACTGGCCATTTCTGTGTGCCTTTTTCATGCATTTATCACTGCCATCCCTGCCGCCCTCCCTCTGCCGCCCTTCCTCTGCCCACAACTGTACCTTCCCCTTGAGGTGTCTCTTCCTCCTCATCCACACTATGGGCCGCTCTGAGCGGATGGACGGCACTATGAAAACCTGCGGCTTATATTCCAGTGCGGCCTGTATGTGTACAAGGCCACACATTTAGCTGGCGTAGCTTATGATAAGGTGCACTTAATAGGCCGAAATTCCCAATCAGAGGCCAGCAGTTTGTTCATGTCACGTTAGCATCAGTTCAGTGCTTTGGCCGCCGCCCGAGGTTGGTCCTGAAACTTGTACCTGGTCAGCACAGATTAGTCCTGGCCTGAGCAGTGGAGACGCTCGCTTAACCAGGTAGACCAGGCACTGGGCTGGGTCGGGCCTGCCAATGGAAACGGCCCTTTTGAGTGGTAAATATATGGGGGTTCCGGCCAGAATGTCATGTCATAATTTCAGTTGGATCAGGGGCCCAAACAACTTAATGGGAGAAACAATCTCCATGTTAGTCCTGAAAATGTTTTTGAAATGATTGGACTCACAAACCGGCCATGTCATGTGGCCTTAGTTCATGTGTGCTGAGAGAGAAGACGTTGAACTATGTGCCAGTTTTTGTTTCATGTGGATAGGTCCAGCCATTCAGAGATATTAACCATAAACCAAGTCACAAATTCAGCATTTTGACGGTTACCATAGCTACCACTATAGAATTCTTAGCAGCACCAACTCTCTAAAATCAATTGGCATCATTATATTAACATTAGTAAAGGTAAATCGAAGCAATCCTTGGACTTTCTTACTGTGAGGCATATTCTCTCACCACGGTGTGCACCTCTGAACATCAAACTGACTTTGACTCATCTCCGCCGCACCTTCACAGTCGCCCGTCCCTCTCTTCTGAAATCCCATTGTACCGAGAAACGTCTCTGACAAATCCACAAAGCAAAAAACAAAGACAGTGGAACATGAGCTGTTTGTGACCTCTTCATATCCCCTCCCTGCAGTCACGCTGCCTTTAATAGAGATTGTGTCACCGCTGTGTGGCTGATACGCCTGTCTGAGCCAATCACGCCGCGGGATCCTCGCGGGGGAATGAAGAGAATTGAAGGAGGAGGAGATCTATAGACGGAGCCTAAAATGAGATTCCGAGCCTCTTTGCCTTTCTTACACCGATATTCCCACTGATTTAGCTCTTTATAACTGCAGAATGACTTAAGTGAGATAAGTAGAGAGGAGATCAGAGATGATTATTGTAAATTGGGCTTAAGAAAACGTGTGGGTACATTTCAAATCTCATAAAATGACTCTGTATTCAACCAGCTTCAAATGTGCGGGGGGGTTGGTGAATTATTCCAGTGATGGATCTGTTTAAGTGTCTTAGCGGTGTGTGTGTGGCATTAGATCTTTAGGAGGTACTCATTTAGGGCTTTTCCACCAAGGTGTTGGTTCTGGGCTGGTTCAGAGCTGGTTCAGAGCTGGTTCTGGTGCCGGGTTGGTTCCATACTGACTTGGTTTTCCACCAAAATGAGAGCTGTGCCTATTGTCATAGCAACGCTTTGGGAAGTCAACATCAAAAATGGAGTAACATCTTACTACAGCCACTTCTGGTTATAAAATACAGAAAAATAAGTTTATGTTCCTATCACAGCAGCCGTTAACATTTTGATTTCTTCTTTCTAACTCTTGTTTTCGCTAAAGAGCATAACGCAAAACAACAGTTTCCTCCACAGAGACTGTTTTGGCTTCTCCAGGAAGTTCTAAGCACAAACTAACTAATATTGATTGCTTATTGCCCCAGCTGCTGACATCACTGCTGCTCGTTTCTTTGTCCAGCTTTTAATTGGTTCCCAGATTGGCACCAGATTTTGGAACCAAGAGCCAGCGTTTTTTCAGTGGAAAACGAAAGAACCGGTTCTGAAACTGGAACTGGCCCAGAACCAGCACCGGCACCAGCCTGGTGGAAAAGGGCTAATTGAGGTTTGCTGTTGCAGTGGCAGCAAATACTATTGATGCTTCTACATAGACACAATGCTGTTGGCAATATTTGATTAGGCTTAGTTGATTTGGGTATCATGGCTAAGAGTGAGAGTGTGTTGACGTGGACATTTTGGTTGGGTTCTTGGCCAAGCTATACTGAACATGGCACCAGCTCTGCCTCAGGTCCAGACTCTGAGGAGCTGAGACGTCTCGGCCAAAGCCTCACTGAGAGCCACACCAGCTCCTGCCTGGAGAATCTAACGCACCAGACCTGACTGTGCGGGTCAAGGCTGGCTGGGGGAAGATGGTTTTGGACTCAGAAAACGTATTGTTTGCTTGCTCTCTCTAGTTTTAGAATGACATGATTTTTTTTACACTTCTCCAAGCACATATCATTACATTAGATTACAGTTTGTTAATTCATTGGTCAAAGTTTACCCCTGTTGGGCTGTCAAAATGATGCTTACAGATGTTGACATCACAATCTGGACACATTTAACAGCAGAATCTGCACTGAGGACCTTCCACACACAGACCTCCTCTGTCCGTCTCTCTGGAGCTGATGAATTTACACTATACTATAATGTAGATTCTCAACAGAATGCTTTGCAACTTTAGAAAGTACGTATTTTATATTTTTTAGTAAATAAACATAAACTGTCGCAGTACCTGGAGGAAACCTACGCAGACACGGGGAGAACATGCAAACTCCAGACAGAAAGGCCCCGTCCAGGTGGGAATCGAACCCGGGACTTTCAAGCTGTGAAGCACGAGCGCTAACTGCTTTTTCCGTGAAGGACTTTTGTTCTTCTATTCACAGAAGATTCTTCTTGTGATCAGAATGTGACCCTGCACCTAAGCCAGCGCTCTTATATAAGACTGGAGTCATATTATTTCCAAAAAAATTCTGCAGGAAAACGTAACACCTTGGCTTCTACAAATGTAATGATCGCAAACACAGCTCCAAATCCACTGCAGTCTGAAGGTTTACCTGTGGCCTTCACCATCTCTGACCTGAACATCACTGAAGATCTGTGGATAAACCTCCAAAGAGCAGTGGGTGATCGACAGCCCTGAGATCTCTCCGTTCTGGAAGACTTTGGTTTGGAGGAAAGGGCTAAAATCCCTCAAACTAGAATTGAAAGACTCTTGGCACCTAGAAAACGTTTCATTATTCACACGCGTTTCAAATGTATTTTTTAAACTCTATTGTAACCTTTTTTTTTTACTTCAAATGGTAGTGAACTATACTTCTAAGTTTTGAATCAAGGGCTCGTGATGACTCAAACCCTTGATCATGTACTCGTACATATTGAAAGGCAAACCGTTTCCATTTCCCCACAGTGCAATGGTTTAAGTGGATTCTGCAAAGATGATTCTTAATAATTACCAAACGTGTGGGTGCATTTGTGAGTTAGCGCCATTCACTTTTCATAAAATGATTCCATATTCAAAGGATGTATAGTAGTCGTGATAGAGTTGCTTTTTACGTGCTTGACCTGCTCTCCTCACACACCACCCACCACATCCACTCGGAGACAAAGTCGTTTGGCCCCGAGGTGAGCCGCCTCATTGGCTGTGGGCTAATAGCACTGACCTACTGGGCTCAATGAAAAGCTTTTAAATGTCTGCTACTTCCTCCTGGCTCCCAGTGGTTCACGGGCCTCCTCTTTTTTTCCACATTCACCTGCAGTGTCTCACCCAGGGCAGCTGTGGCTTCATATTCTGCACTGCTGTGAGAGAGTTCATAAAGTGCAATAGCCAGCATCATTCACAACGCAATCCTCTCCAGCAAAGCACGGTTTTGTTTTTATCACATTGATCAAACGGGAGAAATTAAACTAATCCTAAATGATATGACTCGCTCCAGCCCGGCAGAATATTACTGGATCGAAAATCGGATTTCTTTTCCATGACGATCCGGTGTCAAGGCTCCATTACTCGTCTTTGATGTTCGGAGATTGATTCTGGTTTGTTTTATAAGCCCTCTGTAATACAACAGAACGCAGTGAATGTTGCATGAAAAACACTTCTTAAAATGGTAAAAAAAGAAGCGCCTTAAGGATTCTGACCCGGGCTGACTCAGAACCCCCACAAGACCGCGGTTTACAAATGAGGCTTTCAACTCTTTGCTTTCAACGAAGCGCCGGCGTTTGTAAAGACACGGCTCTGGACGTGGAACGCAGTCTGCCAAAAGTGAATAGGTTTTTCACACAATGTAGTCATGGTCATATCGCCACGACGCTCCGGCCCTATTGAGGAAAATACTGCAGGACAGAAGAGAAAGTAGTGCTATGTGAACTATTTTACCTTTCATTTCAGACCGTCGATGAAAAGGTTCTGTGTTTAGTTGGATGTGTCGGGTATTCAGTATCTGGTGCAGGGGAGGCTAACTAGTCAATAATCAAAATGCTTAACCTTGATCCCTGTGAAGAGCTGCATCACACAGGAATAATCCACAACTTTGTGCCGGGCTCCGGCATTGTAACCACAGAGCTATTGTTCATGTCCTGATTAGGGCTGGGTACTGGTACTTTTATTTTATACTAGAACTTTAAACTGTTACTTGCCACCCCCCTGATCAGGGGTCAGGGTTATTATTAGGGTTAGGTTTAGGGTGTATTCAGACCTGCACTGTTTGGTCCACTTTAAACGGATCAGGGTTCGTTTTGAACGCTGGTCCGGATTTTTTATTCAGGTGTGAAAACAACAAACGAATCCTGTTGCGGATCAAAGAACCGAGACCCACTTTTTCAGGTGGTCTCGGTCCGGCTTCCAAACGGACTCTGGTCCAGTTTGCTCCAGGTGTGAATATAAACCACTGTTGATCCGAAACAATTGCGGGAAACATGCGCCTTTTTGGGCTTAACAAGCCACCGTCGCAAGGCACCGTGAGAAAAGTTATCCCGTCGCTGCTGCTAATGCTATTACCGGATGGATGCTACAAACAATGAGCCGTGGACAGACCTGGAGCCTCCTGGATATTTGGGCAGATGCACTAACACAACTGCGTTCGTGTTTAGCGAGAAAATGAATAGCCGCGGTCGTCGCAGCGCGGTGTCAAAGTGGAAAAAACTTTGCCAAACTTAAATGAAAGTGTGAGACGCATTAAAGAAAAGTGGAGGATCAAGACCAACAGTTTGTCCCGTGGACATAATAGAAACAAACAGCTCAGCAGACGACCCTTCATCCGCACAAAACACCTCTTCCTCCAGCTGCTCCGGTGAAGCTGAGGTTAGTGGTAAGTGGTTTAGCCTGGCACGTTTCTTTTATTATCATAGTAGGCGTCAAATTTTCATTTTTATTTCATTTGTTGTGGTCCTTGGTGTCCAATGGGAGCCTCGATCGTCACACACGTGTATGTGTTTACAAAATATAGTTCTCTTGCAAAAAGTACAGTCTGAATACGAACTGCACCAAACGAAAAAAAAAAAGTTTGCTTCTGATCCGGAACAAACAAGCGAAGCAAAGGACTTTTCTGGTCTGAATACACCCTTAGACTCAGGGATTAGGGTTATTACTAGGGGTAGGTTTAGAGTCAGGGGTCAGGGTTATTATTAGGGGTAGGTTTAGACTCAGGGATTGGGGTTGTTTTTTCCAGGAATACTTTTGGTCTGACGTGATGGATTAGGGGAACAGGCCAAAACATTTACCGGAACACTCTCATTAAACACCATTATATCAGATCAGATCTTTGCCGGATCCTCCTAAATATTTCCCGTATCCTTTACCCAGAAAAATTGGGGGAATGCGTTCCCCCAAACAGGTGAACAGATTAAGCACTGGGTTAGGAACGACAAATGTCATGTAAATTGTGTTTCACCTACACAGATCTGTTTTTAGAAACTCGAAGGTCTGGGCTTTCAAATGAGATATCACAATGGTATATAGGCTGTAAGGTCTCCCTGCTCTGTGTAAACACGTTGTCTTTCAGACGTGTTTTTACATAGATTTCATTGAAGGTGAATGTGAGCGGCCACACAGAGCTCTGGTAGCAACATGCATTCCTCAAAGTAGAACGGTGTGGTGTGATACAACGCCAGTGTGTTTGGCCTCTGAGATGGCAGGTAACAGGTTAACAATACTTGGTTTTCGATATCGATGCCTGAACCATACTGTGTCCATTACCTCTTCTAAAATATTTGTCATCACAAAACAATCAAATATCTATCAATATCTGGTTCATCATTAATGTCGAAATGTGTGAAGATGGGAATCATCTGGGGGAATTTCTGGAAAAAAATAAGGAAAAATTGTGTAAAAAAAGATTTGGAAAAAAAATGAGACCAACTTGGTGAAAGAATTTGGAAAACTTGCGCAAACATTTGGCAACAGCATCAACACTATAAGATTTTCTTTCAGGACCTGTTTTCTAGGGCTGGGGATCGATTCGGATTCCACAAATCGATTTGATTCGATTCTCTTTCCAAGGGCCCGATTCGATTCACAATTCAATTAGACTGATTTTTGATTCAGTTCTGGATATTACGCATTATCAATATTACTTGGTTATGGAAGAACTAATGCTTCAAATAGTAGAAATGAAGAGCAGAAATAAGTACGTTTCTTTAGCTCCAAAGTCGATTCAAATGAACAAACACGCCCTCTAGAATGGATTTAAGGATTTTTAATCGATATCGGGCAATTCAAATAAAAATCGATTGATTAAACCCAAACTTTTTCTCAGATACCAGACTGGTACCTTTTAACAGTTCCCAGCCCTGGTCCTGATACATTATACTCGTACCATTTGTCTTTTTTTCCCTCTGAACTGAAGCTTCTGCTGTTATTCCATAAATGATTGCGTAAATTATGCATCCTCTCTATTGTCAGGGCGCATTATTATTATTATACCAGGCATTTACTGTGTGCAAATGTTTACAAACATCAATTGTACGAGTCAAAAGACCATGTGATTGTTCTAAATGTTTTCACATCCTGTTTGGGAGGTGACGCTGAATGTCAGCGCGGGGCGGCTCACCAACAGTATTAATCAATATTAGATGTGATTTTTATGCAGATTGGAGAGACCTGGTAGAACTTTTGTTTGTTATGAAACCGTCTGCATGTCCCCAGTGGATAACAGTGGAACGAGTGTTAGCGTTACACACTGGATCTGAGTTCAGGTTAGGACATTGCCCGTGCGCATAATTATTTTCCTCATTTATAGCCAGTTGTTATATCAAAATGCAGGCAATATATTCTGAGGTCAGCTTGTCTATAGATTTCCGATTGTCCTTTTTATGTCTATTTTTTATTTATTTTGGAGAGTACATTTGGTTTGTGGTCTTGTAGCGTTTTATTGCGTCTCCGTGGACCATTTAGCCAAACTACATGATTAAAAATGCAAATAAAACATTATGAAGATGTGAGCGATCTTCACAGCAAAGATATCCGAGCTAATCCAGTCCACTAGTTAACCATGGTACTCTCTTTGGGTTTTGGACTGAGCTCTTCTCGGCGGACAGTGTCAGGGCGCTTGGGCTTTGCCTCAACAATAATCTGGACAGGGCCCACTTGACCCGTTTCCTGCGACAAAGCGAGTTCTCACCCCCTGGGCAGTGGTTCTCAACTGGTGGGTCGTGGGACCATTTTCAGAGAGAGATTTTGATCAGGGCTGAAATTGACTGATCAGGTGGGTTTGTCCTTTGTTTCAGAGCGTGGTGTCCTGCACTTGTCAGCTCCTCCTTCCTCCTGCGCAGCTCCCTCCGCTCCACAACAGTCTTTCACTATCTTCGGGGAAGAGTGAATCAGACAAATACAATCATTCTTATTCTCCAGAGCATTAGCCAGAACAATTGTATCAATAGAAAGAGTTATGATCAATTCTGAAATCGACTGAACTCTGCACAGAAATTCTGCATTTTGCTGTTAAATACGCACACAAGAATTGCCTAACTGTAAAAATATTTGAGTCAAATTTGAAATGAATATTGTTTTTGGGGTCACGACTTGTCACGGTACGTTGAGGCAGGTCCCGAAGACACATGAGCTGAGAACCACTGCCCTAGCCCTTCAGTCCTGCCTCAGGGAGAAGACTGTAGAATCCACCAGGCTGCTGGGAAGCTGAACTCTCCCTCCCCTTCCACATATGTATGGTTGGTTGTTGTTGTCTTTTTGCGTGGTTAGAATGGACAACAAAGCTGAACTGATTACACTGTGCACAGTTTGATATTTTACTATATGCTACACTTCTGACACTCCGGTATTGGACAAACAAAGAACTTCAAGCCCTTCCCCTACAGCGGCTCGTCACTGCTATAATGGGGCCCCATCTCCCTGTGGCCACCAGCTCCTTCTATAACAAAGAGAAGCTAGAATTAGAGAGAACCCTCTCCGAGTAGACACCCTGAGGGGAATGTCTATTTCAATACCTCCGCCTGAAGGCCCGGTTCAAAGGAGGACCGGCGAGATGAAACGCCTGGAGAGTTGGAGGAGATGATGCTGTTTGTCACTGCTTGTTACAAAAAAAAAAAAAAAAAAAACACCGCTCTGAAGATCTACCCACACCCCAGGCCTCGGACAGAACAAGTGGAAGCCCTAATCAAAACAAAGGTCCCTGCCACCCATTCTCCGTCCCCCCTCGCGCGGTGAAGGATGCTGGGGAAGGTCCATGGACGCATCATGCTATCCATTACGACACGCCTGGAGGCTGTCTGGCCATCGCGCTGGGGTCGCCCCACGCCGCCATCTTCATCCATTCTGGGGCATCATCATCGAAATGGTTTGTCATGCGTCTACCCGCAGGGACAGACGGAAAGGAGCGCACGCGAGCCCCCCCATGGCACCGGGCAGGACGGCTCCATGTGTCAGAGCGGGGCGGGCTCGGCTAATGTGCTGGATGGATCGAGTGTTTTTGTGATGTATCCGCCGGAGCTGTGAACACCAGGAAAACACAGGATTCTGACCCATTTCATGATGTCAGAACATGCTTTGCTTTAGAAAGTAGTTCACGACGTGCAGTAAAGTATTGTGTGTGTGAGAGAGTGTAGTTCACAGTAAAAAACTATTGCTAATATAATCAAGGCCTTAAATGTTATTAATCTCTTAACCCCCACCTGAGCCCAGCACTTTCTCCAGTTTGGCTTTACCCAAATCTAAAAGCTTACAGACATAGGCCAGAGTTTTGAAAGACATTGTTTTGACGCATTGTCGCTGCTTTTCTATAATCACATTTAGTTCTGAAGTCTGTCTGTCTCTTTTTTGTCGCTCTTTTGCTGCGTTTTCATCGCTCTTTAGTCATGTTTCTTATTGTGTCATTTGGCCGCTTTTTTGTCACATATTTGCTGCATTTTTCTTCCAAGCTTTAAGATTGAACACTCATCTTTTCAAACTTGCTTTCAATACTTAGAGCACACTGAATTGTGTCTAGGTTGTAATTATTTGGTGTTTTTAAAATGTGTTTTATCTTTCTGTGAAGCACTTTGGTCCTCCTGGTGTTGCTGTAAAGTGCTATATAAATAAACTATGACTGATTGATAGATTTGGGTAAAGCCAAACTGGAGAAAATGTGAATTGGATTCAAAGCGGGATTGATTTTATTGGAGAATGATGACATTGCTCAACCATTTTTACTGTTTAAAGCAGTAGTAAGTAACTCTTGCCCCTAGAGGCCATAAGGTGTCGTAGCATGTTGCCATTTTTTTACTTATTAATTGTCCGTGAGAGTAAATACTACGCTGACAGAAAAGACAAAGGGGGAGATGAAAGACCCCCCAATCATCCCATTAACACTTGTATTACCCCCAGAAGGACTACGGGAAGGATTTATTAAGGTAAACAAGTTACTTAGTTCTGCTTTAAGTTCATTGAAAATTCCAAAATGATGATCTAAAACAGCCATTCCCAAAGTCCAGAACTTGAAATCCGAAATTCTCTCGGGGCCCCCCCATTTGATTATCCTTAATTTAAAGGATTTTTTAAAGGATTTTAGAGCTAAAATTGCATAAAAACGCAATCTAGCAATGACTGTTGGTTAAATACATGGGTTAAAGAAGTTCATTTTAGCAAATACGTGTATTTCTCCTTTCAAAATATGTTTTTTTTTTCAATGTAATTGTTTTGTAGACACGCTTTGTGGGCCCCCCTGGAAGTGCCTGTGACGCCACCTTCCCACTTTGGGAACCACTGGTCTGCAACATATTCAGCTGCAGTTTGGGCTGAAAATGATCACTTTTTTCACAGGTTTTTGACCAATTGTCTTTGAAGAAATTAAATTAAATATGTGCCTTTTTCTACATCTGTGGTATTAAAATGTGGGCATTTAAAATGGCATCAAAAGTGTCTGCATAATCCCCGATTAATGTCAAAAAACACATCCTTTCACAGCTGATTCTTAAAAATGAAATCCTCACTCAGTGTTTGCACAAATTATCATTTCTGTTTTTTTCTAATGCACTATCTATCTTTAGCACTTTGCAAACTCCCACTGATTATATCCAATTTATGCCACAGTTTCTTCACTTTTAAATTACCATAATTGTCACTAATCTGGCTGTCTTAGCGATACAACTATTAACCCCCGAAAAGAAAAGCCCCAAGTTTAGAAAAATTCCAATGATAATAGCCCACTTGATAAGAGCTCGTTCTCCGAATTCAATAACAATCTGAAGTACGTAGTCGCAGAGCACCACGAGGCGCACAAAGACAAAGGCCAATCCAGAATATTGGCTGCAAAATGATGTAAATTAGAGACAAGAGCTATTGAAAAGCGCCATTTGGAATCAATACAAGAGACTCTTAGGGACATTACGCCGCCACCACTAAATAGCATTAAATAGTATGTCGGTTAAAAGCCGATTTCCATTAGAGGCCTGTCAAAATAGGCGTTCTCCTGTGCCTAAACCACCTCATTGCCTATTCAACTCCGCTTTGGAATTCCGGGCCATCAAAATGCTAATGCCATGGTTTCCTTTTTCATTGCACATTCGTAATTAATTTCTTAAACAACAGTGGATTAATTTCATTGGTCTGTCGGGGCCTATATTGTAGTCGTTTTCCTGAATGATCGCAATTAACCACCGCTGAATAACGATCACTGGGCTGTTGGAGATGGCCGCGGGCTCTTTCCTCTCCATTCCGGCTACATTATGTTGAACCGCGTGACAATCGCGCGCTCGCGTTTGTCCAGTTTATGAGCGCGGGGATGAGGGATTATTGGTCCCTTGGTGCTCGCTCTTAATCATGATGTCAGTTAAACCTCCGCCTTCATGGAGCGCATTTTCTTAAAAGAGAAGTGCGCAGCCTATGGGTCAGTGTAATGCCTCATTTGAAAGCCAAGCCCTACAAAAGTGATCTCAACTTTTGCGCTTGTAATTAACTGGTCATTTGTTGAATTTGCAGCATTAGGAGGTCATATTTACTGAAATCAAAAGCTATTTCAATCAAAAACATCTTAACAGGTCATGTTATATTATACCATAGGACCTTCTTTGGTGAGTTTTTGGACAGTTTCTGCTTGGATTTCTTTGCAGGATCTCAGAACAGCCTCCTAGACCTACTGTTTGGATGAAAACTGCCTCCCACCCTCATAGAAGTTTTGCTTATTGAGGCTCCAAAGGTTCTCAATAGGGTTAGGAAGTCAGGGGAGGAGGGGGTCCACATCATGAGTTTCTCTCCTTTTATGCCCATAGCAGCCAGTGATGCAGAGGTTTTCTTTACAGCAGGACATGGTGCGTTGTCATGATGAAGAGGATCTTGTTCGGGAAAGCACGGCTCTTCTTTTTGTACCATAGAAGAAAGTGGTCAGTCAGAAAGAGGTCATTTTCACACCTTCAGGGATCCTAAAGGGGCCGACCAGCTCTCTCACCATGATTCTGGCCCAAAACATGACTCCGCCCCCTCCTTACTGACGCCACAGCCTTGTTGGGACATGGTGGCCGTTCACCAACCATCCACTACTCCATCCATCTGACCATCCAGGGTCACACGGCCTCATCAGTGAACAAGACTGTTTGAAAATGAGTCCTCATGTATTTCTGAGCCACTGCAGCCGTTTCTGTTCTTCAGCTTCAATGAACAGTTTAGGGGAGGCCGGATAGAAGGTTTATGCACAACTGCAGCCTCTGGAGGGTCCTACACCTTGATGTTCGGGAGACTCCAGAGGCACCAGCAGCTTCAAATACCTGTTTGCTGCTTTGTAGCCGCTGTTCTATTCATCTGATGTATTTGTCTGACAGAAACTGTCCATATTGTGCCTTTATCTGCAGAAACCCATTTGTGTCTGAATCATCCACAAATCTCTTAACAGTATAATGATTAGGCTTAATCTTTCCTGAAATATCAAAGGTTTTCATACCTAGACCAAGGCATTCAACTATTTCACACTTTTCATTATTGAAAATGATACTTAATAATGTGGAACGTCCTTTTTCAGTAGTTTTTCCCTTAACTGGGCTTAACCTGAAAACTAATCATCCCAGGTCTCTGAGATTAATGTCAGTGATTCATAGAGCCCGAGACACAATAGCATCCATGAGTGTCATTGAAAAACTTTTTTATTTGACCTTTCTGACACTGAAATACAATATACAATATGATTTATACCGCTTACTTGAATATTCAATATATTTGCCTGAGCTAGTGTAGAGAAAGACAAAATACTCTTCTGAGGTTCTGCTAAACTTTCTGAACTTATTCGACCTTTCAATGCCAAGGTTACCTCGCTTTGACTTGAAAACAACACAATTGTCTATCAAAACTTCACTTCCTGTGTGACACTCAGCTACAGTTACATAACACATTGAATAAAAACATTCATTATGAAGGCAGGTCCATCAAACGGAGAGGAAACATGCCCACATTGTGAATGGAAAAGAAAACGATGCTGTTCTCTGGTGGCATCTGTCCCATTTCTCACAACAAAGACGTGATCCACTACTTTTTCCACATCTGTCATTTTGTACCGCTACTACTACTTCTACTTCTACTACTGCTTTACCCAGACATTGAGACAAGTCAGAGAAACTGTGATGTGTCCGGGGCGTGAGGGATTTCTCTTTCTGATCAGTGAACGCCGGTGTGAAAGACACTTCTGCCTCCCCTTTGTTTTCACACACTGACAGCTTTCTCCTTCATTTTGAGACCAATTCATCTTCCTGCTATCAAAAGCTGAGAACACATGACCACACACGGACATGGAGTGTTACACCTTTAAAACGTCACATCACATATTCAGCCCACGTAACGAGAATAAACACGAGGGGATTCATCGTGTTCAGATAAAGCTACGATATTCCAACACGATTTTACACCATTAGCCGCAAAACTGTGGATATGGTCAAATGAATGTTTCAATTGTTTTGTTCAAATAGGCATGTTAAGAAAACTTATTTTTCTATCCTTATCCACTTCATACACTACAAAAAGTAAATATCAAGCATTGGCTTAAATGACTTGAATTGAGGAAATGTTTCTTGTTTTGAGCGGTTTTCACTCATTTAGACATTTTTCCTGATCGGACCAAGTTTACTTTGCTTGTTTGAGGACATTTCAGACCAGTTCTAATGTAAATCTCGCTTGAAATAAGAAAGTAAAATTGCCAATGAGATAAGACCGTTTTTCTTACCCCATTGGCAAAGAAAATGACCTGAAATAAGGACGAAATGTATTGAAACGAGTCAGAAACATCTCAGAACAAGTGAAATAATCTAGGACAAATGCCCAAGAACAATTTAACCAGTCAAAACAACTAAAATTTGGATTATTATGCTCAAATTGAGATGTTTATACTAATCTAGTTAATTACTTTTTGCAGTGTGACCTGCTGCCTTCTTACGGGTCATTGACATAGAAGGATTTTCAAAAGGCCAATTTTAAAATAATTAGGGATGCACCGATACCACTTTTTCTAAAAGCGATATGAGTACGAGTACTTTGATTTGAGTACTTGCCGATACCAAATACCGATGCGAGTACAAGGCATTTTCTTCAACAGACTTTTATAGACTGACTTTTTCACAGCAGATTGGTTTGTAATTAGTTAATTTACTCATTTCCTTAAGTAAATTAGGCGACACTTTTAACTGAAGTTATATCAGAACTGAACGATGCCATTTTATAATTTTTATTCAATATTATTTTACATTTTTTATTTATTTTACAATGCTTGTGCTTTATTCATGTATGTATTTGTATTTGTATTTAACAATAGTATTGAGATGTTACTTATTATTGCAGATAAATGGTCTCTTTTCTGCTTTACTTCAGCTCCGTGTGGATTTTCTGGTGTGTTTATAGAAACTAATCCAGTAGCAAGCCTTCAGCATTTTGATTGTTCTGCTGCAGCTCATTTTGGCTCAATATAAACATGCTGTATGTCTTTAATTTGGATTTTCTGAGGACTTTTTAGTCGCCGGGTACGTTTTTCAGATGAATAAGCCCCTGGAATCGCCAGTCGCCATAACTGTTAGCAGCATTAGCAACATTAGCCTGTATCTTGTAAACACTGCAGACTCCACGCTGCAGGACTAACAACATTTAGCTCTGGTTAAATCCAGCACAGACTCTGATTTAGGGAGCGTTGTCTGTAATAAAGTCAGCTCTATGTGGAATATTGGATTTACACTAAACAATTCTCCAGTTTGTTGTTATTTTCTCTCCTCAGCGGCCGGTCAAGTGGTATCGGTTTCTGGTATGGGGACCTAATGAATGAGTACGAGTATGAGTACAGGCGTGTGGTATCGGCCCGATACCTAATACTGGCATCGGTATCGGTGCATCCCTAAAAATGTATAAGACACAGATAAACACATTATGAATTATTAAAGTGATTTGAGTGTATTTTTAATGACTTGGCCGTAGCCTTAACAAAAAGTCATGTGGTGCGACTGTGATTTACCTTCAAATTAATGGCAAGGCAAGGCAAGGCAAGTTTATTTGTAGAGCACAATTCATACACAAGGCAATTCAAAGTGCTTCACAGTTGCATAAATATAAGAAAACAAATACAATCAATAAAAACATCAACATAGAGTTAATCAATTACAGTAAGAGGCAAGAGTGCAGATAAAATACTTTCAGTTATATGCATTTTTAAGTCTTGTTTTGACTCGCTCTGTCTTGAGCACTATTTTGCTCTGTCTTGAGCACTATTTTTCTTGCTCGTTCACACAAAGTTGAATGAATTTCTTAACCTCTTAACTCTTAACCTCTTAACTCCCACCTGAACCGAGAGGATCTTTTTCCTCACGTCATCAGATTTCTTTTCCATCATTTTTTTTGTTGGATATTCAACTCATTTTTGTCACATTTTCGTCATTTTTTTGCCAATTTTTTGTAATTTTTTAAGTCCATTTTTTATCACATTTTTGTCACATTTTTGTCGTTTTTTCATCAATTTTTGTCAATTTCTTGTGACATTTTTAAATACAGATTTCGCCGTTTTTAGTCGTACCACATTATGTGCGGTCAAACCAAACGACCTTCATACAAAATGTTCCGTAAATGACAGTGTACCATTTCAATGCTTAATGAATTCATCCTTTTAGTGTTACCCATATTTTAAAATGTGCCTTTCTACACCTTGTATTGTTAACGCTGCCTTAATGAGACAATATTCAGTGAGAAATCCTAAAATCACTCCTCTATTGCTGTAATAAGTTTGGGAACTTTAGGGATTGTTCTTTCCTCCAGCTCCAGAATACATTAGCGTTACACTTTCTCCCTGTTCCAACTTTGCCACAGTGATATTTCGACACTCAAATTAATTAGAACACAGCGTAATGGAGTGACCGTGAGGCCGAACGACGCTCGCCTTCACCTCAAAACAACGCTCTACCTTAATCTAATTCAAACAACGCGGCTAAGTTCTGCGGCAGGACGACAGGCACGCAATTATACCCGACTCCGCCCGGATCCACTGGAAAGCCCTTTCTTCCATCACAAAAGGATTGTCTAAATAATCCCAAATAAATGGCGATAAAAGGCCACACGTCTCATTTGTCTTTCGGGCGAAGCTAACCAGGTCCGGGCTGGATAATTCGGAGCATTAGCGACTTCAGCTTCACAAGACGGGAACTGAATGAAAACACTCTGGATGTTTGTGGAATTCATTTGATTTTTGACACACACTGTTGCAGTAACTCTCTCTCAGCACACTTATTGCAATACGGTGAGGATGTCTCGGAGTGTTAGAGAAAGCTTTTCTGTAATAATACACTGACAAACCATTACTGCCAACGTTGGACTGTTTCATGGAAGTGAAAATAGTGTAATTTTGTTACATCTGCTGTACTGAGGCAAACAATGCTTAATTTCCTGCTACTTTTTGCCGTGCCAATAAAACACATTTTCCCCCTAAGAGCCTAACCAAACAATAACATGTGACTTTGGAGTTTAGCATTACAGTAGCGACCTGGGTTCTCATTTATAAAGCTTGCGTTGGATTTATAAAACTCCCACTCGCCTGGGAACTCTGCTGATCTCCACGGCAGCTCTGACTCGGGCTTACGATCTACGCAAAGGCTTAAGTCAAGGGGGAAAGGTGACACTTGCAGAGAAGTGAAGACACATGAGGAAATCCTACAGAAAATACAATCAAACGGATTATATTCACGCTGCCTTATTTGAAATCTGTGTGTTCTCGTGTGCGCGTGATCCGCCGGCGTTCACCCGACATTCACATTCCATCACAAAGACCTACACCGCGTTCCAAATGATTGTGCAAATGATATTTTTCTAAGATTTTCTAAATTATCAACTCAAATAACAGTCAGCATATTTTTCAAGCCTTTAACTGTTAGAGAATAATATCAATGTGATCCCAGTGAAAACAGTGTTTTTTTTTTCAAGAATAAATATAGTAAAAACTTGTATATAGTAAAGCTTGTAATGAACTGAAAATGGTCATTTGTTGAATTTGCAGCATTAGGAGGTCATATTTACTGAAATCAAAAGCTATTTCAATCAAAAACATCTCAACAGGTCAAGTATTTAACAAAGGAGCCCTTGTGTGATAGCAGCTTCAAAATTCTTAAATCCATTAAACTTGTGAGTTTTTGGACAGTTTCTGCTTGGATTTCTTTGCAGGGTGTCAGAATAACCTCCCAGAGCTGCTGTTTGGATGAAAACTGCCTCCCACCCTCATAGATGTTTTGCTTGTTGATGCTCCAAAGGTTCTCAATAGGGCTGAGGTCAGGGAGGAGGGGGTCCACATCATGAGTTTCTCTCCTGTTGTGCCCATAGCAGCCAGTGATGCAGAGGTATTCTTTACATGGTGCGTTGTCATGCATGAAGATGACCTTGTTCGGGAAAACACGGCTCTTCTTTTTGTAGCATAGAAGACAGTGGTCAGTCAGAAACTCCACATATTTTTCAGAGGTCATTTTCACACCTTCAGGGATCCTAAAGGGGCCGACCAGCTCTCTCCCCATGATTCTGGCCCAAAACATGACTCAGCCCCCTCCTTACTGACGTCACAGCCTTGTTGGGACATGCTGGCCGTTCACCAACCATCCACTACTCCATCCATCTGACCCTCCAGGGTCACACGGCCTCATCAGTGAACAAGACTGTTTGAAAATGCAGCCACTGCAGCCGTTTCTGCTCGTCTGCATTCAATTCATTTATTCATTTATTTAAGGCAATGGCACAGAAAGTACAGTACAGTATAAAGTACAGTATACAGTATGTAAACATGAGGATCCATTTCTACCTGAAAGGGAGTGGGAAGAAAATAACTTATTTAATCCCACCACTAGTTCCCCATTCAGAGATGAATACAGTCAACTTCACTGTTACTTTGTCCAAGGATTATTATACAAATGTTATATCATGGTGGCGTTACCACAGGTAACAATAATTATTACATTGTAACAAAAATTTCTACTAACAATGTAAGGAGAAAGAACGATACCAACAATGGTAAGGAAACATTGAGCACTTGTTAACACTATGAGACAGAGTACAACAGCAATTTAGATTAAAGACCCTCATCTCTATATTCTGACCAGACCTGATGTTTATGTAACCGTTTAAATCGATGAACAGTTTTGCACTGCTTGTGATGTGAGTCCAGTTTGTTCCAGAGTTTCACTCGCATACAGACACAGAAAAACGTTGAGTGTTTTGAGCTCTCGGCAATGAAAACTATCCAAAACCTGTCAAGTTATGAGCTCGCACTGGAGTTATAAAAAAACATTGTAGGTTAGGCGGTAATAATTTGTTGAATGCTTTGTATAAGACTATTAATGTACTATATTTTACAGGATCATCAAATTTTAGCAACTTTATCTGCATAAACAGATTATGAGTATGTTTTAGAAACCCAACCTTGTGAATGATCCGCACTGCTCTTTTCTGTAATATGATCAGAGGATTCATTGTGTTCTGGTAAGTATTCCCCCACACTTCAACACAATACATAAGGTATGGGAGCACCAAGGTGCAGTATAGAGTACGGAGTGCATTTTCATCAAGGTATAGTTTTGCTTTATTTATAAGTGAGAGGCTTTTGGAGATTTTTAATGTGTCTGACATGGGGTTTCCATGACAATTTACTATCAATTATTACTCCCCAAAATCTGTTCTCACTTACTATTTCAACCTGGACACCATCAATACTTATTTTCTGTTCAGACATTATATCGCGATTATCAAACATCATTATCTTAGTTTTATTTATATTCAAGGATTATTTATTTATTTTTCATTGTAATCATCACTACAGTAGAATATATTTGTGTCGTCAGCAAATAGTAAGAGTTTCAGTACTTTCGAGTATTAAAAATATAATTTATATACACATTAAACCATTTTGGTCCCGACACTGACCCCTGGGGGACACCACAAGCAATGCCAAGAGTATCTGATCAATACTGTCCCATTTTTACAAACTGTACTCTCCCTGTTAAAAAAAAAAACTTTTTAACCCCAGCCAGCCTGATAATTCAATCAATGAACAGTTTAGGGGAGGCCCGGATAGAAGGTTTATGCACAACTGCAGCCTCTGGAGGGTCCTACACCTTCATGTTCGGGAGACTCCAGAGACACCAGCCGCTTCAAATACCTGTTTGCTGCGTTGTAGCAGCTGTTTTCTTAATCTGATGTATTTGTCTGGCTGAAACCGTCCTCATTGTGCCTTTATGTGCACAAACCTGTGTGTGTCTGAGTCAGTACAATGATTAAGTTTAGTCTTTCATGAAATATCGAAGGTTTTCATACCTAGTCCAAGGCATTCAACTATTTCACGCTTTTCATCAGCAGAGAGACCCTTTTTCTTTCCCATATTGCTTGAAAATGATGAACTGCTTAATAATGTGGAACATCCTTTTTCAGTACTTTTTCCCTTAACTGGGCTTAACCTGAAAACTAATCATCCCAGGTCTCTGAGATTAATGTCAGTGATTCAAAGAGCCCGAGACACAATACCATCCATGAGTTTCATTTTTTTTTTTTTTACCTTTTTGGCACTGAAATACAATTTGCATAATAACTTGGAACGCGGTGTACATGTTTGACTTTTATCATCTCTCATTTTCCCAAAATTAACCTCACATTATCTACAATGTCAAAATGGCAAGAATGAAAAATACAAACAGTTTGAACCGTGCTTGATCTATTGCCAAAGATTTTTTTTCCAATTTGTTAATACGAACGAGTCATTTTGTTGTTTAATTTTCATCAGTTGACAAAGCTGGCCGTGTGTGTGCAGCTGCAGAGCGAGTCCCCCCCTCTCTCTGTCCCTCATGTCTTGGAAAACCCCTCATTATCGCCTCATGTTTAGGCAAATGTCATTGGGTTGGTGTGCGGCAGGTGAGATCTATACAGCACAGATGGAGAGCGGAGGGTTTTGTAAATCCAGATTTTGTCGTTCCACAGCTGTTTGCATACTGTTTGAATATTCTTACTTATGCTGCTGTATATATATATATAAATAGTTGATTTGAACATTAATACAGATGTGCGTGGTTACATTGTTAACAGTAATCATTCCAGGCAAGTAAGGCAGGTCCTTGGACATGTTTCCCCCCCCTCAAAAAGAAAGCCCTAAAACTCAACAAACAACTGGAGAAGTGTCAATTTGGCGAGATGGGACGCTTCTGTGGGGATGCCTTCAAACAAACCGGCCATTTTCAAGGACTCTTTGTGCATGAAAACATTTTCCTGGATCAAATCTATTTCACATCCACCTCGATAAACATTCCGAGCGCGGCGCGGTGTGGTTTGGGAGTAAGCATGTGCGGGGCATGTGGGCAGCTCGTGGCCTTGAACGCCTCTGGCCAGTGTTGGTGGTGGTTTCGCTAGCCGCAACTACAATGCACAAATAACAACAACACATTTGGTTCTGGTGCTCTGTTTCTGGGTGGTAAAAAAATACACTGTTTGAGTAAAGGTTTTTTCAGAATTCAGGGAAGCATCCATGTCCAGGAAATTGCCTTAAAGAGTTTTATTTCCACTTTGATTGCGGTTCATCCCAGCCTCCTCTACAGGTTGTCTGGGACAGCCCTCGCCGGATCTCTTCATTATTGAGACTTGGTATTTGGACGTGTTTTATTAAGCGCGGATGATAGATGGTTGAAATTGAGTGGGCTGTGACTCATCAAAGTTGTGCTCTGACATTATTTAAAGGACAGGAATAGGCTGCTTTAACTGTTGGCTCATTATCGGCGCCGGTGTAAGACACTCTTCCCAAAAGGCCTCTCTATCTTCCCCACTCAGCGACACCCGCTTCAGAAGAGAGGCATAATCCGCTGTTAAAATATGGATGTATCATAAAAAATGTCTGGTAATGATATGCTCTTCTGTATAAAGCAGATGTTATACATGTTGACGGATGAACTGATTAAGTTCATCTAGTGATGGGCGATACCACATTTTTTGGAAACAATACGATACTTATGGAGTCATTCTTGTCAACATCTGGTTATTTCATGTGGGTGAATTGCATTTCAATCAATATGCATTTCTAAAACTGGTTATTTTATGTAATCAACCCTTTGGGGGGCACAGCTACAGTGGATGCGTGGAGTAAGTGGATCGTTTGCTCAGCGGTCCTGTTGGTCGGAGACATCAAAGATATTTACTTATTTGGACTCTTGATAACAGGGTGCCTGCTTATTGGATCATGCGCTGCCCTGGTTTGTCGAAAAGTCGACAGCTTGCGCCCCACTACTGTCGAAATTAACGAGCACTTAGGAGCAGCGAGTGACCGAGTGATGGAATTACACCGGAAAATAACGCACGGTGATGGACTGTTGTATTCGACCTGGCAGCTCGCTGTGGAGCCGGACAATAGGTGGACTATATTTTGACAGGAAAAGGGATGAACTGTGAAGGAACTACCTGCTCTGGAGAAGTGAACTCTGAATGCTGAGACCCAATAAAAGCAAATGAATTATAAATTGATGAACTAACACTGGAATCATTATTTAATTATTATCCTCCTGAGAGGAGATTGAAACAGCTGGACTGTTTATCTCTCCTATGTCGTCAACATTCCCCACTCAAAGTCAAGTTATGGAACCAGATACGACATCCATTTCAAGGACTATACAAATAACTGCAAGGGGGGAAGAAGGGGGGCTGGAGAGTGGAAAGATCTCAAAACGCTGTTTACGCGACGTCGTCATTTTCTCTCCTGAAACAATGACATCACAGCTCCTGTTGTGCATGTTATCCACCATCTACTGACCTTAGAATGAGTTTAACTCGGCTCCTCTCTGCTCCATGGAGATAAACCACTGCATTCAGTCTGTGTTTGTGGACTGACAGTGAAAGTCTGGTCACTGGTTTCTGCTTTAGTCCCATAATAATAATTCCATCTCCTCATCTCTTCTGTAGCAAATCGTAAATCCACAAAGCGGTTTCATTTTCATTGTTTGTTACTGTTTACTTTCCAAAAACTATTTTCTTTGGTAGCTCTCTTTCTTTGGTAGGCACACATTTTCACACGCAGTTGCAAATGGAAGGAGGAAAATGTTCATCCATTTCATTCATGCTTTTGTCCCCTTGTTTTGAACTACTTTTGTCACACTTCCGTGCTTTTAAATCTACTTCTATCATCGCTATTAGACGTATTATAACTTGACTTCACGCTGTCGTTGGGTGTCATATCCTTAGGCACCCATTTCCCTCTGAACCAGATTTTCTCCATTTCTGTATTCATCCAGTTTTAGTTCTACCTCAAGGTGCTCCAGGTGCAGAGACACAGTTCTCCAGGTGCTACATTCTATAACGTCGTGCTTTGTCATTGTGAAGATGTGAAGAGGCCGTCGCTGTTCCGGTAAGTGAGGCCTTCGCGAACAGGTGGGCGGATTTCTCGCCTGCCTTTTGTGCGCTCCATTTAATAATGCCCCTCTTTTTTCCTTTTTTATTCATAAGCGCAGACCCAAAACCATCCCACGCCCATGATGCGCCTTTTATGGGCCTCGCAGCTCCATTTATTTGATCTGAATTACACAAAACACACAACAGGCTTTACCAAATCAAAACCGCTGCTTCTGAGCTAGCTTTGAATGTGATTTATCGGGCGCCTTGTTCTAGTCATTAGTTCCCTAGCAACAGTGGGATTGTTCACTAAAATAACACAGATTTGAAGGTTTGGGGTTTTTTGTGTGCTGTGATGCTTGTACCTGGCACCAGCGGAGGACACCTCGTTTCTCAAAGATGGTATTAAATGAACAGCAGCCCACGATTCCTGCTTTGAAGACTTGGTTTTATAAAAGATGTTTCAAAAGTAGGACAAACCTGGTTAAGTGTTGGATAAACAGCGTCTTCTACTAAGTCGCGGTGAGTCTTGCGTCGGAATCGTGTAATGTGGGCGGCAGAAAGACACGACCAAACCTCAGTTGCAGTAAGTTACAGAAGCGTGGGGGATTTTACCGTCCCAAAAGTGGACACACAGAATGCAGCGACCAATGACAGAGCGGAAAGCACACAGTGGCGACGCGGTTCACAGTTGGAACGTCCCAGGTTCGATTCCCACCTGGACGGGGCCTCTCTGTGTGGAGTTTGCATAGGTCTCCACCGGGTACTACAGTTTCCCCACCGGTAAAAACATGTATAATAGGTGAAACCTCCAGCCAGGTAAGTCTGACCATCCGCCTGGCTCCACATCTGGAGATGGGTCCCACGACGTCGGCCACTGCTCCTTTCGTGTTGCCCCAGTGGCATCGAAGGACGGGTCAAATGCAGAGAACAAATTTCCTACAGGAACATTAAAGTACACCTTAACCGGAACCTTAAAACACTGTAGCCCCTCCTTTTGCATTTCTCTGTTATAACAGCGGCACAACAGCCCCACCAGACCACGCCAAACGCCACAACATCCATCCATTTTCTTCCACCTTATCCGGGGCCGGGTCGCGGGGGCAGCAGTCTCAGCAGCAATGCCCAGACTTACCGATCCACACACACCTCCTCCAGCTGTTCTGACCCCGAGGCAACACCAGGCCAGCTCGGAGACATAGTCCCACCAGCGTGTCCTGGGTCTTCCACGAGGCCTTGTCCCACTAGGACATGCCTGGAACACCTCCCGCGGGAGGCGACCAGGAGGCATCCGAAACAGATGCCCGAGTCACCTCAGCTGCTCCTTTCTACGTGAAGGAGCAGCGACTCTACTCCGAGATTTTCCCAGGTAACTGAGCTCCTCACCCGATCTCAAAGAGTGTTCCCAGCCACCCTGAGAAGGAAACTCATTTCGGCCGCTTGTATCCCCGATCTTGTCCTTTCGGTTAGATTGATCAGTAAATCGAGAGCTTTGCCCCGACTCAGCTCCCTCTTCACCACGACAGACCGATACAGCGACCGCATCACTGCTGACGCCGCACCGATCCGTCTGTCCATCTCACGCTCCATCCGGCCCTCACTAGTGAACAAGATCCCGAGATACTTGAACTCCTCCACTTGAAGCAAGGACACCGCACTGACCTGAAGAGGAGAAGCACTTTTATCCGGTGGAGAACCATGGCCTCAGATTTGGAGGTGCTGATCCTCATCCAGGCCGCTTCAGTCTTGGCTGCAAACCTCCCCAGAGCAGCTGAACAGCAGAGATGAGATCCTGAGGTTCCAAAAGCAGACGCCCTCCGGCCCCTGGCTGCGCCTAGAAATTCTGTCCATAAAAGTAATGAACAGAACCGGTGACAAAGGGCAGCCCTGGTGGAGACCAACACACACTGCCACAACATTATATCACCAAAAGTTCACATGAACCAAGTTTTCCAGCAACATTTCAACCACAAACAAAGTTTAGCGGCTCTGTGTTCAGAGTCGGACAAATCAGCTACTTCTGTGAGTGAACTTCCCTCTGCTGTCTCGGGGCTGATGCCGTCTCTTTTTCTTATTAAATCCACTGAAATACGTTCCCACTTCTTCGTGATGTTGACTTTTATTTCCATTTGAGAAAACTATAACCAAGTTCAGAAAGACCCGAACCTGCAGCGCAAACAGAAGCTTATCTTTGCTGATCTGGGTCAGTTTTCTCCTCCAAAGAGAGTTTCCGCTTTTACGATTCTCACTCGCTATGTGTGAACCCCCAGTCGCTCTATAATCACGCTAAATCCAGTAATGCAGTGTGGACCCCCCCATTCTTTACAAAATCTTTTAAGACTGATAAAATCGTTTTGTCTGCGCTAAATAATACTAAATAATATTAATTCGAATTGTATGAAGAAATTGGATTACGTCAGTGGCTTTGAGTGTCTTGAGCTGATGATTTCTCGGCTGTAATAGTATATAGAAACTTTGGAAAAATGCTTCTCCTTGCGGTGTATCTGATCCAACCCAAAAACACCACATCAATCACCATTTGTTCTTTGACCTTTTATTGACTTTTGTGAAAATTCCATCACCTCAGCTCGAGCAGCCGACCAAGCACTGCGGCTGAAAAGATGAAATGGTAAAAAGTTTCACAGAGGCTGAACAGTGGGTGCACAATGCAATTGGAAAAAGGCCGTTATTCTCCGTTTTAAGATGATTGACGCGAAGGCCACTGCGCCTGTTAGCCCTGGCATAAGTGAATGTTATTGTGGAGCACTTTCAGTTTTGATCATTTGCGGCGCTCTTAAATAGAGTAGAAGGTTGTATGCAAACTTGGTTCACAGAAAATGCATTATGAAACGGCGACACATAAACAAGCAGCAGCTTCCCTCTCCCTTGGTACAGCAGAGTTTTTGCCTTTCTCTACAAACTTATTTTTCTTCAACTGTATTTTGAGGTGACATTTAACTGAACTATATTATCGGCTGTAGGATGTAGTAATAGTGTTGTAGTCAGGGTGTATGTCTATGAGATGTTGACGTGGCTACAACAGGTCCGGAGGCGGTGGACAAAAAACCCGAACGAGAGTCAAGCACCGTCAGGTCACAAAACCACAAGGCGGAGTTTCTTTGCGAAAAACGTCTTTGTTATTCTTGTTTATTATCACTTCTATAAGCTTAGAGTATGCACCAGTCATCACTAATACAAGGACTTAAAGAGCCACATCAAAGCTATAACATCAGCAGCTTTTTACCATCTGAAAAACATGGCAAAGATCAGAGGAATAGTGTCAAAACCAGACTTAGAGAGACTTATCCATGTGCAGGTTAGACGACTGTAACGGCTGCTCACTGTCAGAGCTGCAGAACATCCAGAACGCTGCTGCTCCAGTCCTGACAAGAGCCAGGAAATACGACCATATTAGTCCAGTGCTCCGGTCTCTGCACTGGCTCCCTGTCGCTCAGAGAATAGACTTTAAAACAGCTCTGTCTTTTCATGTTGTAGCGCCAAAGTCCATCTCTGACATGTTACAACCGTATGAACCATCTCGGGCCCTGAGAACTTCAGGGAGGGGCCTCCTGGTGGTTCCCAGAGTTAATAATAAACATGGTGAGGCTAAAGCTAAAATCTGGAACAGTCTTCAGGAGATGTGAGACTGGCCTCAACTCTGACAATGTTCAAATCCAGGCTGAAAACTGTTCTTTTTACCCGTGCATATGACTGAAAGTATTTTATCTGCACTCTTGCCTTTTACTGTTATTGATTAATTTTTATGTTGATGTTATATTGATTTGATCTGTTTTCTTGTAACTTTATGCAACCGTGAAGCACTTTGAATTGCCTTGTGTGTGAATTGTGCTCTACAAATAAACTTGCCTTGTCGTAGCCTATTTAATGAAATATTTGCTTTAATCATCAACAAAATTAGGTTAGAAGACGCAAAGTGACAAAGGAGCAACAAAAGGAACACAAACAGCAACAAAAAAGTGACTAAAACAATAGAAACAATAGAGGAGAAATAGCACAATAGATACTTTTCTATCGTCCGTACGTTATGTGTCGTCATATCTGCACTAATCTGAACACAATTCACAAATACAATTGTGCAATGACAGATAAAGCACTTCCTTAAAACCTTCCACAGAGATTATTTGATAACACTTCAGTTAGGCTAAGGCAAGGCTACTGCTTTGTGAGCGCTCACAAGCTATAAAGTTCTGCTTCATAACTGTGTATAGGCAGAACACTTGAAATAAATAACAAAGATATTTTTTTAATTCTTTTTAAAAACGCTTCTATTGCTCCGCAGCTTGACGACGGTCGGCCTTGTACGTATTGCTGCCAACGACGTCATTCCAGTTCTTCCCATCCACGTGTTTGTTAATTGCCTCGTGTTTTTTGGCCTGGAAACAGAGGTGCAGATGAATCCCAGAAAGTTGAAGCCATCACCACCACCATCATCATCATCATCATCATCATCACCATCTGTTGTCAAGGTCATTTGCCCCACTCTAAACACATCCATCAGGACGCCTGGCGCTCCCCGGCACGCGCAGTCGTTAGTCTTTGGTGACATTTCACATTCAATATTTTGGATCATTGTGCAGTGTGACGGGGCCGTAAAGAGCAGGGGTAATCAGCCGGGAACACATAATCACACGTTTGATCTTTTATTCAACGCCGCCCGAGTTTCTCCTCCGACAATAAAGGCGGTGCTCGGAGAAAGTCGCTCTCGTAAGTCAGGCTTCGCTCTCAGGGGCCCTGGCATTATGGGTATAACCCTCTTAGAGCTAATTAGCCAATCAGGACAAAGGCTGCATTATGTCATTACAGTGCCTTTGGACAGAAAGTACTCAAAAGTCAAGAGCGAGTTTAACACAAGTTATTTGGAAGCAGCATTTAAGACACTGTTTCTATTTATAACCTTTTAAAATCTCTTAAAGGGATATTTCAGATTTTTTGACATAGGGCCTCATTTCCTCGTTATCCAGAGTGTTGCTGATTTCTGGAGATATTGTTTTTGGTAATTCATGCAGTTCTTATATTTGAAGAGTTTCGTGGCACTAGGCTAGTGCATTTCTATGGTATCAGCTAGCCTGCATTAAAAACAGTGTGACCCGCTCCACAGAGCGCCTGAGGCAAATCACTTATAACACCAGACTAACCATATAAATGTCTGTGTCCATAGAATCATGTTTGGAATATAACTGACTTTGCATCACATGAATGATCGCATTTTGAAGGACTAATTTCTAGCAGATCACTCCGCCGCTGCGTAGCTTATACAACCACGAAGCTGATGCTGCTCAAATATAAGATATTTTAAAGCAGTACTAAGTAACGTGTTTACCTTAATAAATCCTTCCCGTAGTCCCTCTGGGGGTAATACAGGTGTTTATGGGATGATTGGAGGGTCTTTCATCGCCCCCTGGTGTCTCTGGCCAGAAAACCATGTTTGCAACTTGACTGCCACCGGTCCGGAGCCACCAATACACACTAATGGAATCAAGAAGAAGAAGAAGAAGAAGAAGAAGAAGAAGAAGAAGAAGAAGAAGAAGAAGAAGAAGAAGAAGAAGAAGAAGAAGAAGAAGAAGAAGAAGAAGAAGAAGAAGAAGATCTTTATTGATATAGCGCCTTTCACAGACATAGTCACAAAGCGCTTTACATGAGACAGTAGAAGAAGCTAACAGGCTAACGGGCAAAGCTAACTGCGGGCTAGCGTCACTTTAAACAGTATTTACAGCTAAGTTTGAGTGTAAAAAAAATATTTCCATTGTATAATTGGATGCACAGTAACCCTCTCTCCCTTCGCCTTTCCTGTCTACTCTCCAAGACAATTAATAAGTTAAAAAATCGTAACTTGCTACTACACCTGCAGTTGCGCTTATGGCCTCTACGGGGAAGAGTTACTTAGTACTGCTTTAAATGCAAAATGGTTCAATTTATTCTATCGACACAGACATTTATATGGTTAGTCTGGTGTTATAAGTGATTTGCGTCAAGTGCACTGTGGAGCGGGTCAGACTGTTAATGTGCTAGCCTTGCACTAGCCTAGCGCCACGTAACTCTTCAAACATAAGAACTGCAAATAGTGAGAAAATAGTGACAAAAAACAGGATGAAAACGCAGCAAAGCAGCATAAAAAAGACAGAAAAGAGCAACAGAAAAGTAACAAAAAAGTGACATTTATCTAATGTAATACTTTCCTTTGCAACTTGTGCATATTTGTATTTCGCGTTCATTATAAGGTCTTCAGTAATATCATGTCCTTTTATGGAGCTGTTGGGTAGACTAGCAACTAGCAACCTTCAATTTTTTAACACTTACGTCCAAAACAATCATGAGAATTGTTGTGAATAGCTTTATTAGTCTGTTTTTATAAGCTCCCCATCAAAGAGTGCATAAAACAGTCCCACGCAGACTCGGTGGCATCACCTGCACTGCCCGAACGAGACATTTCTTTGGCAAGCACGCGGCGCAGCAAATCCAATCCAAGCCTGTATAACTTTAATTACCCATGATGACCTGTTATCACGAGTCTCCTCTCTGCGGTGTTCATCCCTCTGCCTACGCTCACTGGCATTTCAACTGCCGGACCGAGATCGGCTGCAGGACTTGGGGATCCGACTCACTCCAACGTAAAGTTTTACATGTTTTTGACCTGATACGAAATACAACAATCAGCCAAAATGTTTGCCAAAATCTCGGAACACATCGAGTTTGGAAAGAAGGTGGTCGGGGCTCTGCATGGAGCTTGTGAATCTTGGTAGTGAAAGAATCAGACTGGATGGTTTACCTCAGTTATTCTCTAACACTTCACATCAGGTACTTTTATATGAAAGTTTCCACCTGGTGGTCTTTCAAACAGGGGAAGCTCATGATATTTTATACATGGACCTGCATAAACCTGCGCCAACACCGTACCCTACATTTTTACACAGCCAGATTTATTTAGGCTTTTGACTCATACTTAAATTCAAGACGATAAAAAAATTATAAACTCTGTTCTGTTGCTGCTAAGCACTAAGCTGTGAATGAAAATTGTTGCCTGATTCTTTGCTTGTGCTTTGGTGACATTGGAATAGTTTTAATGTAGGTTAGTTGCATTTCTCTGACACTTGAGGCAAATCTCGCCACTTCCTTCCCTTCTCCCTCTCCCGGATATTATTTAGGCTAAACATGTGTGGTTGAGTGTGCTGGACCTGACTGTCCAGCGATCGTGTCATGATAAAACCCTGTAATCCAGTCCAATGCGTTCTTCATTCCGTCCGCGTCCTTTATTGAAGCATTTAGTTCCTCTGATCCTGATCCTTTCCAGACGGTGTTTCCGTTTCACTTGTGCCTTTATGATGTAGAAGAAGTGGTTATGTTGTTCCAAATTTAGATGATCTATACATTGTTCTTGAATGTGTGTGTTTGCATCCACAGCTGACACTGGTCACCGCCGCTCCTCCACACCTGCCGCGACATGGAGCCATTGAAAGCACAATGGCATTTTCTCATTGATAATACACAGTAATAAACTGCACCTGAACAGGGTTTACACTGGAACAAAACAAAACTTGGACTATACAAAGGAGATTAAACTAGGGATGGGCGGATCGATGCCACAGTATCGATATATTGATACCAAACAGCTACTTTTTGAGTATCGATATTGGGCAAAAAGAATCAATACTAATTTGCATATGTAAAAGTAGGCGTGACAGCAATTTTAAACATAAAAGGACAATTTACATCTTTGTTCTGAGCCAAAACAGTCACAGCAGCAGGGAATTGACCAAAGCCAGCGATATCATTCTAGTTTAGATTCTGTTTGTCATTAAAGTGTTAGTTTTAAACGTTGTTTATGTATTTAATTTCACATTAACATTATTAAACATAATATGATTTTAATGTACATATTAATTATATAAAATAACCAGTTTTAGAAATGTATATTGATTGAAATACATTCACCCATATAAAAATGACCGGTATCGGTATCGGTATTGGTATTGAGAAAAATGACCCCAAAAGTATCGGTATCGCATCGATTCCAAAAAATGTGGTATCGCCCATCCCTAGATTAAACCAGGTCCAAGCGAGGTTTAAACAAATAAACCAGGTTTAAATGTGGCCTTACTCTGAGCTGTGATTGTGTCATGATGTAGCTGTATGAAGCTACCAGCAGCTAAAGCAGGAGGAGCTAACGCCAGAAAACACTTTTTACTCTCCACAGAAGTCTCTTATCCACAAAAGTATTTTATTTATAAAGCTGCATAAAACATGTTTTACATGACTTCAAAGTCCATGTTTCTCTTGTAGCTTCACAGTGACAGCAGCTAATGCTAATGCTAATGCTAATGCTGCTCTCACAAACAGAAGGAGCATCAGAAGGAGGAGGAGCTGTTTTCCCCCTTTTCCCTCTTTTCGCAGAGGCAGCCAATCAGCATTCAGCTGGTAGGTGTTACATGCTGATCCGGCCAATCAGAGGCTGTATTCTAAAAAGTGAGCATCAATGATATTTCCCATGAAGCTTCAGCCACTCTGAGGGACAGGGAGACCACAGGAAGACCTCACTGAAACACCTGATTAACAACTGACTCTCT
Organism: Gobius niger; assembly: GCF_951799975.1. NCBI lineage: Eukaryota > Metazoa > Chordata > Actinopteri > Gobiiformes > Gobiidae > Gobius > Gobius niger. Next base: position 16,418,393 of record NC_136874.1, read on the forward strand.
CACACAGTTTAACACACTCTATGGAGGTTCAGCTGGTTTCCACATAGCACCAGGCTCGGATCAGGATCATGTCCGGTCTGAACCAGGAAAACTGAAATGGATTACTAAAGCATAAGTGAAGACGATAAATAAAGAGCGAGACAGTTACATCCAACATGCTTAGCCAAAACCACTACCATCAAAGGCTTTTTACGAGCGCTTCCTATCCCAGCTCCATCAACTTAATGCACAGCCTCAACCTTTTATAGCCTCACCTGAATTTATAGTTTGTAATACATAATTAAACACGCTCGCTTTCGCGAACACCTCCACTCCCGCCGTCTCCCGCGCGCCGGCTTTATATTTGCTAACATCGCCGGAGTGGCCTGCTTACATTTAGCTACAGTGATAAATTGTCCGGAAACTTGCCAGAGGCGCCACGTTATTGGCTTTTAAAGCAACATGAAGTCCCATCGGAGAGTTGGTCTGACCCAATAACAGCAGAAATGGATTTATGGTAAAGAGGAGCAGGAAGTGTAGCAGTGGGAGAAGCTCTTCGGGGGATAGTGAGGGGAATAAGAAGCAGGATTGTTGTAGCTCCGGTTCACCGGTTTGGGCAAACACGCAGGAAACAAATGGTTACGGGCCGGGCTGTTGTGTAGCTTTTTACAGCTTCTCGCAGCCTCGATTAGACGCTGATTTAAATATATCTCGACACTTCACGTGGGACTATGCAAAACAACATTATAGTCCCCAGAGAATGCTGTGTCTGTGTCTTCCTTCTTGATGGGATGGTTCATATATTTCCATTTTATGTTTGTGAGCTAAACAGTGACGAATAACACAACAGTTACAAAGGGCCTATTTTATTTTTTAAATCTGAACATCTTTAAATCTGCACTACTTAAATCTGTACTTAAGAAGGCGCTGTCAGAAAACTGCACCAGATTCACGACACAAAGGTGCGTTATGTGACTTTTTATGCAAAAGAAAGTTGATATGAGTGTGTATTTGACCTTATAGTGACCCGGTGACCTGCTTAAGTGGTCAGCATGGACTTTACTTTCGATCACAGTGGGCTCTACAATGCCAGATCATGATTTTGCCGTGAGCAGTAGTGTCAGTTGTATACGTCAGGTGAATGGAGAGGTAGGGCCTTACAAGTGATTATTAACTTCTTCCTACTCCCTTTGAGCTGCACTTATGCTTATTATGATGTGAATACCCCTCCAGGAACCGCCACCTTAACGTGGTGGAGGGGTTTGAGCCCGAGTGATCCTGGAGCTCTGTTGTCGGGGGCTTCGTGCCCCTGGTAGGGTCTCCCATGGCAAACAGGTCCTTGTATAGGTGACGGGTCAGACAAAGTCAGAAGCCCCTTATGAGAGACCAACAGGCCCGGTTAGAATCGTGAGGCCGTCCTTCGTGGACCCACCACCGGCAGGAGGAGCCATAAGGGGCTGGTGCAATGTGATTTATGCAACTCCAACAGCTGCCCCCACGACCCGAAACGGAAAAGTGGAAGAAAATGAATGGATGTTGTGAATAATTATGTAAATTATATGTATACTACACCTGTATGCATCTTTTATGTTGCTCAAATAAACTAAACTAAACAATAAACAAAATTGGAAATCAGCTGATTTGTTCTTTTATCATCGAATGTGAGCTTTTTAGTTAAACACTGCTACTTTTTTTAGTTTAAAAAATTTGTGTTAACTGTCGTCATCCGTGTAGTAACAGAATTGCCAGAGAAATGCCCGACATGTTAGCATCAATGCTAGGAAAAAGTGAATTTACGTGATATTTTTTAAAACTAACAAACTACCGTTTAGCTTTCGAGACGCAAACAACACAAATAAATGATGATAAATGATTAGCTGATCTAATCAATGATAAAAAAAAAACGTTTTTATTTGACATCATCAAAATCCCCACTTTCCCACAGAAAAAACACATGAACACAAACCAGCTGAGGACAATGACGTCACATCTCAGGAAAACGAGCTCCCCAGTAAGCCTGAACGCACCATTATAATCACAACTTGGCGAGATCGAGGCCGACGGCGTCATTCATTGTAAATTTATCATTTTATCAAGTGATATTACCGTCTTATGTCTGAATATGAAAGCCAAAAACGGTCCAAAGAAGTTGCTATAGGAACGTGTTGTAAATTGGGCCAATACTTTTGAAAAGACAAAATGCGTCTCATCAAACCATGAAATGTAACTATTTTACCAAGTGGTATATCATCTGTCTGCCCAACAGCCTTCAGCCCCACTGTATTACACCCAGTTTACTCCATCCCCATGGAAAGTGTGGGACTTCTTTGCATCGTTGCCTGATGCAAGACCTAATCTGAAAATGCAACAGGTGGTGCACTTTTGGATGCTTTTATTTACCGTATGTGGAGCTCTGTGGAAGCCGCCGAGCCTCGCCTGAATCGGCTGACGTAAACAATGCAAATGACACATTTAGGAGAGAATTATGGGGCCTTTCTATTGTCTTAAACTGAGATGGGGGCAGCCTGAATGTCTATTGTAAATGATTGCAGAGAAATGATTTTTTTAGAATCAACTCTTTGGCGGATCTGCATATCGAGAGTGCGCTTTCTCTTGACATTTTACTCCTCTCCCTTTTGTGCCGGGTTTAAAAAGCGTTCTCACTTTACACCTTATTCTAATCATCTCCCGAGTAATTCCTCTGCCTCACAGAGATTCCTCCGTCCGATTATCCGTGCAAATAAGAGGCTTTGGAAGTCGGGAGCTGGCGCGTGTCATTAGGACTTTGTGGTGGGTAAATCCGAATCGGGGCACAGCTTGGTTTCTTGAAAGAGGGGCCGGCATTATCAAGCTGTCAGAGCGCACGGAGGCTTAGATCCCCGATGACGAGCCTCGCTGCCATTACGCTGTCCTCTCCCTCACCCAGCCCGGCGCCAGCGGTAATGCAGCAGGACGAATAGGCCCGCGCTCGCCCCCCGCCCGCCCGCCCTGATGCCTTCACAGCTATGACATGCAGCGGTAACACACTATTCCCCTGTGAGCCCTCTCCATGATGGGACTGTCAGACTGCAGCGCTTTGAGCCACAACACAGCTAATATCGAGGACCCTTTTCTGAACAAATGTAGCACAAAAATACTCTTTTGTCACAGTCAGAATGGGGAGGGGCAGAGCTGTCCTTCAGTCGGCTGGACCTGGCCTATGGAGGACCGTGGCTGCCAAAACAATAAATATATCTATAAATAAATAAATATATGAATAAATAATTAAAATAAAGATCAAATTTGCAAAGAAATGCATGCATTTATTATAATAAGTGCATTTATTTAGTTATTTATGCATTTTTTACAGAAATAAATACACACATAAATAAATAAATACAAAATCAGTAAATACATAAAAAATAAATACAAAACTAAATAAATCAATACAGAAAAAATACTGAAAATAAATAAAAAATAAATAAAAAAGTATAGAAATACAGAAATAAATTCAGAAATACATACATAAATAAATATATAAATAAATATATAAATAAATAAATTCACTTATTATAATAAATTCATGCATTTCTTTGCAAATGTGATCTTTATTAATTGTATTCATTTATTTATCTATATATTTATTTATAGATATATGTATTGTTTTGGCAGCCGCGGTCCTCCATACTGGCCCATTGTTCTCTCGATGGCTGTTTCCCAAAGCCTCGGCTCCTCCTCTTGGTCTGATGTGGGCGTGGTCAGGTGTCCACATCCTCACTGTTCATGCTAATGTTTATGTCTCCAGGAGGCATGTGTCCTCCCTTTGGTGTTAGCATGTGGCTAATGTAATTCCCCAAGAGCACATCAGTGTAGCCTACGCTGCCTGGCACCAGCCAAAATCACCCACAATGCACCACCGAGACAGTTGAAGCTGGCTTATGTGGCTTGGAAAAGCACTTAAACTCCTTATAAGAGAAAAAATACATGCTTTGACTTCTTTACTGACTCATTTTTGACAACATCCTAATTCAGTTTTCGTTTGAACAAAAAGAAACATTTTGTTAATATTTGGTCATTATTTTCATTATTAAAGGTGCATTATGCAACTTTTATTGTGAAAAAAAAAGTTGATGTTTGTGCATATTTGACCTTGTAGTGACCCCGTGGCTGTATGAGTGGTCAGCATGGCACTTTTCCCTTCCATCACAGTGGATCTAGGACATTCCAGGATCAACTGTTTGGAAGGTTTTCACTGCTGACGGACCCTCTCACTAGAAAACCTACAAAACAATTGATCTTGGAGCATCGTAGAGACCACGGTGATCAAAAGTAAAGGTGCCATGCTGACCACTCACACAGCCACTGGGCTACACTGGCTACAAGGTCAAATATATAAGGGCAAATATCAACTTTTTTCCACATGAAAAGTTGCACAATGCACCTTTAAAGTTTCAGTCTTTTTTAGTCAACAACAGAAAAACTAAATCTAATGTCCTTTGTTTTGGCAGCTTTAAATTTACATAAATTCTTAAACATGTTCAAATTGCAGCTGCTTCAGGGACAAACAAAGAAACAGATTTGTTTGTTGGGCGTTGAATTTAATTGATGTCGTGCACTTTCAAATTCTTTTTACTAATGTTTTTCTTCCCCTTTCGATTTTTATTTTTCGTATTTATTAGCTGACAGAAACATCTGGAGAACCCTCCTCAGAATCCCCCCTCCTCAGCTCAACGACCCCCTCCCTGGATGAAACAAATCTTCCTTTTTATTATGTGATGTCTCTTCCATTCTAAATGGAATTGTTTTGCAGCTCTTTTAGGACCAAAGGCTTGGACTGGAGGGAAGTGAGTTCGGGGGCATTGTCTTCAAAAGCAAAGCAAGAAGACTGGGAATCAGCTCTAGCTCAGACTCATGACTTTAGACACTGGGCCTCATTCATGAACATCTCATCAACACATTCTTAACAAGGAAAATCATTGTCGCCTGTGTTATGTCTCCGGACAAAACGTACAGCGTGCAGCTGTCAGTGGAGGACACGCCCAAAACTAATAACCAAGAAAATCCCCAAACCTTTGGGCACAAGAATTTGCCCTCATTACGGAATGATTAAAAAGATACAGCCTGTATATCAAATCAAATGTACCTTTATAACACATTTAAAACAACCAAAGTGCCTGACAGAAGGTCTACAGACCTACAGAAGGTCTACAATATAAGACAATATATACAAGCAGCAAAGCACTGACAGCGAAACTAAAGCTTTTTCCTTCTCTTTTCCTGAGTCAGTGCCTTAAAGGGACAATACAGAGATTGAAAATGTTAAAACTAAGTATTTTCCTCCCCTACCTGTGTTAATTCGTCGACTAAAATATTTAGTCTTATTATAGTTAAAGCGATATTTTTGACGACTAAAACTGGACTATAACTATATTAATACTTTTCATGAGACTACAACTATGACTAAAATGTTCAGTTATTTTAGTCAACTAAAGGAAGACTAAATACAAATGAAAAGGAGAGACTACAATCATCCAAACTTCTATTGAGCCTCAGATCATGTAAATCTTCTGCCAAAGGAACAGCTCTGAGCTTTGTTCATGTGGAGCATCTCCATGAAACAGAGGAACATACTAATATTAGTACTTCACTTTACATTAATAAGACTGCAGGTATTTCCAACTTCTTTCTGAATAAACAGTGTATGTTATTAATCATAATATATGGGTTCCCTCAGGAGCAGATCGTGAACAGAAGTGGAGAATCCTCCTGACTGTTCTGAGGGTTTTTAAGAAACTTGAACCTTATTGTATTTTATTTGATCAAACCACATGAAGTCGTTATCTCTAATGCAGTGTAGCTATAGAATATCTACGTGTGCAATAGTCCCAAGCCTTGATAATTGCAAAAGCCCACATTGCAGGCTGATGTGGACATTTCACTGCACTGACCCCAAAATGCCAATGCAGTTTATCGATACCAGTGGTTTCCTTTGTCTCTGCAGGGCGGTGCGTGCAGGTAATTTTCCACAACTTTTTTTTACGACACATCTTCTCTGAACAATAACTGCACCGTTAAGCGCTTCAATCTCACATCTACAGGCATCGCACATTTTATTGCGGAATGAATCCCCTTTTTGCCCGGGCTATTATCATGTAAAGCTACTGTAAACGTCTCACCTACAAATGCCCCTTGCTCCCGGCCCTCCTCTCCTGCGGGGGGAAGAGCGTGTTGGCACCGAACTTTGATTTATCCCGCTCATATCCATCAGGTCAGCGGGTCCTTGGGCAGCTCCGCCATAAAAGCCACTGCTCAGGCCCGGGCCGCTTTAATACAGTCTCCGTAAAAATGTCTCAAGGTCAGCTCTGTACTCTCACTCAATCAGAGGGAGAGGGAGGGACACTACCGCTGGGTCAAAGCCGCTGCAAAACATGGGTGAAGGCTTAAAGAATGACTGCAGCATGTTCCGGGAGAAGGATGTCTACCCCGCAGTGAAGCCATCCCTCAGAGGCAAGAGGTACACGGCAAACGGAAGAAAGAACATGGCCTGCTACAGCTGTACACACGCCGGAGAGTGTGGGCTTCTGTGTAAGAGGCTGTGCTTTTGAGGATCTGTACTCTACATGAGTGATCATTACTTTTACTCCACTATACATTTGGCAGATAAATATAGTGCTTCTTGCTTCTCGAAGTCATCGGCAACAGATATTACTTTCCACTTTAAATACTTAAGCCTTGCCTCAAAAGTATTTGCTAAGCACTTATGTGTTGGTTGACTATTTCAAAGAACTCTACAAGGATATACTTAATATTTATTACTATTAAGCATTTATGCCAACTAAGTATAATTTTAATATCTTCACAGTTCGTTTGGAGGGTTTGTTTCAATGAAGTTCCAATAAGCCGAATGCCTACCAAGGGTCGCCCGTTGCATTATGGGTAATGGAATTTATTTCAGCTACCAAACAGTATTGATAGTTAGCGTAGCAATGAAGAAAGCTCTGATTTGGATCGTTTTAACCACTGGAAAGTTGATGATATAAAGTGTTTTTGGCGTCACTGGAGCTTGTTCCGATATTAGCATAAAGTCTATTTTTACAACCAGGGCTGTGTACGGAGAGAGACAGAAACTGAAAGAACTGAACGACTGTTCATATGTAGAGATGCTTCAAAAGTGACACCAGTCTTTGTTCACATAGTTGGAAAAACTATGTGAGAAAAACATTTCTGACCCTTGAAGGCGACTGTTGGACAAAGTCCAGGGTCTGAAACTGTGGCCTCAAGTCGACATTTAAACTGAAATGAGAAATAAACACGTAGTTCTTTTTTTGTCAATAAGGAAGTGGACAGTAAACAAAATCTTTTTTATTATTGTGACCAGAGAGATCCACGTACAGTACACATATAGGCTATGCCTCTACATTGACTTTATTTGTATTTTTTGCGAGTGATCTGATGGAACAACATGGCTAATCGATCGCTAATTTGACAGAAGGAAATATAGCCACTATGTTTAACATCAACACCGTTTAGAAACTTTCCCTGTGATTTCAAGACGAATTTAAATGATTTACAAAGTGGCGGTGTCTGTGTTGGGCTGATCCCAGGTCCTGACGTTTTCCTGTCCTCCATGGTCCACTATGGTCCACTAAGGTCCACTATCATCCACTATGGTCCACTATGGTCCACTATGGTCCACTAAGGTCCACTATCATCCACTAAGGTCCACTATGGTCCACTATCATCCACTATGGTCCACTATGGTCCACTCCTACCTACGGAGCCGCCGTCCTGACTTTTCCCTCGCTTTCCAGATTTTGACAACATAAATATTTGCAAGAAATGTCACTTGAGACTGATAGTCTGTAAACATGTCTGTAAGCCTTATAATTCACGGTTATGGCTCAATATACTTCAGTGTTCTCGGGCTGATGCTGTAGGGCTACATTCATAATGCAGAGTGAGAACCACGTCATGCTTTTGCCTCTGTACTACATTTGAACAACTATAAGCAGTGGATTTTACAAGTGTTCGATCTTTCTGATTGTCTGACATTTCTCTTAGTTTTGCCAAACATTGAGCTCAACATGAAGTCACCATTGTCACAGCTCAGCCACACATGCCTTACTGTTGCTAAGCTCTTCCCAGACGATGGGAAAGACTGTTGTGGAGCGGAGGGAGCTGCGTAGAAGGAGAAAGAGTTCATGCCATGCTCTGAAACAGGGACAAACCCAGGAGTTGCTGCACCGTTTCATAGGATCAGAGGAGACTGAAGCCAGGCCGGCCCACAGCGGCTCAGGACTAACTCCAGAACACTAAAGCACTTATTTACAAAATACTCAACTGATTTAACTCCATGGTTGGTTCAGTTCTGTTTTATGTGGCAGGTGTGTGGAGCTTTAAGGAAAATGGGTAGATTAATGCTCTTCAGAAAAGGGCAATTCGAATTCTGCGTGGTTCGCATAAGTTTACCAATAAACCAGCTCTTGAGGGGATATGGGATGGATCCATGTATTATAAAGCAGAGAGTTGTAATGATGCGTCTGTGGAGCCGCCTCACTCAGCTGCAGAGCACAGACTGACCAAAAAGGTCTTTATGTGGGACAGTTCAGATCAATATCCTTGGGCCAAAGAAATGGCAGCAATATTTTCAAACTATGTCTAAATCACATTAACAGACACACATTGTAATCTAAAATGATTACATGAAAAGATGTCAACTGATTTTAAAATGCAATGGAAATATGATATATGTAGAAAAAACTAAATGAAGACATTATATTCAGTTTAAGGACAAATCTAAAACTGAATCATACAGTAAATTCTCTTAAATCTAAGTAGAAAACAAAGGTCCCTCTGTGCCCAGCTGAGAACGGGCACTTTGCCTCTGGCAGTGGAGGGGGGCAGGTTCAAAGGCCTTCTGAGGAGGGGGGCTTTTGTGTGTGATTTAAAAGTGGTGGAAGATGAGTTTCATTTTGTTTTGTATTGTCCGCTTTACTCTGATTTGTGGGAAATGTTATTCCAACAGGTGCAACATGAGAGCCCAGATGTGTCCTGGTTTCCACATGATGACATTTAAGGAAGATTTTTGAAAAGCTTTAGGCCACTATGTCTCCAAAGCTTGGGACCAAAGACAACTTAATTTATATCCTCCTTCTGTTCTATTATGATTGACTGTACAGTTTCTGTGAATTTATTTTGTCTGTTTTGAAATGTGTCTTGTGAGCCCATGAGGTCTGGCTCTTACTTCTGTGCAAGACACAATAATACAAATCAATCAATCAATCAATCAATCAATCAATCAATCAAGGGCTGAGTCTGTGGTCTGGGGTTGGAGCGCTTTGGGTCCACCTTTGAGAGCAGAGCAGTTCACTTTAGGCTCTGGCCCGTCCCGGTCCGCTCCGGTCCAAATGAGACTTTTTAAACAAAGGAGGTTTGAAGTCAAAGATACACCAAATGTTCTGTCAGCTGTCAAGGATGTCTGATCTACTGTAAACACAGTACCTTTGTCACACAAAAGAGACAAACGAGGAGGTATCAGGGCAAGACTCACAGCTCAGCCACATATGCCTTCTATTGTTCTGGTTAATGGACATTCACTGGAGAATCAAACAGATGAACTGCTACGCTCTTCCCAGGAGATGGTGAAAGACTGTTGTGGAGCGGAGGGAGCTGCGCAGGAGGAAGAGGAAAGAGGAGGAGCTGACCAGTGCAGGACACCACGCTCTGAAACAGGGACACACCCAGGAGGCGGTGCACCACTTCAGAGGAGACTGAAGGCAGCCAGGGTTCTGTCCCTGACCTCCGCAGCTCAGAGCAAACATCTGGACACTGTTTCGTTGTACAATGACAAACACAGCACTTACTTACTTTGTCTTGGAATCCAGCGTTCTCCGCTTTGGTATTCCAAGATCAACGGAGGCTGTAGCGCGACGCCATTAGGGTTTCAAATGTCTTCAGCTCAGTGTGTTACTCATGCATTTTCCTCCCAGCAGGAGAATAAGTTAAATGTAAGCTAAATGGCACCGCGCTGGAGTTCATGATCCGCATCGCCTTCATAAAGGAAACCAGTGCCACGACACTCCGTCCACGTGGGAGAACCCGAGCAGCTGTGTTTCCTTTATGACTCCTCTCCATCACATTTGGATGACTTCTCCAGCGCACACTGTCGGTGGCATGTTTTGCTTTGTTTCCCCCCCCCCTCTCGGATAAATTAAAAGTCTGCGCATCAGCTGAAAGCCCAAAACAAATAGCACTGCGGCACCAAGAAAGCCGATAGCTGTGATTAATTGTGCGTAAATTTCCTCACTGTCAATTTTTTGGTAGCGCCACTGACAGCTGAATAATGCGCGATGTTCATAGCTTAATTATATATAAAGCATTAAAGATGGCTGCCAACGCCGACCGGAGCGAGTGAAATATGTTCTTACCCTGCGCTCATTCAATCCGCCATTTGTCACAGGGAATTCTATAAATAACGCGGCGAATGGGTCTGAAAACTCACACTTCATTCTCTGGCTCCAAGACAAGAGGGCGAGGCATGAAATTAATGGATTAAATATTGTTCGTGGCTAATTACTGATGTTACAGCGGCGGGAAAAAGACATGGTTTAAGGGGACGTGTTAATATTCCTAAACAGTTCAACGTTAGGTCTGATTTTATTGCTGTTATTCATCGCGGCTGTTTTACTTGCTTAGGCTTTAAGGAACAGGGCTGGCAGTGGAGGTTTAGCCTGAGAATGACTTAATCTGCTGCTGGTGATTATTAAAGGTGATGAGTCGTTCATTTATTTGAGTGAACTCGAAGATCCTACCAGAATGTTTACAAAGCGATCAACTAAACTTTGATTATTCCCTATTTAGTAGACTGTGAAGTTAAGAACAAACGATAATGCTCTAAAAAACATTGACCATTTAAAACAACTGACCATTGAAAGTAAATTGAAATTCTACTCAGTTTCAACTTAGCAGTCAGTCCAAGTACTGCGGCGGGTAGATCGGGGACAGGAAGAAGTACATCCATTAGAAATTCTCATTTTGTGCAAAAGGAAACCAGTATTGCAGGTAATATACACAAAAATAAACATTTGCAATTTTACATTTTAACAACTATTTTCAGGACTCAACGCTCAACGCTAGCTAACAAATAAGCTAAATAATTGCAGTCAGTCTTAACTAATTAGAACCACTGAAATGACTATGTGTAATTTGATTGTGATCATTTGTGCTGCTCTACATGGATGTTGTGTGTTTTTTGTATTTACTCCCATGATTTATGATTAGATTGTTTTCATTTTAACGGTTATTACTAAATAATCATAATATTGAGTTAATGTATTTATTTTTTTATATTTCCTCATGCCGAAAAATAATTCATCATACAGGTCCGAGTCCCCGATCGACCAGTCTCAAGGGCCCCCAATAAGTGCTCAAGGTCCACGTGCCCCTGGTTGGGAAGCACTGCCTTGGTTCATCTGTGCTGAGAGAGAAGACGTTGAACTTTGTTTTTGTTTCATTGGATAAGTCTGGGATATTAATTAGTTACCATAGTTACCACAATAGAATTCTTAGCAGCACCAACTCAGTTTTAAATTGAAATGTTTATCCCCTCCTGGTATCGCCACCTTACCGTGGTAGAGGGGTTTGAGCGCCCGAATGATCCTGGAGCTCTGTTGTCGGGGGCTTCGTGCCCCTGGTAGGGTCTCCCAGGGCAAACAGGTCCTATAGGTGACAGGTCAGACAAAGAGTGGTTCAGAAGCTCCTTATGAGAGACCAACAGGCCCGGTTAGAACTATGAGGCCGGCCTTCTGTGGACCCACCACCTGCAGGAGGAGCCATAAGGGGCTGGTGCAATGTGATTTGGGCAGCTCCAACAGCTGCCCCCACGACCCGGCAATGGACAAGTGGAAGAATATGGATGGATGGATGGTTTATGTTTATTCTAATTCTCCTTTTGATCTACACAACATATACAACGCCCCCTGTCTTTTCTTTACTTAAATGTGCATTATGGACCCTTTTCTGTAGTTGTATGAGCGGTTAGCATGGCGCCTTTACTTTCCAGGGTCAATTGTTTTTGCGTTGCTGGTGGGTTTCCTCTGCTGACCGACCCCTGTCAACAGAAAACCTACAAAACACCTGATCCTGGAGCGTCGTAGAAGGCGCTGTGATGGAAAGTAAAGGTACCACTCATACAGCCAGTCTTTGCATAAAAAGTTGCATAATGCACCTTTGATTATAAAAGGCATTTCTGTTAGTTTGTTGAACCATAGCATTTCCTACATTTAAAAAATATATATATATATTCTTTTTCCTTCAAATGTATTTTAACATATTCCTGGAGTGATTCTTTTTTATTCACCTTCATTTGAGACTGATTCATGGACCATTTTCCTCAGATCCCCTCTGAGTAAGTCATTTGTTACCACATATATTAGGGGTAGAGACAACGGTGAAAGTCATTTCACTTGGAAGTATGTGTCTATTAAGTCAGAGCATTTGATCAATGTCTGCGGTGATTCTCATCAGAAAGTGATCTGAAGTCAGACAGGCGGCCCGCTCATTGTCCCACTCGTCTGCTGTGTTTCCACGAGCTCTCAAAACCCGTCACAGATCTGACCACGCTTCTCCTCAGGATCCACTATCTGATGCTAACGCTCATTTAGCATGACCTTGTCAGCGACACTCATCACAAGTGTGAATTACAGCCCACAGCGCCCCCTAATGCGGTCATTACCATTATTAATGGGACATGACACACACGCGGCGCTCTCTGCAGCTCCACAGTAATGTCTGACTGTGATGAAGCGCCGCGGCTGTCCTAGTCAGTCAGGAAAGCCCACACTGAGCTCCGCACCCGTCTTCATGCAATCAAGTCCAATTCTGTGCGTCCCGGAATCACGCCGGCTCATTTGTTATTTAAACCCATTCAAACACATGGCCTTTACTAAATATTATCACGGCGCTGATTGAAAGAGCCGGTGTCTGAGGAAATGCGGCTCCACTTCCTTTCCCGGCTGTCGAGCTGATTACATGTAAATGATGCGGCGTATTTAGCAGACCCTTCCTCCCACCTATACGCGTCACACTGTAATAATATACACGGCTGTACTGAAGGAGGAAGTCACGTCTAAGCCTGGTATTGTTTCAGTCCACATCCTCTCTCTTTCATTCTCCTTTTCTCCTAATTCACTTTTCCGCCATCTCTGAACTTTGTCACTGAGCAGAGGATTCACTATTCCAGAACTAACAAAGTCAGTATTTTCCTGCCGTACTACTTGTGATAACATTGGCCACATAAATGAACCCATTACTTTCCAATATGAATGCAAATTCTTGTGAATAAAAAGCTTTTTTTCCCCTGCTCATAACAAAACAGGCAATTTTTCATCAGTGATTGGATTTTAGAAGTGAAAAAGGGCAGAATTTTTGTGGAAATGGGAGACGTACAATTACACGAATGAAAATGGTAATTTGGAGGACAAATGTAACGTTTACTTGAATAAAATCTACTACCAATAGAAAGGATTACTGTTTATTTTCACCGGATGTTTTGGTGAATGGTGGGCAAACCTTTTCCACGAGTGAAGGGCTGTTTATTTAAATCACAGATCATATTTTTAAGTAAGGCTCTGTTTCTGAACATGGTTTTGACCCTTTGAACTATTATTATATATTTAATACATTTGTGTCGCCCACCAGAGCCTCGGACGTGACGCCGATCCCCCCGATTATCACACGCTACCAACCGGTTCTTACACATTTCTCCAATTGTCGATCTCTGTTGAGTCAACTTAAAAAGTAAAGTAACTGGCTGCTTAGTTCATTCAACTTTTGAAGTTTTAGGTATGTCAAATCTTATTCGGGAGTTGGAGAAAATACCTTGTCGGTTTTATGCCCAACTTTATTCAAGAAATGCAATGAATCCTTGAATCCTGCCAAAGATTTATAGTTAACTAACTACTAACTAACATACGTTGGCACAACCACCTTCTTGATTAAGTTGATTGACTCCAAAAAGCTTTGCAGCCAGTTGCTTTTCTATTGTAAGTTGAGTCAATTGTGAATACTTAAAATCAGAATACAATTCAGGAACTGTGTGTCCAGAGTTACATACTTACAGCCAGCAAAGATAAACCACTTATTCTGTCTCCTTCATTGTACTTTATCCAATAAATCGTAGAAAAGTTAAATCATCGACTGGACTGGACGATTGATCGATGGATACTCCCTGGATGAATGAGAGCCCATGAAATGTCTTGGTTTGAAATCCTCTGCAGACCACGTTGCATGACTGTGGATTCTCTTTGTTCTGCTGCACTTTGGACCCATGCCGCTCTGCAGGTATAATCCGTTGGAAGCATGCCCTTGGTGGTCGTTATTATGTGTTGGGGAATGTAAAGCACATGAAGGATGAGTCGGCTGGCTGTAAAACCCGCCTCATTATACTGTACGCATCATCGCTGTGTCTATTCCTGGGAGCTCTAAAGGTTGCACAGCGTCTTATAATAATATGGTGGGCTTGTGGTTCTTGACCTAGATGCAAGCTGCGGTCACCTGGTCTACACCCACAGAGTGTTAAGTATTCAATATGTGGTCTTTAGAAAATGTGAAATTCTGTGTCCTTTTTGTGTATGCCCAGATTTTGTGGATTTTTTTTTTTAAAATGCCTCATGCATTTTCGGTTTTCTCATAAATTCACACCATTTTGAACAAGTTGCCAGAGCGCTTTCGTAAGTACTCTCTTCACTTCTAAAGACTTTGTGCAGCAGGCTTTTTTTCTTGTAATTAAGACCTATTTGTGCAGTTGTCCAGTGTGGTGAAGTACTCTCGTCTCTATTCATTGCCATGGTGATAATTGATGCTGACCATTTCAAACTGTGCGTAATCACCGACTTTGCCTCATTGTAAAGTAATAGACTTTCAGAAAGTTTCTTTTCTGATGTGCACTTCAAGTGAGATTAAAAGAAAGAAATCATTTTATTTAATTGTGTTGCCCGCAAAGAGTTGTGGAGACATGACCATCCTCTGGATTGATTGTGCGTCCAAAGAGCCTGTCTCACCTGCCTGGACACTAGTTGTCCAGTCGCCACATGGGCTCCGAGAGGGGTCCGTGAGGTCTCCAAGAGGTGTCCGACAGGTCTCCGTGAGGTCTCTGAGAGGTGTCCGAGAGGTCTCCGTGAGGTCTCTGAGAGGTGTCTGAGAGGTCCCCGTGAGGTGTCCGAGAGGTGTCTGAGAGGTGTCCGTGAGGTCTCCGAGAGGTGTCTGAGAGGTCTCCGTGAGGTCTCCGTGAGGTGTCTGAGAGGTCTCCGTGAGGTCTCCGTGAGGTCTCTGAGAGGTGTCCGTGAGGTGTCCGTGAGGTGTCCGAGAGGTGTCTGAGAGGTCTCCGTGAGGTCTCTGAGAGGTGTCCGTGAGGTGTCTGAGAGGTGTCTGAGAGGTCTCTGAGAGGTGTCCGTGAGGTCTCCGAGAGGTGTCTGAGAGGTGTCCGTGAGGTGTCCGAGAGGTCTCCGAGAGGTCTCTGAGAGGTGTCCGTGAGGTGTCCGACAGGTGTCCGTGAGGTCTCCGTGAGGTCTCTGAGAGGTGTCCGTGAGGTGTCCGAGAGGTCTCCGAGAGGTGTCCGTGAGGTGTCCGACAGGTGTCCGTGAGGTCTCCGAGAGGTCTCTGAGAGGTGTCCGTGAGGTGTCCGACAGGTGTCCGCGAGGTCTCCGACAGGTGTCCGAGTGGTTTCCGAGAGGTGTATGAGAGGTCTCCGAGTGGTGTCCGAGAGGTCTCCGAGTGGTTTCCGAGAGGTGTCCGAGAGGTCTCCGAGTGGTGTCCGAGAGGTGTCCGAGAGGTGTCCGAGTGGTCTCCGAGTGGTTTCCGAGAGGTGTCCGAGAGGTCTCCGAGTGGTGTCCGTGAGGTGTCGGAGAGGTGTCGGAGAGGTCTCCGTGAGGTGTCTGAGAGGTCTCCGAGTGGTGTCAGAGAGGTCTCCGAGTGGTGTCCGAGAGGTCTCCGAGTGATGTCCGAGAGGTCTCCGAGTGGTTTCCGAGAGGTGTCCGAGAGGTCTCTGAGTGGTGTCCGAGAGGTCTCCGTGAGGTCTCCGAGAGGTGTCCGAGAGGTCTCCGAGTGGTGTCCGAGAGGTCTCCGAGATGTGTCCGAGAGGTGTCCGAGAAGTGTCCGAGAGGTCTCCGTGAGGTCTCCGAGAGGTGTCCGAGAGGTGTCCGAGAAGTGTCCGAGAGGTCTCCGTGAGGTCTCCGAGAGGTGTCCGAGTGGTGTCCGAGAGGTCTCCGAGATGTGTCCGAGAGGTGTCCGAGTGGTGTCCGAGAGGTCTCCGAGATGTGTCCGAGAGGTGTCCGAGAAGTGTCCGAGAGGTCTCCGTGAGGTCTCCGAGAGGTGTCCGAGAGGTGTCCGAGAGGTGTCCGAGAGGTCTCCGAGATGTGTCCGAGAGGTGTCTGAGAGGTGTCCGAGAAGTGTCCGAGAGGTCTCCGTGAGGTCTCTGTGAGGTCTCCGAGAGGTGTCCGAGAGGTCTCCGAGTGGTGTCCGAGAGGTGTCCGAGAGGTGTCCGAGAGGTGTCCGAGATGTCTCCGTGAGGTCTCCGTGAGGTCTCCGAGAGGTGTCCGACAGGTGTCCGAGAGGTCTCCATGAGGTCTCCGAGAGGTCTACGCAGTCTCAAGCAGTCATGTCGCAAATGCTATTTGTTATCTTCAACCTCAAAGAGAAAAGTCTCTTTGAGATCTCCTTGGTATCTGACAGGACATTGCAGGGACGTCACAGACATGTCTCACAGGTTGAGGACAACAAATGGTATTTGTGACACAACTGCTTTAGACTGCGCCCCATGGAGACAGTCTGAAATCAAACATGTTCGTTTTCACTGAGACTACCTGGAGACTCTCCTTATCTCCAGGGGACGTCTCGGAGACATCTCGAGTCTCCAACTAGTCTCCAGATCGGTAATTAGGCCTTTAAGCCACCGCCTCCCCTTTACGACAAACTTTTGAATGTATAAACAATTTGAATTTGTACAAAAGAATAAATTCTTTTGCTGTGAGGGTTTGTGAAAGGAAATTCTCAAATAGAGCACAGAAAATGCCTCAAAAATAAGCCTTTGAAAACCACATTACAGATTTTTTTGCCTCCTAGTGGAAGAAAAGACTATTCTTAGCTTTGAAGTGGGTGGACCAAACAACACATTGAGCCTCTGATGTGGCAGACACCGATCCCAGCCCACGTCATTTATCCAGCACTGGGACTCGCACAAAGACACACTTAGCTTTGTAACGTTCTCACTTGCCGGATTCTTCAATCGATTGTGTTTCTCGGCATGTTTGAACTCACTGATTCTTTGCATGTTTTCTCTCCTGACCTCGCTGGCTTCTTACGTCTGTGTCTTGTGCTAAAACAATAACTTCAGTGTTGGGCAGATGAGACGAGCGTAAAGGATCTTTGAAGTTCTTCATTCTCACGTGAAAGATGAGAGCAGTGTTTCTTTGTTTGTTTAGATCTGATACAAAGCAGCTCCACCTCGCCGTCCTGTTGATCGGAACAGTCCTCGCCTTGTCCTAAACTCACAGCGTTTGACCGTTTGAGCCGTCTGCCTTCACCTCTTCCCCAGAGCGTGGCTGCCACTCCAGAGCAGTAATTACCCCATCCTCCTTTTACTGCTAATGAGCAGCTAAAATATGAGCGTCTGGCAACCGCACTCATTTGTGACCCCACCTGCTCCTGGCGGCTCTGAGGAAAGGGGGATTTTTCACCGACACGGCGCTATTCAAACTGTTGAAAACCTTTACCCATCTGCCAATAAGCGATAGTGCACATGAAGCCTGTTTTGACTTAAATATATGGCCTTGGAGCAATTTGGAAAGATTTGCCTGCCAGAACACTATGTAACTCCACTTGGAAGGGCTATGGAGCAAATGCACTACCCCCGAATCATGCTCGAATTGGGGGGGGGCGGGGGAGTACGTTTTCTTTTGAAAGGTTGCCATATTAACATGGATGAAATGTTATGCCAGTGTTGCTGAAAATGTCTTTTTCAGGTTTTGGGTCAAATTAGTCTCTTAATATAAACCTTCACCCTGAAACAAAAACATGTTTCATTATTGCACTGATTTAATGTGTCTCCACAGATTTATTTGAGAAATGGTATTTTTAAGAACCATTTTCACAAAATGCATTTTTATCACATTGATGCGACAACATCTGCACTTCAGTCGCTCCTGCAGACTTCAAACTTTCCAGTCATGGACTTAACAATATTTTGAAGTTTTTTTTTCAGAGGAATTTTTTAACATCTAAATCTAACCTGATTTATTGAATTTAGATTTCCAACAGCAAGGCAACATTTCCATTTTAAGAAGTCACTAATATATAAACGAAATAAAACCGTACATTTAAACCTGGCTCGAGCCTTCATTCAGATAACGTCGCCCGGAATGCAAGATGGCACCGGTGTGTCTGGTGCGCCGCTTGGCTCTGCTCACTTTTATTTGTTTTATGCTGATTTTAACATCTGTCACAAGGACCATCGACTCACTGCTGGTGTATAATCGTCAAGAATTGCTAAAAATAAAAGAAACGGTGCAATCATGTACTATTCGTGATGCAAACAACAAGTCAGGTTCATTCTACCTGGCCGACCTGCCTGCGCACCTCCGTAGGGTGAATGCGCCGTTGCCCAGGAAGCGTAAACGCCGAGGGGTCCGATCCGGCCGGCTTGTGAAGCTGAAAGCCTGGTTGGCTCTTTCTCCCACTGCGGTGTGGTCCTCGGATCTTCCACGGGATTACAGAGACTGTTTTCACCGCTATGTCTCGCGACGCACACTCGCTCCAGTTTGTGCTTGGCTGGTGCCCATTACCGGACAAAGGGAGGATTTCTGCGCGCTGCGCCCTCGCCGCTCTTCTTTCCGGGTTTCTGGCGGTGTGTCCCCGGCTAACCTCAGGCCGCTGAGCCGGGCAGCTCAGGCGGCTACTTCAGCTTCCACGAGGT
Organism: Gobius niger; assembly: GCF_951799975.1. Lineage (NCBI taxonomy): Eukaryota > Metazoa > Chordata > Actinopteri > Gobiiformes > Gobiidae > Gobius > Gobius niger. The sequence goes on from NC_136874.1 coordinate 16,437,318, forward strand.
GTGCACTCGTGAACGCGAGGTCTGTGGTGAATAAAACTTTCATCCTGCAGGACTTCTTTACATCGCGCGCTTTGGATGTACTGTTTTTAACAGAGACTTGGATCAGCACCGGTGAGTCTGCTGCTTTCTCAGAGTTATTACCTCCAGACTGTACTTTTATCAACGCACCGAGAACCACTGGTCGTGGCGGAGGTATAGCTACTGTTTTAAAGAACTGCGTTTATCACAAAGTGGTCTCTGAGTGGTCTTTCTCTTCATTTGAACTGAGCTGTTTTGAGCTGCGACAGGCTAACCCAGTACTGTGCGCTGTCATTTACAGACCACCGAAGCACAACAAGGATTTTATTAGAGACTTTTATGAATTTGTTTCTTGTGTGCTCACGCGTTATGACAGGGTTTTAATTGTCGGAGATTTTAATGTGCATGTATGTTGCCCTTCTAAGCCCATGGCCAGAGAGTTTTTGGACTTGGTGGAAGCTTTTAATCTGACGCAACATGTCACTGGCCCAACGCAAGTGCACGGGCACACGCTAGACATCGTGTTGTCTTGTGGTTTTCCTGTTAACAATGTCATTGTTGGGGATGCTGTGTTCTCTGACCACAGCCCTGTCATGTTTGATTTTATGTTGGACTTGGAGGTGAAGCCGTCTTGCGTGCGCTATGGGCGTGTTATTAAGCCTGACACTGCCGCTGCTTTTTCTCCTCTTTTTACGGAATCGCCTGTGGATCATCTAAACTCCGCTGCATTTATGGACACGGAGCAATTGATGAACTCTTTTATTTCCACCTGCTCTGAAGTCCTGGACAGTGTTGCACCCCTCAAAGCCTTATGTCCTAAACCTAAGCAGGAGCCATGGCTCAATGACACTACGCGCACAGCTCGGCGTGAGTGTCGGAGGGCGGAGCGAAGGTGGAAGAAGGATCATTTGGAGGTTTCGCACCAGATTCTTAGAGAGTGCTGGAGAAATTATCAAAGTGTTGTTAAAGCTGAAAAAACTCAGTATTTCTCAAACTTGATTTTGAATAATGTCGGTAAGCCTCGAGTTCTTTTTAAAACGATTGGTTCTGTTTTTAATCCGAGTCCGTCCACTTCATTGGAGATGACAAGTGAAACTTGTGAAAAATTCCTCTCCTTTTTTAATGACAAGGTTGCTGCTATTAGGGCCAACATATGTCCCTCTTCATTGTGGAGTTCTGTATCCACTCAATGCTCAGCTGTTTTTTGTCAGTTTGAGTCTGTGTCATTGTCTGTGCTCACCGGGATAGTTAAAAAACTTAAACCCTCCTCCTGTCCCACAGACCCGGTCCCTCCTCGCTTTTTTAAAGAGGTTTGGGACACCATTGGCTCTTCTGTTAGGGACATCATCAACAGCAGCTTAGCTTCTGGCATTGTCCCCTCCTTTTGTAAGACAGCTGTTGTTGAGCCTTTGATTAAAAAGCCTAGCCTTGACCCTGCAAATTTGGCAAATTATCGCCCAATCTCCAAACTACCCCTGGTATCGAAAATCTTAGAGAAATGCGTTTTTGCACAGTTGCAACCTTTTTTAGATGAAAATGGCACTTTAGACCTATATCAGTCAGGCTACAAAGCTTTGCACAGTACTGAATCTGCACTTTTAAAGGTTTTTAATGACCTGTTTTTAATGACTGATTCTGGAGGCTCTGCCATTTTAGTGCTTTTAGACCTGACGGCTGCTTTTGACACAGTCGACCACACAGTTCTTTTAGATCGCCTAAGAGATCGTGTGGGTGTCAGGGGGACCGCGTTGGAGTGGTTTAGGTCCTACCTGTCGGAGAGGTCGTTCTCCGTCAGGCTGGGGGACTCCACTTCATCTTCTGCCCCGCTTCACTGTGGAGTCCCCCAGGGATCTATCCTGGGACCCATTCTTTTTGCTCTTTACCTTCTCCCACTTGGAGAGATTTTTAAGAAGCATGGCATGTCTTACCACTTTTATGCAGATGACTGTCAAATTTACATGCCCATTGCCAAGAATGACCACAGCCCCCTGACACCCCTGCTCGACTGTCTAGGTGACGTCAAGGCTTGGCTAGCCCAGAATTTTTTAAAACTGAATGAGGGGAAAACAGAAATCATAACATTTGGATCTACCCTCACGGACTTGGGATCTCTACAAAATTATTTGCGTCCCAAAGTCACCAGCCTTGGCGTCATCCTAGATAGTGATTTTAAATTTGATAAACAGATCAATGGCGTTTTAAAATCGGGTTTTTATCATCTTCGTCTTTTATCCAAAGTTAAGCCGTTTTTATCTTTTAATCTTTTTGAGCAAGTCGTGCACGCTTTTATTTCAAGCCGTCTGGACTACTGCAACGCACTTTACTCGGGCATCAGCCATAAAGCACTTTCCCGATTGCAGTTAGTCCAGAACTCCGCGGCACGACTTTTAACAGGGACCAAAAAACGTGAACATATCACCCCAATCCTCGCGTCTTTGCACTGGCTCCCTGTTAATTTTAGAATTGATTTTAAAATTTTGTTGTTTGTTTTTAAAGCTCTAAATGGACTGGCCCCGCAGTATATCACAGACCTCATCCAAATTTACCGCCCCCCACGCGCTTTGAGGTCTGAGGGCCAGCTCCAGCTCGTGGTTCCGAAGACGAACCGTAAAACCAGAGGGGACAGAGCGTTCGCCGTTGTCGGCCCTAAGCTGTGGAACGCTCTGCCCCTTCACGTCCGTACGGCCCCCACCCTGGAGTGTTTTAAATCTCGTCTTAAGACTCACTTTTATTCTCTGGCTTTTAGCACCGCGTAAGTTGTGTGGTCCTCTGTGTCTTTTTATTTATTTTTATATATATATATATTTTTTTTATTGAGTTTTATTCTTATTTATAGTTTTTAATGTGTTTTTATTTATATTTATTCTTTTAAACTGTTTTATTCATATTTATTGTTTTACACTCATAGCGGTAGAGCTCATTTGCATTGTTTTGGTTTTATTGATTTTGTTGTATGTGCAGCACTTTGGAAACGTTTTGTTGTTTAAATGTGCTATATAAATAAAGTGGATTGGATTGGATTGGAATTATAAGGCATTTTTAAGCGCAAAACTCCTTTTTTTCAAATGAAAACATAAAATGATAAAAAACTTGCAAAGCATTTTCTTCTCTTATTTATGCCAATAAACCAGACTACCCGCTGTACATCAAGTACATTTTTTACTTTAAAAAAGAAAAAAAGGGCAGTGCAGCGGTTAGCGCTTGTGCTTCAGCTACAAGGTCCCGGGTTCGATTCCCACCTGGACGGGGCCTTTGTGTGGAGTTTGCATGTTCTCCCTGTGTCTGTGCAGGTTTCCTCTGTGTACTCTGGTTTCCCCTACCACTAAAAACATGTACAATAGGTGAATCCTCCAGCCAGGTGATTCTGACCACCAGCCTGGCTCCACATCTGGTGGATGGGCCCTCATGGCGCGGCACTGCGGTCGCCCACTGCTCCTAACAGGGCATCAGTGGATTGGTCCAATGCAGAGGACTGGATTTTGTTGTAGAGTCGTTTATAATGACAAATGAAGCACCTCAACCTCAATCTAAACCTTCCACAGTGGTACAAGCAAACAGGAAGCGGTTTAAACCAATCAGCGATGGGCGTCTGACGTTGATGCGGTGTTATTCACGGTTTTGGATTATAAATCATGGAACTCACCTACAGCTGATGTGGTTTTTTTGTGTGTTTTTTGCTGATTGGAAAACATCTCTTTCTCCCATCGCCGCCCGTACATTGTTATTGTGGGACCGTGAGTGACGCTGCTCGCAATCAACACGTGACCACAAATAAACAAATCTGATTGGACAGGCTGGTTTGAGTTTTCTGATGGGGGGGGGGGGAGTCCCTATTCCCCACAGCGTCTCGCCTTAATACAGTCTTCAGACTAGAAGCATCCGCGAGTTTTCAAGTGTTTGTTCAGTGAATCCAGTGAATTTACTTCTGCGTTCTGATCTTTGATTGAACTCCAACGCTTTCAAAACGCTCTCCGATGGTTTTACGCCGACTACACCCAAACCTCGAAAGGTAGAGTTTGACTCTAATGTGCTGCAGCTTCAATATATTCTTTTCCTTTTTTATCAAGCGCCTGCCATAACCATCCAATCCGAATGTACCTTTGATAGCTCCAAACACATTCTAACGTAAACCAATAGACATTTCCCTGACATCGCAGCTCCTCTTCACTCCCATTATCATTCTTTTATCTGATCGCAGGCAAATCGCCGTTTTCCAGCGGCGGGAACAAAAGCTTCTTTTTTTTTTCATGATGTTGAAGGTTAGGAAAAAAAAGCAGCGTGAAGGCAGAAGATGATATTGTTGCCCTTGGGAAAGGCTGCAATGTCACACATGAGGAGACAAAAGATTCCATCACACTCTGGCGTCTTTTTGAAGGCAATCAGAAACATTTTATGCTTCTTGCCGAGCTTTGTATTTGCCATAAAATCTCCGAGATTGACTCCCTAACCCTTACCACGGCGGTGCGAAAATCCTATTAGACAGAGAAACAGCACGGGATATTGAAAACGTATTAACAATAATGATGGAGAGCGCGGAATGCATAGCTCTTAATATGACTATTTTAGCTGGAGTGAGACAGCCTCAGCCATTTATTTCACGGGATCATGTAAATGTTAATGTTTACTGCTTCTACACGGAGTCCCATTAGAAAGGCATTAGGGATGAGATTATAATGATTAACTGAAAATCGACTTGCCGCACCACTTCAGTCACGCGGGCGGATGGCCGTCATGGAGGAACATTAAGGACTTGGGGCATCGCAAACTTTTGCTCTGGAAGAAAATGATTTTTAGGCAAGAGATGAGGAGGCATTGTAAGTTGAACTGGGGGTTTGTTTGTTTAAATGGAAACACGGACAAGGGAAGAAACCAGGTCCACATGAGGGCTAACTTTGAGCTGTTTGTAGTTTTATGTGGCTAACAACAGCTAAAGCAGAAAACTTTTGACTCTCCAGAAAAGTCGTCTCATCCACAAAAGAAAATTCTTCATGCAGCTTCGTAAAACATGTCGTCCATGACTGAAATAAAGTCCATCCCTGTCGTGTGTCAGTTTCTTCTCGGAAACTGAAGCTGGTGGGTGTTACAGCCCGTGCTTTGATGCCGAGCCTCAGAGCAATAAAGAGTCGGCCAATCAGAGGCTGGATTCTAAAAAGTGAGCATCAATGGTGTTTCCCATTGAGCTTCTGCATCTCTGAGGGACAGGAAGACCACAGGAAGACCACAGTTAGACCACAGGGAGACCACAGTTAGACCACAGTTAGACCACAGGGAGACCTCACAGAAACACGATTGAACACCTTCTAACACACTATATTTTATCATGACATTTACCTAAATGTGCAAAATAAAATGTCTTTCATTTGGTAACTTTTTAGGGAAGTTTTGGGTGAAGTTCAGCTTCACTTGTGGTCAGTGAGGAGCGGGCACTGGTAAAACCATCACCTGCACTCGGTGATTAAAGTGTTACTGACTTTTCACCTCTGATCCAAGAAGCTTTATGTTTAGCACTACAAGGTTTTGAGCAAGTTGAGGGAAGTTTTTTAGAATAAAGGTGGGTGGCACCATGACACACCATTACACTCACTGACACAGCTTCTTGGATGAGACGCAAAACATCAGTTGAACAAACTACCAAGTACAGATGATGACGTTTGAGTAACGACTGAGAGCTTACTCGACTAATAATACAGCCTTTAAATATGTGTGATAGATGTTGTTGCTGCCACAGAATGGCCTGTAGACGTGTAAGGACTAAAACAGTTATAGAGAGATTGTGATGTCGATTAAAGTCTGATCAATTACACTGGGGGTTAGTTTGCTTCAACATCATTACGTCAACATCTTGGGACATGAAGCCAGATTCCAGGTTGGGCACATTCATTGTATTTCAGAGAATTAGCTGGCTGTGTTCGTAGCACTTCTCTCCTTGAACGCCTACATACGTGAGTACAATGTCTGTCTGAATGTTGCTCATGAGAAGGTCCTTAAAGACAAAGGACCACTCGTCAGAACTGCTGACGACCTGTTTCACTGCCAGGCTCATGCAAGTGCGGAGGGTTTACCAGAACATTTCTTTCTTTTCTACAATTGTTTCAGTCTTTACCTGTGGAACCTTTAACGGTAATGAGTGTAATTAAATCTTTCTGTGGTAAATACATTGTCAGTAAACAATAATCCACTATAGTTTGTTGTTTGTTGTTTCAATTCTGTAAATGTTGAAGAATTTAACCCCCCCTTAAAGAGACTAGATGTAAGTTGGTCATTTATACACTCACTACTGCCACCTCAGGTCTTACCTGTGACTGCAGGTTCTATATTAAGCTCCTGGTGAACAGGTCTGAGCTCATTCTACACATTAGGACATGGCTGGAACATGGAGAGGGAGGAAAATACATCATTTTAATATTTTTAAATTCTGTTTAGTCCCTTTAACTGAGCGCACTTTCGCCAGTTTGGCTTGACCCAAATCTAAAAGCTGAGAAAAAACCCCCATTGAAATAGCAACAAAAAACATGTGACAAAAGAGCGAAAAACAAAAAAAAAAGTGACATAAACACGGCAAAAAAGCGATGAAAAAAGTGATAAAATAGCTTTATACTGGCGCTCTCCAGTCGAGAAGCTTTTAGATTTGAGTAAAGCCAAACTGGAGAAACTGCGCTGGGTTCAGGTGGGGGTTAAAAGGTTACAAACCCACTTCATTTTAAGAGGCAGGTGATGAAATAACATCCGGGATGAATTAGAAAGCACTTATTGCCCTGGAATGGAATATTTGCCGGGGAAAAGAAAACATTCTGGCCTTTTGCTGCGACATGATGAATCTGCGAGGCGGAGGGATCAGAAAATGACATCTCCCTATTCAGATTGACTGATGCCTGTGGAAAAAAAAAAAGCACAAAGGCTGGTGCGCAGGGTTAACCACACGCAGATAAGGCGCCCCCACCGTGTCCCGCCTGGCTCGGGCGCAGACGCCCCGAATCATTCAGGACCATCTCAGCAGTCACTTCAGCGCGTCTGCCCATTCAGTACACGGAGCGTCCGTGAATAACATTTCCATATCATTATTCCAGCAATAAATGGAGCTGCGGCTTCATCAGCCGTGAGGACCGCACACGGGGCAAACACACAGGGAAGTAAATAAAAGTCCTGAAGAAAAGGTTAAGAAGAAGCTAAGGGACGGGAAGGGCCAGTAAATGGGCAGTGAAGAGGGTTTTGTGGCTTTGTTTTGCGGAAGTGAAGGCTCTCGAACAAAAGAACAGATGTCCCTTTACGCAGAACGTTTTGGGACTGTAAAATAAAACATAAGAGCAGCTTTGTGAACCCGGCGCTGGGGAGAGTTTGGTAGTTATTTATGAAAGTCTTCAGTTTAAATGCAGCAAATGTTTCCTGATGATGATGATTTCTGTGAGGAGTTTGCATGTTCTCCCCGTGTCTGCGTAGGTTTCCTCTCCAGTTTCCCCTACCACTAAAAACATGTACAATAGGTGAATCCTCCATCTAGGTGTTTCTGTTTCCATAAAGGCCTATTCATTCTCCACAAGACGCAAGAACTTTGACGTCATTATGTTCTCGCAGCTCCTGTTCGGTAGCGCTTGCTTCGGCAGGGCAGCGAGAACTCTCGCTGTGATTGGCTGGATTTTAGTGGGCGGGGTTAATTTGGTGGAAGCGGGAAGCATGAATCCAATGTTTACTTCCTAACACCGGTGTGGAAAACGGGAGAAAACATGGACAGTTTTGAGGCAGTAAAAGACTTTGCTGAAGGATTACAAGGACCCACGAATGCAAACAATTCCTGGTGATGAACACACAAATGTTTTGGACAAGGACGAAGAGGAAAGCAGAAGAACCTGGCCCCGCCTGCGTGAAAGAAGCGAGTGATATGATTGAAGCCGGCCCCTGCCCTGTAGAGCAAAAGTAAGTCTCTAGCCCATTCCTGTGCGGAGTTATGATTTTTTAAAGAACAACCAGGATGCTCATTCTAGCGACTAGGGGTCAGTAATTTTTAAAAAAGGAAAGAGTTCCACACGTGTCCAGCAGAGGGCACATTAGGATCAGGATATGATGGAGAAGGCTCTGTCTCCCCAGGTTCGGCGCTTGGTCTTACAGGGGAGGGACAGGAGGTTGGTGTTGGAGGAGCGGAGGGAGCGAGATGGAGCGTGATGGTGGAGGAGGTCGGTGAGGTGTGGAGGGGCCAAATTATGGAGGGCTTTGAAAGTGATGAGCAGGACCTTGAACTGGATGCGTTGGGGGACGGGGAGCCAGTGGAGGTTCTGAAGGACAGGGGTGATGTGTTCACGGAGGCGGGCAGCGGAGTTCTGGATGTACTGGAGTTTATTGAGGGTTTTGGATGGTGAGCCGTAGAGGGCGCTGTTGCAGGAGTCAAGTCTGGATGTGATGAAGGCATGAGTCAGAGTTTCAGCGGCAGAGAAAGTGAGGGACGGGCGGAGTCGTGATATGTTTTTGAGATGGAAGAAAGCAGTCCGGGTTATTTGCTTGACGTGGGGTTCGAAGGAAAGAGTGGGATGAGTTGCGGATGAGTGGGGACGGAGTGACGGCGGTGCTGTCGAAATCGAGGCAGAAGTCTTAAGCAGATTTGGTGATGTCTGTTTTGTCACTGTTTAGTTTTAGAAAGTTGTGTTTCATCCAGGTTTGGATGTCACTCAGGCAGTGGGTGAGGGTGGATATTGGAGTCTATGGATGTGGTGGAGATGTAGACCTGTATGTCGTCAGCGTAGCAGTGAAAGCCAAGGCCGTGACGTCGGATGATGTTGCCAAGAGGGAGGATGTAGAGGATGAAGAGGAGAGGACCAAGCACCGAACCTTGGGGAACACCCTGAGATAGGGGGGGCGATGGAGGAGGAGCAGCGGTTGATGTGGATGAACTGTTGCCGGTTTGAGAGGTAGGACTGAAGCCAGGACAGAGCAGAGCCAGTGATGTTGAGGTTGGATTTGAGGCGGGACAGGAGGATGGAGTGACTGGTAGTGTCGAATGCTGCGGTGAGGTCCAGGAGGATGAGGATGCTGAGGTGGCCAGAGTCAGAGGAGAGCAGGAGATCATTTATGACTTTTAGCAGGGCTGTTTCGGTGCTGTGTTTCGGCCGAAAACCGGACTGGAATGGGTTCGAACCGACTATTGGAGTTGAGATGGGTTTGAAGTTGAGCAGCAATGACACGCTCTAGAATTTTGGACAGAAATGGAAGATTGGATATGGGCAGGGTTGTCGTGATCGAGACTAGGTTTTTTTTTTAGTATTGGGGTGATGGCAGCCAGCTTGAGAGACTGTGGAACAGATCCTGAGGTAAGTGAGGCATTTGTGATATTTGTGATCAGAGGAGAGATTGTGGGGAGGCAGGTTTTGATGAGAGGAGAGGGGATGGGATCCAGGGAGCAAGTGGGAATTTTCATGCCTGATAGAAGTTTTATCAGTTGGCGATGGGAGGTGAATCAGGGGGAGCTGAGTGAGCAGAGGAGAGATCGAGGGAACTGTATATGGTGTCAATTTTGGACTGGAAGAAAGATTGAAAACTATTGCATTTGGCTGTGGTAAAGGATGAGGAGATGTTGTCGTGTGGCTTCAGAAGTGAATTGATTGTTGAGAAAAGAGATTTGGGGTTATTGGAGCCAGAGTGGATGAGGTTTGAGTAGTAATTGGAACGGGCAGCATTTAGGGCATCTTTGTATTGCTGTATGTAGTCTGTGTAGGTTTGGAGATGGACAGGTAAACCAGACTTCTTGTACAAACTCTCTCAAGCTGGCGTTTATGGGATTTCATTTTATGGAGCTCGGGGGTGTACCAGGGGGCAGTGTGAGTAAAGGAGACCGTTGCTGTTTTTGTAGGAGCCAGTACATCAAGACAGGAGGAAAGAGTGTCGTTGTAGTGGGTGACCAGTTCAGATGGGTTCTCAGACGGTGGGGGAGGGGAGGTTTCTAGTTTAGTAGTGAGTAGAGCAGAGAGAGCAGAAGGGTCGATGGATTTGAGGTCCCGGAAAGCTATTTCACGTTTTGTTTTGGGGACAGCAAAGGAAATGCTCATGTCAAATGTGATGGCCAGGTGATCTGATATGTGTAGGTTATGGCTGGACAGGTTGTTGATTGTGAAGCCAGTGGAGCAAACCAGATCTAGGATATGGCCTCGGGTTTGAGTTGGGAAGTTGACTTGTTGAGTGAAGTTGAAACAGTTCAGATGGTCTAGGAATTCAGCAGCAGGCTTGGAGTTATTATTGTCGATGTGAAAATTAAAGTCGCCAAGCAGAAGGATGGTTGATGAAATGGCACTAATTTGAGTAAGAAAATCTGTAAAGTCTGTGAGGAAAGAGGGGTTTGGTTTAGGAGGGCAGTAAATTACAGCAGTGACAAGAGGAGAGGGACATACCATTTGAAAGCAATGTATTCAAATGAGTGGTATATTGGGAAGAGAGATGGGGGTTACTTTAATGTCCTTTTTGTGAATGACTGCTGTACCAACACTGCTGTAAGTGAATCCGGGAGGGGTTGTCTGATTTAAGGAGAAATAGTCCAAAGGTTTGTGCCAGGTTTCGGTCAGACAGAGAAAGTCCAGTTTATTGTCAGTGATGTACTCGTTTAGGATGAGGCCCTTGTTATTGAGTGAGCGCGTGTTGAGGAGAGAGAGTTTCAGATGACGTGAGTTTGTGGTATGATGCGAGCAGCGAGGGAGAGGACGGAGATTGGTCCGATTCACGTGCGGTTTGTTGTGATGACGTAATGCGGAAGTAGGTGAGCGGTGAGACCAGACAGACGGGATGGCGTTAGTGGATGAAGTGTGGCAGGAGAATGTGCGACCAGAGCCGCGATGCGGTGGCCGGGAACTACGAAGTAGTCCGAGTTGCTGGAGAACGGCTGTGCAGAGCGGGCGGCGGCAGCGGTTGTTCAGTCTGCGGAGGGTCGAAGCGGAGTACTGCAGCGGCATGCTTTGTGAGGCTAATGCCTGCGAAGCTCCCGGGTCGAGATCGTGCAGGGAGGAGACCGATGGATAGATCCAGAGAGAGCGAGGGAGCTCACAATTGTCAGCAAGGTGTAGATCATAGCCGCACAAGGAGTCCGGTGGTGGGCGAGGGGTCCCGTCAGAGGACGTGCTGTCTGCATTGAGGAGTAGCGGTGGATCACTGGAGGGCTAGCGCCGAGCTAGCGGGGCACAAGTGCAAGCGCACCAGGATTGATGGATCCTGGAGGGACAATCCGTTGAGCTGTGGCCAGATTGTAGACACAGTGACACCACTACAGATGCTCTGGGCAGGACAGATACCGGACAGAAGCAGGAGCCGTGTATGACAGCCACCGGACAGGAGCTGGCGCGGGACAGGGGACGCCTCTGTGCAGATGAGCCAGGTCTTCGGAGAAATTAATCCAAAGTTTTGTTCTTTAGTGGCAATACAGTTTGTGGTAGATTTGAAACCAAATCAAAGCGTAGACAAAACAGAAAACTTATCAGATCAGAGACGGAGCGGCATCCAGTGTGTGCCAGCATCCGCCATCTTGAATCTCACTCCATCCGTCCCACCTGTAATCCCGAATGAATAGTGACTACTATGTAGTACTTTGAGAACTTGTGACACAGGCTTGTAAAGTGCAATACAAGTGTAAGCCGTAGTTATTAATGAAGCTACAGTCAAGTTGGGGCTTTGACCAAATCACAGCTCATTATTATTCATTTATTGGAAAAATGTTCTCTATTATATGCAGCCCGTGACCCAAGCTGTGGAAGCAGAATTTTGGCCCGTGACCCAAAATGAGTTTGACAGCCCTGCCTTAGACCCTTCAGCAAACACTGGGAAACGTCAACCAACATGTTCAATGAAGGTTCTTGGCCGGACAACGCCTGCACGACTGAGAGCTACACAGACGTCAAACAACATGATCTTACAGTGACACGGAGGTAAGCTGCTTTTCACGTCAACGTTTTCTAACGCAATATACCAGCGGCAGATGTGAGCGAAACATCAACTCATTTTAGTTCTGTAATTCCTTGTTTGTTTTGGCAGAAAAAGGGGGCGTGGCAGTTCGGCAGCAACACGTCTTGTGGAGTATGAAATGTCAGAGCCCAGACCAGCTTTGTTCTCATTCTTTTTGCCTCAAGAACAAAGTCCTCGCGTCTTGTGGAGTATGAAGAGGCCTTTAGCCTGGCTCCACATCTGGAGACAGGTCCCTCCTACAGGTCGCCCCAGAGACCTTGAGGATGGGTCAAGTGCGGAGAGAGAATTACCCCTAAACTAAACTTATCCTGGTGTGGGAACATGCTGGTGACAGTGGCTACGTTTACACGGTCAGAAAACACCAGATAACTGGAGAATTTAGATGATCCAATAATCAGATCTGATGCTTTTACATTCAGAAAATCCATATTTGGACTTCCATACCAAATAAACCAATGAATAAATAAGAACGTAGATTCAATGAATATCAGATAATGCATAACGGATTATGCTTTTAACGTAAAATCAGATTATGATCCGATTCTTGGTCTCCATGTAAACGTAGCCAGTGAAAAATGGGCAAAATAAGACTGGTATTACAGTACAAATAATATAGCTGTGGTGTCATGGTCCATGTCTGTTGTTACCTCCCCCTCCCCACTGTTCTGCGTTTGTCTGTCTTACCATGTTTGGAGTTCCTGGGTGTGGCACACCTGATCACCTGCTGCAGTATTTAAGCATGACTCCTTCAGCACTTTTCGTCTGCTCGGAAAACTGTAATAACTAACTGTAATGTAACTTGTAGTTGTTAAATACTTCATTCATCATTTATAAGACGTTTGTAACTATTGTTAACATGAATAAGCCCCTAAACAGACCAAGTATTTACACATACTTTAATAGTGTGCATTCATGAAGCACATTATATAATTGATTATGGCAAAATTTGGAAATGATACAGAATGCAGCACATTATTACAAAAATGCAGTGATAATTGTAATACATTTTGATCTGACTCTACAAGGACAGTCTTTGAATTCTTATATTTTGTTGCTAATTGGATGAAGCGCACCTCGTTTGAGCCAATCACAGCCAAGTCTCAAAACAAAGCCCTAAAGTCATGTGTCGCGGTGAATCCAGCTTTTATCAGCATATTTAAACTCACTGTGAAAATGAGGCGTTTGTTTAATTGTTCATAGGCTTACAGCGCGTAACCAGCACCGTCTCCCCTTAAACGCTCGTTTCAAGTAGCTCTGTTTTAACTCGCGATGTTCCTCTGCCGTCAGTATAAGTTAACAAGTCAAATGTCAGCCGCTTTCAGCATTGTCAAGAAAACATCTCGCCGACTCTTCGTGCCCATCCTTGGAGAAGTGGAGGCGTCAGGGTTGAAAGGCCACATAGCATCAAATCAATGCACAGCCAAGGTCCCTTTGCTGTTGTGATCATTCAGACCTTTTACATCTGTGCATTGCCCATGTCAGGGCCGGAGGAGTGTGGCAGAGAAGCAACAAAAAAGTGACAAAAAATTTAATGAAAAGGCAACAAAAACATGAGAAAAACATGGACAAAAAAAAAAACGGATACAAAAAATAATGAACAAAAATATGACAAAAATGTGGCGACGTGACAAAAAGTTACCGTCACTTTTGTAGGTCTTAGCTTTCAAATGAGGCGTTACATTGTTGCTCTCCAGTCAAGAAGCTTTTAGATTTGGGTAAAGCCCGGTATAAAAAAAAAAATTGAATCTAAAAGGAATGTATGGTTCAATTTTGGGACCATTATTATTTATTATTTATATTAATGACCACCTTTCCAGTTCTTTTTGCTGATGATACCAATCAAAAAAAAAAAAGCCGAACTGGGGAGATGGTAAGAGGTTAAAATATGGATTTGTGGAAGTGCACAATTACACTAATTTGGGCCAGGCTGGTCAGAGTCCAGGGCTGTTTTTCAGTCCCAGTCCAGCCCCTGGGTACATTCAACTATTATCCTCTTCTCAAGACTAAACAAAGACTTAGACCAGGGCTATTCTATTACATTTTATACTGGGCCAGATTTTTCATAATAATAATAATCAATGCAAAAACAGGCAATATCAGGGCTAGAGCAGGCACATGTGAACCAGGTCAAAGGTTATACAGATGTGAAGCTGTAAATTAATTAGTAAATTAAGCTCATGACGCGCTCATGTTTGTCATTTATTCAGCTTCTATAACTTCTACCATCGCAAAGAGCATCTCTACTGCACCTGCATCATTCCCACAAACGCAGGTCCAATAAAGTCAACGGAGAAAGGAAGCTACAAAACACATCTGTCAAATGAATGATGCGTGCGGTTAACAACACTCGTGCTGCCGGTGCAGTTTTCCCCAAACTCATGTGCCATCAGCTTCATCACCATCAGCTTCATCACATCACCAGCTTTACAAACACAAACTGCTGTTCTTTACCTCAGAGTTCTTGGTCAGGCCCTCGAGGAGCTTCCTGCATGCGTTATTCTGGGCAAAACTCCCAAAACACGACATGCTTCAGTTTGGTGAAATCTGTCAGTCCTTCCAACGATAAGCCCCTGTTTTCTAAGTTTAAAGTCCTTTTACCCCGTTTGACAGAGCCATGTCACTGTGCCAGACTGTGCGGATGCGCCGCAAAAGTAGCGCCAATAGGCAAATGTCCAAAATGTGTTTTTATGGAAAATGAGGCGTGGGCCATAGTTGATTGTTTGGTGGGCCGGATCTACCGTCCTGGCTAGCAAATGAACCGGCCCGGCCGCCCGGTATAACCAATGGCCGCTGGCTGCCCTGCTTTTTGACCACAAACGTGGGGGCCGCCATTGCTCCGCCGTTGCTGTAGTACCTCCATATCGCCGCTAGTCCCCCATTGAAAAGCATTGGACTTTAGACACGTTAAAAACTACTTTAACGCCTGGTTTCAATTGTTTCAACACTAGACTAGATCTTCCTCCTGAGATAACGCTGGGTTAATAACAATATATGAAACCAGGCTGGTTTTCGTAATATTAATATTTGAAATCTCGTACTTAATGAGGCTCGGACTGTTAGCATTGGAGCAGCGCGAGCTACACGTCACGCAAGGGCTGAGTCTACGGTGAAAATCCCGACCGTATGTCCTTTTTAGGAACATGCTTCGTCAGAGCTGGGGAGGAGGAGTCTGTAAATCCGCCATGAATTCCCCCACGACCGTAGTCATTCTGGTAAACGGGGAGGAGTGAGCATAAGACGTCCATTTTTTTTACAGTCTATGGGTATAACCTACGACTCAGGCCAGTGAGGGCTACCGCACCACCGCTGTGACTGTGGAGGCGCGGCCAGGCCAAATCAGCGGCCAGACTGGCCCTTTGGGAAATCTCCTCATTAGCCACACCAGCACTGGCCCATGTTAGTCTTTCTAAATTGGCATTGTACTTCTCTGGCTTCTCCTTAAACGTGACAGGTATTCCTAAAGAGGGTGAAGGATGCAGCAGGTGTAAGAGGATTTCACAAACAAAGGGCGTCGGTAAAGTTGCTGCCTATCAGGACGACACAGCCTGTTGTCGTACATGTCCAGGCCAAAAGAAACCGGATTTCCCCAGCTCGACCCCGAACTACTTTGCTTTGAGGGCATTAAGTACAACTCTGGCTTCTCCAAACTCTGGTCCTCTTGTCATGATCGGTGACCGCTTCCCCCCCTCCCCCACCCCCTGCTGTGAAGTTAAAAGCATTTGCATTTCACAGGCTCGGCGGCTGCCATGACGGAAGGCTTTATCGACCCAAACGCCCTTTTGAAATTCTGAAACGTTTAAGTATAAAGTGCCCTTCACGTCTGTCATTCACGGCCGACGTTCGTAATAACATGCTCCTAACACTAAGTGGTTTTCAATTAAAGTCCAGTTAACAAGGAACAATCCGGTCCAGACATTTTCGACTTTTCGCCGCGCGCATTGTGACTCACTGCAACTTGTTTTTTTCCACTTTTTCCTACAATTGGTGGCTTTACGAACACAATTAAATGCAGGACGTTGAATAGTGGAGTCTTGTGATGTGTGCAAACCTCTCTCATTTGTTTACTTTGTGCTCGCTCACACCAGCTGTACGAGAAATTTAATTGATACAAAGTGCTGCCCGTCGAATATATTTGTCTCTGTCGACGAAGTGGATGTATCGCAGCGATGCCCAACCCCCAGTCCACAGCCATTTCCCTCTCCAAGAGCTTTCTCGATGAGTCACAGTTTAGCTGCTTATTGTTTATGTCCTCAGCCTGTTGAACGCAGTCTGCAAATATTTACACCGTTTTGAAGTATCATCTCGTGACTCTCCAAGTGAAGCATTAGAACAGGGGTCCTAAAACTGCGGCCCGCGGGCCAAATCCGGATGAGATTTAACACAGCCTCTGACTTGTGGAGCGGAGTTATGATTTTTTTTTAAACTAAATAACCAGTATACTCATTCCAGCCACTAGGGGGCCACTGACATAAGAGATCAGGATATAAACAACACATTGTAGCCACGTGGTAAATGCAGCTTACCACCACAGAGTGTGGAGTGGATGAATAATGAGTATAGTACTTTGAGAAACTTGTGACAGAGGCTTGTAAAGCGCAATACAAGTGTAAGTAGTTTTACGTTGGTCACATTATGCAATGATGTTTTATTTGAAAATAAAACTAAAACTAAAATAAAATGTTTGCAAATCACCTCAGCTAAACAAATATGTGCCTGGAATCAAGTGTTGATCTTGTGGATATACAGTAGTAGTGGGGACGACTGTGCCGGGTGAGTAATCTCTACTTCACAATGAGACCTACTGCTTTTTGGTCTGGGTCATACAATTCTATGTTATAGCCAACCCGGCCCGGCCCGGCCCCCCATCACAGTCAGGAACGATAATGTGGCCCTCAGAGAAAGAAGCTTGAGGACCTCTGCATTAGTATGTATCACGGTGGCACACCTGCAGCACAGTGGAAGCGTTACTAGAGGCGCTACAGGAAACAAAAAAGGGACAAACAAGGAGGTATCTGGGCAAGACTCAAGACGGATTATATTTATCTGCTACGCTCGTCCCAGAAAACGGAGAAAGACTGTTGTGGAGCGGAGGGAGCTGCGCAGGAGGAAGAGGAAGGAGGAGTTGACCAGTGCAGGACACCATGCTCTGAAACAGGGACAAACCCAGGAAGCGCTGCACCGTTTCAGAGGAGACTGAAGGCAGTACCTCCAAAAACATGCTGCTCAGTTTGGCCCACAAAGGCGGTGCGTTCAGTCGCAGCGGCTCAGGACTAACCAACACCTGAACACAATTTCAACGTACAGTCGTACAAGTGAGGACTGAACAATGTGCAATAGAAACTCTCTTTCAGGTTCTGGTCAAACAGGTTGGAGGCTCTTGATTGTATTGGTAGGATGAGGATCGAGGTTCCACTTGAGCAAAACATCGGGACCATTTGTCTCCTTCATTAACAATACTGCTTTGCACCACTTAATAATATAAACCTGCAGGCTGGAGCCGCTGCAGATCCACGCACCACTTTCACTTCACCAATCTGAAAGTACAAGGATATCTTTCGATCCTCCTTTGTGTCCCTGTTAACAATCACTGTAATAAGCTGAATTTTAGAGAAAGGAGTGTCTCCTGCCTCTGTAAAATAAACATTTCAGCTTTAAATACTTTTGTAAGTGGATGCCTATGTTAAAATAGGTCAATTTATTAGCCCTGCTTGAATATAAACATGCACATATAATTTATAGCCTATCAGTAAGAGAATCAATAAAGACTTGATAATGATAAAAAACCCTCCCTCATTGTTAGTCATGATCTATTGCCTGATTCCTTATTTGAACTATTGCATATCAGAGTAAGTGTATCACAGCCAGCTGGACGGGCTCTGGTCAGAGATGAGGCTTCAGTGCAGGTGATTGTAGTGGTAAATACGCGCTGCAAAGAATACAAGGCCAAGCTTCCTGCTCGGGAAGTCCCTCTAAGTAGCACCCGGGGGGGGATTGAGAGTGAAACTTTGAGCCAGATGCCCGCAGGCCTCGACAAATGTTTGTTTTTGAAGGAACTGAGAGGATTTGGGTTGTGCCTCGGGGAGCGTCGAGCCGACTTCACTCACTACAACCTGGAATTAAGCAAGTGCACAGTCCAGAGAGTCGCACTCTCCGGGAGACGCAGTGATAAATGGAAGCAGGCAGGCGCTAACATATGGAGATAGATGACTCATGTTTCTGTAAATCTCATCCATCACAGAGCTCCTCGTTATACTTTCAGTTATCAGTAAACGTCGCGCTGCGGGAATGCGTATCCAGTGAAGTGCGAAAGTAAGGAACAATAGGCGACACTTTCTTAAAATACTAACTTTATCACCATACCATAACAACTATATCTACAACTACATCCACAACAACTACGTCACAGAACAATCTGGATTATTTGAACTCTAAGGTCCTGAATCAAATGCTTTGTTTACAGTAATGTTCCGCAGTTTTATGGGGTAAACGTATCACTAGAATGTTGATTAGATGTTGCCTATCGCTTTTGTATGACTCTGATCTCCGCTCCGCACGTGCACGACAGGCACACGTGATGAAACTAAGAATCACTGTGAAGCTAAAATAAAAAAATAAAAACAAGGCCACAGCTTCTTACTTGACCTGAGGAGAGCAGCTCAGGTAAAGGCTGCTCCACTTTAGCCCAAACTCTGTTTAGTTTGACAGAAAGAGTCGTCCATGACGTAGGTGTAGTAAAGCCTCATGCTGCTCCTCGTTTCCTGATAAGTCCATAAGCGATTTCAAAGGTTCCTCAGTGGTGCAGTAGCAAAACAAGATAAATCTTTATTGATCTCACAATGGAGAAATTCACTTGTTACATTCAGCTCTCAGAAAAATTCAGGATGTGCAGGATAGACAGGAAATGTGCAGATAGATAACAAAGATATCTTATATACAATGACTATCAAAAAGTTGAAGGGGCAAAAAGTATAAAAAAGTATAAAGTTAAGTTGAATAACCTAAACAGACTATAGTAAGGGGACACTCAGTCTGATGGTAGAGGTGGAGGTGGCAAGAGAAAAGGTGAAGACTGGGGAGTGGAAGCTCCGCAAACGCATAAATAGAAAGAGCAAAGTGTGGGAGACATTTTCCTGCTCTCGCCGCTGCCCCTCTGGAACATTTCTCTCCTCCACAGGCTGGATTAATGGATGTTATAGGCCAGGGGTGCGTATGGGAGGGGGGCGGCCACACCTAGCCTGGGGACCAGACTCAGCGTTGTACCAGCGAGTGAGTCTGGTCACCGCACCATCAGCTCCATCTCCCACAGCGGTACATTTGCTCTTTCTCACTCTCGAGCACTGTTCATAGATCGTTATTGAGGGACTTCCGCATCCAGTGAGTGGCTCGTGAAGGCATCTGATTGCACAGGATCCTTTTGATTTTTCTGATGCCGCCACCGGGGGGCGTGGTCTCCAGACTGATCCCCCTCGTGCATCTCTACCGGACGGGTTGTTGTCCGGGTCTGGATTAATTTACTGACCTCTTCTCTAAATCATTGTTTCATGTCCCGTTTAGATCTCGCTCCGAAATCCCCCGCCTTTGTTTCGCCTTCACCGCTGGCTCCACGGTCCGATAGCCGCAGATAAATCCTCCTTTGACCACAACCTTGTATCTGGGCCGCTGTCATCAAAAGCCGCTGATAAGATCCGAAAAAACAAGACCGTGAAAAGTTCAGCCGTGGGCCATTTTTCCCCCGGCCGCCGCGCCGACGGATGGTCCCGCACTCGCGCAGGTCTAGCCCTCACCTCGGCTTGTAAACAGCTTTTTCACCCAGACGCCGGCCCGTGATGCATGAGCAGATTTCAGAGGCATTCACTAAAAAACACACCATCTAATGTGAATTAATCTGAGGCGGCCGGCCAGAACTGGAGCCGCCCTCATCCATAACAACAGCGCCGGGACATGGATAGTGTTTGGATTTCTTACTTGTCACCCGTCTTCCCGCCCTCCTGTAGACATCTCCTCGCCATTATGTACACTGCCCACAGGCATCAGTCAAAAAACACTCCGACAGGGAAGCCATTACAGTCCCTGGAGTCCCTCTGCCGTCCTGTTCCTCTCTCATGTCAATATGCGCCATATTTCATGTTTCCCTTCTATGTTCTAATGATGTTTTTACTATTTATGGACAGGATTCATAATAGTTTCCCTGCCGGTTTTATCGTTGTGGCGTTCCTCGTGTTCGCATCAGTAAATTAATTTTGACCCCGCGATGCTGTATATCACAGTAAGCACTCCCGCCGTGACCAGGTTTTCTTAAGCCGTTGTCGTAAAGAATGGTTTATTGATCTCCGGAGCTGACGCTTTAATAAGTGCTTTGCATAACAAGTGTTTTACTGCAGGATAAATCACATGTGCAGGCAGAGCTTGTCCAACACACATGTCCATGCACATATATGTAGGGAAAAGTATACGGAAAACACAGGAGTGTCATTAATCACTTCAGTGTGGCGTTTTTCACAGACCTGGACTTAAAGGAACAGGCCACGGTTTTTACATACTGAGATATGTTCTCGCCTGAGCTTAGACGAGTTGATGTGTACCCAAACGGGGGTGAAGTTAGAAGCGACCAAGCTCATCCATGTTTCCCCTATTTAAATACAGTTAAGTGAGCAGTTCCACGATCCAAGTATAGTTACACAAAATTAAAATGTTCTAAGCGGATAAAAAGGGGAACGATATTGTAAGGCGTAATAACATCTTAGCGCGTTTATAAATGCTAACAACATCTTTGGTCTTTTTGCGTGACTGAGTGCAAGCACAAGTTACACAGATTTGAACCACTGCCTCTGACTTGAGCTAAATTTTGTGAACTTCAGAAATCAATTCTTGAGTATCCTGCGCTCTTTTGTTTTCCAGTAACAGCACTTTGTTACATTTGGTGTTGATGCACTTTTCAATCTTTGGTTTATAAACTTTGGACACATGACTTTTTACACCATTTAAAGTAAACATATTACTGATCATAATTAGTCACTATCATGATACATGTCAGATCGGCCCCTGAGTATCATGATACACATCAGATCGGCCCCTGAGTATCATGATATGTATGGGATCGTCCCAGCCCTCATAATCATGTCATTAGCTGTATGCCTGCTCGTGAACACATCCATTTGTCAAATGACCTTGAATAATTGAAAATCAATTGAAACCATTTGCTCCCTCATTGCCATGACAGTCGATTAGGTTTGGCCTTCAAACCTATAACTCAAAGGCTACGTTCAGCCCGAGTGTGACCTGCATCTGATCTTTACAGGATGTTTTTCAAATGCAATGTAGCTTCAGTCTGAACTCCCGACCTACTGTACTACAACGTGGGAGTAAAGATGAAAATCAGCCCTTGGCTACAATCCAGCATGTGTTTTTTTATGTGTTCATTTACTGTCCCAATCAATGCAAATGTTTGAATAAATGAAATAGTAGACGGGAAGGAGAAGAACACCCTAAAACAATGATCAGAATTGCTTCATATTAAAGTGTGCTCGTAAAGTATTAATAAGGTATTAGTAAGAACTAATCATTGATTGTAATAATATGCTTATGAATGAATAAGCTGCTTGTTTTACTATTAACGTCTTTCTATAGCCTGTCCGTCCATGGGAGTGGATCTCTCCTTCTGTGATTTTTTAGCTTTTCTCAGAGTCTAAGTACAGGGGACGCCCGTGCGGCTCGTCACCACCTGCTGCCCACGTCATTTGGACATTACGCCTGCCTGGACACTTCATTTTCCTGAACTTTACATTGTCTTCTTTCTTGTTTTGTTTGGTTGTCTGAATGTTAGCGCAGCCCTGTGAGCCAACTCCTGATGTGATGTTGGACTATACAATGCAATCGATTGATAAACATACTAATAGTAATATGCTTATTCACCCTAACCTTAAGCAGATTAATAATACTAAAACCTTATTAATACTTAACAAGCACACCTTAATTCAACCTGGATAGACTCAAACAGACAGAAGCAGTGATTAGGAAGATTGACATGTATTTTGTTTTGGTGATCAGAGCCCGGCGGTAACATCGATGTATGTACTGATGTCCGAGTGGATGAACGCTTAGAGTTAGGGATGTCTTCCCCGGGGCCTGGACACTGGTGGTGGTATGGAGACCCGTGAAGATGCAGCAGGGAGAAGCCATGGGTAGAAGAGGTGGAGAAGGGGCGGAGGTGGGTCGCAGCACAGCTGGAAAGCGAACGATCCATGATTACTGGAGGCTTAAAAGTGGGACCGAGGATGATGATTGGCTGCTACGGAGGTGCCGCTCTTACACTGATGGCTGAGGTGGAGGTGTGGCCCTCACAGAAGCGACCATTGGCTGGAGGTCGGTGGTGCTGAAATGAGTCTCCCAGGTTGAATTAATGCTGAGGCTTCAATACAAAGCAATACCCAATTATCGTACATACAGTGGGAGGAAAAAGTGAGTACACCGTTTGGAATGTCTTACATTTCTGACTAAATTGGTCATAAAATGTGGTGCATGTTATGGCCAATGAAAATGGGATCAAATGTAAATGTTTGGTGGTACAGGTTAAAGCAGACACTGTTTACACATTCTTGTGATTTTAATAAAGATCAGAGCACATTTTATGACCAATTTATGCAGAAATGTGAGAAATTCCCAACAGTGTACTCACTTTTTCCTCCCGCTGTGTATGTGCTGGCTCCACTGGCTTTGCACTACTTTGATGAACAATGCCAGACCATGTTTTCTTCATTCTTCTGTCCTCCACTGCACACGCGGGTCACTTTAAAGGTAGTTCACACAGTAGATCAGATACAAGGACGACCTCGGGGAAACACTGTTGTATAAGATATACTTCTGCGTACAACGTTGATACTTCAAAAGTATTGATTTGAACTGGAGGTAAACTACTGTATGAAGGGACTTGTTTTAGTTATTAACACACTTCAGAAATCACTTCCCTGTTGCCATCGGCCCGCAGCTCTAGCATCCCGGACCGCATTAAACCGAGGTAGAATTGAATCAGGTTAGACGCACGGCGGCCCAGCGCGCCGGCTCTGAGTGAGATCGATGGCCGGCGAGGCGGGCCGCGAAAGGTCCCTCTCCCCCCGATGTGAGCGCTACATCCCTGTCCTGTTGCCACCCCTGTTTAGAGACCGTGACCTGCGCCGGCTGAACGGGCGCCAGAGCCATCGCCGCCGCACACCGATCCGGGGGGCTCAATCCTCCCGGCCGGCGCAGTAATATGATTCGGTGTCAGCCATGAGTGAAAGTTTCTGCAACTCGGGGAGCGCTGATTGATGGCTGTTGTAAATCAATGCTGAGTGCGCTGCACGGCCGGGGGAAACGCCGCCACTTGTACACGAGCAGCAACAGTCTCCTCCACCTTCCTTTGACTGTTTTCAACGCTTTTCTTCCAATAAACGCAGGCAAAAACAAGTCAGCCCCCGAAGCACGCTGAGAGCCCTGTGTTCAAGTATCTGGTGTGAGGAGATGACAATGATCTCACCGTCTCGAGGGAGGAACCGCTGTGATGCATTTGTACAAACGCTCCACGCTCTCACCTTCAACTGGAAACTGATGGAATTTGTTGATAGAATTCAGCAGCGGCCTCATGAATAAACCCATATATATTCAGCGAGGAGAATATAGGGCAAGATGTGCTTTGAAAACTTTACAAAAACTTAATTGGTTGTTTGGATTGTAATACCCAATTATCTTCTACAGCCGACTGGAATAATTATATGTTGGCGCTTCGGTTGCATGTTTCATTTGTAAGTGGCAACATTTCTTCTGTGACACAAACGGGAAAATAGTGAGAAACCAAGCTATCAAACCAGGGCTTATACAGGCAGAAGCAAGTCAGATGTAATGCTTTTAATTGCTACAAACACAGAAAAAAATCAGCGGATATTTAATTTCTTAAGATTTGCACACATTTCATCAACAGAGGAAAGAGAATTGGACAAAATGGGAAACTTTAAGCAAATAAATGTGGTTAACTTCAGCCAAAATTGATGATGCACTTTTAGAACAAAGGTTTACTGTCATTGTTGTGCCTGAGAGTTGACAGTATCTAGTATCGTTGGAGTCAATAACATCGTTTATCGCGATACTTTCCTCACTCAATATATTGAACTTCAAATTTGTTATCGTTAGGTAGACCTGACCAAACCACGGCCAGATCTGGAGATGTGTCGTGGGCACTGCTAACAACAGCAGTATGGCATTGTAAAAACATCGACAGCAGGTACTGAGATAAGTATATCTTTAGAGACTAGTGTTGATGCCTGTTGGTCCAGGGACTGCATTAAAGGAACAGACGAGTGGACTACTGCGGCACTATGTCACCTGTTAATCTCCCTCTCTCTCTCTCTCTCTCTCTGCCAAGTTTAACATCAAAGGTGCATTATGCAACTTTTTATGTGGGAAAAAAAAAAGTTTATTTGTGTGTATTTGATTTGTCAAGGTCAAATACACACAAATATCAACTTTTTTGTGCATAAAAAGTTGCCTAATGCACCTTTAATGTCAAGGTGAAACCACTTTTCTGTGTTTCGGTGGGACAATAAACAGTGTTACACCGGCAACTAGCCACGAGTTGTTTTTGCTGGTTAGCTCTATCTTTTAGTGCTTTTTCACCCGCGTTGTGCACATTCAGCTGATACGGGCGAGCTGAAGCCGGGACAGGCTCCACCGTCACCGAATCAACTACGATCTAACTACTAAAAGCTTGTTTACTTCAGACCTTCGATTTACAACAAGGATGAACAGGACATTCATCCTTGTTTGTAGGCCTCCTGGCCTCCTCCAGGAAGAGGCCCGGAGGGGAGCGAGACAAACAGAGGAGGGGAGAGGACGTGGATCTGGGATGTTTTTGGAGGCCTAAAAATGAGGTTGACCTGTTACCTGCCGTCCCCCCGATCAGGGGGTTAGGGTGATTTAAGAACGGCAATTCCACTCACACAGATCTCACACATATTTTTAGAAACTAGAAGGCCTTGGCTTTCAAATGAGATATCACGCTGGCATGTAGGCTGTAAACTCACCAGTCAATATGCTTTGAGATTTGCATATTTGCATAGGGGCGACAGTGGCACAGATGGTAGAGAGGGTCGTCTCATGATCAGAAGGTCAGGGGTTCGAATCCCACCTCCTGAAAGTGCACATTGTCGTTGTGTCCTTGGGCAAGACACTTCACCCACATTGTCCCCAGTGTCTGCGTACATTGGTGTATGAATGAGAGCATGAATGGGTGAGTGGATCCTTGCTGTAAAGCGCTTTGAGTGCCTAATGTAGGTGGAAAAGCGCTTTATAAGTTGAGACCATTTACCATATAAATTATTGTTAACCCTAATCCTAAGGTGGCAGTTAACAGGTTAAAACCTTGGAAATGGAAATAAGTCACTATATTGTATCTTTAACTAAGAAAATAATCTGTATTACTTAAGTAAGTAATATGTGAGCCTACATGGACTTTATGTAGAAATACTAGATGTTAATATGATGACATCAACACATAACAAGTCTCAACTTGATCTAATTTGACAAATAAGTCGACCTCTAAAAATCAGTTGCCATTAATGCCCTAAAAAGTGACTTGGTTATTTCAGCTCAAACAAGTGAAACTAATTTATAAGAAATTGTTGTTTTAATGAAATAAATTTGACAAATATTGCTGTATGAGATGTATTGGAAAAGTATGGTCCATGCATCGATATCGTAAACCAAGTATCGCTAAAGTACCAGTATTTGAAAACAGTAGCCAGCCCTCGTCCTGAAGAATATACATACTGGATTCTCGTGTGAGTGTAGCTGCATATTAGCGTGCTGGTTCTGGAGTAAAGCCTGATCTGTGTGCACTTGTAGTAGATACAAGTCTTCCAGTAAAGCTGGGTTTAATTGGTCAAAGGTTCCCTGAAAGTCCAAAAGAAAACTTGAGGAGCAGATCAATACTTCAGCTTTGTAAGACGCTCAGAAGTGAACTGCAAGTGAACTTATGAGGAGGAAAAACCAAGGCAAGACAGTGGATTAATGTCTTCATATTTAATGGCAAAAAAAAGAAAAAGAGAATTACTGACAATAATAGAAATTCCCTCAGCGGCTTTGAACAATAAGAACCAGTCGTCAATTTTGGTCTCGCATCTGTGTCGTTTTAATGGAGCATTATTTCACTCCTATTGTTCAGGCTGAAGTTTTGACAGGTCCAAATTACGCTGTGAAACGTGACGCGCCGTACAAATCAAACTCGTCACGGAGAGCGTTTTGTTCTGAACCTTTCACATTGAGAAAAAGACACCTTGTGCGGTTCTGTCATTTGTGTTCAGGTCGTGGTGAATGTGCTGCTGAAGTGTGCCTGAAGCTGCAGATGAGTGACTTCATGGACGCACTCACCTCCCACCTTATGACTGCACCTCCGCTATCTTTGTTTAATGTAGCGGTGAGAGGCGCTTTAACAAGTGCACAGCTGACCTCACCTGCATGGACAGTTTGTAGAAAGTGCCGCTTTGGGGGGTCTGCCCTATCATAGTTATCCCTCTTGACTCTGGCTTCTTTTGTTTTCACAGATGCCAACGTTTCACTCCTTATCCGGAGAGCGAGTGACAATGTGACAATGTCGTGGGTGTAGATGGTGAACTTCTCAAAACACTCTCATGGTAAATTGTTCCAAGATCAAACTAGCCACCTTAATGAAATCTCATCTACACAATGCAGCTGTTACTGTGCAGCCAGACACAAAAACGTTAGCTGAGACTTTCTGTCAGCTAGCTTTAACTGAACTGATAAAAACCCACAACACATTTCTTCTTCTGAAACACCAAAGAGGCACCGAGGGCCCTCCACACCTGCAGCACAGTGGAGGCGTCACAAGAGGAGCTCCATGAAACAAAAAAGAGACAAACCAGGAGGTATCTGGGCAGCAATTATATTCCCAGGATGGGAAATGTCAACAATTACACCACCTCCATAAGACAACGCTATCTTAACCTAACCCAAACTAACTGTATACCTAATCCTAGCCTTAAAGGAACAGGCCACCGTTTTTCCATACTGAGATATGTTCTTACCAGAGCTTAGACGAGTTGATGCGTACCTGTCTGATTTTTGTGCGTGCGCTCAGTCACGCAAAACGACCAAAGATGTTGTTAGCCCTTGGCCGTCCCAGTTTATTCCTATAGCTCCAAACGGGGTGAAGTTGGAAGCGACCAGGCTCTTCCAGACCAGACAGGTACGTATCAACTTGTCTCAGCTCAGGTAAGAACATATCTCAGAATGTTCCTTTAAGGATAGGAACGTTTTTTTTTAAACTAACCCTAAAGATAGTGGTGTTTACAAAAGGTGTCAGGCGTGTGCACGATGTGTCGATATGTAAATTTGTCCTTTCCTATCCTGGGGGAAAAATGGCTAATGTACGTTCAGTGGAGAATAAGATGGATTATTTTCACTGCTATGCTCTTTCCAGAAGAGCAAGACTGTTATGTTTTTATATTCACTGAGTCCTGGCTCAATAAGACGGAGTTTCACAGGTGACCCTCAGGTGGACAGCCAGGGGAGAAGGAGGAGGATGAAGAAGGTGAAAGAGTGAGAGGGACCAGAGGGAGCAGAGGGAGCTGACCTGCTGCTCAGGACTAACCCAACACCTGATTTACACCATTTTGTTTACAATTGTATGAAATATATTCTGTAAATGATCAGCAACACTAAAAGCTATTAGCTTACATTATGCACCAGTGGATGACGAAAATCACAGCACTGTTTATTTTTCTTTCAATGCCAGATATCTCTTTAAAGAAGTATCAAAATGTCTTGGAGCTTTAACCAGGCTCATTATGTCACTGCACCTCTAATGGCCCCCAATAATGACAACATTTAGCTGCAATTTTGTGTCAAAGCTCTATAATTATATCCAAGGAAATTTGAAATGCAATTTTGATGATTACCGATTATAGCAGAAATTACAACGGCTCATGTAAAAACCTTTGAAAATGGGTGCCATTACCCCCCAGTTTAACAAACCTCCCTGTACCCCTCACACACGCCTCACACACGCCTCACACACGCCTCACACACACGCCTCACACACACGCCTCACACACGCTCCCAGTTACTTCTAATCTTCTTCATTGCATCGAGCGATATGAGCAAAGCTGACTTTTCCACATCAAGACGAATCGGACGGGGGAAGAAAGTCGAGGCATTATCAGCCCCCGAGACAGATAAGAGGTGCGTCCGTGGGCAAAGGAGTGCGGCACAAATCCAAAGGTCATCAGAGCCTGACCACAGAGCAGCGGACACAGAAGGTCAAAGAGGCTGAGGGGCTTATCCCTTCACACGCCGCACATGGTTTTACAGCGTTTTATGGACGCTGGAGATTTGATCCATAATGCAAAAGATTAAGAAAGGTGAAGTGAAAATGTGGTGGTGTGGAACTTTGGTGTCCTACTTATTACTAAATAAAATCCCTCAAAGTAAAGGGTCCAGCCCGGAGACTAGCTGGAGACTCGAGTCGCCGCTGTTCACGGAGATGTCTCTGAGACGTCCCCTGGAGATACGGTAAATCTCCAGCTAGTCTTGGTGAAAACAATCAATCTCAATGGAGACTGCACAGAGACTTTTCCATGTCTCTGCGGTGTCTCCAGTCACTGCTTGAGACGTTTCGTTTCTGTGATGACCCTGCAATGTCTCTGAGACCTTTCAGATACCAAGGAGATCAAGAAGAGATGTAATGGTGACATCGCGGAGAAGTCTTGGAGACATCTCCGCAACCGAGAAGACGTTTGGGCTCTTCACATTTCAGTTAAGGTTCACAAACCAGCGCCTGCTGGACGTCCCAAGGGCCAAGTGCAAAAACACTGGGGTGATCGGGCCTGTTCAGTCGCTGGGCCCAGACTCTGGAATAAACTGCCCCCAACATGCACCATCACTGACTTTGGTATTTTTAAAATCCCGGCTTTCAACCTATTTATTCAGACTGGCTTTTAAAATTCAGTCATGTAGTAAAATCTTATCTATTTTACGTTTTATATTGATTTTGTTTATTGTTGTTGCATATTTTATTATTGTTTAAGTAACTGTAATTGTTTTTCTCATTGTGTTTTTACTGTAGAGCACTTTGGCCACTTTGAGTGTTGTAAAGTGCTTTATAAAAAAAACACTGATTGATTGATTGATTGATTGATTGATTTCATTTTTCAAAAGACGTCTTGCTGCTGAACTTCTTTCAAAGGTGCATTATGTAAGGATTAAACAACGAGGAGCCGTGCATTAGACGGTTATAATGCACGACGCGGAGTCAAGAACACCACGACGCGCAGCGGAGTGGTGTTACTCCGCGAAGTCTAATGCACGGCTCCTCGTTGTTTAATCCGCTTATACCAGGGTCCCACAAACGTAACATAATAATAAATATTTGTTTCATTTACTAAAGTCACTAAATATGCCAGACTACGGGACTATTTTGTGTGGGTTATTAGCCGGTCACTGAAGGCTGGTCTCAGAGCGAGTCATTCTCCGCAGCTATTACGAGGATCTCAGTCAGGCTCAACGACACAACATCAGCACAGAATCACAACACAACAGGACTAACCCGGAAACACTTTTCCCTGGAAGGAAACACCGATATGCGGCACTCGTGGGCACCAGTTATTTACCTTTTACAAGGTTTAACCTGAAGCTAGCTAGCTAGCTCAACCAGCTCAACTGTTTATGGAAACAGCTGCGGTGGAGTCGCTCACACCTGGGCCCCCCCAACTGAAACCTTTATGTTTGACTTTACTAATCCAGACAAATATGCTTCAATGCAGGATCATTTTATGTACGCCTGAAAATCATGAATAGCCTTAACCGTTTCCAATAGAAATGTAAAGCTCATATGTTATTAACAGTAGCTAACCTAGCTGCTCACTCTCCTCTACAAACATTTAGCAAACATTTTGTTTTGGCCAAAAATGTTGAAATTAAACAAAATCCATCTCATACGTTCCTGTCAGTCACTAATTACGTGTTTATCTGATTCAGCTGTGTCATGCGTTGCTATGGCGATGCCCACAGCGGAGTGATATCCCAGTGATTTAACTACCGGACTACGTGTGCGGTTATACCAAAATAATGCACCAGCCAATCAGAATCCAGTATTCACCCGGACCATGGTATAAGGAACTTTATATGGGGGGGAAAAAATTCATATGTGTCGTAATTTACCTTTTTTTGCAACCCAAGGGTCGCCTCTACAGGGCTTCAGTTGTTTTGTAGGCTTTCTGGTGAGAGGGTCCCTCACCAGTGAAAAACCTACTCAGAAACTCCAAAAACAATCGATCCTGGAGCCACCATGATGGAAAACAAAGGTGCCATGCTAAGCACCATGCAGCCGCTGGGTCACTAAAAGATCAAATAATAAAAATATAATAAAAAGCATCAAAAGCTCCATAATGCACCTTAAAGCCCCGCCCCCACGGCCCTAACAACTGTTGCTATGAATGAGACTGATGTTTTCAGCCTGGACAATGGGGGATGTCATGGTGAGGCGGAGGCGCAGGTGTTGGTGCTATTGCATAATGACCATAATGACGCCTCATTTAGAAATAAGGTCCAAAGTGTTGATGGGATTTACGGCTCTTTACCGGGAGCCGAGTCTTTGGGACCCGTTCATTTCAAAGAGCCGTTCAAAAGACTGGCTCTTCTCTGCCAGATAACACACAATATCTGAGATGTCATCGATAAAAGGCACATTTTTTTACCCACTAACCCTAAAATTACAATGGAACTGATTTACGCTTTGACAAATGTGTTTGTGAATCAAATCTAATAAAAAAGAGGCTGACAAATCATTTTTTAGTGCATTTAGCGTTGACTTTAGTGCAAAAAGCTTTCCCTTGTGTGGCCTGCTCCGTTTTTGGGCTCATTCTTGTGTTCGTTCGGGGGAGTTCTGGGAAAAATGCATCTGGTTCGAACCGTTCACCTCAAAGAGCCGCTCAGTCATGAACGCCAAGGAGGAGGAAAAGGTATGTTTGGAGCATCGACAGCAAAAGGTACAATATCCAGTAATAAATCTACTGCATGTGGGTAAGTGAAGCAAGAGTCAAAGTGGAATGGGCTTTACCTTTTCACCGGGATCTCCTGGTCCCCACATGGGACTGCACTGCAGACCTCCCGCTGTTTGCTTTGCCTTTCAAACAACACTCCGCCCCATTTACTCCTCCTCGGACGCTCTCTGTTTGTGCGTCGCGGGTCATCCCCGGCAAATAAATAAAACGGGCGAGGGCTCTGACAGCGCGGGTCTCCACGGCCGTTCATCAGCGGCGCCAGTTGCACAACAAGGCAAACCCGGACCTCCTCCTCTCCTCCCCCTCCTGGAAGCGCTTTGTGCCAGTGAAAGATGGATATCTCAGCTCGCGCTCGCTCATGTTGGAAAGGTCAGAAATATTAATCGCATTATCAAATCCAATTAATTCTTCTCGATGTCCCGCTACGACAGAGCAGATGTGGCCGTATATAACCCTAATGGAATTATGGGTGATGTAGTGCGCCAAGCTCGTCCCTCGTTGGCAATTGTGCGAGCGCTTTTATGAACCAAAAGTGAACCGTGGCCAGAGCAGAAAATGGACAGTCCAGTTCGGCGACCCCGGGATTGGATCACTGCTTTTAGCCGCCACTGTTAGCTCCTCTGTCGGACTCATTGACCTCTGAACCCCCCTGGGCACCGGGGCTTCCTGTAGCCAAATGAAGCCGGAATGAGTGTCAGCACCCCCATCTCAGACTCCGAACACTGCCAGACGCTTTAGCGACAGGGATAAGTCATTTTGGAGAAAGTCTAGCAGTGGGGGATGATGGTAGGGATAAGAGTAGACTTTATCCTAGTTCACTTTTGGCATTTCTTTTTCCATTTTGTTACAAGCATAGAAGCAAAGGAGCTACTTCTACAGTCTTCAAATTTAAATTTAACTCGGAGTTTTGTCTTATCATAAAGATTACATGAGGCAAGTGTTCGGCCTACAGCTCTGTTGCTACAAAGTACATGCAGTAAAACTGGAGCTGGCTCTCTAGCACATAATGAGGCCCACTGCACATACAGGCTTCAAGCAATGCTCCAGTGCTCACGTGAATTACTGTTCTACCTTCCTCCTCTTAACAAGGTTCACCCGCACACAGCCACACAGGAGCAGGACACATGACTTTTCATGTCCCCTGGCCAGGGCTGAAAGGGCCTTTTGTAGTTATCGCCAAGATAAATGCGGTGGAACCTTTTGTTGGCTGTAAAAGTCAATTAAGTTACAATTATGTGTGAGGAATTGAAATGAAGAAATGTCAGTGTAGCATTAACAAAAAGACAAGATCCAAGTTCTTAATTAACGTTGTATCTAATTATACATTTACTAGCAACACTTTACTGGTTTATAAATCTTGCTCGCAATTATAAATCAAAAGTATTCCTTATATCATAATTACTACTGCAACAAGACAGGATAAAACTCTGCCAGTTGCACCTTATCAATAATAAGGGGTTAGTTATTACTATATAAAGGAACAGGCCACTGCTTTTCCATACTGTGATATGTTCTTACCTGAGCTTAGACGAGTTGATGTGTACCTGTCCGGTCTTTGTGCCCGTGGAAGAGCGTGGTAGCTTCCACCTTCACCCCCATTTGGAGCTATAGGAACAACATCTTTGATCATTGTGCTTGACTGAGGGCACACACAAAGACCAGACAGCTACGTATCAACTCGTCTCAGCTCAGGTAAGAACATATCTCAGTATGGAAAAATGGTGGCCTGTTCCTTTAAGGCGGAACACGGCAGGTGAACATCTTTACACAGTGGTCAGTCTGGAGATTTTTAGCTAGTTTCCTCCCTTAACATCGTAGTTTTCATGTAAGAGCTACAACATCGCTTCACAAAGGCGGCTTTCCTTCGCTCATTCATTCAATATTGACAGATTTTACATCTCGCTATAATCTGAATGTTGTCATGGCCACCTGTACGTAAAAGTGGAGAAATGTGTCACACAAACGTTTCAAGGTTTTTGGTCCACTCATGCAACAACCACCGCTTTAGTCGCTCCTACAGACTCCAAACTTTACGGTCTTGGACTTAACAATATTTTGAAGATTTTTTTAATATCTAATTCCGAGCCTGATTTATTCTAGCCTGGTGAGACCGGAATGATTCCCCTCTATATTTTTTTTATACAAAGGGGGATCAGTCCGGTGGCAGCATCAGAAAAATATAACAATGATAATCTCGTGCAATGAGATTCGTTTATTTGCGTCACGCGTTGTTCACGGGACGAGGAGGTCCCTCAATAACAATCTACGAACGGCGAACGAGAGAGAGAAAGAGCGTGTCTCCAATCAGCGGTAAATTACAAAAAACACATCGACAGTAGGTGAGTTTCGTGATTCATAATCCTGTGCGAATACTAAAGGGACTATACGGAGTTTAAAAATGTAAAAATTATGTATTTTCCTCCCCCTACATGTTCCAGCTATGTCGTAATGTGTAGAATGAGCTCAGACCTGTTCACCACAACTGCCTCTAAAATCCTGCACTGTCACTCAGAAAGGTGTTAATTCGGGTGTGAAGTGCCGTCATGCACGAG
Source organism: Gobius niger (assembly GCF_951799975.1). Taxonomy (NCBI): domain Eukaryota; kingdom Metazoa; phylum Chordata; class Actinopteri; order Gobiiformes; family Gobiidae; genus Gobius; species Gobius niger. Next base: position 16,470,862 of record NC_136874.1, read on the forward strand.
CTTGATATAGAAGCTGCAGTTACACGTAAGGCCTGAGGTGGCAGTAGTGAGTATAAAATCACAAACTTGCGTCTAGCCCAATGGCCGCTGGCTGCCCTGCTTTTTGACCACAAACGTGGGGGCCGCCATTGCTCCGCCGTTGCTGCAGTACCTCCATATCGCCGCTAGGCCCCCATTGAAAAGCATTGGACTTTAGACACGTTAAAAACTACTTTAAAGCCTGGTTTCAATTGTTTCAACACTAGACTAGGCTAGATCTTCCTCCTGAGATAACGCTGGGTTAATAACAATATATGAAACCAGGCTGGTTTTCGTAATATAAATTTTTGAAATCTCGTACTTAATGAGGCTCGGACTGTTAGCATTGGAGCAGCGCGAGCTACACGTCACGCAAGGGCCGAGTCTACAGTGAAAATCCCGCCCGTATGTCCTTTTTAGGAACATGCTTCGTCAGAGCTGGGGAGGGGGAGCCTGTAAATCCGCCATGAATTGCCCCACGGCCGTGGTCATTCTGGTAAACGGGGAGGAGTGAGCATAAGACGTCCATTTTTTTTACAGTCTATGGTCTAGCCCCGTTAAGGCAAAACTGCTAAAATTCAGTGATTGGTTTACGCTGCTTCCTGTTTGCTTGCGTATGTACGGCTGTCGGAAATGGAATTGACGCTGCGGTGACCAGACTCACTCGCTGGTGGCAATTTTGACCATTTTTAGGCATATGAAAACAAAAAAATACAGAAAACTTGCAATGCATTTCTTATGTATGTCAGTAATCTACAGCAGAAGTTTCAAAAGATACACTAAATGTATTTTCCCCTTATTCACCTGCACTGTCTCGCCTAAAGGCCTGACCATGAAATTTTCAACCAAAAGTTGATTCATACGTGATTACCATGGCGCATTATCATAAATCAAGGTTGTATGCTAAAAAAAAGTGGTCCCAAGTCTTCCAGACCCGTGACTTAAGTGTCAGCCCCGTTTCTGTAAAGGGGGTTACAATCCAGCTGTGGTTAAAAGCAGGCTAATGTGGAGTGGGAGCCCTTGATATATTATCAAGTGCTTTTCTGGCCCTAATGAGACACAGGAACAGTGGCAGAAATGATTTTATTCCCAGCTTTCTTAAATGTAGTGTGAATATCTGGGGAGCAGTCCGCGGAAGCCTTGCTCATTTGCACAGAAAGAAGCAGTTAAGGTGCATTACGTGCGACTGGGAGGAGATCTCAATGCGAGCCCGGAACATGCCGCACGGCTAATATATCCAATTTAGCTTGTGGATGCTTTGGGATTGCCCGGGAGGAGCTGGAGGAGCTAACCAGGGAGGGACTCTCATTTCGACTTTTCCTTTCTTTAAAACAAATGGGATTTTCAGAAACAGCAGAATAGACACAAACGACCAAACAAAAACACATCCCCGAGTGTGTATTCTGTTGGTACCACACGGCGTTGCTAGTCATTACCAACCTCATCCTAACAGAAGCCTGCGGGAAAGGTGCTACTAATCAAAGCACGCCAGGATTCCGCAGCTAATTAGGTTTACGAGTTCTTAGTTAGAGAAGCTAGCTACAAATTGGTAGTTTGAAAGACAAGGCATGTTCATTAGATTAAGAAGTATTGGTTGTAGGGATGTGACAATATGTACATTTTGAGATACAGTATATCGCGATAATTTGCTTTTAATGATAGTTTTTCTAATCATAAATAAGATTAAAGGAACAGGCCACCGTTTTTACATACAGATATATGTATTTACCTGAGTTTAGACGAGTTGATGTGTACCGGTCTGGTCTTTACGTATGCGCTCAGTCACGCAAAACGACTAAACATGTTGTTAGCATTTGGCCTCTCCCAATGGCCCTCATTTATCAAACTTGCGTACGGTGAAATCAGAGCGTATGTGGGGTGTACGAAAAATTACCGCCTGTTTTGGCATTTATCAATCTGAGCGCACCGTACACCTGGCGTACGGTGCGCTCAGATCCTACACCAAGTCAGGAGGTGGTGTACGTGATACACCAGTTTTAACTAAACACTAAACAGCACTGGAAAACAGTTTTTAGCAGCATGAATTGCATTGCCACACCGCATATAATCCACATTGATGATTTAAACATGAAACAAGGCTACAGCGTTAATGTTTATGGGCAGACTTGGTTCAATGTTGCGCTGCATCGACCTGCTCCTCCAGCCACGGGTCGAGCTCAGAGGCTCAGCCCGACCAGAGACACTAGAACCTGGACTGCGGGGATATTTTATTTTTAACAAAAAAGACCGCTGCTGCTGCGCAAACGTTGTGTGGATGGCTGCCCTGCCTCACATGCCGCTGCCGTCGGGACACCGGGACTCACCTGGGTCTTCACGAGGCCCTGCTCCGTGTTCTGGCTGCTTTGAGCGTCAAGTCTGTGGACCGTATTCCGTGGCGCGAGCAGCCCGGGTGTCAAATAAATCCTTCGACAGCTCCACAGCTTTCATCGGTCCGGACGGTTCGTAAGGTCCGGGAGTGGCGCGCGCAGGGTCTGCTGACGGCGCGCTCTCCTCTCCTCAGGGGGAGGATCGAAGCTCGTCCCGTCGTCGGGCTGTTTTCGGTCCGGACGGGTTCATTAGGTTCCGGTTGGCTGTGAGCTCTCCGCGCACCTGTTTCCTCCCGGAGGAAAGCTCTGCTCAGGCCAAAAGACACACAGTTCTGCCCCGGCTCCAGCGCTGAGTCCGCGGAGCTGACGCTGCTTTTCGCTGGTTCAGTTCATGGTCCAGAGTCTGCTCGGACTGCAGCGTTACATCCACACTTCTTTTTACTACACATTATTTTCTGTGGTTTAATTTTATACCCTTTTTGTTATTTAGGCCTACAGCGTATTTAATAAACGTTTTTTATTATTAACCTATTTCTTTTCAGTAGCCTAAATGTGATCTTGGATTGGCTATAAGGTTATAGTGGGTTTCTAATAGATCCTTAAATTTTTCTCATGCACAAAAATATCATATTTGTTGTGTTAAAAACAATTCTGTATCATTTCCTGGTTGGAGAAATGTTCCTTTTTTGCCGTGTTTCGTGCGTGCGTGTCGCAAAACCCATGGGTGAGGCCTCCTGATCATGAATATTTTTGGGCGTTTCATTCAAATGACGCTGGAATTTCTCCGTGACATTTACCATCAGATGCTTTTGCGTACGGAGAGATCTGAGCGTAAAGCACGGGTTCATAAATGCTATGCGCACTCTGGCGTATATCGCAAATACACCGTACACCGTTTTTGTACGCAATGTTGATAAATGAGGGCCAATGTATTCCAGGTGCTCGTCATGGAATTAGAATATCTATGATATAGAATCATAATGTCATGGATGGTGGTGGAGTAAAAGTAAAACCCAAAATGCAGACTGCAACGGAACTAGATTTAATATGTGCAAAAATCAAGAAACTGACAAAAAACAAAATCCAGACATAACCAAAAACCGGGGCTGACAAAGACAATGACGCGACAAAGGACAAGGGAAACACAGGGGTACAAATACAAGAGGAAACGGGGCACAGGTGAAACACATCAGGGCGGGGCAGGCAGGTAACGAGGGAAGTAAAGCAAAATCACAAGGACAGAACACATGTCAAAATAAAACAGGACGAGACCAGGAAACAAACTAAAAACAGGGGACAGAAGACAGATCATGACAGTACCCCCCCACCAAGGGACAGCTCCCAGACGTTCCATGATGAACACAGCCCCGGGTGGGTGGAGGGGGTCCGGAGGAGGGAACGGAGTGAGAACCAGGGGAGCAACTGGAGGGACACGAAGGACCGGGAGGAAAGGAGGCCAAAGTGGTGAGAGGGAGCTGGCAGATAAAAGTCCGGAGGGACACTAGAAGGTCCAGGATATTGCTCTGGTTCGGAAGGCCTACTGAGGGCCATGGCGGATGAGGCAGGTCGGGTGGAGATCAGGCAAGGATCAGGGACAGGAACATATTGAGCCCACCCCAGACAGAGGTCTCGGCCCCAGGACAGAAGGAGCCCACCCTGAACGGAAAATTGTGTCCAGCGGTGGCTCCGGGAGAGAAGGGGCCCACCTAGGACGGAGGTCGCTGTCCGGCAGTGGCTCAGGAGAAGCTCAGGTGAGTAGGGATGGGAAGACCCCAGATGAGGCGCAGGCACTGGAGGCAGCTGAGACAACCATGGGTCGACGAAGAGGGATAAGAGTAGGAAGGGCCCACCCAGGACGAAGAACAATGTCCCGCAGTGGACCTAGGACCCGAACAGGAGGCCACCCCAGACCGAGGTTCCAGTTCGATGGTGGCCCCAGGACAAGAAGAGCCCACCCTGGACGCAGAACAGTGTCCAGCGGTGGCTCAGGAACAGAAGGGGCCCACCTCGAACGAAGGAAGGAGTCTGGCGGTGGCTCAGGGCAGGAACGAGGGGAACGGGGTCCTCAGCTGCCAAAGGGCAGTTGGCTGGGTGTTGAAGTGGTCGCGTCATTCTGTCATGGTTGAGGTGGAGAAAAGAAAACCCAAAATGCAGACTGCAACGGAACTAGATTTAATATGTGCAAAAATCAAGAAACAAGAAACTGACTAAAACCAAAATAACAAAATCCAGACATAACCAAAAACCGGGGCTGACAAAGACAATGACGCGACAAAGGACAAGGGAAACACAGGGGTATTAATACAAGAGGAAACGGGGCACAGGTGAGACACATCAGGGCGGGGCAGGCAGGTAACGAGGGAAGTAAAGTAAAATGACAGAACACATGTCAAAATAAAACAGGACGAGACCAGGAAACAAACTAAAAACAGGGGACAGAAGACAGATCATGACACATAACATGCAAAGTGAGACATGTCAAGCCTTTGTTTGTTATCATTTTGATGATAATAGCTTACAGTCGATTTTAAAATATTCTAATTTTCTTAGATTTAGTAACAGGTTAACCTGTTACTTGCCATTCCCCCTGATCAGGGGTTTAGGTTTAGGGTCAGGGATTAGGGTTATGATTTGTGCAGTATGTCGATTATTGCAGTATCGGCATATCGTACAGTTATCGTGAGACGTGTAAGTAATTAGTTGCTAATAATCTAGATCTTCTGACTCGACGCCTCCACATGAGTCATGATGTTCATACATGATCCTCATGATCATGACTGGTTGATTATTTTATTGTCATTTCGTTGCTGTTTTAGTGAATTCATGTTATTCTTCTGTGATCCTCATGATCATGATGAATTATTAAGATTTTCATTACCTTCATTACAGTAGTTACAGGTTTAATTCAGAGATGACGTCATCCATGAACCAACATGTGATCATGTTTGTTCCTGAGAAGTCATGATTTAGTCATGTATGAATGCATCATGAAATCATACATGAATTCATACATAAGTTCATGAAAATCATGCATGAACTCATGTTCCATTATTATAACGTGTTACCGATGCTGTCTCTGTCTATATGTCTATCTGTTAGACAGATCTGTTAGACAGATAGACACATCTATTTTTAGCCTCTCCACAGGTTGATGTGCCACTGCACTCATGAGAAGGACTGAACAGAAGAAGATGGACAGAAACACACAGGTACAATATGATTTCAATGTCTCCCTATGTCTTTTGTTCCTGGCCATTACCTCACAGCCCTCCAGCCTCTGACACTGCTGCACTGCTGTAGCACTTGGAATTTAAAGTGAAGCCAAAAATCCCTTCTTGAATAACTTTTTTCTCCCCCCTGACTCTTGCCCTCTTGACCGAGCATCGCGGCGGTTTGAGCCTAATCTGACAGGTCGCTAATAGATGCCCAAATTAACATAATGTCTGGCCATTAGGAGCGGTTAACCTTTGCACCGCGGCGCTGACGGGGATAATGGCAGACGGGGCAACGGGGACGGGCACGGATGCCGACGCACTCTGAACCGGCGTCATCTATACGGCGTGCGGACTCCGCGATGCTCATTGTGGGGCCGTTTGCTGACGGGAGCAGTTCGCGGTCACGCCATTGTCCATGTCCGCTGTCTCGACAAGCGAGAACCTTCTCAGACCTTGAAGACACAAAACATCTTGTGTGACGTTTCTCGCCCCCCCCCCTCCCTGTATTTTTGCCTCTGTCTAATTGAGGCGGCAACCGATACAATTATGGCGGGAGAATCATGGCGGACTGATGTGAGGACGGATTAACCGGATTAGGGAGATAATCTGCTGACCCTCTGGCCCTCGCGCCGTATGAGGCTGGGAAGGCAATTTAAAGAGAGAAGAGCGAGGGGAGAAGATAGGAGGGTTTTAATGAGCGAGCGGACGAAAGCCCCATGACCAGCGCTGGGCGAACACCCGGGGATTACGTTACACAGGAGTCACACCTGAGACCTCACAGGCAGCTCATAACTGGCGTTTATTCCTCCCTGTTTAGTCCAGGTGTCCAAGTGTTGAGTTCCGGTCAGTGAACCAAGCACCGAGCTGAGATTTACACTTCGACATTTCTATTGGAGCGGCGGGAGGTAAAAGTGATCATTTCTTTAAAAAGATCACTCACATTTGGCCGAATGTCTAAACAACCAAACCTTCCCCACCCTTAGTCTCCACACTTATCCTTGACTCACATCAGACGGGTCATCTACAATCAAAGTGTGAGGCTGGGGTCATGTGTAACATTCATGCAGATTTCAAGATGTTGCTCAATTTACGTCTAAATAGATGATTATTATGTGACAGATGGTTATGTTAAAACGGACAAGTCACTTTTATTGGTGTCACTTGAGACACATTTTCTGAATCTGTTGCAACGTCATTACGTTTTTAATATAGCACATTTGTATTCCACAAAAAAAAAACTTATAATTGGGGAGAATAGATAATAAACCATCTCATCTTCATACCTCCAGCCAATGATCGCTTCCGAGAGGCCACACCTCCACCTCAGCCATCAGCGTAAGAGCCGCACCTCCATAGCAGCCAATCATCGCCCTCGGTCCCACTTTTAAGCCCCAGCAATCATGGTTCGTTCGCTTCCCAGCTGCGCTGCGACCCGCCTCTGCCCCTTCTCTGCCTCTTCCATCCACGGCTTCTACCTGCTGCAGCTTCATGGGTCTTCCATACCACCACCAGTGTCCAGGCTCCGGGGGAAGGCATCCCTAACTACAAGCTGTTTATCCATACTGACTTTCATACATCGATGTTACTGCCGGGGTTTGATCGCCAAAAGTAACATACATGTCAATAAATCTTCCTAATCACCGCTTTTGTCTGTTTGAGTCTATCCTGGTTGAAATAATAATGGCTAACTCTTGTATTGCGTTTTACAAGATGGTATTACCAAGTGTCTCAAAGCACCACACTGTCGTCGCTATTCATTCACTCCAAACTCGGTGGTGGTAAGCTATTGTTGTAGCCACAGCTGCCCTGGGGTAGGGTGATGGAACCAGTATGTGCCATCGGCCCCTCCGACCACTCACTCACTCACTCACTCACTCACTCACTCACTCACTCACTCACTCACTCACTCCGACCAGGCCCTTCCTGCTGAGCTTCAGAGGTTTGACGGGATCAGGCAGAGCAAAGGATGGCCCTGAAGTTATTCCTGGAGTGATGCCATTTTAAAGTTTTACCATTTTCTCCTAAAAAATGCTATTTTAGGTTTTTCTGTTTCTAAAACTGTGTCTGTGCTGTTGGAAAAGGTCAAACCTCAGCAGTTCAGTGTAATATGTGGCAGCAGTGAAGCCTGTGTTAAATTATAGTATTTTTCCATCAGCGAATCACTGAAACTTGAACTGAATTGTCCAGGGTTTAATGTAGTGCCGTAACGGGACGTTTATGGGAACATTACTGACATACATGACATGTGCTGCATGTTATGTTTTTTCTATTGTTTCAATCTGGGGTAATTCATAAAAGAAAAGGATGTGCAAACATTTCATGAAATTGAGATTTCTATAAACAGCTAATTTTAAACATCAAGGAAACAATAAAATCAATCGACGTGCACATTATTTCATCTTCTTTTTGTTCATGTCTATAGGCCACATATCAAAGTTCACGTATGAGTTGCGTTCATAAGTACGTGCCTAAGTCTTTTCACAATACGGAACCTTCTTTCTGTGCGGTGAAACATGTTCCCCAGTCGGCTCCTGTCCACCTGAAACACTAACTACAGACAAGCACATACTCTTTTTTGTGTTTACTCTGGAGTTTGGTGCTGCTTTTATGTGTCCTCCTGTAAGTAAAGTCCAGCCAGCCCTTTTCTTCGACCCAAACGACCCGTCAGACACTCGGCATGCCCGGCTCTCTCCGTAATGGCCGCAATGTTCTGGTAGCTGCTGTTGATCTTCAGCTCGCTCGATCAATGGGACGAGATGGAGGACGATGCGTAATGGACAGTTGATGGCTTTAAGTGAGGCCCGCCGTAAAAAAGGGAACTGCTAATGATGTTGCAATGAAAAGCAAAGCCTCTTCTGACACATTTGTGCTTCTTCAAGGAGTCCTCCAGAAAATGGCCAGAACGATTGTTTACGTTCCAATGTGGAATTAAAGAGGAGTTATCTGTGCGCTCTTAAATTGAGAGATTGGAGATGTCAGTTTGGCTAATGCAATGGAGTGTTTTTGTTTCTTGCAATTGCTTTTCTTAGTCTGCAGTATTTTGTCATGTTCTTTCTTTCATTTCACCACATAATGATCCGCCAAATACACTTTTGGAAAAGAGCGTTATCAAAGGACCATATCTACACCAGAACCTTTCTCAAATGACCAAGATTGATTTGTAAACTTCTTTGAAATCTCGATTTTTTCAGTTTTAATAAAAATGCAGCGTGACAAATGATAGCTGGTTACACAAAGACAGACTTGTATAGTGTTTCTCACAATACAAGTTCATTCTCACGACTCAATTTACTCAAAGGAGAGTTTCTCCGTGCATCTTTGGACTTCAGGCAGGGTGCATCTTGGACGGTAACCAGCATGCTGGCTAGGGCTGGGTATCATTGCATTTTTTCCCGGTGCCAATACTTTACGATGTTTGGTTTACGATACCGGTACCTGAACGATACCTATATGCAAATATTTGACGTCTAGAACCAGAAAACAGAAGAATAATATGTGGACGATCTGCACATTTAAGAATTGTGTGAAACATAGGGAATTGGGAGAATATTGGGAGAAATGGTGGCAAAAATTCTGAAAAACAAATAAAAAATGTGGGGATGGGGAGAAAATAGTAATAAAAAATTGTTGGGAAAAATCTATTTTTTGGGCCAATTTTTCCGATACCAGGAGTACCTAAACTTTTTTTCCGATACCAGGGTACCCAGCCCTATGCGCGGCAGTGTAGCTTGTGCGTTGACCTGGCATACACAAGTGAGTGTTCTAGAGTCACTTCTACTCTGTTCAGACTCTATGGTCCCACTCTTCTCAGAGTAACTGTGAGTTGACTCTCTTCAGAGTGGAAATTAAGGATAGACAATCAGACAATCAGACTCCATGGGTGACAGTGACATGATGTTAAACAGAATGTGTTCTTTATTTCCAATAAAGGCCCTGAGGCCTTATTGCACTACAGTCTGTCACAGACCGACAGGTGCAGAAGCTGGAAAATGTGTCATTCAACAAACCTACTTATAAGGACTTCAGCAGGAAGTACAAAGAATAGTATCTGATGTAGAGTCATGTAGTTCCTCTGAGTCACGATGGACCACAGCAGATGTGGACAGGAGTGTGGTATTCAGTTTGAATTTGGAGAAAGTGCAGTCTACTGTAACATTAGCACATTGTATTTAGTGTCACTGTCACACATGTGTCTGATTGTCTATCCTTAAGTTTCACTCTGAGGAGAGTGGGACCATATACTGTCTGAACCGTTACTGTGCAGACATGTTACAAACTGCACTCTGGATGCAGTGTGAGGATTAGGTTTTAGTGTAACCGTTATACAGACAGTACATCAAAGAAACACTTACTTTACCATTGTGTCAACAGTATATAAGGAGAGCAAATGAGTCTCACTATTGAGCAAACTAACCAACTAACCAAACCATCTGAATTATGAAGTTATTACAGGAGTGAGTTTAGAGACGTCTGCGGTGAAGTGAGTAACAGCAGAGCTGTTCATTTACTTTGCTGTTGATATATCGTTGTTTACAAGCGGTGACACTGGCCTCGGTATGTTCTTATATCACTGTGAGTTTTGTAAATGTGTCGTTTGGCCAGTGTCTACTGCACAGATGTCAGATCTGTTGTTTTGCTGTGCGTTCTTGGAGCTGTTTCCTTCTGTGTTTGCGCTGCTGTTTACCAGTGGCTGACCTCTGGTTGGTCATAGGCTGAAAATAAATGCTGTTTTCTTTGTTTATATCTGTAATGTCCTTTGTTGCAATGTGTTCATGTCTTTGTATTTATGTTTGCAGCTGACGGAATTCTCTGGGATGATATATGATGAATTTGAATCATGAAACAGGTCTTCACCAAAACATGTATACCAGGTGTCAAGGACAAAAAGCTTGGTCTTGTGTGACCCAACGCTCCCAGTCAGATATTTTAGATTTTTTTTTTCTCCAGCCACAAAACAAAAGGTATTTAGTCAATGATTAAAATACCTAATTAGTCTTGAGATTATGCCGATTCATCCTGGAAATGACAAGAAATGACACTTCCTCTGATCCAAACTCCCAATCTCCCCAACACAGCCAGACTATCTTTTGCCCACTGTTTTGTCTTCTGCTTTCAGCTGCCGCTCCTCTCTCGTCTTTGTTCTTTCGAGCACAATAGCCTTATGAATCTCTTTCCACTGTCCACACTGTGCTGATTCAGGACGTCGCCCGCGGCTTTTATTTACAGTTTCCATGGTGCGTCCTGTATGTTGTTTGACAATGAAGATGGACTGTCTCCCACCTGCTAGTGCCTCTCCCAAGGACTCTCTTGCTCTTTGTTTATTAGAAGCTGTCACGGATGGCGAGAACGGGAACATTGCTCCCTGCAATTTTCAACCGTTTCTGGAACTTGGAACTGCTAACCTGATGAGTTCGGTGATAGGTTCCTATTAAGGATGTTTGTTGGGAGTCTGAATACCATCTGGATGTCCCTTCCAGCCTGACAGATATCTAATTCTCCCTGTCCGCATTACTATCTACCATTTACCATACACAAACAAGCCCAGGCACCTGCAATTTGTTGAATCAAGCCACCGTGCGCAGTGCTATTTGCCTAAAACATCCCGCACACCACATTAATCATCATAATCCTGCATTTCTTGTCTTGAATATAAAGCGTTTTGTCTCCGCTGCTGAGCCAAGCACTTTATGTTGCTGTTGCTTGTTTTGCTGCAAATCTCCATTTCGCCGAATATACAAACAATGTGTAGCTCCGTTTTGGTACACTAGAGAGGAAATACCAGAGGCAATGATGTGCGTAGCTCTCTATTTGTTTCATAAAATGAAGGGATGTGACATTTTTGTCAAGTTTGGCGCTACGTCGACATGCAACACGCAGCGGCCCAGCTTTAGGGGAGGATATTTTCGGCGGGTTCTTTAGGGAGATGTGTGAAGGTGATACAAATGTTAATATAGTTGGAGAGACAGGACTGAAGCACAGCGGCCTAGTGCACTGCTGGGGTTTCTATTTCAAATGAAAGATCTCTATTCTCCAAGTGTCCCCGAGAAAGTGCATAAAGCTGGATGACTATTTTATGTGTTCTCTTTGTTGAATGCATACTTGGGCACATAAGCAAAGGGAGGCAAACAAAAAGAGATCATAACAATCTTTCCAATGTTTGTGAAGTACGCGTTTGTGTCAGGATGTGGTCTCACTGACACAACCTTCTTTTCAGTGGTTCAGCAAGAAGGTTCAAGGTTCCACTCCGAGACAGTGTGGGGCCTCTCTGTGTGGAGTCTGCATGTTCTGACAGGTTTGAATGCTTTTGAAAATATGACTTATTTAGATGCATAACATCAGTTGTAAGTAATAATAAGCATTTTATTTCAGTGACGCAGCAAATTCATAAAGAAATGTTGGGCAGAAGAGTTATTTTTATTGGAATTTATAAGTTAATAACAGGAAGCAGGGGCGTAGCACCAAATTCTGGGCCCTGGGTACAAACTATCTTGGTGGACCCCCGCTCATATTTTATGTTCTTTAACCACATAACAGTGATAATTTGACAGTGCAGTTCATTTTTTTTTTATTTATTATAACATAGCTATATATAGCCTAACCAGGTGAAAAAATAGGTCGACCTAAAAAAATGCTTCATAAACAAACACATGGATGCTTAGTTTGTTTGCTATTTTTAAGGGGGTCAGGGCCCGAAAATTCATCCGTCATTATTGTTTGTGCAACATTCTGTCTAGCAACCATTGTATTTCAGCCCTGTTGCGTTCCTTATAGTATCAATTATGAGGAAATTTAGAAAGTACAATACAGAACGCTTTTTGCAGCACTTTTGAGGGCCCCCACCCTGCACTGGGCCCTGGGTACTCAGCACCCTTTACTCCCCCAGTCCGACGCTAGATAGAGGTTAAGTTCCAAAGCAGTTTGACTCACTCATTTCCCATACGTTTGTTAAATGTGACATCACACACAATAATAAGCCCCTTCCGGGTCCAAACTGTTGAAAGTTGCGCAGACAAACTCCTGCTGAAAAAAGCAGCAGATAAAAGAACAACTGTTTTACACCTACTTAGAATAATACAGTGGGCGGAAAATGTATGTGAACGCTATGGAATTTTCCACCTTCCTGCCTAAATTGGTCATAAAGTGATGTCTGATCTTCATCAAAATGATAAGAATGAGTAAACAGTATCTGCTTAAACTAATACCACCCAAACATTTACATTTTATCATCATTTATTGGCCATAACATGTAAACATTCACAGGACAGCATTTAATAAGTGAGTACACCACCTCAATCTCGATGAACTGCTGCAGTTTTGTAAAGAGGAACGGAAAAGATTCACCCTGATCGTTGTGAGCGTCTGATCTGCAACTTCAGGAAAACAGTTTTTGCTGCAAAAGACGGATCAGCAGATATTTAATACAAGGGATTCCACGCTGTAGTGAATGTCTCAGGTTTTTCTGCAAATTATATTGATACATCTTTGAATTCATTTTTCTATTGATGATGGCATGTTGTCCAGGCCCCGAGGCAATAAAAAAGCTCCACATCACTTCACTGTGAGGAGAGGGTTTGATGTTGGGGCTGTTCCATCTTTCCTCCACACATGACCTTGTGTGTTCCTCCCAAACTATTCAACTCTGGTTTGTGAAAGAGCACTTGGATGCTCCACAGCACTACTGGGAAACATATTCTGTGGACTGATGAACCCAAAGTTGAATTGTTTGGACCGTTTTTAGTTGTTGCTTGTTTTTTTTCTTTAGGAAAATCTAAAAGGGACTAGACACAAGTTACTTTTATACTCACTACTGCCACCTCAGGCCTTACGCATAACTGCAGGTTCTATCAGACCTGAATTAACAACTTTTTGAGTCACAGTGCAGGACTTTAGAGGCACATTAGGACATTGCTGATGTAGGGGGAGGAAAATACTTAGTTTTAACATTTTTAAACTCCGTATAGTCCCTTTAAATATAAATGTGTTAACTTTGTTTTAGCAAAAATTGTGTCTACTGTGTCATGTGCATTTTAAATATCAAAAAGTCTGATTGCCTCAAATTACAACAAAGCATCTATTCCAATTACTGAATCTAGCATATGCACTCATTCTGTCTTATTACCTCTATTTTAAATTCCCGATACCCATGTGTGCATTGCTCAGGGACACAAACCATGGACGTACATGTTCTCTGAGATAGAACAGAAACTGTCACATAAATGATGTGTGCCCCGGTGTTGGAGACGTCTGCAGACAGCCGTTTAATATGTTTCTCGTGACAGCCACACGTCAGAGTGATCACTGACAAGTCTCCACTCCGACTTCCCGTCCCTCCAGAGGCCGCCTCTCCGGCATAAAGGAGCTCGAATTATGCAACACTTTGCAAACTGTGACACAACCGCCGAAAGAAGTGGACACATTAATACATGCTTGGACATACTGTGACAGCGTGCATTAACTTCTGAATGCTTCAGCACGAGCGGGAAATGTTCCGCTCTAATGTTGAAATTATACATGTCTTATTTCTGTGTTTACATGTGCCAGAGAGGAGTGACAGGTCCAACATTAAAGCCGTTTAATGAGTGTGTACGTTAAGTGCGGCAGCTGTCTGATTATGGATGCATTTAAATGAGAACGTTAGCCTTCCTTCTGAAGTCTTTGGGCTTGAGGCTGAGTGTGCGGTTCCTTTTAAAAGCCTGCAGCGTGCACAGTGTTTTAATGTCAAGAGCATCTGGCTTGTGGGTTGGATACCTCAAAATGACAAGGCCTTTACTCCTCCGCACTTCTGTTGTTGGAGTGTACATTCTTCTCTTTCGAAAGCATTGCTCGAGCTCTGAACCGGCGCCATTGGGTGATTTCAAGGATCGGAATCATTCTTCTAAACTGAGCCGAGAAGACGGCATTTCCTCATCTGCTGTCACCTGTCCGTCAGTGTCAGCAGTTCACGGATCTCAACCAAGTATTTCTGCTCCCGTCTGTTGCCCATACTTGGGCATTTTCACTCGCAATGATTTGATTCTGCCACATAGAACTTTCAAGGTTCATTTGGTCAGACATGAGGATCAGAGATGTTCAATTCTTTAACCTTTACATGTTTCAGCCGCTTCCTGTGAACTAGGGCTGTCGACAAAAAATTTGCCCTGAGCAACGATTAGTCGACTAAAAGGGGGCGTGGCATGACGCTGACAAAACGACAACTTTTCTGATCCAAACTGCACTCATAAGACATAAAACTGTGGGAGCTCGTGCTGTAACTACTGTTTATACATAAAAGCAACGTCAAAGGTGCATTTATGTGTCACATTAATCTCACCTTTAATCTCAGACTCCAGCTCCAGCCTCACTACTGCTTCTGCTGCTGTATGTGCTGTCCATACATCCATATAATCCAAATAAAGCAGTAGTTTCTTCCTCCATCATCGTCCCTGTTCTCAAATGTCCTCCTGGTCAGACGTTTCTGTGTGACACTTGTCTCTGTTTTGCCGTAATTTAAAGCCATGTGCTTTACTGTGAAATGTCAGACCTCCTCTCGCCACTTCATTTCTTCAACTTTTGTGCTGCACAGTGCAGGGGTGAGTCGGTTTACGCTACGCGGAGCTCCTCGTCTTATTTATTTAGGAAAAAAGCCACAACGAAGCAGAGAGAGAGAGAAAGACAGCAGGTCCATGAGCTGCACCTGTCGGTTTCATTTCTCCCGTCTGTTTTGGTAAAGCCCTGCCAGAGGTCAGGGGTCAGACTATCGGCTATTTCACTGTAGGACCAGGGTGGTTTAAACAACTGTAAAAGTCTGGCCTATAGAAGGCAACATCTCGCCAAGACACGGAGCCACTGATCTCAGCGCTCAGGAGAGGCCTCTCCTGTCCTCACCTCCTTGATGTTTTTTTTTTTTTTTTTTTGCAAAAGCATTTCACACAAACAATTCAAATGCCACTCTGTAAAACTTTTATATGTCTGTTTTTATTATGACATATTAGCCCACGGTAAAAGATAGACCTGCCACAGGCCTCTGGTGTTTTGTAAATAAAGAGCACCTTAATTGTTTCAAAAGTGCGAGCATTTAGTCGACCAATGAAAAATCTTTAAGTCGACTAAACGACCAAAAGGCTGTTCTCCCTTCCCAGGCGTGGTCAGTCTGACGGTCCTGACAGGTCCCTCAGACTGGCCACGCCCCCTGCCGCACTGTGGTCTCAGGGTGACAGTGGCGTGATCCCTGGAGGAGGGTGTCTCAGGTGTGGTACAGGAAAAAGGCTCCTTCGTCACAACGGGACGACTCACATTAACAAAAAAGGGCCATTGTGTAATAAATAATCACACTAACAACGGCACCATCAATCGTGACGTGATGAAGGACGTTTCTACTGTCCCACACCTGGGACACCCTTCTCCAGCAGTGTTGGGCAAGTTACTTTAAAATGGTCATATATTCTACATTAGTAGTTACAGCTTTAGAAATGTAAAATGTCTGTAATACTTTTGACTGTTTCAAAAGTGTAGCTGGGTTTCATAAGTTTGACTTACATTTGAACTGAAACTGATGAAAGTAATAATGCCACAGAGCAAAAGTCAAAGGTTTCCTTTTCCTTCTCTTCCCCATTCTCTCGATCTTTGTCTTGACAATCTGAACTACACACAACTGCAGCTCTTATTCACCAGTGTCCAACTTGATTTGGTGCTGCATTTTATTTGGGTTCCCACAAATGTGGCTTTTTGTTGGTTATTACATTGAAATGCACTTGTAACTGGAGTTCATTGGATTGTAATGACTAACATATTAGTGTAGTTTGTAAGTGGTGTGTTTTGTTCCTTAGTTGCTCAGAAAGTCACACATTTGTGTAACTTGTTACTATTGTAATCTGTTCTCCAGAGATCATGCTGTCGCTCTGAGACCACCCACCGGGCGGCCAGTCTGAAGGACCTTCGAGGATCGTCTGACTGAAAACATGTAAAGATTTCAACATCTCTAATCCTAGTGTCTCACCAAACGAACCTTGAAAGTTATACTAGTAACAAAAGGAGAACGGTAAATTTCAGATTGTGCTATAGCGCTCTTTCATAAAGCCAGAAGGAGCTGAGAATAAAGTTCTAATCTGACTTTTCCTCAACTTTCTGTCGTGAAATTATGCCAGAACAAACTCCTGAGAGGCAGAAGGCTGTTAGGCAGGTTGGTCTCTGCCTATCTGCTGCGCTTAGGTTTATTGCATCAGTCTGTCAAAGTATGGAGGGGAACCGGAGCCACGAGCACCCCCCCGATGCTGACGGGGGCCACGACGGCGACCCGGAACATTACCCGCCACCGCAAAAACGTTCAATTTCAGCACAACTTTATTCTAATATTGTTCGGGGAAAGCCGTAACAGGGCGCTAATGTGTTCTCACCCTGCCTTTTTCTATTTGTGTCATTTTAATAGCCATTTTTCCGGCCCAGTCACCGGGACAAAGCCGGTGCCAGCGCCAGGGATATGTCCAATTAAACCTGGGTGATAAAACAATAACAATATCCACTGGCGCCGGCACATCATCCGAGCATTACAAACAAATATGAACAGACATCAGTGTGGACAAATAAAATGGAACGCAGTCAATTAGCCACGTCACTACAGCAGTATTATCCCTGACACCAAACCCACTGGTCTGTGCTGTATGTGAATATACACGAACACAATCAGGTCTGTTTATGTTGAAAGTCGTTGTAGTTGGAGAAATTGTAGAGTTAAAGTCTTGCACAAATGTTGTTTAATAGAAGTTTATGAAGATGAGATCGGGCAACAGTTAGCGTTTAGCATTATGACAGAAGTTTATAACATGTGAGTGACCTGCTCTGACGCAGCTGAAATCCTCATGACACGTCTATGTTGTTTAACAATTCAATATCTACAGGGAGGTTTTTTTTTTTCTTTTTTTTTTAAATAAAGCATGCACCTGGAAGTGAGGGATGCGGGAAATGGAAGCTCTGCCCCGTGAAACTAATATGTGATAGACTCATTACATGCAAAGTGAGACATGTAGCCTTTATTTGTCATCATTTTGATTATTATGCCTCAGCTTGTAAAAAACCCCAAATTAAAAATCTCCTAAAATGTGACTATTTTGAAAATGGACTGTAAGCCATAATCAAAATTATAACAAATAAAGGCTTGACATTTGTCACTTTGCATATCATGAGTCTATATCACACATTAGTTTCACATTTTAAGATGAATAACAGAAATAAATGCACTTTTTCATGATATTCTGATTTTATGACGAGCACTTGTAAATATTAAAAACACAGACTTACATGAAAGTTGCAACTTAGACTTAAAGGGACTGTACAGAGTTTAAAAATGTTAAAACTAAGTATTTTCCTTCCCCTACATGTTCCAACCATGTCCTAATGTGTAGAATGAGCTCAGACCTGTTCACCAAAATCCTGCTCTGTCACTCAGAAAGGTGTTACTTTGGGTCTGAAGTGCCGTCATGCACGAGCTTAATATAGAAGGTGCAGTTACATGTATGACCTGAGGTGGCAGCAGTGAGTATAAAATGGTTAACTTGCATCTAGCCCCTTTAAACATAAGTCTCAAAATGTTTACTTCTGCTGATGAAGATTAATATTTCCCGACTGTCTTTGAACACATCACATGCTGTATGTATGCATGAATGAATGAATGAATGAATGAATGAATGAATGAGAGAGTGACTGGTTCCTTCCAAGCGCTTTGGGCCTAAAGAAGGTAGAATAAAGTTGAGCCCATTAACCATTGAGGGAGGGGCGATAGGGGCAGATCAGGGCTCACTACTGACACCTACTGATGAATATAAATCCAGGAGTCTCGCTGAGGGCAGCTTTAAAGTTGTGAAACGTGCTTATAAACTCATCTATGTCAAGTATTGGGTACAAAATGTGTTGCAATACAGTAATGAACCACTACGTTTACTTAAATATTTCCACTCTTTTATTAACACATGCTGTCATACACTTTCTTTGACCCGCATTAGACAACACAAATATTACCACTTTTGTCGGGACAGTGCATGTTAACCAACATGGGACACACGCATGTAAACACGCCTGTTAGAGCAGTGGTTCTCAACCTTTTGGAGCCGCGACCCCCATTATAACAGTAAAAGGGGTTCGTGACCCCCCGCCCGGGTCACACCGTGAGAAATCGGAACATTAGCCGACATAATCCTTAAAAAAACAAAGAAAAATAAATTAAAATTCCTCAAATTACGAGCATATAATGGCACTCTGGTAAAATAGCACACACACGAGACAATAACATATTATAATATACGCTAAAAAAAAGTATGTATATTTTATCTACATGATCTGGCGACCCCCCAAATTCGTCTCGCGACCCCCTTGGGGGTCCCGACCCCCAGGTTGAGAACCACTGTGTTTGAGAATGAACAATGGTGTTGGAGAGGATAGATGGAGAACAGGCAGCAGTCTGGATGTCTAATACAGGAGAAGTTTATTTACCATCGGTGCAAGACCCGGGACATGAACTCGAGACATTGCGCTGGTCCTACCATTCAAGTCTGTCTATGCTTCCACAGTAGAGGGATAAATACCCTCTCAGAGCGTCAGACTGATACGCAAACATTCAGTGGCTGAGAGAGTCTGAGCCCCACAGTCAAGGCTATGACAGAGATAGTACGACTGTACAGCCTGACCCAGTGTGATGAATAGAGATTTAATGTTTTCCTCTCACAACGCCCTTGGGCCAATTGTCCCCGTCCGGCCAGGGATCGAACCTTGGACCTTCTAGCTGTGAAACACAAGCACTAACCGCTGCGCCACCGTGCCGCCAGGTGTTAAAGCTCTTAACCCCGCCTTAACCAGGCACATTTTCTCCATGTTCAGCTTAACCCTATAATCTAAAAGCTTCTCATCTGGAGAGTTCACAGCCTATGGGCCTATACACCTCATTTGAAAGCTAAGACCGCGTTGTTGCCGTGTCGTCACTTTTTTGTCATATTTTTGCCACATGTAGCGTTTTCATCCTCGTTTACGTCACAAGCTTCTTTTCAAGAGGCCCAACTAGAGAAATTGTGCTTGGTTCAGGCTGGAGTGAAGAGGTCAAAAATGAGGGGGAAAAACTTCCAGACTTTACAACAAACTCCTATCTGTGTATAGTTCATAGACAGCCAGACATTTCAATCAAACAGAAAATTGACATGATGCGGACAGTTGCTCGATCATCCCATCAAATCAAAGCCCAGAAATGACGCAACGCAAACTTGAGAACATTCGAAAGACCGTGACGACAGATGATGGAGCAGAGCAGCGCAGAGCACCGTGAACGCGCGTGGAGCAGTTGGGGAGGCGTGCGCGCGCGCATCGGCAGGGAGAGGAGGGAGAGGAGAGAGAGAGAGGGAGAGAGAGGAGAGAGGAAGGCGCACACACGAGCGAAAGTGCAGGCGGCTCATCAGTCCAGTCGCCAGCGGAGCCAGAGACGACGGATGCGCGGGAGCCTTGTCGTTTTTTTCCCCTCCTCCTTCCTCCAGCTGCGTTAAGAAGCCTGTACCACTCACCCCTAGAACTATACCCGCCACCCACCGGCCATGAAAGCGATCCTCCAACTCATCCAGCTCCTCGGAGTGCTCGTCTGCAGCGGCCAAGGTACGAGTCCGGGGGGCGCGCGGGGGGAGAGTGCCACAGGAATCCGCTGCTCTCTTTTTTTTTTTTGGGGTGACTTTGTGGACAAGTTGTTGTGGTGGATCCCGGCCGTCGGTGGTCAGATCTGCGGCGGCGGCGGCACCGGGAGGACAGTAGTGCTAGTGTGTGTGCGTATTTGTGCGAAAGAGAGAGGGGCGGACTGTTTAAACTGGACGTTGTTTTGTAGTTGAGGCACGTCTTGCGAGGGGCTACAGTGCTTTCTTCTCCTGCAGAGCGGGGGATTATGACCAGGAGTCCGTTTTTTTTGTGTGTTGTTGTTGTTGTTGTTGTTGTGTGTGTGTGTGGCCGCGCTCTGTTTGCTTTTGGAGATGCACTTCGCTTCATGCGCATGATGACAACCCACCCCGCGCATATGTTTATGTCTGCGCACGATGGTGGCGCGGCTTCCTAAAGATGTGCAAATGGCAAAACGCTTTTAAATCCAAGTCCCCGAACCTTAATGTGTGTGTGCGCGCGCGTGTGTGTGTGCGAGCGAATCCCTGAGAGTGTTTTTGTCGTGTCTGTCAAACAGCAAGCGGAGCCGTCGCAACGCTTTTCTGAAAGTTTGACGTTTGAACGTGGCTCGGCGACGGCGCGCGGGGCCACTTGGCACGTTAATGAATGCACCTGACGTGGACGCGTGGCCGGCGCCGCCAGCAACGTGGGTTCAAGGGATGTTCGCCTGTCCATCACGGTCTCAGTCGGGTGTGTGTGCGCGCGCGCGTGCCCTTTAGCCGCCCCGCTTCACTTGTTTGGAAGGTATTACGCGCGCGCAGTTTTGGATTCGGAGTCGTTTCGGGATCACGATTGGAAGGAGTTTTGTGCAGTGACCGGCGAGACTTGCTGGTGCAACGGCAGGTGGGGGTAGAGCGCTGCAAAGTGGTGCCAAGTGTAAAAGCAATACGGCCAAAGAGGGGGGGGGGGGGGGGGGGGGGCAAGGCAGGAGTGGATCCGGCGTCCCGTGCGCGCACTGCCCCGTTTGTTCTGTGATGGCGCAAGGTGGCTCGTTTTTGGAGCTCGGATAGGCTATTCCAGGCAGCAGCAGAGTGTCTGTGTGTGTGTGTGTGAGGGGGTGAGAGAGAGAGAGAGAGAGGGAGGGGGGGGAGAGTGGTGTTAAAAACGTCAATGCATTTTAATATGGAGCCTCAGTGTCACCACAAATGTATAATTTATTAGTGTCGCCGGTGTGAAAAGTCGAATGTGGTTTCGCAGAGGGAGCGGTGGCACCGTGGCGTGTGTCATCGAAGGCTTTCCTGTGATATGTACCTCACTGTTAGGCGTGTGTACAACAATGTCTTGGCAACATAAAGCAGCAACAAGTCTCCAACCACTTCGGGAGCATGGTGCCGTTAAGTTTGTGCCATTTATTTCATTGTGTTTCATTTCAAGTGGCGCCTTTACAAGTACATTTCATTTATGTGTCGTTTTCCAGACACTCAAAGCAGCTCAGGTTACAACATTTTCTTCAGATTTGACATCACAAACTTCACAATGTAATATACACAGTGGCTACATTCATCCAGTCTCTGTGATCTGAGCTCTTAAATCAATAGTATGGCTGTATCATTACCCTCTTCTTTATCAAACCACCAGACGTGCATTTTCTCACTTTCAACAACTGCTGTGATACATTTTCTTCCTCAACTCTGACAGACAAGAATACAGAATAACAGAAAAAAAGAAGATTTTTGGTTTGGTTATGCTAGAAATGCTCCAGTTTGCCGTGAGCCGGGAGCTGTCCGCTTCGCCTAGTGCTGATTCTGAAACCAATCGTTTTTTTGTGTGTTTTTTTTTAAGCGAACAACTGTACTTTAGCTCCAAATTTAATAACACATGGAAATCCGCACTTTGCGCCTTTATTCGCAGGCCTAAACATGGGTATTCATTTGTTCCCTCTCTCCCCGCGCTCGGTTGCCGGGCTGTTTCATCATGCCGCCCGAGCCCTTCTCCATTCCAAGCCGAGCGTTTTCCGAGATAACCATGCAAATGCGCCCATTAGAATATCATTTCGACGTGGAGCCACCGGTGATGGAGGGGTAAATCTGGCAGCATTAAGTCTACATAACCCCCCCCCGGCTTCTTAAGAACAACATTTACTTTCTAACTCCCAGCTCGCCCTGTGCTCCGAAGGTTTTATGCGTTTGGCTTTTTTTTTTTTTTTCCTTCCTCTCCTCCTCTCTCCAACGCTTAGTACAATGAATTATATGCTTGCTCTGGCTCGCCCGGGACTCGCCTATGTGATGTTAAGTGGCGTAATTAAGATATTTCAGTGCATCTCAAGGGGGAAATGTCACCGGCTTAGGGTTTCAGAGATTTATGCCACTGTGCATAAGTGTCTCGCGGTGCACCGGGAGTCGAGGCATGAGCGCGTTTGCCGAGGCTGCGAGCTTAGCATCCTTCATTTCACACGCGTGCATGTCGGAGCCAGCGTCCACATAAACAGGTGGTTGGAAGAGTGTGTCGGCCCCGGTGTAGGGCTGGGGAGCGTTAATGCCAGGGTGGTGTTGGAATTTAAGTTGAATCTTTGGATCCAAGCTTTGATGATGATGTTGGTCCAAGGACAGGATTAAAGGAAGTGACTTGGTTGTTTCGACTCAAATAAATGATTCCCTCCCCAATGTTTGGTCCAATTCATTCATTTATTTATTTTCCCTATTTTTTCCCATATTTCCATTTTTTTGCCCCATTTTTCCCATTTTTTTTTCTTTTTTTCTTATTTTTTTTCTTATTTTTTTTTAAATCATTTGCCCAATTTCCCCCCATTTTTATCACTTTTTCCTATTTTTCCCCATTTATTTCCCAATTCATTCCCAATTTTTGCCACATTTTTCCCCCCGATATTGTAAATGTGCAGATCTTCCGCACATTATTGTTGTTTTCTGGTTCTAGACAAGAAGTATGTTAGTATAGGTAACATTAAAAGTATTGTTCAGGTATCAGTATTGAAAGCAAAGTATCGTTAAAGTACTGGTGTCGTTAAAAAATGTAACCGTACCCAGTCCTAGCCAGGTGGATGGTCTGCTGTGTCTGGTTGAGGCTCCTCATGTAAGATAGGACAAGGTTAAAGTGATAGTCTGTAAGATTGCAAAATGAGGAGATTGAATTTTAAACCTAAACAATCAAGTTCCTCCTCTCCTTTTCTGATTGGAGAAAGCCTCTCCTAGTCTGCACAATGAACACACTTTCTTAAGTAAACGGTCCAGCTCCCGCCCCCCTCATAGGAAAGCTCTTCTCATTGGTCAAAGTGACAGCCCGGGGATTCTGATTAGTTGCTGAAATCATCAAAGGGAGGGACTTCAGAAACAATATTGTTGAGTATTACGGATTTCAGGCCCAGGCGGTAAACCAGATGCAATCTATTAAATCTGTAAAACTTTTAAATGTTACTGACGATTACTTTAAGGTAGAATAGAAGAGGTGATAAGTTTATCAATAGGCCGAAAGTGGACATTTTGGACATCATTTTTGGAGGAGCTAAACATCTCCACAACATTAGATCTTGTGTGGGCCAGTGTTCTGAAGAAGAAATAATACTGAAGTCGGCTGATGCAGTACAGTAGAGGAATTAAAGCGGGCTCGTCTAATCAGAATCAGAATCGGTTTTATTGCCATTGAATTGGCTTTGGTACAAACAAGCAATATGACACATAAAACTGAATATATGTATAAACTATAAAAGTACAGGGAGGTACTATAGGTCGAGAAGGGTCAGCTGTGATCCGACCTTCACGCCCCCGGGTCCTGGAGGTGCACAGTAGGGCTGAAAGATCTATCGTTATTGTATCGATATCGAGATATGAACATTCAAAACATGAACATAGAAAAGCAAGATATAAACGATATAGATTTTCATCAATATAACTGCACTCTTTATTATCATGTTTTATTTTTTCTGAAAAATGCTTGGTTTTCACCTAACCCATTGTTATATCATATCGATACAACAATAATTTTGCCCATCGTTCAGCCCTGGTGTACAGGTCTTCATGAGATGGGGGGTCATGAGCACTGGGGTCCTAAGAGGATTGTGTTTTTAGTATTTAGTTGGAGTATTTTCTCAAGCTTTCCTGTGAACTGGCCTGTCAGGTCCAGTCAAGAGGGGAGGGGGTGGGACTTGACTGTTTGCTTTAGGAATATGTCCTGAAATGTTTGGAAACCTTTCGTCTAATCCAACTTCAAACAGTTGACGCATAGTTAACTGAAGACATTCTTATGGTGGTGAGGTGAAACCAAATGTGTTACCGAGACAAAAAATGGTGCCTCATATAAAATAATAGGACGTTGTTATTAATTGAGTGAATATAACAGAATATGACTTTTTCGTTTCACCACTGACTCTTTTCCTTATTCCCACGGTCCCTAAAATCCTCCACATGGGTTTTGTCCTTCCCACCTTCTCTTTATCTGAAGACAATCATCCGACCAGTGCATAGTGTGAATAAGTGTTATTTCTTTGCAAGGCCATGGTCTTAATCCTACAGTCACACTTGCTAACACCACACAGCACTAGTTAGCTCCTGTTAGAGCCTGTTCACACAAAGCAATGGCCTGTGTCTCGGTCCGGCGGGGGCTGAATTGATTGCCTTATTTGATTAATAGAATGGGAGGGAGGCTACTCGCACATACGCGTCGCCGATGTGTATATGAAAATGCAATCGCCCCCTCGAGGCTGCCGCATACGAGAAATCAATTTAAGGAACGACTGGAGTCAGCAGGCCCCTCGAATTGTACAAAGGGCAATCTCACTGTTATGGATATGCTATTTATTTGCCTGCGAGCTTTTTGATTTCTCCAGCGTGCCCTTTAGCTCCCAATCTGCCAAGTTCAGATCTCGGCGTCAGATTTGTATAGGGCGGGAATGGAGTGTTATAGTTTCGACACCTGGAGACACCTGGCAGGATTGCCACGTCTGGGGTGGCTATAAAAAGAAATAACAAGCAAGTAGGTTTTTTTTCATAGACTTTCAAATGCGCCGCAGTCGATACATAAAACTGCTTCTGAAGAGGTCCAGGGCCGTCTTCGATCGCGGCTTTGCTTTCAGATAAACCTAATCTTAGCAAGATGATGGAAGATGTTTTTGTTTGGTTTGGACACTGTTTGGATACGCTTTGAGATGTGGATATGCGTAATTGCTAACCCTAAGGTGGCAGATAAGAGGTTAAAGAGCGCTAAGCAGCCAGACAAAAGATCAAGAGTTTGTTATTTGTGGAGGAGGCAGACGGTAGGGCTGGGCACTGTTAAATAACACCAGTATGGTATTGGGAAAAAAGTAGGGATACCGATACCAGTGTCGGGCCAATACCACATGTACTCATACTTGTACTCATTAGTGAGGTCCCAATACCAATCCAACTTAAAGACATACAGCATGTCCATATTGAGCGAAAATGAGCTGCAGCAAAACAATCAAAAGGCTGGAGCGACTGGATAAGTTACTATAAACACACGAGAAAATCTACACAGAGCTGAAGTAAAGATGAAAAGACACCATTTAACTGCAGTAATAAGCAACATCTCAATACTATTAATACTATAAATAAAAATACATACATGAATAAAGCACAAGCTTTGAGGAGCTTTTGGACATGAGCTGTTCTGTCTATGATGGACAGTGCAATAAAAATTACAAATTATATTGAATGAAAAAAAAAAACGGCATCTGTACAATTCTGATATAACTATAACTCTTAAAGGTGTCGCCTACTTTACTTAAGGAAATGTAAATGAGTACATTAACGATGGACGGACATGTGATCAGTGGCGCTCCACTTTCCCACGGGAAATGATCTCACCTCCACAGGACAATGCTTAAACCATCCATCCATCCATCCATCCATCCATCCATCCATCCATCCATCCATTTTCTTCCACTTGTCCGTTTCCGGGCTGTTGGAGCTGCCAAAATCACATGGCACCAGCCCCTTATGGCTCCTCCTGCAGGTGGTGGGTTCACAGAAGGTTCTATCCGGGCCTCTTGATCTCTCATAAGGAGCTTCTGAACCGCTCTTTGTCTGACCCGTCACCTAGGACCACCTAGGACGAAGCCCCCGACAACAGAGCTCCAGGATCATTCAAGTGCGCAAACCCCTTCACCACATTAAAAGAACAGGCCACACTGAGATATGTTCTTACCTGAGCCTAGACGAGTTGATCTGTACCTGTCTGGTCTTTGTGCCCATGGAAGAGCGTGGTGGCTTCCAACTTCACCCCTGTTTGGAGCTATAGGAAACCTAACTTCAAGGATAGTGGGGTTTACTAAAGGCGTTTTAATGAGGTTTGCTTGGAGGTAGAGATGATGTCATTTCCTGTGGAGGTCTGGACCCTCTTGCCCTATTTCCCCTGATTTTACACATTTCTTGACAGTGGAGATTATCCCGATATTGTACATTTTGCAGCTCTTCCTCACATTATTCTGTTTTCTATTTCTAGACGACAAATATTTCAGTATAGGTATCGCAAAAATGGTTGAAGTACTGGTATGTAATGGTACCCAGTCCTGGCAGAGAGTGGATTAAAAGAGTTTCAGAAGCTTCCACATCTTCGCGTAGAGAGATTACCCAACTCGCAGAACTAATGCATTCACACTTTCTTGACGCCGCTTTGTCTTGCTAAGACAGTTTTGGCCGCGCCCCCGTCTCGCTGTACCAAAACGAAGTGTAGGCATTTGGCATATGCAGGCCCTGGCGTCGAAACAGCAGCGTGTTCAATAATACCCTTTGCCAACCCCTAGTCTATTTTCGCTCGGCTTATCCATTATTATCATGGGAGTGACTAATGTTCTCTTCGGGGATTCGCTTCCCACCACAAGCCAAGAAAATGTAGATCCCGACGCGCCTCTTGGAGTTAGCTCATTACGCGACGTGTTTGGAGAAAAAAAAAGGCCAAATTTGGATGCGCACTGGCAGAAACGAGGTTCAAAAATTCATCTCATCGGGAGCGAATGTGATTGCGTCTAGTTAAATCGTATTGCCCGAGATTGAATCAAACTCTGCGGAGTCGGATGCCAAAATTAATAAAATGTAATCGGATTCAGGGGAGGTGGAATCAGATCAGGCCGGAGTGATGCGAGTGGATGAGGCAGCGGCTACGTGGTTGAGTTTGTCCACCGCCAGTCGGTTTGGCGTTGGCCCGAAATGACACCCGTCTTTTTTTGGCGCGCGCCCATGCATGTCCAGCCAGTCTAAATGCCAGACTAACTAGAGGCCTAATAGGAGAAGCCAGGGCTGCCAGGGCGCCAACAGAATGGCTGGACCCCTGGTGGACCGGCAGATGGATGGACAAGTGCTCGCTCGTTTGTAAAAATGCATCCGTACATGAAGATTTCAAGGGCTTACATAAATCCTGCTGGTATAGGGGCTCACTTTTGGGTATCGCTTATATGCATTTGACGTGACCTACTTGCATGTGATTAAGAACCACCGTGAACCTGGCTGCTATTAATATTACATGCAATGTGAGTTGAATGCACACGTGTGGCAAATTTGCACCTCCTCTGCTCACCCTTGTAAGCGCCTGTGGTTTCATCAGCAGTTTCGTGTCATGTGATGTGGATCTTTGCAGAAACTACACCAGCCCATTGTTGTGAAAAGTCAGGTGTTAAACGCACACTTTGAAAGGCTAAACCGCATGCTTCTGAGTTCAGAAATGCACATCAATTTTGGCAGGTCACAAGCCAGGCTGTGGATCAGGCAGAGAATTACCTTAAGTACCTGAAACTGTCATTGATAATACGCTGAGCTGCTCGTCACAAGAAGACGCGATCTGCAAGAAAGCTCATCAATGTTTGCCCCTGTAGACGACTTTAGGACACATTGGTGAGTTCCACTGACAAAGGGCACCAGTGTTCCATTAGTTAAATTACTGGTTACACAATTATGATTTCCTTTCATTGAGAGTCCATTAGTCTACTTTTAAAACATTTGCAGAGATGTATGTCCGGTCCATGAGACACAGATTTAACTTTTAGGCAGAGAGTCCTCCAACAAGTCAGTGCAGAGCGTTGGACAGGCCCAAATCCCAGACAGAGAGTTTTAGCAGAAAGACAAGACAGTGATGGGCAGCGCTGGTGCTACAGCCCCGGCGCCTTTAAAAATGAATGAATAGTTACAGTAACAGATATATTCTTCAGTGGCCTCAGCTGCTACCCACCGTCACAGATGGGAAACATACCGATTAGAGCCACGTTTCGTACGGCGTATGTGATGACGCTCCGGGGAAGGGACCCACAGCAACACTAATATGAGGGAACACTAATCAGGGCGAGGATGAATTTTAAGCAACTATTGCAATGATATCGAACTGTCAGACAGAGCACCCAAACCAAAGAAGAAGAAGCACACACAACTGTGGCCTTTTATACTGCGCCCCCAGCGAGTACAGCACCACCACCAAATAATCGCAAACTGAGAAATGTTAACCTGGACACCTAATCGTGTTTTATGAAATTTATTCTTACATTTTCATTTGTCTGTTGGCCTGGGTCACTGTCGGTAAAGCAAAAGAATCCTCTTAATCGTCTTTGAGCAGGTCGTCTCTTGTAGGGCTGCAACTAACGATTATTTTGGTAATCGATTAATCGACCAATTATTTTTACGATTAATCGCTTGGCTGTGAAAGGTGCATGGAAATTGTATTTTTTTTCAATTTTTTTATCACATAAAGCTAAAGTGGCGCCGCTTGAGGACACGTGAATGGAGTAAACTTAAAGTAAACGTTTGTAGGAGGCTCTTTGTGCTAATTCTGCTTTGGTTGGACGAGACAAAGACAGATATTTATGAAATTTACGATGTACAAAACACTGCAGACCCTCACTTTAAAAAACAAAGTAGGTTTTCATCCAAGATACATAATTGTCATGTCTTTTTTGCTCTACTTTAGTCTGTGTTTACTAGAAAACGATTAATCGATTACTGAAATAGTTGACAACTATTTTAGTAATCGATTAGTTGTCGATTAATCGATTAGTTGTTTCAGCCCTAGTCTCTTGATTGGAAGGTCGGGGGTTTGAATCCCGGCTCCTGAAGATGCAACAATGTCGTTATGCCCTTGGGCAAGACACTTCACCTCCTCGCCTCCAGTGTCTGTGTACACTGGTGTAAGAATGAGAGAGTGAATGGGTGACTGGTTCCTTACTGTAAAGCTCTTTGGGCCTGATGAAGGTAGAAAAGACCATAGCGAGGTGTACGGGGTCACATGTGCTGATGAGGCTTCCATCCGGGTTAGGGTAGGTGCAAAATAGGTGCAAAAGTCCATGACTCCAAGGGTGATTGTCTTTTAAATGAATGAACATTTTCCATGTATATTAAATGTTATTACAAGGCGTTACATTGTGTTAATGGTATATTGTATGTGACTGCTGGCTGAAAACTAAACTGTCCCATTGGGGATTGAACCTGAATGTTTGTGTCGATTCTAAACATGGATACATAGAGATGCCTGATGCATTTGTTCATCTTTTATTACTTTAAATATCGTTTTGGCTATGGT
Source organism: Gobius niger (assembly GCF_951799975.1). Classification (NCBI taxonomy): domain Eukaryota; kingdom Metazoa; phylum Chordata; class Actinopteri; order Gobiiformes; family Gobiidae; genus Gobius; species Gobius niger. Next base: position 16,500,548 of record NC_136874.1, read on the forward strand.
TAATCTACATATGTTGTTGCTTGGTGCCAGGAAAATGTCAATCAAATTCTATCTTTTAACAAAGTGTGCATTTTTACATCGCAGCTAATTTGCCATTTGTTTGCATGTCTCTCTGTACAAAGTGTTGTGCTGCTGTCAATGCGTCGAACCACTTCTCAAAGTTTGCATAACAAGCAATTACACGCGGGGACTTATGGACGGCGTGGATGGTAAATTGCGAGCGTTTGCCTCGTGAAAGTCCAGACGCGGCAGACGCAGGACAGAAATAATGAACGCTCCATACGAGTCATCATTAAAGTGCGCTTTCTCTTGGAGCCCGGCCAGTGCGCTGACAGTTAAAAGTACCGCCGCCTCAGGTAGGTACGCGGGTATACACACACACAGTGGAGATGGATGCCCAGGGGGATGACAGGGAGGGGTGGCTGCGTGACAGATTAACGGACAGCTGAATGCGCTAGCGTCGACTGGCTCTCCGCTAACATAATGAAGTGGAGGCTGGCTACTGACGGCCAAAAGGACAATATTTCCCCCCCTATAGCTCACTCACTCGCGGGCTTGTGTCGACTGGGCAAGAGTTAAATCCAGCTCGGAGGCAGCCTGGACAGAGTCGCCGTGATTGAGAGCGAGGCTAATGCTAATTGTGGCGGCGCTGGCTTCGTAGGTAATGAGTGTGCGGGAAAGTGGTCAAAACAACATCGCCAGAGGAGCCAAAGAGATCATTATAGGTACTCGAGACAGGAGGGACGGGGGGCTTTTCTTACTTTTTTGGGAGCTCGGTTCATAACTTTGTCTCGGGAACTGAAAGAAAGAAGAAAAAACCTCTTGTCTTTACCGGAGCACATTGTCTCCAGTTCGGCTGTACCCAAATCTAAAAGCAGAAAACTCATTGTAGCTGTTTTGTTGCGTTGTTGGTGTGGGTTTGTCACATGTTTGAAGGATTTTGGCTTTTTTTCTCCTGAAGGTGCACACTGTCGTTGTGTCCTTGGGCAAGACTCCAGTCTCTGCGTACACTGGTGGATGAATGAGAGAGTGACTGGGTGACTGGTTCCTTGCTTTTACCATTCATCATTTTTGTTGCTCTTTTGTTGCTTTTTTGTTGTGTTATTGTAGGATTTCTGGCACGTGTTTTTTTAATGTTTTTTTTTTTTAAAGGTGCACTGTGCAACGTTTTAGGTGGAAAAAAAAATCTTAATTTTTGCGTGCATTTGACCTCTTAATGACTCGGTGGCGTTATGGGTGCAGCATGGCACCTTCGCTTTCCCTCACAACAGCTTCTATGACGCTCCAGGATCAATTGTTTTTAGGGGTTCGTACCAGAATCGGGCCAGAAACCCCAAAACCATAGACCCTGGAGCGTCATAAAGGCCACTGTGAGGGAAAGCAAAGGTTCCATGGTGCACCCATAACGCCACCGAGTCACGTTAAAGTCAAATACATGCAAATATCAAGTTTTTTTTGTTTTTTTCACCTAGAAAGTTACATAGTGCATCTTTAAGCTTGTAGTTTTGGGTAAAGCCAAACTGGAGAAAATGTGGTTGGTTTAGGTGGGGGTTAAAGGCTTTCATGTACTAAAAAAAAAAAGCAAAAAGTGTGACACACGTTCCATTTGCTCTTCTTCAGATAATAGTGCAGTCCTTTTCCAAAGTGTGTGGAGCCTAGCCTGGAGCCTTTAAATTACAGGGGTTTAAATTTACATTTCATGTGGAGATTTTGGAAATGTGAAAAGATGAGGTAAAAGGTAATAGAGTTTTTTTTATGTTTTCTTAATGTGTGTAGCAGTGCTTTCAAACAGCAGTAACAGCACGGCTATATCTCCCTTAAGCAGCAGAAGAAAACATGGCGGCCTCAGTGTAAACATCACCATCGCAAACCGCCGAGGCTACAGTCGAATGTGTGTTTTTGCAGATATTCTTTTTCTTTTTTTTCTTTTTTTGGCAAACTCTGAATCGCCGTGTTGTTTAGAAGCAAAAACCCGAAACTCTGCATTGTAGATGAGTGAGATTTGTTGAGTGCTTGGACAGTTCTGTGGGAAACGCCGGAGCCAATTACACGAAGAGGATTGTGTCTGTAAATATGGTGGAAGACACACTTTTGCTGTCTTCTGCAAACACTCGCTGTGTGCTCGTGGGAGGATTTTAAGCTTCCTGGATTGTCCTCACAATCCTTAAATGGTTTTGAATATCTCCTCAGCGCGTTCTACTGCGAAGGAAAAGACGGGGATGGATGAAGTGCACAAACATTACACGCTGTGGTACTGTACTACTCCACTATTGTGTACAAAGACTTGGCATCTACTACTTTGGCTACAACAACTATTACGTTTATCATGACTAGAACCAACTCGTCATTGCTCAGTAAGAATGAAGTCCTTATTCTGATCATTGACAAAACCTGCAGTTCATCTCTTTTCTGCGCGAATCATGAAAGAAGCATTTTGATGATCTTAATCGCTGAATCCTTGATAAAAATATATTGACTGACTCAGACAGCGCCAGCCCTGTCAAATTATGAAGAGGAATTGGGAAGTGAAGCGTGCTGGTTGCAAGCTAAGCATTGTTTGCCATTGGACGACATCCACGGCCCGGGCGCCGCTTCATGGGCCGGATATATTAAGTTATCTGAGATTAGAAAGTCGTCTGTACTGAGCCCGTTCACGCGTGCTTCCTATCAGACAGCGGCCCGCCGCCTCGTCATGTCTGTGGCATAATTAAGTCAAATAGTGATGGATGGAGTCTTCAGTGGGGTCCTTTCCGAGACCTGCCCAGCTGCCAATCACGCCCCCCCAATCAGTCACTGTCCTATAAACAGATACGAGGCTCCAGTCAAAGGAAAAAAAGTGGAAAAAGGGGGAAAATTGGGGGGAAAGGTAGAAAAAAATGCAAAAACAAGTGGAAAAATGAGAGTACATTTGGGAAAAATTTGGGATTTTTTTTTTTAGGGGAAAAAACATGGACAAATTTGGGGAAAAAAATATGTAGAAAATTTGGGGAAAAAGTGCAAAAACTAGGGAAAATTCAGGAAAGATGTTTCTGGGTCGTTTCGCCTTAAAACATGCAAAATAAATGAAATTGAAGGAAAAGGAATAAATTAACATTACTAATATGCTTTATGGTTCTTCAGTATATGACAAATAATTTAGTATAAGTGTCGAAAAAAGTATCGTTGAAGTACTGGTATGGTAAAATATTAAGGGCCCGATCTTGTGCATCAAAACGGAGACGATAGCGTGACATTTTGCCTCAGTAGGAGCACTTTGTGATCTTTCCACTCCAGACTTAGCGCATTTAAGTGGGTGGAGACACACATTTTCCTCCAACCAGATCGACTCCGCGTCCAGGAGAGTGGTTGTGTGGTTGTGGGGGGTGAACATGTGCTTTTGTTTTGCTTCGCGTTCACACCAAGCGTAGCTTGGTAGCTCTTTTTCTCTGGAGACGTGAACATGGTTTAGCTCACGATGGTTTAGCTCACGATGGGGTAAATAAAGTTTTGAGTTTGACCTGTGAGAGCCTAAGGCTTAAGAAAGAACGCAAGACAGCGCAATGTAAACCAGGAAGTGAATGTCAGCCGTGTTTCCATCAGTGCAGTCGCCTCCTCTTGTGACGCCCCCTCACAGGTGGCGGAGGGAGAATGGCACATATAGCGCCGCCACTCCGAAAATAATTTGCCAACAGCCTGCGCCGCCCCGTGCGCCGCCACAAGATCTGGCCCTAACAGTGCCCAGCCCTACAGCTGATGCCAGGCTCAGTGTCAGTCAAAACTAAGGTGACCAGATTTCTCACATTAAAAACCGGGACACGTGATATTTAACATTATTTGTTCATGTTTGATGCAAGTTTCAAGTAAAAAAAACACTACCTCTGGCATTGCTCCAGTGAAAAGACTGCATAAAACGGGGACAAATTAAAGGGATATTTTAGGATTTTTGACACAGGGCCTAATTTCCTAGTTATCCAGAGTGTTGTTGATTTCTGGAGAAATCCTGAAATATCCCTTTAATGGTCTCAGAGAAATCCAAGTGGCTATGGGACAGAGGCGTCACAACTGGGACAGCCCGGATAAACTGGGACGTCTGGTCACCCTACTCAAAGCAGCATGAACATGAGTGTGGAGGCTCCAGGGGCAGGCACTTCAAAAAAATCCAGTGATAGGAATGCTACAACAACACGATGAAGAAAACCACGATGTAAACTCGTTTTAAAGGCTGATTATATCCTTTTCATGTGCAGCGTTCTTCCGATCTCACGTAAGTGCTCCGAGTTTTTGGCTCCAGGTTTTTCTTACGCTGCCGACTTATTTTATTTGTATGTATTATTCACTGTGTACTGTATGTATGGGCTGGATGAATGTGTGGCGGGGAAGCTGCAAATGAATGGCCCCTTGGGGATGAATAAAGATAAGAATAAAGTCTGAATCTGAAATCTCAGGACGAGCTCATCCACTGTATGTCTCTCTGTGTGCATCTGCAGCTGCTCTGTGGCACCGACGGTCGGGCAGATAGTGAGACATGGGGGAAAACTACAATAAGTCTGAGTTATGTTGCTGCCAAACACATGTCACAAACGCCTTATGACCTACAGCTCTATCCGCAGTCCCCTAACAATAAAGACACATGTAAACTTCATAGAGGAGGTGAACGTACGGAGCATTGTACTGTGATGGAGATGAAGGTGCAGCAGTTATGGTAGCAATATTATTTGATCTTATCTTTAATGTTCTTCCAGATGAAAGTAGACCCAATGCTTTAGGTGAAATGACATGAATAAAAAGGATAACAGCCTTGACTCAATGGCCTACTTTGTCAGGTGTCAATGATATCGCCAAATATAACATTATCGGGACATTTCTCTTGTCACTTATGGTTGGCGTTTCGTCTAAGCAGGTGTATTATGCTTTTTTTCCATTTTCATTCAGTTTTATTATGACATTTCATTGGTTAGAAAATGCTACATTGATCTAAAATGCTCAAATACACTTTGAATAGTCCAAGCAGAAGGCTCCGAACTAACTCCAAAAACCGCCGCTCGACTCGATCAAAAGTGTCCCGCTGAAAGAACTGCCCCTTGAACTCGTCCCTACTTAACCACTCCTTTCAATCCCGTTCCCAGCTGTGACGATCTTGCTCGGAGATGACTCGAGGCTGTCCGGCTTGTCCTTGCGGGATCGCGCTTGTTTCGAAAGGAAGCGTCTTGAAAAGGGATGAGGCCTCTCGGATTTCTCGCCCGCTGGCCAGGATCCGCGCTCTTGATGACGGATAGATGAGAGGGTCGCGCGTCAGATGAGAGAGACGGATGGCGATGGCGGACACTTCGAAAGGGGGGGGGGGGACACTTGAGATGTGATTCGAGCTCGATACCCACCGCAGAGGCCAGACACTGTGCACTTTTGATTGCCTCTCCCTTCTTTTTTTCCCCAGACGGGCTTCAAAAGGAATTTCTTAATGCTTATTTTTGTTTCTATCCAAGCCCTCTTTTCATGTGCTCGCTTGGTCCTCCCACTCACGTTCGGAAATGCCAAGATATCCGCTCCCTCCCCTTGATCCTTTCAAGTAGGCCCCCATACTTAATGGTGAATTTGAAGACACTAATCATGTTGTTTTGCCTTTCAATGTAGCTATTAGCAGTTGTATACATATTATCCAGCGTGGCAGCGTGACAGGTGGAGTGGATAACACATATTATGTCATCAGTGTCGGGAAACAAGCGCACGTGTTGTGTGTCGAAGCAAGGACAGACCCTAAGAACAGTCAGGAGGACTTTTACAAACAAGCAAAAAGTGTCCTGTTCTGATGGAAGCCAACATTCTGAGTCCCATATATTTGTACATGTTAAATCTCATCATAATAATCCAAAAGTGCACCAGGAACGTCGGCCTCGAACTCACGAACTTGTGTTTAAAGTTGGGCGCTCTCCTCATTGAGCTACGCGGGAATCACACCAGTGCAACTACTCAGGGGGTGGACCCACACTGTGAGAAGAGAAAGGAAACACTATTGTGATTCACAGTTCTTATCAAATTATCATTTTCTAATAATAATGTGCCTGGTGCCCCAAAGATTTGAGTGGGAGTTTGCACCACGGGAGTTTAAGCTCTTTTTTCTTTCGGGGTTTTCTTGGTTGTGCGTTTTGGATTTGCATTCTGCCCTTCGCATCGCGTCTTGTGTCCTTTTATGGGGAATGAGGCGGGAACATATGCTAATTAGTCCTTCAAATTCAGCATCATCAACCTCAAAACACAGGTGCCCATGATTTTCCTATTGAAGAATGTTTTACTGATCTGGTGCAGTTTCCTGACAGTGCACTTAAGTACGGATTTTAGCAAGTCTTTCAAGCAGATGTTCATGCTCTTTGGGTTTAAAGGAATAGTTCACCATTTTTCTATACTGAGATATGTTCTTACCTGAGGATTAGTTGATGCGTACCTGGTCTTTGTGCCCGTGGAGGAGCTTGGTCGCTTCCAACTTCACCCCATTTGGAGCTATAGGAATACATTGGGAGAGGCCAAATGCTAGCAACATCTTTGGTCGTTTTGCGTGACTGAGGGCACACACGAAGACCAGACAGGTACGTATCTGGGTCTCTAAGATCAGGTAAGAACATATGGGGGAAAAAATGGTGAACTATTCCTTAAAGTGGGGGTGTTATGCAAAATTGACTTTTTCAAGCTTTACATCATGTTATTATGTCATTCCCTCATTAAAAACATTATTTTTGAGTAATGTGTAAAAACTCTGATGGCGGCCATTTTAGGGATAGGTTTGCCTGAGTCCTCCTAGGAACGCCCCCACCTCCTGGAGACGCCTCCGAGCTTTGGTCACCAGCCGAGTAACCAACCACTGCTCCTCAGCAGAACCCCCTCCCCACTGATGCCACAGACAGCGTGTGGAGGGGGCGTGTCTGAAAGGCTCAGAGGTTCTTAAAGAGACAGAGGCCTATTTCAAGACATTCACTACAGCCATTTTGAGAGAGACATTTTATACAAGGCAGTTATTCTAATTTACTGCATTTACAGACCAACAGAAGGTTTGTCATCATTGTAGTGTGATATAGACTGGTGCTATGTGGCTGAAAAAAGCATAATAACCCCTCTTTAAACAAGGCAAGTATAGCTCCAAAACTTCAGTTCACAAGCTACAATGGCCTCTTTTAAAAGCTAAGAACCGCCAGAGTTCAGTCATTAGGCTTTAATGACCAGCATTAAGCAGGACTTGACTGGGGACGGGTTTGGGCATTGTGGAAATTGGAAAGAGTTCCTCGGCAACCCAAAGTGCGGGGCTCATTCTGCGTCCCTCATACGTGCAGATGTAATGTTTACGAACATGCACGGAAAATGATCGCCCTTTCTTCTCAGATCCCCATTCCGCACGAGTCTTGGCGGTTTATCATCACGGTAATTTTGACAAGCCTTGAGCGACATCGTACATGATGCGCGACGTACGTGTGCCTTTGTAACGTCTTTACACTCCCACGTCGGGCGCTCCTGTTCTGTTTTCTCCCACACAACTCCCAAGGACAGTCTCCCCTGCTCTGAGGAATTCTCCGTAATTAAAGCCGCTGTCTTATCTTTACTTTCGATCGGACGGTGTGTTCACTGACACACCGGTATCCGCGGCTTCTCCTCACATGTCAGTCCCACTTTCCGTCAGGCTTTGAACCCACCGCAAGGGGATTACCACCGACTGGGTTTTGATTTCGCTTTTCTGATCTACCTTTTTAATACAAAGATATCCCCCACATTAAAAAAAAAAAACATTTCTTGATTTCCTTTCTAATTAGTCAACTTTTACTTCATCTTATTTTTAAAAGGAAGACGCTGATAAAAAGGGAAGTAATGAGGGAGATTTGCACAGCGTCTCTTCAAGTGAAACACTGCAGGGCCGGGGTCTTGAGGAAACCTTGTGATCTGGAGCATGCTTTATCGCTCGCAGGTTCTTGTTGACAACGTGATTAAAAGAACAGCATGTCCAGGCCAATAACAACTCTGCAAAGTCACTCACAAGTTTGCACTTTGTATTAGAAAGTTGTGTTTGTGTGCTTTCTTTTCCCATCCCCTGTTTTTGTTGCATTTTTGTGGCTTTTTTCAAGAAGCTTTTAGATTTGAGTAAAATCAAAAAGGACACAATGTGCTGAGTTAAGGCGGGAGTTAAGAGGTAACAGCTTTAATTATATTTGTTTTCTCATAAATCTACACACAATACCCCATAATGACAAAGTAAAACATGTTTTTAGAATTAAAATGAATACTCATGTACTTGACTGAAGTAAATTGATCGGAATTGATTTGGAAACACACACACACACACACACACACACACGTACACGCACACAATCTTGTACTTCTATCTCAGTGAGGACACTCATAGACATAATGTATTACCCAGACCCTAAGGTTGGGGCCCCTAACCTTATAAGTGAGGACCACCCAAAATGTCCTCACCTTCCAAAAATATCCTCACTCTGTTGGTTAAAAACTCACGCTGTTCCTCACAATGTCGTAATTACAAGAACACGCACACACACCTCTCGATAAGGTCCCACTGCTGACAGAGAAACTAAGCCCTGAAAGGGGCTGGAAGCAAGTTCGCCATTTTATACTCACTACTGCCACCTCAGGCCACATGTGTAACTGCACCTTCTATATTAAGCTCGTGCATGAAGGCAATTCGGGCCAAAGTGACACATTTTTGAGAGACCGTACAGGATTTTAGAGGCAGTTGTGGTGAACAGTTCTGAGCTCATTCTACACATTAGGACATGGCTGGAACATGTAGGGGGAGGAAAATACTTCATTTTAACATATTTAAACTCCTTATAGTTCCTTGAAGTCAAAGGAACTGTAGACTGGTTTGTGTCGAGGCTCAGATCTGGGGTCCCAAAGAGCCCAGTGACCTCCATCATTCGTAAATGGAGGAAGTTCAGAACCACCAGGACTCTTCCAAAAGCAAGGCCCGTCCAAACGGAGCCTTCAGGGAGAAGGGGGGAGACCGAGAACCTGGTGGTCACTCTGACAGAGCTCCAGTTACTAGAAGTAGCAGAGATCGCTGTTCGTACTTTCCGATTGGACTGTAAAACCGCCATTGGACACCTGTCTCCTTTACTACAGTACGTTAGCAGTTTTTAACAGCATACCTAGAAGTTCATTTTACAATTTGGTCATAAAACGCTAATTAAGCTAAAGGTCAAGGCCATTCTCCAGCTATTCATGAAAGGTCTACTTTAGAAAAGTTATTAGCACTCTACCCAGGAATCTGTTAAGTACAACTACTCTGTTCACACCTACACTTCCTATGACACCCATGACTGCTGGTACTTACCACCAACTTTAGCACCTTTAAGTTTTCATGAATAAATATATTTTCTTTTTTTGTCTTTATTAAACAATCTCAAATCCTATTAGCAAGTAATCTATCCTAAGACGTCTCAAGAAAGTCCCACGCCACTATCTTGTTATCTTTGTCATTATCCTCTGACAATACCAAACTGATTAGATTCCTGGGCGCGTGTTGCGTCGCAGGGACTCTCCATCACGGCCCAGCAAAAAGCCTGTTTCTTTGCCCCGAGAATCCAGATTACATTTATTTCACGCTGCTCCTCATCTATCCCGCGGAGAGTGGAGTGGGCGACCAAAGAAACGATAGATCATCTTTGCGCTCTCCAGGCCACCGTCCCAGCTGCAAAGACCGAGGCGAAGCATCGGGCTGCATCTCTGCGCCCAATAAGCGAGCCGTGTCCTGCGCTGGGAGCTGTGGGTGTGTGGGCGTTTGAGGGGGGGGAGTGAGTGTCCCATAGGAGGCGCCCCCCCCCAAGCCTCAAATGAATAAAGTGCTCTCTCCCACCTGATCGGGGTAGTTTCACTGGGAACCGTCACGCCACATAAAGCCACGTGGAAATGAGGTGCGCGCCCCACCGAGGGAGGGGGGGTGTGGGGGGCCGCGGGACAAACCTGTGTGACTGTGACACTCCAGTCCCCCTGTCCTGCCTTAGAAAACTTTCACTCATTTGCTTTGCACTTGATGCTCTAATCTGACAACAGTGTTAGAACCTAGAGTAAGTAGTGATAAGCTTCAAATCTATTTTACATCTAAGCCCAAGTGCTTAATGGGAAAAGTTTGAGAGCCACCATTTTGGAACATCAAAAGTCTTTTCTTTTTTTATTCCGAAAATTACCACTTTACTCGTGTAGAACTATGATGAACACTTACCCCCGCCATTATCCCATCAAACTAAGTTGTAATTAGAGAAAATAAAAACCAAAAGCTCTTTAAGCTCCAGTGCCACTAGTGCACGCTAATACGCTAACGATTTCTTAGAATTAATTGATTCAACGGCAACATTTTGAATGTGACGCGCATATGAATCTACGTTTCGTCTGGTGCACTTCCTGACTCGCATTGGTTTGTTGGTTATGAACATGGAACATCACAGTCTTGGCTGCTTCTTCAAAGCAAGAAGCAGCCAATAACAACAGCTTTTTGAAGACTGTAAATTTGTACTTGGGCAAGTATGAACAATATTTATACAATATTCCCTCAAAACAATATACAGTGGGAGGAAAATGTATGAGAGCGCTTTGGAATTTCTCACATTTCTGACTAAATTGCTCACAAAATGTGGCCTGATATTCATCAAAATCATAAGAATGAGTAAACAGTACCTGCTTAAAGTAATACCACCCAAACATTTGCATTTTATCATATGTTTGTTGGCCACAACAGGTAAACAGTTAGAGGACAGGAAAGAAAAAGTAAGTGAACCCAGGAATTTCACTGAACTGCAACCGTTTTGTAAAGAGGAATGGAAAAAATCTGATCATTGTGAGCGTCTGATCTGCAACTACAGAAAAATAGTTACTGCTGCAAAAGAAGGATCAGCAGATATTTAATACAAGGGTTCACTTACTTATTCCACACTGTTGTGAATGTGTCAGGTTTTTCTGCAAAATATCTTGATAAACTTGTGAATTATTTTTTACATTGATGATGTCCAGGCCTAGAGGCAACAAAACAGCCCCGCACCACGACTCTCCTGCACCATGCTTCACAGTGGGGGGAGGGTTTTGATGTTGATCCAGTTTTCCTCCACATATGACGTTGTGTGTTCCTCCCAAACTATTCAACTTTGGTTTGTGAAAGAGCTTTTGGATGCTCCACAGCACTACTGGTTGAAGAGTTTTCTTAGCTTTTGCTCATTCATCAATACATCATTTGACGCACAGTGAAACTTTCTGTGGAAAAAAAAAACGTTGTCAGCAAGTATTAATGTTATTGGCACAATATGGATTCAGACGGCGTCTCTGGAATCGCCCATATATGGTCATGTTTGAAGCAGTTAAGGGGGAACAAAGAGGGAAAAACAAAAATCTTTCTCCCATTACTCTAAAACTACTTCAACAAATTCTGAATTATGAATATAGTTTTCAACTAAATAAAGATAGATAAAGAGAGGAGCAAAGTGTTTTACAGCCCATAATTCATGCATCATGCTACGTGCAAACGCTAGCTACGACTGCCATTTTTTTTACACTTCGACTGAACAATCTGCTGTGAAAAAAACATCCATATGGACCTGATTTAGACTTGACATTTTTTGTATGTGATAAATAAGTTTAGATTTTGCCAGAACATGGCTAAAATATAAGCTTGGCCCCTTGGCGAGGCCACGCCCCCTTCGATTCCCAGCTCCCACAGGTGCAGGCTGTCGGTGTGTCCTAGGGTCGGTGTGTTCTTGGGCAAGACACTTCCCCCTCCTCGCCCCCAGTGTCTGTGTACATTGGTGTGAAGGAGAGTGAATGGGTGAGTGGTTCCTTGACGTAAAGCATGTTGAATGCGGAAAAGCTTTAACTAGAGGCCATTCACCAAAATAATCTCAGAATGGAAATGTTCCACATGAATCTATGGAAAAACATTGAATCCTTGCAATGTGCAGTGTCTCGCCTTATTAAAAACAAAGTGCTGATAATCTCGTCAGGAGCGAATCCCTTCAGCCTCATCACTGTTTTCCCATTTAACGGCCTCCGTTCATGTGACTTCGCCGTGAAATCCTCACGACAAACGCGCCGGCCGCCGCGCCCGTCGGGCTTCACATCTCCCCCTTATCGCCATCTTTCGCATTGGCCTCCATTCGCCACAGCTCCCTCCTCTTGTCACCAGCGCCGCGGCCCCGGAGCGCCGCAGGATTAACACAATGACTAATCACTCTTAACCGTCCCGGGCCACGAGAAAGAAAAAAAAAAAACCTCCGCCGTCGTCGTTTTTTTTGGAGTCAACTTGGCGGAGAGTCGTTTGTAGCCGCCGGCGCCTCTGTGTCATTTGTGCGGGGAAGACAATTTGCATAATAGTGGTTGTGGGAGACGTGCAAATGCGATCATTGGAAGTTGTTTGTTTTGGAAATTGGATGATTCTGGGCTGTTTTCAAGCCAGCTTTTTTTTTTTTGCGCTCGACAAACATGAGAGTGGACGGTGTAAAAGCGTCATCAAATTGTAAAAATTCCATCAATATCTTATGTTGGTGACAGATTTGCATAAAACAGTACAGTCCTTGATGCTTTGCGTGCTATTTCCACCATTCTCACTCGCAACAAAAGGATCAATTCCTGCCTTCATGTATAATTAGCAACGCAATCAAGAGCTTTATGTTTTATCTTACACAATACATCGTCTAAATACTCAAAAACTAATCCTGCCTTTCTTCTTTACAAACGCCATTGATCTCGCTCTGACTGAAGTCTGTGCAAACCGCTTCTTGAATTTCATCTATTTTCCCCCACAAACAAATCACCCGCCTTCGAACATGAAAGAAGTCGAGTTTTGATTGACACTAATGACTGTTGTTTAGTAAAGACGTTGCGCTCTGGGGAAAAAAGGGATAAGAAGAAAAAAAAGTCTTCATCTTGCGAGAATCGAACGAGGCTAGAAGCGGAGAAAGATGCGATTGCGAAATGAAAGAATTGCTCCCGAGTTCTGTTTAGTCAAGGTCAACAAGCGACTTTTTTTTTTTTTCTTCCGCTTGCATCACCCGTCGGGCACTTTCATATACATGGCATTTATTTGCGTAACGCTTTATAAACGCCGCGTTCCTTTGAAGTCGGAGTGCGTTGGGCGGCTGAAGATGCCTTTTCACCACGTCCCATTGATCTTCCCTCTCCAGTACGGCCCGACAATTTGTTTTTCTTGCACGCCTCTTCCTCTGTTCCTCTGGCTACTGAAAAAAATAAGCAGAGTTTATGAATACTGATTTACTCTTTTTAACTCGAGGTCCTCCGGAGAAAGCGGAAGAATCGGCCTCTTTTCACCGAAGCAGTAATTGTCCGACACATACATTGCTGTGTGGATGTCTTAAAGAGTTCTGTAGTTAGCGCCGCTGTTGACGGACACGGCCATGTAAAACCCGTACGCCCATATTCGGTCATACACTACAGGAAGTAAATGTCAAGCTTGGGTTTCAATGAACGAGAATATCTATCTTGTTTTTAAGCGGTTTTCTCTCACTTTTTTTTCCTGATCGGACCAAGATCACGTTGCTTGTTTGATGACATTTCCGACTGGTTCTCGCTTGAAATAATGAGGTCAAACCAAATGCAGATGGGATGAGTGCAATTTTCTTACCCCATTGGCAAAGAAGTCAATCAGAAATAAAGGCGAAATGTATTGAAACGAGTCAGAAACATTGAGCTCGAACGACTGAAATAATCTTGGTCAAACGTTCAACTACATCCTAACAACCAGAGGTCCCGAGGTCATTCTAAGGCTTCTGGTAGGTTTTGAGTTCCTGTAGAAGGCAAATGCCACCTAAATGAAAGATCTTCGTAGCACATTATGGGGTTGCAGGATAAAGCAGTATGAAAATGTGTGTCATTAGTTAAATGTCCGTCATGAAGGTTTTTTGCTTCTTGTGCCGAGGTCCAGCAACTTCCAGCAAACCTCATCTCACTGACTTTTTCCCTTCAGTCCCCAACGGTGCTCCTGTCCCAATTCTGGTGACACTTTCCTGCCCTGCTTTTAGCACTGTGCTTACATAACTCTTTACTTGTCCCGACCTGGGAAAGCTGGCTACAGTATCCCGGGGTGCACCTCTGCTCTGAACAAAACCATCCATTATCTGCCGGGGAATCGCGGATGGTGGAAAGTCCTGCAGCTCGCGAAGACGTATGGCCGGGGCTTTTGGCTCGTGTCACTTCAAGGTTGTTTAATGGGAGTCTTTTGCCAGTTATAGATTTGGTGGACGTGACTGGCTTCGGCGCTCGCATCGCCGTCAGTGCGGTGTTTTAGAGAAAGGAAAGTTGTGCACAGCAAAACCCAGTGCCCTTTACTCAAATAAGTCACAAAATTAATGCTATCCCACTTCAAACATAATCAGTGTTGTGCGTTTACCCACCTGTTTGATGAGATTTTAGGCCATGTTTGAGGTTAAGGTATCATTTGTTGTCTCAGGGAAATGTGTGCTCTGCATTTGGGCTGTCCTTAAACACGCTAGAGCAGTGGTGCCTGGGAACATCTCAACAAGGCTTACATTGAAATAGAACTGAACAATTTACCATATACCTCTATTTTTGGCTTTATTTGCAAAAAACAGGAAAAAAAATCTGTCAGATGGAGGACACAGAGTGACTTTGAGATACTATATTGTCTATTGCTGATATATCGGTCGATCAGAGATTGCCCGATATATATATATACAGCCAGGCTCTGATTGACCTATTTGAGTATATCGGACGATATCTCTGGAACCAAAAAAGATATACATATTTGTACACATATTTATTATATACATATTTTTTTGCATTGGAAATAGCTCAGTAAAAGCCTTCCACAACTTCCTCGGCCTCAGGGGAACTGGGAAACATCACCATCGAAAATCGGTCACAAGTTTGTTCACCCCAGATCATATTTTATACATTTTTTGTTACAAACTTTTGCTTCGAATTTCAGAACCATACTGAAGAACCTACTGAACATCCATCCATCCATCCATCCATCCATTTTCTTCCACTTGTCTGTTTCCGGGTCGTGGGGGCAGTTGTTGGAGCTGCCCAAATCACATTGCGCCAGCCCCTTATGGCTCCTCCTGCAGGTGGTGGGTCCACAGAAAGACGGCCTTGTGGTTCTCAGGCCTGTTGGTCTCTCATAAGGGGCTTCTGAACGGCTCTTTGTCTGACCCGTCAACTAGGACCTGTTTGCCCTGGGAGACCCTACCAGGGACACGAATCCCCCGACAACAGAGCTCCCAGGATAATTCGGGTACTCAAACCCCTCCACCACGTTAAGGTGACGGCTCCAGGAGGGGAACCTACTGAACATGAATGTCCTAAAGCGCCCCTTGCTGTCACAGATCAACACTGGCACAGTTGTAGAAATAGCCCCAAAAAACATTGCCTGTGCATATCGGTATTGTCCTTAGAAAAACCCTTATCGGTCAACCTCTCGTCTAAAAGTAATTATTTTCATATTCGCTGCTCTACAGCGTTACATCGGTATCGGACCCCAAAAACCCCTATCAATTGGGCCCAAGTATGGATATTGTGTGACCTAATATTGTGTTGGTGATATACAGTGCAGCCCTTAAACACAAA
Organism: Gobius niger; assembly: GCF_951799975.1. Lineage (NCBI taxonomy): Eukaryota > Metazoa > Chordata > Actinopteri > Gobiiformes > Gobiidae > Gobius > Gobius niger. Next base: position 16,516,112 of record NC_136874.1, read on the forward strand.
CCCTAAAAGTGTCAGGATTTACTGTGGGTCCAACTGTAAGCCTGTGCAACTCTCGCAAGTCGAAAGGTGAGCTGAGTTAAAACAAATCTTGTGGCTATGTGCACTTGTTTGTGGTCATATTTACTTCTGGATTTTGCTTACGCTTTGATATCTCCCTGTTTTGGGTTGTTGCCCCATTCTTGCTCAAGGCTTCTAGAGCTGAGTGAAGATGCAGCGCCGGTTATCTGCCCGCATCAGCAAAACAGTATGCAAAACAAGCAGCATAGGCACGCAAACCTGGCAATCTCCCACTCACACACACACACAGACAGAAAAACACACACACACTTACATATACACTCACTTTGGCTTTCCTGGAATCCCTGCATCTTTCACTACACCGCGCATCCATTTCAATCTCTCCGTAATTGCGAAAGTTTTAATTTCATCCGTTGACGTGCGGGTCCCGGTGACGGCGACGACATAATCATATAGGGGAGAGTCTGAAAGGGGGGCCTGGCAGACAGCAGATCATTACCTTCCCATCGTAAAACGCACGGCTGGATACCCCCCCGAGTGCGCCGTCACGAGATGGGGCTGAGTTTGCTCAGAGGGAGGCGGATACAGTGACTTCCCAACATGCGCCGACGTCTGCAGACTCTTACAGGAAAACCCAGCTCCTGGAAGTGTGTGAGGAGAGTGGGAAGATTAGTGGTTTGTTCTCTGAAAGACACAAATTGATGCAGAAATTGCATAAGAAGTACAAGATGAATTGTTATCCACAGCAGACAAATAACAGAGCATAATAAAAGCATAGAGAATGGCAGTTGGAGGAAACCATACCATCATCATTTTTATACCTGAGAAATGCTGAAACCTTTCTGTCGTTGTCTTCCGTCTTTGTAATACCAGCCTTTCAAAGCGTACAGCTCCGATCCCTGTGTACCTCCGTGCACCGTGTATTTGTCAGTGCGTCTGGATATGCTGATTGCCTGACACGTGGAAGCCTCGCGTGTTCTCTGGTTCACACTGGCATTTTGACATGAACGCTCTCTCGCAGCGTCCTGACATAAAAGCAGCGGGGGAAGTCGGCATCACTTTAGCCTCTTCCTGACACATTTCCTAATTCGCTCTCACCTGCAGCTCTTGCAAGATTGTGGAAGAAGGAAATAGACGTGGACCGATCCGGCGTTTTTGCTTCCGATACTGATGCTGGGGGTTTGAGTGTTTCTTCAGTATCAGCTGATGGGATCGGGGCATCACTACTCATGGCCCTCTGTAGTTTTAGTCTGAATGTTTATTTACCTTTAGTTTTAGGCTTCTCTTCCTGGTATGTCATTTTGAGCCTGTGTGCTTCGTCTCGCCCGCCTCGTAAACCACCGATTTGTTCTACATGGCCAACGCCTGTGTGCGAGTTAGAGGAGACAAACATATTTGCCCGTGCTCAGAGTCATGGGGAAACGGCTGTGTGCGTCAGAGAATGCCACCGTTGTTTGCTGTGTGGTCCCACTGATGCTATCGCTAACGCTAATCTACTGAGTGGGGGTTTGTGCCAAAGGGGGCTGACAGAGGAGACAGCAGCAGTCCTCCTGATCAACCTCATAGGAACCACTCTGGACAGAATATCGGGCGGGTAGTTCAACAGAGTGGACAGAATAGATTCTCTTCTTTAAAGTTGTTTGACGGATTTGCCGCGGCTTGATCCTGGAAGCAGATTATTGAATGTTTGGGTTCGTAAAGCTGGCCCCATCTTTATCTGTCTTTGAGGTATTGATTTGGAATGAGAATAAAAAATGTTGTTTTGATTTATTTATGATGGTTTGTTGGATGGGAGTTAGAGTTGTTTTATCGGTGCAAATGAGTTCACACTGAGGGCCCGAGGCGTGTGTTTGTGTGGCGGTGCTGTGTTTGCCAGATTGTGAGTGATACGCAGCACCTGCTGCAGTTTTGATCGCTCAAATTGGTGGGGATGGTTTGAAAATACAAAATTGTGACAGGGTAAACAAAGTGTGATCTGACTTCTCTCTCTTTCAACAACAGGCTCTGTGCACAGAATATTTTTTGACTTACTTCCACTGTAGGGTAAAGACAACCTCCTGTCCACCTTTTAGCCTAAATCAAAAATAGAATAAGTTTTAAAATACAGATTTAAGATTTAAAGCTTTAAGAAATATCAAGGCAAGTTTGTTTCATGAAAATTAGTGGCTGTGCAATTTGAACATGTGTTGGTGTTAAACTAACATTAGCCTTTAGCTTCAAGGCTAAAACACAGAAGTCTTCTCTGGCTGCTTGCTTGTTTGAGACACGGTTGACTTCATAGGAAAGAGTCATTACCCTGGGAAGTCAGTGCACAATTCAGAGGGATTTGTGAATCTGTATAGTCCAGATACCTCCTCGTCTGTCACTTTTTTGTTTCCTGTAGCGCCTCTTGTGATGCAGGTGTGCTGCAGGTGTGGGGGCTCATGGTGCCGCTTCAGTGTTTCAGAAGAAGAAATGTGTAGGTCTCAAACATAGATATCATATAATAAAGGCTAGATGTCTTAAAGGAGACTCACTTCCGGCATTATTGGTGGCCATCTTTCTACAGGGAAGCTTTCTAGTGAGCTCTGTGGTATCTGAAGTAAGGTACGAACACAAATCCTCTTATCTTGCAGAAATCTTGGTGGATTTACAAACGGTTTGGTTTCCTACAAATGTCATTAACATTATTTCAACATGTTCTGAATGCTGGAACATGACGTTTATAACAAAGCAAACTGTTTGACAATTGGTAGAAAATTAAGCAAGTTATGGTTATTCATAAAATAAAACACATTGTTACGAGTGAGCGAACTCCCTGTGGCAAGATGGCCGCTGTGCGTGGACGTCGGCCTTTAGTATATGATATCTGTGGTCTCAAATGTCTTTAGCTCATAAGCTAGCTGTTTGTTTACTTTTTTGTTTCCTTCAGGTCCTTCATGGACGCTCTACAGTAAAAAATACACTGAACCTCACAAAAACACAGCAAAGATGTAAACAGTGTGGAACATAAGCCACAAATGCAGTTCACAGAAAAAGGCCTTCTGAAAAAATGTTGCTGTAACAAGAGAGACGGAAGCTGTGTGTCCCCTGTGTGGAGCAGACGGAAGAGTCCACCTGTGTATTATATGTCCTCCTGTCCCCTGGCATCACAGCTGCAGTGCAGGCAGTGCCCTCGTGGCTTGCCTGCAGAGGATTGCTTTGATGATTGCTTATTACCAGAGACCTTACCCACCACCTCCACACAACTCACCCATTGTTCGTCTTCCTGGAGGTCATATTGTCATCTTTTATGGGCCCGGGGACTCAAATTAGAGGGAAAAATAATCAAAGGCCAATCCCATTTTCCTGCGCTTTCTCTGACCTCCGCGTAACATATGAATAAATAAAACACACAGCTAAATATGTGTACTATGTCGGCTGCTGTGTTGATGCCTCTATTTTCCTGACGTTGCGCGCCCGAGGAAGCGTGCGCGTCTATAGACCCCTCGTGAAACGGGTGATTTATGGGCGGTTTTTAATCAGCCGCTAGAAAATGTTATTAGACAGCCTTTCTCGCGCTCCCGCCGACTGCAAATGAGGCGGGGCCCTGCGCTGCACCCTGGGATAGCCGGCTGTAATTAGTTCTGGGAAGTCACCTGTTACCGGGGCGAGATTGAAGCAATCGGCGAGGGGGGTGGGGTGGGGGGGACGGATGGACGGTCGCTCAGAGAAGGAAGACAGACAAACAGATAGGATGAGCCGAGGGAGGGAGCGTGAGGAGGAATGCATTGACCTGTACACCCCCGCAGCTCCTGGCGTGGCGCCCTCCTGACAAGCAAGGCATGGTCCACCTGACACTTCCTGCATGCATTAAGGGAGATGTGCGGGGGGGAAATAATAGGGGAATGTCTATCCGCTGTATCACAGTTCAGGTCGAGGCGCATTCTCAGAATACGTCAAAGTTTTCAGCTTTTTGAATGAGGTCGAACGTGCATCTTGTGGCCACGGAACAGTCTCCTCTTTTAATATGTTAATAACGGAGAAACCTATAGATAACATAATGCCTATAGAAAACATAATGCCTATAGATAACATAATGCCATAGTGCCATAACCAAAGTTTGTGCATTTGTAGCAATACACGCAGATAATCCAGACCAGTCCTCCTTTTTATTTCAAAGGTCTTGGCCGATCAATTAAAATGGTTGTCTAGCCGTGAAATTCTCCACAATACAGCTGTTTGTTGCCGGGCTCTAACAACATGTACGCAACTTTGTGCAATTAAGGTCAGTCGAAAGGATTGCTCCTGTCCAGTCCAGACTTTCTACATTCTGTGCAAAAGCAATTATCTGGTTCTTTTCGTGGACTAAACTCTAGGAAGCAGGGATAAGACTAATTGGGATTGCATGTGCTGAACCGTGTGGAAACCAGAAGCAAAGCAGTTGGAACTGGTCGAGGTGCCAAGACTGGCTCAAGATCAAACTCGATCTCAACGGAGCACAAGGACTCCCAAGCAACACGGCACCTCATACCACTACCAAACAAACGAGGGCATTTTCTATAACCTATGGAATCTGTTTTCACCCATTACCGCAACATTTAGATATTTCATCACCTGATTGAAAAGACACATTTGCAGAAAGTTGAAGTATGCATCCCTCACCACAGTGCCAGTGTCAACCCCTCTCCGAGATTTCTTCCAAACGAGCCAAAGCCAGTCGGCAGAATGGTGACCTCTGCAGAAGCGCTCTATTTGTCTTCAACTTTGTGCTGAATCTCACTTCCATTGTTTCCGCCGTGGCGGGTGGGCTCAGCTGTGGGCCTGATTATTTATGACTTCTTTTTTTTTTTTTTTTTCCCCGTGTCAAAAATATGTTGCTATTTTTCCGCGGCTCTACAGTAATTCCAACAGCGCTCCGAATCGATACGCGGAAGGGGAAGGCAGCCACTAATTATAACCGTGCCCCTGCAATAATTCAATAGTGCTTTCAGTGGAGCCGCTATTGCGTTACACCGATGATTAAACCATGTTATTGTATCACTGAAAAAGATGGGCTGCTAAATGCCAGTCATTTCAGATAGATGTGATGTTTGGATAGTGATCCAACGACTACAATTTGCCTGTGCCTGCGATAGATTAGTAAGGAAATAGGTAGAATTGAAGTTGAGATTCGGATTCCTTTGAAACTTTTTGCTGATCTATTTTTGGCTCCCCCTTTTTACAACATCCGCCTGTCAGTCTCACCCACGCGTTGGAACCGAAATGGAAGAATCACGGGCATGCGGGTTCAGATGTACACAAGCAGACACGGATATGCACCTGCTGTCAGACTAGTGAAAACATGATAAAATATTCACAACATCTCCCTGCTGTTCGGCCCTATACCTGTCTCAGCGTTTTCCGTCTGCGCTCCCGTGTTTGTTTTGAATAGTTAAAAAAGATGTATACGCCTTTCTTTCATCTCGCCGGTCTTGCACCTGAAACTCGACTTCAGCTTTTGGAGCATTATCCAATTTCTGTTTTCAGGTTTCAAAAGCAGTAAACATTTTAATATTATCATAATCATAGTCTTACTTTCAGATTTTAATTGGGCAGGTGTCAGCGCTGGCGGCACGAAAAGGCAAATTTCTCTAACCAATCCTCTCTTTTGAATTGCTAATGGAGCCTTTATGACGATCTAAGTTTATTCAGTCGATTTGATTAACCCACTTTATCCTGTAAAAGCCCTGATCTGCATTTTAGGGGGCGGCAGGAGACAAGTAAAACAGCTGCATAGCTTTAGGAGTCCCGCAGGAGTCTATTCTCGGCCCCATCTTGTTCTTCCCAAAATACACCTGCAGTGCGGCATCCACTTTTTCCTTAAATCAATGCACCTGCGGCTTATCGTCAGAGGGAATTTCAATACTTTTTGTTTGTTGTTGTTTTTGTAAAGTAACTCATGTGCAATAACGCCGATGCAAGGCTACGTGCAATAACCTCTATATCAGCCTCACTTTATCCACCACCTGCACTAGGACTGTAGACTTTGCACTGGCAATGCTGACATTTTTATATTCAGTCCTAGTTTATATTATGTATACTTTTTTAAACTTAAAGCTTTGTACACTTCTGTAACTATTCATTGTTTGCACACTATCCTGTCCTGCCTAACCCTTGAGAGCTGTTGTAGTAAGTGATTTTCTCCATTGTGAGATTAACAAAGGCTTCTCTTCTCAACTTTCTGTTAGTGTAGAAAACATGTAATTACTGACTAGAGACATAGATACAGACGGCATCGCGTCATAAGGGGCCGGTTTTGTGAAAAATAACTCTTTTTAGCCGTTTTTTGGTGGAATAAATTGTGTTTTTCACACACAAGTAAAGTCATGTCTAAATCAGGTCCATCAGGATGTTTTTTTCACAGCAGATTGTTCAGTAGAAGCGGAAAAATGGCAGTTTTAGCTAGCGTTAGCATGATGCTAAATGAAGCCACACGTTATATAGCGCTTTTCTGGACACTCAAAGACGCTTTACATTGCACTATTCGTTCACTCCATACTCGGTGGTGGTATGCTACTATTGTAGCCACAGCTGCCCTGGGGTAGACTGACGGAAGCGAGGCAACCAGTCTGCGCCATCGGCCCCTCCGACCACCACTCACTCACTCACTACATTCGCTAGGCTTCCTGGTGTTACCAAACGGTCTCCCATGCAAGTACCGACCAGGCCCTTCCTGCTTAGCTTCCAAGGTCTGACGGGATTGGGCAGAGCAAAGGCGGTATGACCACGTATTTATGGGCTGTTGAACCACGCTCTTCTCCATGTCTTTGTATCTTTAGGGAGAAAACTATATGTTGATAATTCAGCATTTGTTAAAGTAGTTTTGGAGAAATGATAGAAAGTTTAGATCTTTCTCCTCTTTGTTTTCCCCCTCAACTGCTTCAAACATGACCATATATGGGCCGATAAAAGATGCGATTTGTATCTATACCTTAACACAGTGGTTCCCTGTGATTAAAAGAGATTAAGTTGTACTGTTTTCAGTATATTTTTAGTTTACAACAGCATAGACTTTGTGGAATCCATTAAACAATTCAAAATTAACAGTTTAAATACACATTAGCTTGATTTTAAAGTATGTTCCTGCTGTGAAGTAGAATAAGAGGCATCACTTTTTACAACGGGGTCTTGGGTTGTTTGCATGGTCATTTTTGAGGCACCCGCCGAACATACTGTTTATTTACTGTCACATTAGTAGCCATTAGAATTAGCTTAGACGTCCTTTTGTTAATCAAGAACATACAAGAAAAAGTCAATTGCAGAAATAGCATTTTGTAACTCTGATTTTGCATTCAGACACTTTGATTGCAGATCTAATGTGCATGAAAAGAGCTGCACTTGAAAACCTCCGGCGCTGTTTACATAAGCGCGCCTTTCTATCCACTGCTTTCATGTTTAATAAAAGCCATAATGTGCCGTTCTCCTCCTCAAAATCCCTACCCTTTATTAAATCATCAGGCCTCATTCTCCCATTGAAGAGATGCCTTGACCTGCGGCTACACCGAAGCTTATCTCCTCGCGAAGCCGCTCCGATTCCACATTTAGAGTGGTCAACAGAATTCCCGCCTTCCCGTGCAGTTTGTGTGTTTGCTGAGTGGAGCGCGAAGGATCTGCTCTGACAGTCCGGCTCCTGGCTGCCTGATACGTCTTGGTGAATGGAAAGCCGGGCCTTTTCACGTCTCAGCGGGAGCCGGTACCCTGCCAGCGACGGCTTTTTTCTCTCTTTTCTAGCAGTACGTGTTCTCTCACTATCAGCTCACGGGGGCTCAAACACTGCTGTCACCAGTCGACTTCATGCCACGCCAGGATGCCACGCTCTGAATGGTCATTTACATGTGTCAAACTGTATTATGACTGCCCGCTTCTCACGGCAACGGAGCCAGTAAACACAAATAAATGCTGGCCTGTGTTGACGAAAGACGTGTCAATCATCTGTTGCTCTTTCTTCAGCAAACATGAAGCAAAGACGCTCTTTGGTTTAGCATAATACCCTCAGTACACTGTTTTTCTGTCATGATTTATGATTGTGCTGAAAGTGTTCAAGTGCTGATATTTTGAAGTCAAGTGCAGGGAAAGAGAACGGCAAACTGCAAGGACGAAGTTGTATTGAACAGGTGGCCACTAATAGGAGCCTCAGCATTGATTTTTTTTTACGTTTGTGTTTTGAAATGACAGTAATTTTTGAGCGCTCCTGAAGACAAGGAGAAAAAAAGAAGGTCTATAAGCAGTAGCTGTCCACGCTGTTGCCATCAGCCACTGGAAATGCAGGACTTTTCTCCAACAACATTTACTTTTATAAAAGTGTGTTAAGAACAAGTTTCAAAATTCGATTATATTATTCTTTAAACTCCTCCCCGGAGATGTTTAGATGTTGTCTGTGGTGATTCGTTCGAGGCTGGCGTTTGGTCCATTTAACTCGCGCTTCACTTTGCTTTCCTCAGTACTTCAGCGATGAGAGAATTTAACACATTTGTTTTGAACCCGATGCCACGTTACAGACGCGGGAGGGCATCCTCCAGCTCCCACACCGGACAGAGGTAGAGCCGAGAGGAAGACAGGGATAGGGTTTGTCACCGGTCTGTTGTGCAGATGAGTGAGTGATGTCTAAAAAGGGTCCATGTGACACCTCCAGCTCTCCATCTCTCTCTCCACGCCACAGCTTTGTGTTTGGATTTGGAGCTGTTATTATGTCTGTCATTGGAAATGGACACGTGTTTTTCAACCCACTCGTATTAAATGCAGGTGCATTGTTATTAAGATAAGATCAGACAATCCTTTATTTATCTCACAATGGAGAAATTCACTTGTTACATTCAGCATTCAATAAGATCACTCAGATTGTGCAAAACAGAAAGGAAATGTGCAAACAGTTAAATAGAAGAAGAAGAAGAAGATCTTTATTTATATAGCGCCTTTCACAGACATGGTCACAAAGCGCTTTACATGAGACAATTAATAGTAGGAACAAAGAAGAATCTTACGTACAATAAGTTAAAGCAAAGATCTTGAGGGGTGGAATTATAACAATAAGGAAATCAGAATACATACAAATAGAATAAAAATTAGAATAGATTATAAAGTAGAACATCGAGGTGCAAAGTATACAGTCCTAGTGCAGGTTGATACAGGGAATAAAGTGCAGTTGATATACAGATTATTGCACATAGTTTTGCAAAGGGGTTATTGCACATGTTGCTTTACAGTCTTGTTGTACAGTCTGACAGCAGTGGGGATGTAGGACCTGCTCCTTCTTGCACTGAGGATGCCTGAGGAGCTGCTCAGCTCCTCTACAGTCCCGTGCAGTGGGTGGGGGGTGTTGTCCATGATAGAGGTGAGCTTGGCTAACACTTGCCTGGCCTGCCAAACCACATGCTTTTTCACAGATATTTCAAAGACATATAGTCTGGGAGCAAGCGTGATCTCAACGATTTCCCGACGGGCGTGATTGACAGACGGCATCAACCAATCAGAGCAACGCTAGATATGTCACACCAAAAACTTCCTTATTTACAAGGAACGCTTCGAGCGCTGTTTCTTGCTCCGGTTTATTAAGAAAAAAATTCAACTGATTTAAAACAGACGAAAGAGCAGACGAAAACGCGCACGCCATCTCTATTGTTTTGGAAGAGTGTGGTGACGGCTTCCGCGTCTTGGGGGAATGAAGTCCCGCCTCTCGGTGCGTGATTGGACCGATGTGGGTAAAATGGTGAAATGATAGGCTGCGAGGAGCTGTCCAGACGGTTCTTCTTTTGAACAGAAAGGAGGAGTGTCCGGCAGGCCAGGCAAGGCTAACACCCTCCTGTCCCTCACCTCCTCCACAGAGTCCAGAGCAGTCCCTCCTGACCAGCTCGTTCAGTCTGTTCTCTGGGCTGCCCGGGGCCCAGCACACGGCAGCGTAGTGGAGAGCAGAGTTATTGATACCATGACTGTTCAAATGTATATATAAGCCTCAGTGTTGTAAAAGCCACAAGGTTCAAAGCGTGTGAACAAAGTACTGACGGTATGTATGTATATGAAAGAGAGACTGTGTTGGGATTTTGGTCGGTATTTTGAATAAAGTGCCCTCTGCAGGCGGCAGTAGGAATGACACTTGATAAACTGGTCAAAGCAAGCTTTCATTTTGAACTAAAAATCAAGTTCTGTTTTCACAACTATCTCCAGCTTTCCCTCTAAGAAGTAATGCACTTTGAGTACTTCTTTCATCCTTTCCTACTTCCACCGAGCTTCAACTCATCTGTCTGTGATTCGGTGTCGTATGAGTTCTGCTGCCTTGTCTCCTTGAAAACAGCAGGGTTTCTTCCCTTGCTCTGATGGCTGGGGAAAAAAAAAAAAAATCCTGAAAGCTTTTTGTGTTCCCTGGCTTTCGGATTACGTGGGCTCCTGCAGCAAACCTGGCGTGGAGTTAAAACGCAACAGCTAACGGTATATTTTTATAAATTCTCGAGACCTAATAACTTTCCCCGTTGCCGAATCCCCGTGCATTATCAATTTGCTCTTATGTTAAGGCTTACCTGGAGCATACAGAGGGCGACACAGTGCCAGGGCGGAGGAGCAGCACACCCATATAATGTGATTACACTCATCTATGGCAAAAAAATGAGGGTTTCATCTGTGCTGCTGTAGAAATAGCGCAGTAATCGCACAAGAGCAGACAGGAATAATAAGAATAGGATTAGGTGAATTTTACTTTGATTTTTTTCCACACCAAAAGGGAAACAGCCGTTACTTTTACCCAGTGTTTCAGTGTTGTTGTTTTTAGGTGCTTTTTTGTGACTAAAGTTGCGGCAGATTGAAAGTAGCAAACACATCCTCAGCGGACCATGACGTTCCCTCACTTTGTCACCTTCGTGGGCCGCCCTGCGTCCAAACCCCCCCCCCCCTTCAACCCCAGAGCGATGGTGCAACACGCTCCCTCCGTCCCCAACACGTGTCGCCGAGCGTTCATTAGTCGCACCGTTCTGAGAGCTCCATAAATCTTCACCATCTGGAGCCCCGGCTGCACGAAAACCACAATCTCCCCCCAACCCCCCCTCCTCCACCCCCCCCGCGCCTCGCATCCCGCTGGCAAACGGCCAGGATGGGATCGCCGCACCACTCCGAGTGGCCCGTCAGAGCTGGAGCGACCGCCTCGACAAGCGTTATTAAAAAACGTTGATTCCGGTGGCAGGGCTGTGGAGTTTCAGTGGAAACTCGATCAGAATCCAATATGAGCAAGTGTTTAACGACGCGTGTAGGAACCCATCATGTAATAACAGGCCCACAATGGAATAAAGCTGCCCTGTTTCCAGATGTAATAAGCCAATAACGTAATAACACTGTTGGTCAATAACATAGGAATGATTTACCGACGAGATGAAAATCCTTCACACATTTTGTTTGTTTTTGTTTTAGAGGAACAGGCCCCCGTTTTTACATACGGAGATATGTTCTTACCTGAGCTTAGACGAGTTGATGCGTACCTGTCTGGTCTTTGTGTGTGAGCTCAGTCATACAAATAGACCAAAGATATTGTTAGCATTTAGCCTCTCCCAGCATATAGCTCCAAACTGGGGTGAAGTTAGAAGTGACCAAGCTCCTCCACGTTTCCCTTATTTAAATTAGTTACACTGAAAGTTACATGATCCAATTCTAGTTACACAAAATGTCATTAATTACACAAAATTAAATAAAACAATAATGCCATAGGAGCACTTCTACTTTACTGCGTGGACGTCAAAGTGCTCCTTAAGTATTTTTACGTCTTACAATATAGTATCACTTTTTTTGCTAACAACGTCTTTGGTTGTTTTGCGTGACTGAGCGCACACACAAAGACCAGACAGGTACACATCAACTCGTCTAAGCTCAGGTAAGAGCATATCTCAGTATGGAAAAGCTGTGGCCCATTCCATTAAGGCACATGTGTCAAGGTCAAGGCCCGCGGGCCACATGCGGCCTGCGAGATGATTTAATGTGGCCCTTTGAGGAGCATGAATTCCTGAGCAGGTCAAAAAAAAAAGAAGCCCATTCCTGTGTGGACTTTTTAGAAATAACCAGTTTGCTCTCTCCAGCCACTAGCGGGCAGCTTAAGTTGAAAAGCAGAGGGCACTGACATAATAAGTGATCAGGATATAAACAGCATATTATAGCCACGTGGTAAACGGTCAGTCTGCCCGAGGGCGGCTGTGGCTACAATAGTAACTTACTGCCATCGAATGTGGAGTGAATGAATAATGACTTCATGTAGCACTCTGAGAAACATGTGACACAGGCTGATGATGCTTCACAAAGCCGTCTTTACCTCCGGTGTTCATTCACTAATATTGACAGATTGTACATCCTCGTGTCTGGAAGGCTCCGCAATGACGCTATAATCCAAATATGGGATATTTCCTTCTGCGAGACGCCCCGTACGAAAGAGTGTGCACATTTGTTACAAAACTATAGGGCTGTGTTTCTCAAAATTTGTTTTTTGCTCCACTCATGCAACGAGATTTAACAGACTACAGACTTAATATCTAATTCCTGATTTATTCAGCTTTGAAGTCAGATTGTTTTCTCTTGAGATTAGTTTATTAAAAACTAGATATCCAAAACCTAATAATACTAATATGTCACGAAATAAAACCATCAGTTTAAATCTGGCTTGATCCATTATTTAGATTTTGTCAGTGAAAATATCGGCAATCATTATATTTACATCAGTAATGTCTCATTTTCCTTGACTGACAGTCGGGTGAGGCAAGTGTCACTCTGTGTTGAGGAGGAGTATTCATATTCTACTTCAGCGTGTGTGTTTTAGTTTCCGACTGCTGCATATTATCACACAAACGATTGAGAGCCATGAAAACTTAGTGAACCCTCTGAGCTCAGAAGAAAAAGCGTCCCGGTCCCGGGGCCCGAAGAGGGGGAGCCGCAGAAGATAACATGAAACGCGTCTGAAGATGCGAGCGATAGCACTAAACGCGCTGTCAGATGATTCGCTGTTTTTTGTAAGTCCGCCATATTGATTTTGTCTGGCCGCTGAAATCTCCAAACTTTTCTTTTTTTTTCCTTTTTTTTTTCCCGCCCTCATCTGACAGTGCACGTCCCGCTGATATATGGCGCAGCCCGGCCGTCTCGCATTTGAAGTCGAACGCTCGAATACATTATGCTAATTTGTCCTCAGTGCAAAGCAAAGAGAATATATAGATGCTTTCTGATGCCTGGGATTCATATCTGAGAGGGCGACAATGACGTATCTGTGTGCGGGGACGCGAGCGGGCATGCATATTCAGCCGGCACCTGTGGATCCCGCCGCGGGTACAAATGGATGATTCGCTGGCGGTGCCGGAGTCGCTGGATTTGCGGCATGATATTTGCATGTTTTGGAGGGCGGAAAAAAAGGCGCTCGCTGCGGAGACGGCTCCATAACATTTGTTTTTCGTTACTTCCCGTTCGGTTGATATTTGATTGTACACGCCGCTTTTTATCCGCTGATCTGCCAGGTCCCAGGCGACAGCGGAGGCGCCAAATTCGCAGCTGATCCGAAAGAGATTTGGTTCGGGAAATTGGAGCGTAATGAAATACCTTTTGTAAAGCACTTTGTGGAGGCTTTGAATACATTTCCCTATTTATATAATAAGTCGAGATCTGTATTCAGAAATCTCTCTCTGTGGAAAGCGCTTTTTTTGGGGTTAGTGTTGCTAGGTATATCAACAGTTTAGTCGTTGTATTTTCAATTTCACAGATAAGATTGGGTAATCTTTATCACCGTCGTTTCTTCATCTGCATCATCAGTATTTCCTGGATTGAGAGAACATCCATCTTAAAGCCTGCACATCTGTCACACTGCTGTGGTACCTGTAAACAAAACAAAATTCAAAATTATTTTACACAAGTAGAAAGTAGTGGCCCCAAATATTTGTAAAGAGTTTACAATGTTAAAACAAAGTATTTTCCTCCCCCTACATGTTCCAGCCATGTCCTAATGTGTAGAATGAGCTCAGACCATCATGCACAAGCTTAATATAGAACTGCAGTTACACACAAGCCCTGAGGTGGCAGTAGTGAGTATACAATTGACAAACTAGCATCTAGTCCCTTCAAGAGTAAAAAATAAGTACTGTGGGTACTGAGTAACTGTTACTCAAAATAACTCATTATGACGGATTAAAGCAGTACTAAGTAACTCGTGCCCCTAGAGGCCACAAGAGTCACTGCAGGTGTCGTAGCATGTTACGTTTTTTTGCTCAACAATTGTCCGTGAGAGTAAATACTACGCTGACAGAAAAGACAAAGGGACAGAGGGATAATGGATGTAGCCCGTACCACCTTTACTCTGTCCAATCCCGTCAGACCCTGGAAGCTCAGCAGGAAGGGCCTGGCCGGTGCTTGGATGTGAGACCGCTTGGTGACACCAGGAAGCCTGTGTGTATGTGGTGAGTGAGTGGTTGGTGGTGGTCGGAGGGGCCAATGGCACAGATTGGTTACCTCGCTTCCGTCAGTCTACCCCAGGGCACCTGTGGCTCCAACAGTAGCTTACCACCACCAAGTATGGAGTGAATGATGACAGTGTAGCGCATTACAAGTGTAAGGCATTATTATTCTTATTATTTTTTCCCCTCAAACTTTGCTGTAAATACTGTTTAAGTGGCGCTAGTCCGCAGTTAGCTTTGCCCGTTAGCCTGTTAGCTTCTTCTTCGTGATTATATTAGTGTGTATTGCGCTTGCAACCTAGGCAGAGATGAAAGACCCCCCCAATCATCCCATCAACACTTGTATTACCCCAGAGGGACTACGGAGAGGATTTATTAAGGGAAACTTTGTTGTTTTTTTAAGGGCAAACGTTGTAGATTACTGGCAGAAAGGCGAAAAAAAAAAAAAATGTATTGCAAGTTTTTTGCCATTTTATGTTTTCAAATAAAAACAAGGCATTTCCTAAAAATGCCCTTTGTTTGGCGACAAAATCAAAATAATGGATTCACATTTTTTGGTTTTATTTTGTCGATGTATCAGTTACAGACTTTTTCAAACTCAATAAATCCGGCTAGGAAGTAGATGGTAAAAAAAAAAGACTGGAAAGTTTGAAGTCTGTGGGACTGATGTGGAGACACTGTCGCGCCAATGTCCGACCTTGAAATGACACTTTCCCAAATAAATCTGTGGAGAAACATTGAATCAATGGAATAATTCAGAGTTTGGCCTGTTGTGTCTCCCAAAACAAAAGACAAAGTAAAGATCTGTGACTCCCAGCGTCGTGAGTTTTAAACACAGAGATGACAGGGATGTGTAACTGTATCTAATACACCTCAGCTCATTATGATGACATGTCCAGTTGTAACCCCTTGATCCTGGTCCTCATTCGAATGTGTATTTTCGACATCGCACACACTCACCACAGCCTCTCGGAAGCCTCTCCTAAATTGGGTGGGACGCGGTTATGGCGCTGTGCAAAGTGAGCGCGGCGGTATGATTTGACGTGACATATTGATATTGTTGCAGTCACTGTGGATGTCATTAAAGTGAGTGAGACTCCCGGTGCTGACAGAGATACGGCCGGGACAAGACCGAGAGAGACGTTTCCAGCCACCAGCAAATCGTCTCGCTGCCTCTGCTCCTGCCTCGCTCTCGCTCGCCGCTCCACCGCCTCCTCTCCGGGGAAATCAGCGCAGGGAGAGGCAGACGGAAAGACAGACAGTGGAATCGGAGTTTTCAGTTCACTCCGGTGCTGTGTCTTTGTCCACCTGTGCCCTACTCCCATGCTGCATACAGGGCCCTGCTGGATCTGCCGTCCAAATGCACATTCCAGTAGACTTGTTATGGTGAGTGGAGAACTGCAGTACAGTAGAAAACAGCAGTTAGGGTGCAAGTAGGTGTAGCTTGAAAGCCATTAGTGGGAAGAGGTTTCTACATAAGAGCTCATTTATCTTGAGTAAACACAATGATCCGGTGGTGGGGCGACCTTTTGTCTCGATAAGAAAGAAAGCAAAGTTTATAAAATGGTCAAGGAGGTGTTTCTGTGGAGCTGCCCGTCAGAAACCGGTGAAGAGATGGATTCATGTTTTGTACAGAGGTGGGTGAAGTACACACTTACTGAAGTAGAAGTAATGCTGGTTTAAATAGTCTCATGCAGAAAAGCAGGAGAAAAGTAGCTACGTATTTGATTACTCTTGAGTACTGCAGAGCGCACAAGTATTGATGTTATCGGACTAGCAACATTTTTGAAAATACTGATGTGGATGAACATTTCTAAAATAATTTCTTACATATTTTCACGTGGACACAAAGGAAACAGTGGGGGATCTTTTATAAACATCTGCACTTAAGAAGACACTGTCAGAAAAGTTCTTCAGTCGCACCTGTGTTCTGATGTTGGAGATGTTGAATTAGAAGTGCATGCACATGATTAGCATCATAATTAGCATCATTAGCATATGTCACCGCCTCATTCTCCATCAAAGGACACTAGTGAAAAAACACAAATCCATAACAAATAACCATGAAAAGCCCCAAAGTAAAAATAACTTTAACTCGATAACGCTGATCCCATGGCGCTGCGAGGCACAGGTCCAGACGAATGTGCCTTCATTACAAAATGATTTAGTAAAAGTGTTTCCTGCTCCGTCACGAGGAGAGCTTCCCACTTGTAAACACAGGTTTGTGAGTTCGTCTTTTTCAAATAATGTCAACACAGTGCATTTAGTCTTTTTATCATAAGTGCATTAATAACAGATTTATAGTTTTATTTTTTCTGAATAAACAGGGTATATGTCATTGATTATCATAAGACTGACATGTTTCCTGGTGCACTTTTTCTATCAAATGATAATGGATTATTTATTCATTTGTACAAATATATCTGACTTCCATCAGGAGCAGATCCTGAACAGAACTGGAGACTTGTTTTTTTTTAGCACCTTCCCCGCAAAAACTCATTTTTTCTATTCATTTTTTGTCACTTTTTTTGTTTGTTTTTTTGTCCCGTTTTTGTCCCTTTTTTGTCGCTCTTCAGTCATGTTTTTGTTGTATTATTGTTGCTTTTCTGGCACATTTTTGTCGCTTTTAGTCACAAACAATGAGGGAGGAAACCACCAAATCCAGACACTGTTTTGATGCCGGTTCTTTTGTTTTATCACTCCAAAAACAAAGGTCTAAAGATCACGTTTTGGCCGAGACGCTGCTGAATGAAGCAGCTCTGTTGTAAGCTAACGATAAGGCTAGTTTATTTGTAAGCGCAATATGCATGAAATAAAGAAGCAATTTAAAAATGGGCTAGGTAAAATTAAAACTAGCGGACAAGGCGCCGCAGGGCAAGTCGCGGGCAATGGAGTCACATGACCAGGCTACGGCCAATAAACACTTAGCATTCACTTGCTCTTGTGCTTTTTTTCCTTTCTTTTTCTGTTCATGTTCTTGTCACTTTGTTTTTGTCGTGTTTTTGTCACTTTTTCATCATTTTTTTGTCACTTTTTTGTTGCTCTTCAGTCTTTATTGTATTATTGTTGTTTTTTCTGGCACATTCTTTGTAACCAGACACTGCCTCGGTGCCTGTTCTTTTGTTTTATTGCTCCAAAGACAAAGCCGGGAGGGTCTAAAGATCACGAGATTTGGAAACATATCTATATTTATTATTTATTTTATTATATTTAGTTTATATAAGCACAATTTGTATTAAAACATCACCCCAGATATTGCAAGTATCGCCATCCTGTGTCATTTGTCCACTGACACGGTGATCATTTTATCCAGTTTTTTCCCTGTAGAACTGGAGTGTTGTTTGTTTGTAAAAGTCCTCCTGGCTTTGTTCTTCCAGAGGAACGTCCTCAGCTAAGAACAGATGTGTGAACACCTAAAACCTTCCTACAGGGGGAAGGAAACGTGTGAATGAGGCCCTTTGTCTTTCACCCAGTCACCCACTACTACAATCCTACTTCACAACTCAAATAAACGCGGCTTCACCGGCAGCCCCACGATGCAGCACCGTCAGATAATAAAGCTCCTCGGACGTCCCCGCATCTTCATCATCCTCCTCACTCCATTATCTGGCTCACCCACTCCATTTACCCGAACAATGCCCCCCTCTCGCCTCCGTGTGCCGTCCATTCATCGCTCTCTGTAACCCAAACCTCCTGCCTCTCCTCCGCTCTCTGTTTCCTGTCCTCCCGTCTCCACTTCCCCATCGCCCCCCCTCGCCCCCCACCCACCCCTCCCTCTCCTCCCGCCCGCGTATTGATCAGCTTAATCGGGGGCGTTAGAATGCAATTGCACCTGTCTTCTCCGCTTCATAGCTCGCCGGCGCCACTCGATACCGTTTAGATGCTTGGATGCAGATTTTCTCCCTCCTCTGTGTTGCAAATGACATAGGGGGGGTGGAGGGGGGAGAAAGGCGGCGCCGCACGGATGAAGTCTTTCCAGCTTGTACCGATCTCATTTATTGTTTTTTTTTTTTTTTTTTTTGAATGGTCCTATTTACACATCGGCGGGGGAATCTCTGTCAGTTCTTCCCCCACTTCCCCCGTTTTTTTTGCCGCCTTTTTAGACACACATTGATATTCAAATAACCATCCGCGCGGAGATAACGCCGCCTTTGTTTCCCCGTGTTTCAACTTTAATTCCCATTTTGTCGAGATTTGGCATGCAAATTTTCCGAGCTTGGAGAGATCCCAGCGCGCAAAGTGACGGGAAAAAAAAATAACATTGGGCAAGTTTTTTTTCCCCTTCCCCTTAAGCGAGATATTTAATCCGCCGTGTTTAATCCGGTTCGGGTGTGATTACGAGTGTTTTCACGAGCGCTCGCAGGTATTGCGGTATCACCTCGCGCAGGGTGGACCCCTCCCCTGCAGGCCGCTAACCTGGACGGCCCTATCAAAGCACATACAGCCTGTTTGTTCAAAGGATTATTTTGTAATGCTAGCACCGGTCTGTCCCTACTTAACCCCAAACCGCACGCTCTGCCTGCTGATGAGGAGCACGGGTTTGTTTACTACATCCTTATTACCAGCCATTAATATTCCGGGAATTTGGCGAGCTCAATGGAACACGACAGAGACGGGAAACAGTGAGAAAACACAGAATGCAAAATAATGAGGCGAGCTTCAGGATTGTGTTATTGTTTGCACAATGCAGACGATATTGGTGTCTTTTTTTCCAACTTAATGCAATAATAGAAGCTGCAGATCCGGAGGCGAGGCAGATCCAGGACAGTGAGGCAGACTCGCCGTGATAATGCGCCCTCTGCTGGTAAGAGCGGATCTACAATGGTTGTTAGTGTTAGGTTCGGCTCGTTTAGGAACAAAAATAACAAGAAATTCCGATGCTGTTTCGAAGTCATGGCAAATGGTGAATGATCTTAGATTATACAGCGCTTTTCCCCCTGCTTTAGGCACTCAAAGCGCTTTACAGTCGCTCATTCCCACTCTCATTCATACACCAGTGTACGCAGACACTGGAGACCAGGCAGGGATTCGAACCCCTGACCTACCAATCACAAGACCCTCTCTAACACATCTTTTTTTTTATGACAAACATTGAAATAATGCAGTAACTAACTCCTCATGCGCGTTAAAGATGCAAGTTTGCCATTTTAGACTCACTACTGCCACCTCAGGTCTTATGCGTAACTGCAGGGTCTATATTAAAGGGGCTAGATGTAAGTTTGCCATCTTATACTCACTACTGCCATCTCAGGTCTTATGCGTAACTGCACCTTCTACATTAAGCTTGTGCATGACGGAACTTCGGACCCAAATCAACACCTTTCTGAGTGACAGTGCAGGATTTGGTGAACAGGTCTGAGCTCATTACACTAGGACATGGCTTGAACATGTAGGGGGAGGAAAATACTTTTTTTTTTTTTTTACATTTTTTAACTAAGTATAGTCCATTTAAGTAGATCAACATCAACCTTCCCAAAAGCTGATCCGTCTAGATCCACTTTATCCAGCAGAGGGGGCAGTATAGATGGTGGACGGGGCCTTTTTGTGGAGTTTGCATGTTCTCCCCATGTCTGCGTAGTTTCCCCCAGTTTCCTCTACCACTAAAAACATGTACAGTGGTGATACTGACCACAAGCCTTTCCCGACGGACACAATAGACATGAAAGAAGAGGAGCGCACAGAGCTTATCGTTCATTTGCTGGACTGGAGGAATATTCATGAAAAGTCCACTCCCTGTGCGCACTTTGAGGGACTGCAGGTTTAATGTGCGTCAATATACAACAATCAGCCTTATGTTGCCGTTTCAGAGATTACTGGTAAATGGTCTTAACGTATATAGCGATTTTCCACCTGCATTAGGCACTCAAAGCGTAAGGAACCACTCACCCATTCACACTCTCATTCATACACAGACAGGGTGCACCATCGGGAGGCGGGATTCAAACCCCGACCTTCTGATCATGAGACAACCCGTTCCTCCACCTGTGCTACCGTCCTCCATTCGTTTAGGACGAATAACGAAGAGAAAAGTGAGATAGCGCAGTATTTCCTCTGATCTTATCCTGAATCTGCCCGTGATAAAAGCAACAAACAGAAAAGTCATGAATCCTGGCTAAAGTTTGTGTCTCCTCTTCAGCTCAGCACGAGGCGGGTTAAAACGTCTGTTCAAAATAAAGCATTATAAAAGACCTTCTGTTACATGCAATGTGTATAACAGATTATAACAAGTAACTCTATCCTTGTGTGACTGCAGGGTTAGCACTCTGCTGTAAACAGAGCAGTTTAAAGGCTGTTTCAGAGCGTGACCTCGGTGCCGCTCTCACAGAAACACCCCCGTTTATGCTGAATGGAACCAATCATTCTGACGGTAAAATTACGGGCCAGGCTTCAAACCGCAGCAGGTTTATAGAAGGATTTCTGTTTTTTTGCTAGAAGTATAGAACATAATGCGTGTTTTCTTCAGCAGTGATAATAAGATGTTAATTATGGTAATTACTCGGGGAAAGGAAAGCAGGACACACATCGAACATTCACATTTATTTAAATATGAATAAAAAAAAGACTTAAAGACTTAAAAGTAAGAACATGGATTGGTAAAATGCTAAATAGAATGGCCTTGTTATTAACAGTTATCTATATTGATGGATAGATGGATGGATGGATGAAGACAAATGTACTAGATTACAGATTCTCATTCTAAGACACCACAGTTACTCCCAGAAGAAAGATTTACTGCACAGCACATGTTTGAACCAACTACAGAGTGAGTTTACATCTGAAGGCCACGGAATATCCATCTCAAAAATCAACTTTGCTTCAGATAGTTTGACAAAGTGATAGACTCTGTGTCACTGACCTGACAGCATTATCTCACACTCTCTGTGCAGGATGTGAGTGTGGTCAGCCCGTTCCACCAAACATGTGCAGATCACAGGAGAGAGGACGCTCAATGATCCTCCCTGCTCTTGTCTTTAACCTGTTGCCTGACATCTGAGGGTTATCAATTATGCAGATCCAAATCCCAAAGCATCGAATCCCAAACAATCAAATTTTTCCCCTCTTTAACCAGAAAGCCCTTCTTAGTTTGCAAAAATGAAGAAAACACAAGCAGAATAGTCAAAAGTATACGATCAAGCTCCCCCCCTCATCCTGATTGGACTGGGTCACAGGAAAAGCTCGTCTCATTGGTCAACACGGGAGGATGCTAGACTCTGATTAGTTGCTGAGATCAGGGAACTTTACAAAAAATACTATGTATATATTATTACTAACTTAACATCAAAATGCAGGACCAGGTGGTGGATTTTGCCCATTTTATAACATTTGTAAAACATTTAGACTTCCAGACTATCACTTTAAAAGCTCACAGCCTATAATAATGGCATATTGACTGATGCCATAACTGGGTGGAATAGTTGATGAAGCCAATGAAAGTAAAGATACAAATATTGGAAAAAAGTGAGAAAACAACACATTTTTTTGCATTTTTTTGCTTTAAATTGATGCAAAAATGTGTAGAAATGTGTATTAAGAGCTATTTTTTCAGTGGATGTTCTCAGCACATGTGTTCTGTGTATCTGGAATGCATTTATTGACAGCCTACTCAACCCACTGAGGATTTGAGGGAAAAAAGTCGTTTTTCACATTTTTCTGATAAAAATGCAGGGTACATACACTAAAATGGCCACAATTTTTTTTTTGCGATATTTCCAGCAGAGCAGACCCTCCAATTATTGGTCCTTAGGGTCAAAGTCAACAGAAAAAAAACGCAAATTAAACATATAGCAGACCATGTCAGGTTCAACCCAGTTTTGAGAGTTTGGGTCCCTGACTAATACTCCAGTGTGATGCCTCATTTGAAAGCCAATATATTCTTGTTTCTAAACATATGTGTGAGTGAAACACAACTTGCATCACATTTGGTGTTCGTAGCTTTAATCCCTAACCCGCTGATCAGGGGACGGCAAGTACCAGGTTAAGTTTAAAATGTGTGATTTTAGCTTTACCCCTAACCCTAACCAATACCAGGTTGTAATACCACACATGTACATACCACCCCTCGAGAGCGCCTTTGATTACAGCTGCATTCACTGTGGCTTGCATTGATGATGGATGAGTCAGACCACTATGCAACACCTTTTTCCAGCACATCCCAAAGACTCTCAAATCTGCGTGAGTCATACTCCTTACATCCTGGCACTGTCCTCGGGGAACATGCCTGTGCCACCAGGGAAGAAAAAATACTTGACTGAGAATCGTGGTCAGCGAATATTTCTTCTACCACTTTCTTCTATCTCACCACAAAACTATTGCACCTCCTACATTCTGTGTGACTGTCTGTTGGGAGAAAGCGAAGGCAACCGTGTTGGGTCTGCGCTGAATGCTAAATGTAGTTTTGCGTGTCACGCCTAAATAAACCAGACGGAAGATTAAAAATACAAGCCAAGTATTCCCACTCCTGCTTTCTTTGAGTTAGTATTTGACGATCACCAAACATATCTTTTTTTTGAAGCGCCTTCATCTTCCGTTTCCGTGTCGCTGCTGGTGGCCGGTGTCGGAGAAGGCGGAGGGGGGGGTTTGGGGGCAGGTGCGTCTGCTCGCCGCGGTAGCTGCCGCACTTTGAGCCTAATTCCCGGCGGTGCCCGTGAGCGCCGCCTGTCCGCTCGCATCACCTCACACACGCCGCCGTTGTCTCGCTGCCTCCCGTCATTAGCCCCGCGCCGCCCGCCCTGTTCTCCAGCACAAGACTTTACAGTGTTTGTGAATAACTTCATCTCTTCTCAAACATTTACAAAGCATTCCTTAACATCTGTTCATCTGTCCAAGACCAAAGCTTAGGCATTTACAGAGTACAGAGTTATGAAGGTGTCTGATGGGATTAGAATGACCTGGAGACGTCGGCCATTTTCACTGGAGTCTGGACTAAACCAGGTCTAAAA
Source organism: Gobius niger (assembly GCF_951799975.1). Taxonomy (NCBI): domain Eukaryota; kingdom Metazoa; phylum Chordata; class Actinopteri; order Gobiiformes; family Gobiidae; genus Gobius; species Gobius niger. The sequence goes on from NC_136874.1 coordinate 16,539,465, forward strand.
TCGGACAATATCATTGACTGAATCTGGACTAAACCAGAAGTAAACCAGACTAAAGCGAGACTATAATCAAGGTCATTAAACCAGGACCAGACTATAAAGGACAGACGGAAACAAGGATTACCCTCAACTAAACCTGGACTAAACCAGGTCAAAACCCAAGGACTCAATCAGAAATAAACCAAGAGAAAACTGTGTCTAAACCAGGATGATATCACAGAGTGAACCAGGACTAAACCATGAGGGAAGCAGGTCAGAAGAAACTCGGACTTAACCAAGACTGAGGAGAAATGACGCATGTACAAATTGAACAAGAGGGGCCCCAGAATCGACCCCTGGGGAACCCCACATGGAAATGCCATCATGTGTTTACAAATGCATTAAGTGCTGGTGAACAAGACGACTTGCTTTAATAATAGATTAACAAATTCACATTATAAGCAAAAGGGCTGACATTTGATTGTCTTTAATGACTATAAAGTAATTGTATATTGTCGATATTCTCTTGTAGTAAAACTGAAGCACATTGCTGCATCGCTGTAAGACACGAAGACCTCTTTACTCCACTGCTTTATTTTTTCCCCTTGTAGGACCATTTCAGCCAATATTTGATCTGTCCCTCTTCTCCCTGAAGCAAATACTGTGGGTGTTTTGTTCTTTATGGCCTAAATCAGTGAAAACGCTTACAGTGCTTTTAGAAAGTGCACTAACAGTGAACGGTACAGTATAGCAGCCAATATATGGCTCTTCCAGCTTGACCTTCTTGTCCTTTTTTTTGTGGTGAGAGAAACACAAACTATAGAGCAAGTTCTACTCTTTGAAACAATAAAGACAGTATAAAAATAAGTCTGGCTTTGTTGCTGAGTCTAAACTTCCCGCCTGAACTGTGCCCGAGCGGATTTTCCCCCCCGACATAAATTAGCCGACTCTATAGCAGCTCTTGGAACTGTTTTTCGTCGCACAAAAAGTCTCCGAGCCTTTCCCCGCGCTTTGATTTCCTCTCGGTGACTTCTCCAGGGCTTGGCAGGTGTGTCGGCAGCCGGCAGGGGCAGGAAGGGAACTCTGTCTCATAAGAGCTGAACTATTGGTGGATGGGAAAAGCAAAGCAGTTCTACCAAGTCTGGCTCTCTTTGACTGAAGGCTATAATACCGACTTTATGGTAAGGTCTCATTGTTCTTGATGCTGTAGTTTTATAATATATATATACATACATATTTTATGATCTATATCAGCACTGGGCAGCCTGGGTTGTTGTAAATGTGCTGTAGAAGCAGAAAGTATTTCATAAACATGACCTCTATCTGTGTTCCTGAATATGAGGTGACTCAAACATGATATAGACACATTATGTAAAAGTTTGATTCTTAAGGCGAGACGCTGCAGGTGCATTTTTTAAATGTAGAGATATTGATTAGAAACTTCTGCTGTAGATTTCTGATATAAATATGTGAAAAAGTGTTTTGCAAGTTTTCTGTCATTGTATGTGTTCAAATAAAAAATAAAGCCTTTTATGCATAAAAATGCCCCAAATTCCAAGACAAGATGTAAAAATTGAAATTTGACCTTGTTTTTTTTTTAATTCAAAACTCAATAAATCTGGATAGGATTGAGATATTAAAAAAAATCCCTCTTCAAAATATTGTTAAGTGCAAGAAAGTTTGAAGTCTGTCGGTGCCAGTGATAGTAGTATTGTCGCCACAATGTGAATAAAAAAGCATTAAAGGAATAGTTCACCGTTTTTCCACACTGAGATATGTTCTTACCTGAGCTTAGACGAGTTGATGCGTACATGTCTGGTCTTTGTGCTTGCTCTCAGTCACGCAAAAAGACGAAAGATGTTGTTAGCATTTGGCCTCTCCCAATGTGTTCCTATAGCTCCAAACGGGGTGAAGTTAGAAGCGACCAAGCTCTTCCACGGGCACAAAGACCAGACAGGTACGCATCAACTCGTCTAAGCTCAGGTAAGAACATCTCAGTATGGAAAAACGGTGAACTATTCCTTTAAGAGAAAATGGCTTCCATATACATGTAAAGAGAAACATTGAATCAGTGAATCATTAAATATGTTATTGTGGCCTGAAAATGGAAAAAAAGAGAGTTTTTGACCTCTACATGTGGTAGATGGTTGACGACAGCTGGAAACATCTGGATTGTTCATGTTTCTCTCACAGTTCTGTCGAACCGCAACCGAAGCTTAATGTCGATGAGCAAAATAACATCTGTCCTTTCGTGTGTTCTCCTCGGATTCTCACTCATGGCTCGATTGTATCAGATTTGTGTGGAGTCAGAGCGGTACCTGTTAGCTCCGCCCACTTTCCACAGCTGAGGCGAGAGGGGAGGGGCTCACATGATTCTGTTTTTAAATGAGGATACAACTATTTAAAATAAAGCCTGTTTGACCTTTTATCTAGTTTCAAGAGTCTCTTTGGTTAAAACTTACAACTTTTGTAAAAATGGGTTAGGGTTAGGCATTTTAGCAACAATCACAAAAAATTCACACAAAATCCTGGAGGGACTGAAAAGGCGTTAAAGGTAAAAACTACCAAGCCTCAAAGTCAAAGTTGGCTCCATCTAGTCACATGATTCCTTTGCCGCTGACGTTGTGCCGTCTTCATCAGTTATACCAAATGTTTACACTTTGTATGGAGGGTTTGAAATGTCTGTGTCACTGTCCTGGAGCACCACTTAACCCGGTCAGCCTCCCGCCCCCCACCCCCCTGTGTCTGTCTGCAAACCCACTCCCTCACATTGTTGGCTGTTCCCTGGGAGCTTTGTGGGAGTGAGTCTCCAGCTCAAGGGCACCTCTGTGCGAGGCGTTAAAGCACTTCATTTACCCACGAGGATCTTTTTTCTTTCTTCCCTTCCCAATCTGAACCGGCGCTCTTTGACCTTGCCATAAGAGGTGGCACCTCCGGGCCGCCGTCCCTCCGCGGCGAGGCCGGGTTCACGGGGGGGACGCCGCGCGCCTCGGATGGCTTCACACCCCGGCGCCGCCGCCTTTGCCGCTGTCATTGACTCAAATTAAAGTTGATGGTTTGCAGTCAGCCTCCCTCGTTCTGACACGTAATTAGGCGTCGGCGCCGACCCGAGCTTTTGGAGATTGAAATGTGTGAGGAGGAGTGTGGGAGATGACCTTCCGCCGCTCGGTCAAACGGATGGTTCAACAAGAGCGCCGAGCTTTCCGGGAACTTGTAATGTAAAGGAGTCGCCGTGAGAGCTGCTTTGGAAACAGAATACAAGCTACTGTTTAGGGTTGGTCCAGATGTTACACCGGTATAGTTTCTGGACACCGGTGTAAACTTTCATACCGCGGTGGATGAGATGGTTTGCATGCACAGCTGAGGCGGAGATGCTGCGCTCAGAGTCACTCAAAGCAGCAGCAGAAACATGACTGTGGAGGCTTCAGGGGCAGGCCTTACAGGATCTAATGATATGAATGTAGTGTGTCGCTTTTGGCGCTCATATTTTCTGTGTTTTTCCAGATGAAAACAGAGATTTAGGTGAAGTTAGATGAATAAAGAGAATACAATAGCTGTAAATGAATTTCCTCCATCGGCTAAAGGCTTTCATTTTTAAGTGTTTTGCCAGGTGTAAATTATATCACCAAATATTTCTTTTTCATACCATGATATACATTTTTGGCCATATCGCCCGGCCCTACAACTGTTAATCACTTCCATGTTCTAACTTTTGGCACTGTGAGAATGAGTACAAGGGCCTGATCTATCCTGCCAATCATCTGCATTATTTTTTGAGGCTATAAAGAGGAGAAACATTGGGCGAACTCTGGGTCTCAGTGTTGCTCTAGCATTTTAGGAAAAACATACTTAGTTTGAATCACTCTCTCATAATCTCACTCTTCTCCTCGTTCAGTTTCATAAAAGCATTCTCCGAATCCCACTCTGAGAAACGCCGCGAGTGACGTCACATTGAATGTATGTGGCGGCCCGTCCGACCAGCCACTGGCGAGACACTCGTCTGTGATGAGCTCAGCCCGGGACACACGTGGAGTTTGTTTACAGCGACTCAGAGGAGACAAACATGAGTCTCCTTCAGACGCTTCTGATTGGCCGACAGCCAAAGACAGCGAGGCTCGATCATTCTGATTGGAGAGCAGGTCTATCACTCAAACAGCGGAGGGAAAGGCGGGGAAAAGAAAAACTCAGCCTCTCGCAGGATATAGTTCTGCAAGATATAGTTCTGGCTTTTGAGCCTTTGGCCATATTACAACGTCATCATTCCCTGGTCTAAAACGTACTCACTGTATTATATTTGTGTTTCTTGGGTTATATTTTGCATCACATCATCCATCTCCCGGACCCGCTCCGGGCTGTCGTGCGCTCAAATTGTGTTCTTCATCATGGAATCGTCCATCCAAAGACAACATGTTTTTTTGACTGTAATCCTTAAAGACGCTTGTGAGAAAGGAATGGGGGTAAAATGACAAGCTAGATAAAAGAAGTTATTATTTTGCGATGCAGGAGCAGCGTTTTGATGATAGTTTGAAAGTACCATATTCTGCTGTTTTAATCTATTTTCCTGAGCAGCGATTCTTGCTGATGGAGAGTGTGGCTTTAAACGCCGCGGGCCGTCGCTCACGTATCTGGGCATTTTAGCGCATTAGTATTCCCTCCATCAAGCCTTTCTATTTTTATTAGTTCATAACTCCTTTCTGTTTTCACGCAAGGCGAAGTCAGACCCTGCAGGGAGGACTACAGAGCTGTGATCTTTTGTTTAAAAAAAAGTTGTTTCATCTAAGCGCTGTGTGTGTGAACTGGTGTTTTTGTCTGTGAATGTATCTTTGATCCTTTCCCCAGTCCCTTCCCCTCCCCACACGTGGCGTATACAGGCTTTATATAATAGGCCTCGGAGCGGTACAGCGGCGCGGGGAGCTGTCCGGTGCTGAACCAGCTGCACGCACCGCCGGGAGCTGTCCGCGGTGCTGAAGTTTTCACACACACTTTCCCCGGCCGATATAGCCTTGTAAACTGGCAGTAAAGGTGGCAGATGGGGCAGCGTCTGCACGTCGCTGTTTCAGATCGAAACTGAAAAGTGTGAAAAGCGTCGCTGCCTTTCGAAAAGGGAAAATTATATGAGATAAATGTTAAGTCTAACGGACGAGGATAAGTGCAGTGGGTTAGATTCAGTGTTGTAAACTGTGAAGGAGTTGAGCCAAATCAAACTCAATCGCTGCTATTGTTAACATTCCCCCTGGTAAACCCTGTCAGGCGCTCGTTTGACCTTTCTGACAATATAAGGATTGTATCATCTTTTAAAGGATTCCCCTCATCTGAACTTGTTTGTTGGAGGCTCGATCATGAAGTGGCTGAGGCTGAGGCCTGACTGTGGACAGCAGGCTGACCTGGAATGGTCAGATGAGCAGGAGCATGGCCGCAGTCCGGCACTGCAGGACATGAATACCAACACAAATAAGAAAAACTGTGGTGGAATCAATAGTTGTGTGTCACCTGGACAATCGCTCCATCATTCAAACAGATCCAGAACAGAACTTATTATACGGCTCGGCAGAACGTCCCATTGACTTGAATGGGATTTTCCAACGTTCTACCGGTCACTATTCTCTGATAGAGGACCTCTGAAAAAATAATGACCGCTGCCAATGGCAACAGAGTCTGTGCTTGTAATACAGGTCTTTACTTTGAAGTAACTGTGGCATTAATGACATTAATGATAACACAGAAATGAGCTATTGTAACTGAAATGGAATGTGTGTGGTCATATCTTTTTTTACATAGAAGAGCTTATATAGTTATATTGTCATGTTCAGTGTATCTGTGTGTATGTGGGTGTGTGTTGTTTGAACTTCTGTGTTTGTTTACATTGTTGAACAGCTTCAATGTAATATCTGTAAAAAAAAAAAAAAGAAAAGAAAAAGTGAAGTGTAAAGTGAAGACCCCAGGACGAATAGCTACTACCGCATGGGGATCCAAGCAAACAAACAAGCGTGTTTATCTCCACTCTTAGCGACAGGTGGAGGAGGGGCCGGGCCGTGGTGCTGTGTGGCCCATCTGCCCTGACACCCCTCTGCCTTATGACCCTGATCTGTGGAGTGAGAGGCTATAACCTCGCCGCACTCAGGCAGAGGGAACATAGGAAACATTTCAGTGCTCCCCAACTCTACCCGTCTGAAGAGGACTCTTAGGGGGGTTTACCAGAGTCAGCATGTCATCTCTGAGCACACTCTCGGGTCAGTCGGTCACAGCGGTGCAGTCAGGAATGTGTATGGCTCTTATGAAAGGATACACTTAACTCACACAGACCCTGGTGTCACCGCGCACGCCGTGTCACCGCGCCTCAGAATCAGCCTCGTCTTCTTGGAAAACGTCAGCCGGGGCGTAATCGGCTCAGCCCCGTCCCTGCGCCCGAATCAGAAGCCTCAGTGATTATCGCGATCGCACACATCTGACACCGCGTTTCATCAAGATCAAACACCCCGGGATTAGTGTTCCACATCACTGTCGTCTGCACTTCATGTTTGGATGCGTTCCGCCGCAGAGGTAATCCACGGGAAATTGATGTTGTCATACCCCTGATGAAACCCCCCCCCCCCCGAAAAAGATACAGAGTCACACAAAAGATGCAGAGTCATGCGGAAGCTGTGTCGAGCTTTCGGAACCGCCTCCTCCTCATCGTCAGCCATGACAAGGAGCATCCGAATGTGTCAGTGCAGTTTAATAAAAATATGAGCTTTGTCCTAAACCTATGAAAGAATAAAGCAGGTCATGCGGCGTCTGAAAGTTTTATTATAGGAAATCTATGAACTTTACACACTTTAGTTTATATTTTACAAGAATAAAGCTTCCATCCTCGTCTGAAGCAGTGCTGCGCCTCCTGGGTTGGTCCTTGTTTCAGAGCGTGGTGTCCTGCACTAGTCAAATCCTCCACCTAACTCTGCTCCACGACAGTCTTTCACCGTCTCCTTTGTCTCTTCCTTGTTTCCTTTAGCTCCTCCTCTGACGCCTCCACTGTGCTGCAGATGTGGGGGCTCTCGGTGCCTCTTCAGTGTTTTCAGAAGAAGAAATGTGTAGGTCTCAAATGTCTTTAGCTCATAAGCTAGCAGTTTGTTAACCTTTAAAAACCTGGGTCCTTCATGGCTAGTAAAGACTCTCTGTATTAACAAAATCCAAGTATCCAGTGAAACAATGTGGAACACAGAAACTACAAAAGCAGTTACAAAACTTAGCATTGTGTGGGCGTTGTAGTTTTTATGAATCAGTTCTTGGACGATGTAACTTCCTGGTTGTTCCTCTGCTGGATTAGGAAGGTTCAGAAGGAGCAGCTGAAGCTCCGGTTCCTCACAGTCAACCTCATTATGTCGGCCTCAAAGGTTAAAGAACAAGAGATTTTTAGATTCAGCTCAAAGGATTTTTCTTTCACATGTTAGTTCTTGTACAGTCAAATAAGCAAAGGTGTAGATGAGCTGAGGTGAAGCTCGCTCCACATTAACAGTGAAGTGATTGAACGGCCTCCTAAGCGCCCGTGAACCCTGAGCACAGGCGCACTTTGTGTTATCCGCCGTGGTTTTACACATGCGCCGTAAATGTCAGCGACGAGCGCGGCGCTCGCCGTAGCCGCCGCCGCGGAGGCCTTTAATCATTTTTATTTCATGAGGATTATTTCATCGCGTCTTATCGTTAAGGAGCAGAACGATCTGGCGCGTTTATTTAAGAAATGACGGCCCTGACAGCGGCGTTGATAAACATGAAGGGGAACCGTAAAAAAGCGGGACAACAAATGGCGACAGTAAAAGAAAAAAGGCTCATCCATCAGTGGCTTCAGTTACGACACAGACGAAGGCGTTCGGCTGAAGACTTGCTCAGATGTTTCCTCATGAGTTGCAATGTTTTTAAGCGAACTGAATTATTTGGTCAAAAATCATAAATCATTCAACTTTCCCTGTATAAAATAAAAACTTCACAAACAAACATAACTTATTGGCGAGGAACATGAAAACAGGTCAGTGTAAAAGAGGTCACGCCTCGCCCACGTGGCGTCTAAATGCCCAAACTTCTGCTTATACTTACTGCCAGCATAGGTTTAGGGTTAGCAATTATGCTTATCCAAATCTCGAAGCTTGCAGCCTATATGCCACTGTGATACCTCATTTGAAAGCCAAGACCTTCTAGTTTGAGTGAGCTGTGTGAGTGAAGCACAACTCACATCATATTTGCCTTTCCTAAACATTATCATAACCATAATCCCTGACCCTAAACCAAACTCTCTGATCAGGGGCTTCTCCATTAAGGAGGAAGGTCTAATAAATAATTCAATCCACATAAAGTAGAGCGGCTAAAGGTGAAATCCAACCGTGAGCATGATAAAGGCCCTTTAAATGATCAAAGATAATAATGTTGTTTATGTGTCCTGTGGTACCATTTATTTCATACACAGCCATACAATGGAGACAAAGATGATGACGGCCCTCGCTCAGAGGGACACAAAGACGAAAGTGGCTAACATGCTAATGAGAAGATGGAACAAACAGCCATCACATTCCACTTGAAAGAAGTGCATTCAAGTGTTTGTTTCGGAAAAAGGTTCCGAACAAAAAAGACATTTCTCTTCAGACCAGTGGACGCTTAAATATGGATTCTGTTTACTCTCAGATCGCACTCGGACGAGGGCCCTTTTTTAACGCGTGAGCAATTACCGCACCCTTTCGCCTCTGCACCAGGCGTAATGGCTTTAATTGAGCTGCTTTGAAGGCGTCCTCTTTCATTCCGGCTCGACCTCCCGGTATTGTATGAAAGCTCTACACCATCTTCTCCACCCTGCCCTCCTTCTCCTTCACCTCCCCGGGCCGGCGTGGAGAGCTGCTCCAGGGGGAGGTGAAGTGTTCCTGTGCGCTGTAGGACACCTGCGCCGGGATGGTCTTCTCCGGCCTCGTCATTAGCATCCGCAAAGACGCGCGTCATTCCCGGAGACGCAAATGGAGGCTGGTGTTCAGCGAGCCGAGGGCGAAGCCGGCGGGGGGAGAGTCGGAAAGACCTACAAGTGGTGCTCGACGCGCGCATTAACCCAGCGACACCCACGCGTAAACAGGGCCGCGGCGATGACCCCAATTACGCATCCACGCGGCTCTGGAGAGGTCGCTCCTGTTTGGGGCTTTGTTTAAACGGTGTCGTGGGTGGAAGTGCGCGCGTCGCCAACTTGACGCCACTTTACAGTAAACACTGTGGACTGTTGGACAAGAGCAGCTTTTCAGAAAGTTTCGTGTTGTCAGGAGAATCCGTACAAGCGACTCGCTGTTCGGAGCGTTTACCGCCGAACTTTAAAGCAGTACTAAGTCACGTGTTTACCTTAATAAATCCTCTCCGTAGTCCCTGTGGGGGTAATACAACTGTTTATGGGATGATTGGAGGGTCTTTCATCTCCCCCTGGTGTCTCTGGCCAGAAAACCATGTTTGCAACTTGACTGCCACCGGACCGGAGCCACCAATACACACTAATGGAATCACGAAGAAGAAGCTTATAGGTAGGGATGTCCCGATCAGGTTTTTTTGCCCCCGAGTCCGAGTCTTTTGATTTTGAGAATTGCCCGATACCGAGTCCCAATCCGATACCTAATACATTGTTTTAAAAATTAAGAAAAAAAACTATATTATTCAACTTGTTTTCATTCATGGTTTTGGATATAGAGAGTAACTCTACTAAGTTTTTCTCAAGTAAGCAAGACTATTAGTCTTTACAGTGTAATATAGTTTTACACAGAGAGGCTGATCTAAAATCCCATTCTTTATTAAATGTGTTTGTTGATTGGCAATCAAAACAAAACTTGGTCAATACATTTTTTATGCACTGCAATGTAAAAAACTGAGGCGCTGGGCCAGGGGAGAGGACAGAAAGTGGTTCGCTCGAAATCTGATCAAAGGCAACGAGAATGGACACGCATAAATATCCGAGTCCTGATCGGGAGGTATTGCCCGATCCCGATCGAGTCCGTAGCCACGTGATCGGGCCCGATTTTCCAATCACGTGATCGGATCGGGACATCCCTACTTATAGGCAAAGCTAACTGCAGGCTAACGTCACTTTAAACAGTATTTACAGCTAAGTTTGAGTGAAAAAAATATTTCCATTGTGTAATTGGATGCACAACATGCCTCTCTCCCTTCGCCTTTCCTGTCAGCGTAGTATTTACTCTCCAAGACAATTAACAAGTAAAAAAATCGTCTCTTGCTACGACACCTGCAGTTGCGCTTATGGCCTCTAGGGGGAAGAGTTACTTAGTACTGCTTTAAGTATCATGTAGGGCTGGCCGATTAATCAAATTCATTTGATTAATGCCTCCATGTGTGTCCATGTGTTTCCCTGTGGATATAAAGGAGTCGAGGACATTGGAATGGTCTGACATGGGAGACTCCCCAGCTCTCCCCGTGCCCCCCTCCCTCGCCGCCCCCGTGTAGCGCTTCATTCTGTCCAATAATCTCGCTGCTTCTCCATCTCTCTCTCTCCGGCGTGTTCTTCTCCCATTGTCTGCCGCGAGCGTCGCCGGGTGACAAAGTGGCCGGCCGGTCGCCGCCATCGCCGCTGGAGAAGAAGAAGGCGGCGACGGCTGAATTGGCTGAAAGGTTTTCGAGTAGAGGCTACGCCGGTTTTAGAAATGAGATCGGTGCGAGATGGAAGGGTAGCGGCGTGTTGTTGCTTTGTGTTTAATGTACCAAGCACTCGAAACAAGGTAATAGGAACTATTCCAGAGTGCAGAAAGAGAGGTCCAATGATTTACGATGGGATACGACGAGCGCTAGGAGTAAATGGGAAGATGGAGTTTCTGTTTCATGTTTTCACTCTTTGGAGGTGCTAAATGCTTGGAGCTGAAGAAAAAGCTGTGAGCGTGTTGCACCTAATTTACCATTTGAAAATAGCTTGTGTTACAGTTTTAGCGCCACAAATCTGATATGGAAATGAGAGCAACCACCGTTGAAGATCCTAAGATTATTCAAAGATGCACTCGCGGGTTTCAAGATCATGCAAAACAAGTCACCAGAGCCTTTGAATGAGCAGCTTCAGATCAGTGTGGAACTTTCTTTACAACAAATGTAAGAAAGGGACAGATGTGTTTGAAACCATCGCCGAAAAATGGCCATTCCTGTCAGCGTGTGTCTCCACCAATTTTTCAAAATGTCTCGTCTATAATCCTGTGTATGAAGCTTCTAAACCATAACAGGGGGCGCTTTTTTAGAGGCATAGGGCTGATTCATTCAGGACTAGTACTTAAACATTACTTGGTGTTCGATGCTGATGCCTGAACAATACTTTTTTCAAAAATATCGAGAACCAGAAAAATATTGTGTGGATGATCTGTAGATTTACAATAGTGGGTTCATCTCCAACGTCAAGAAATGTGTGAGGAAAAACTGTGTAAAAAAAAATGGGGCAAGAATACGGAAAACATGGGGAACAAAATGGAGGGAAATTCTGGGGGAAAAAATTTAAATATGTGAAGAATTGGGGGTGAAATAGGGAAAATACTATTAGTAATAAATCATCATAAAGACGTAATATGTTCTTTCTGTGCCTGTTTTCGACACTGTCATTTTGTCAATACCAGTAGTACTTCAACGTTTTCCCGATACCAGACTGGTATCGTTTAACTGTACCCAGCCTCACACGGGACATTGGGTTCTTCACAGGGAACTCGTTTGAAAGACAAAAATCTGCAGATTTCAAAACAAAAAAACATACAACATAATTAACATAAAGTCTCTGTCTTTTACAGTGGAAGCCCGTTTCTGCCACGTTAAAAATTAAAAGCCCAACAGGAAGTTGAAATTTTGCCGGAGGCTCTGAGCATCATCAAGGCCTAAACACATTCCCAGCACAGATCCAACCATGGAAATAAGTTTTCTTGTGGCCTTTAATCCTGGGTGTTGACGTAAAATAAACACTTCTGTGTGTCTGTGTAAAAGTCAGAGCTGCTGTAGCTCCGGTTCACAACACATGAAGCTAATCCTCCATGACTGTTTACATCTGCACCGACGTCTATGATCACGGATCTTAAAAACTCAAAATTCCAAGTTTGAACAATTTAAAGTTGTAGTAAGAGTTTAAAAAAAATATGACTTTAAATCTTTAAACTTTAAAATTCTGACTTCCTGTTGGGCTTTTATTTTTTAACATGGCGGAAACAGGCTTCCTTATCTTACAATTCTGAAATTATAAGCAAAAGTCTGCAACATAAAATGTATAAAACCTGTGACTTATTTTCATTGGGATGTTTCTCAGTTCCCCTGAGGTCGACCTCTGGTTATTGGTGAAGAGCTGTTTTGATGGTTTCCACCAGACGACAGTAGCTCACGTGTGGCTCCCCCACACGCTCGCTCATGACTCTGCCATTCCCCTGCATGACTCTGCCCTCCATTAGCCATCCGTCAACAAGCAATGACTGGCACTGCAATAAATCAGGCCAACAAGGTCCTCTCCCAGCCGCACGGCCCCGATGCCCTCCCGATATGACTCGCCGGGGTATCATGGCGTCACGTGACCACACAGGAGGTGAAGGAGGCCGACCTCACAGGCAGCTATAGCCAAGGTGACTGCGAGACAAGGATCGCAGCGGAACACAGGCCTCACTCACTACAGGCGGAGGGTGTATCCGTCTGAGCTGGTGGGAAACTTACATCCTCTGTGCCCGGTCCTGCATCTGGAGCAGGGAGAGTCGGGCTGGGCTGAAAATAACTGCAGATACAGGGCGGGGTATTAAGCATTATGCTAATGAAACAATAATATGGACTTTATTTTACTTTTAATATAGAAACCAATTATTCACATCAGCATTTTTAGCAATGTTCCACTCAAATAATAATTAGTTTTATTCAGGCTAGTAGCTGGTAGTAGTCTATGGGGAACTGACCAAATACTGTTTTTCCACACTGTTTAAATCTTTCTCAATTCTGCAATATCACTGTCACTTGCAGTATATTTTTATACTTTTTTTCCTTTTTACTGCCAAGTAATAACCACAAGCGGACAAAAGATTGGCCTATCTGATATGAGTGATTTATTTGAAATGACTGTCCCGGCTCGGACTGGGGACCGTTAAGCAGTACCTAATTCAAGTCTCAGTACTTTACTCTCCAGGCGTCAATGACCTGCCGGGTCTAAAGAAACGACGAGATAATGAGCCGCTTCAGCACAAATGCAGTCTGAGCAAGGACTAAACCAGGACTTAGACTAGACCGGTTATAAACCCGGGAAAAGTGAGCGCTCACTCTGTATTAGACATTTGTGGTTAATGATTAGTGACAGAGTGAGCGCTCTCACTGTGTAAACATCTTTGACGTGTGAAGTACTTTTGTGCTTTTGCCGTTCACCTCGTGTTTATGAAAGTTTAGCTGAAATAAACTCTGACAATAGCTGTAGCTGTTAGCTTTATGTTAGCTCTACTTTCTCACCGTGAAGGCATCAGAGCGTCTCCTCCTCCTCCTCGAGTCGCTCCGGTCAGAAAGTGCGTATTGACAGAATATAATAGGAGGTGATTTCGGGAAACATGGCTTCTGTTGCTGCTTGTGTTTTTCCCTCAGATGCACCAAAATAAAAATAATTTTTAGCCATAAATTAATATAAATCAATCGATATTTATACTTCCACCTATCCGCTCTGTCCTTTTACTTCCACCTATCCTCTCTGTCCCTTTACTTCCACCAATCCTCTCTGTCCTTTTACTTCCACCTATCCTCTCTGTCCCTTTACTTCCACCTATCCCCTCTATCCTTTTACTTCCACCTATCCTCTCTGTCCTTTTACTTCCACCTATCCTCTCTGTCCTTTTACTTCCACCTATCCTCTCTGTCCTTTTACTTCCACCTATCCCCTCTGTCCCTTTCCTTCCACCTATCCCCTCTGTCCCTTTACTTCCACCTATCCTCTCTGTCCTTTTACACCTATCCTCTCGATCCTTTTACTTCCACCTCTCCTCTCTGTCCTTTTACTTCCACCTATCCCCTCTGTCCCTTTCCTTCCACCTATCCCCTCTGTCCCTTTACTTCCACCTATCCTCTCTGTCCTTTTACACCTATCCTCTCGATCCTTTTACTTCCACCTCTCCTCTCTGTCCTTTTACTTCCACCTATCCTCTCTGTCCCTTTACTTCCACCTATCCTCTCTATCCTTTTACTTCCACCTATCCTCTCTGTCCTTTTACTTCCACCTATCCTCTCTGTCCTTTTACTTCCACCTCTCCTCTCTGTCCTTTTACTTCCACCTCTCCTCTCTGTCCTTTTCCTTCCACCTCTCCTCTGTCATGATTCTGAGCGTGTACTAGAGTAAACGTTCTCTTTTACTCTCTCTCTGACTCCTGATCGGGATTCGTTCACAGCGGCGTGTGAGATCCCGGCGTGGGCCTGCGAAGTTCACCCAGAGTTCAATCCATTTCTCTTTTCTCCTTCCCCTCTCTCTTTTTGAACCCTTTATCTCACTCTGTTTTACCCCCCTCCTCCCCTGCGCTCCCTCTCCAGTGCATCCATCCTTGCAGTGTGCTGACGGCAGGTTCTGGCTGGTTTGAGCCGGGACTCGCTCCTCCATGTGTCTGAATCAGTCACACACGTCTTGTCCGGCGCAGGGTGTGGAGGGACAGCTGCTTGTAAGCATTTATTACACAGACTTTATTTTGCCGGGCTTTATCCCCCACCTGCCAGCCTTAACTGTACGGACCTGATCTGAAAACCCATCTGGTTCATACGTCTCCTCGTAGTAAAACTTTACGTTATTGCTCTGCCCGAGAAATGCAGACGAGTCAACATCCTCCTTCTGTTTTGGTTTACGAAATCAAGTCACGGCCGCCGACAAACGCTCCTGTAAACCTTTGTAAATAATTCACCCGGAGTGAAGGAGTCAGGCTTAAATTGTTAAATTAGTCATGAAAGTCTTGTCCGTAAACAGAAGGGATGAAAGATTCATGAGTACATTTGTCGAACAAACGCCGTAGATTTGAAATGAGCTTTTCGTGACTTCCTTCATCCTCTTAACTCCCACCTGAACGGATCCCTTTTTCTCCGGTTTGGCTTTAACCTAATCAAAAAGCTTCTTGGGGAAAAAAAAGCACCAAAACAGCCACAAAAAAATGAGAAGAAAACAAGGATGTAAACGCAACAAAAAAGTGACAAAAGCTCAACTAAAACGTGACAAAAATTCTACAAAAATGTGACAAAAATTCAACAAAAATGTCACAAAAATTCAACAAAAATGTCACAAAAATTCAAAAAAAAATAACAAAAATTCAACAAAATGTCACAAAAATTCAACAAAAATGTGGTAAAAATTGAACAAAAAAATGACAAAAGTTTAACAAAATGTGACAAAAATTCAACAAAAATGTGGTAAAAATCAACAAAAATTCAACAAAAAAATGACAAAAATTTAACAAAATGTGACAAAAATTCAACAAAAATGTGGTAAAAATTCAACAAAAATGGCACAAAAATTCTACAAAAAAAGAAAAAGAAATCAACAAAATGTGACAAAAATTCAGCAAAAATTTGGTCAAAATTCAACAAGAATTCAACAAAAAATCAACAAAAAAATGACAAAAAATCAACAAAAATGTGACAAAAATTCAACAAAAAAATGACAAAAAATCAACAAAAATGTCACAAAAATTCAACAAAAAAAATTACAAAAATTCAACAAAATGTGACAAAAACTTTGAAACATAAAAAAGGTGACACAACACAGCAACAACGTGAGGAAAAAGATCAGTTTTGTGGGTCTTAGCTTTCAAATGAGGTGTTACACAGACCTGTATAATGGCCAAAGAGGACAGAATGCATTTGGTTCAGGCGGGTAAGAGGTTAAAATTGACTTTACCTAAACCTGCATTGTAAGTAGTAGTAGTAGTAGTAGTAGTAGTAGTAGTAGTATCCCGGGTCAGATGGGCCTTTTCTGTTGCTGAAACCCATGAAAAACAATGAATTTACACAATTAAAATCACACAATGCAGCGCAAAGTAAACAAACAGCAGCTCATTTGAGACCTGCACATTTCTTCTTCTGAAACACTGACGAGGCACCGAGAGCCCCCACAGCTGCCGCACAGTGGAGGCGGCACAAGAGGAGCTACAGGAAACAAGGAAGGGACAAAGGAGGAGAAGATGGTGAGAGACTGTTGTGGAGCGGAGGGAGCTGCGCAGGAAGAAGGAGGGGGAGGTGGAGGAGCTGACCAGTGTGGGAACAGGGACAAACTGCACTGTTTCAGAGGAGACTGAAGGCAGTACTTCAGTGTCCCCGACGTCCAGAAATTGGCCTACGAGGAGTAACCCAACACCTCAATGCAATGGGTTGAACAATTTATTGTACAATTACTAATACTTACGTTTCTGAAAATCCATAATCCTCAGACTGCATTTGAAATCCCACAATGTGTCCAGAAAAAGACAGACTAATAACGGAACGTAGACCAAGGAATGTGCTGTATTCTGCAGTCCGTGTTATTAGGCTGTAATCCAGAATAGTTTATTTAATTGTCTTGTGTGGTCTTCCACCAGTCCGTTGTCATGTCGTGGGGGCATGTATATTTTATACTCGGGGAATATTAGTCTGGGCAGGGAGTTTGTTGCCGCTCCTGCCAAACTCAAACTGATCCGTGCAATCAGAATGGCTTATTTGAGGTCACATGTTGTTCGTGAGCAGCGTCACGCTTGGGATGTGGAAGTTCCCTCGATAACAACAATCAGCGGTAAATGACCAAAAACACATCAGCAATAAAAACGCTAATAACGCCACTGACTGCCCTCCGCTGATTGGTTTACTCTGCTTCCTGTTTGCTTGCGTATGTTACGCTGTAGAACGCGGACTCTTACCACACTCACACACTGGTACAGCCGTGAGTGTGGATTTGTCCAGGCTAAGCCATAGGAGCTGCCCAAATCACATTGCACCAGCCCTGTGGTTCCTCTCTCAAAAGGGGTTCCGGACCACTCTGTGTCTGACCCGCCAACGAGGACCTGTTTGCCCTGGGAGATCCTCCAACAGAGCTCCCAGGATCAATCAGATGCTCAAACCCTCCACCACGTTAAGGTGGCGGTGCAGGGAGGGGCTTAGCTTGAACTGAAAATAATCAAGCAAAAAACAAATCCCTTCTTACTTGTGAATGAGTATAAAGTGATGTGTTTCTTCTACCTTCTTAACCGCGGTAAATAAACTGCCAGAGCGCTAATAGCCTCCTCCAGCCGGCTGCGGAAGAGTCTCACTTGATTCGATCTGAAATGACAGGTCGCCCGGTGACACGCTCATCCCACTGATGGAGGAGCTTAGACCGGACAGGTTTCTATCGAGGCCATTGCTCTGACCTCTGCTGACGCAGGCTGTGGCTCTCGCCGCGTGTTGGAACATACCGTGTTTTTCTTCTCTGCTGTATCTGCCTTCTGTCTTGTGCTGGTTCTCAGTGAGGTCTTGGTGTCATTGTGTTGAGGAGGATTGTTGGACCAAACCCTGGAGATTGGCTGTAATCGATGATCTTTGCCAGACGTTTAAATATTGGCCCGATTTTCTTTTCTGAACGTGATCCAAAGCATGGGAGACCCGGAATTGATAACATTTCTTTTTGAGCACACACACTTTATTTCAGACTACACTCCCTAAACCAAAGTCTGCAGGATTTAACCAGAGCTAAATGTTTTCTCCACTGTGCCTCAGCGTTGGGCCTGCAGTGTTTACCAGACGACAAGCTAATGTTGCTAACTAGCAGCTCCGGCGAATCTTAAGCTGCTTTATGCTCAGGGGCTTAATGCAAATGTACTCAGAAAATGCAAAATAAACAGATACAGCATGTCCCTGTTGAGCAAAATGTAGCTGCAGCAAAAATAATCCAAATGCTGTAGCTACTGGCTAAGTTTCTAAACACAAACACACGGGAAAATCCACATGGAGTCGTAAGACGGCTAATGCGAGAAGCGGTTCATCTGGTACTAGTCGTATTAAGTAACAATATTTATAAAAGATAATAATTAAATAGCATATGTAAAAGTCTGATTCTCTTAAAGTAATAGGCCACTGTTTTTAAATACTGAGCTATGTTCTTACCTTAGCTTAGATGAGTTGACATGTAGCTGTCTGGTCTTTACACGTGCCCTCAGAGCACAGATGGCGCTAGCATTTAGCCTCTCCTAGCATAGGTTAGTTGCTACCAAGCTGTTTCCCGATTTAAATATGGTTACATGAGCCTTTACACGATCCAAGCGAAAGGCAGGTAAAGAGGGGACCTATAGTAATGTTGGCGTAGTGATATTACTACGCCTTGCAATATAGTTCCCCTCTTTATCCGCTACATATCAACCCATCTAAGCTAAGAACGTATCTCAGTGTTTAAAAATGGTGGTACTTTTCTCATTTAAATGTAAATGAGTAACTAATTACTAACCGACCTGCTGTGAAAACATCAACTGTCAATACATTATCTGTAAATACATTCCCGCTGTTGTTCTGTGTCAGATTGTTGTCGTCTTTGTCATAGTTTATTTTAATATTCTTTATGCATGCCCTTGTTGTCTAAAGTTTTATAGTTTTTATGAATTATTATTTATCTAAGTTATATGTTTCACGATTGAACCGGGAAAACCTGAACCTGTTTTCTAGCAATAACATTAACAATTTTGGAATGCCTTGTACTCGTATCGGTATTTGGTATCTGCTAGTCCTCGTATCAGTTTTATTAAAAGTCTGATGGGTGCACCCCTTCGCCAGAATCCCATCCGCCCCCCCTGGCGGCTCAGTCGTGTTTTAATCCTCTGACATAGTGCTGCGTTTGGCTTTGTTTTGCCGGGAAAGTGTGTGATGACAGTGTTTGGCGCCTTGATAGCAGGGTTTACTGCAGAGACGTGACTCCATAATGCAGATTATTCTCAACGCTCTCCCGGGCGATACCATTGTGCGATTAAGCATGTTTTACCGTGTGCTTTCGCCGGGTGCCGCGCAAACACTCGCATTCATGACTCCGGAATAAATCCACAAATCTGAAAGACTTATTTTTCTGAAGGCTTTGATGTGAAATTCACTTTTCAGTGTTTTTGTGTGTTTATTTGGGAGCGAAGTGAAAGTGCATCTCTGGGAGTCCCACTTACCTCTAGCAAAGCCTTTGATGCAATTTTTTTGCTCGGACCGGTCTCATCTTTTAATCAAACCCACGCTCCGCTGGCGCCCGCAGCTCCCTGGCCCCCGAATTCTAAACTGGTATTAATCAAGTGAATTTCAGACAGGAGTTCTTTAATGTCGCCGGGCGTCCGTGTGGCGCACGGGCACATCCCTGACCCCTGTTTGCATACAGCACCAATCGGCACATTCCCTTCATCTCAGCACCTTTCCCTGTGACGCACAGGTCTCCGGGGAGGTGCTTAGCGCTGCTTAATGAAGACGAATCATCCAATCAAATCCATCGATCCAGTCACTGTACATGGAAGAGTCCGGGGGAGAGGGCAGGACGCTAGCGGCGCACAACAACAACTAAAACTTTTATTATTTGCACTTTCTTCATTCCTTCTGTTCATTTTTCCTGATGTCCTTTGCTCGATGGTTGATATTTTCACTGTGAAAAAGAAAGATCTAAGGGCAGTCAATTAAAAGTTCTAATCAATGAATTCTTCTACCAGATCCATCTGCATTTCTGATGTTATGAAGGTGAGATTGTGGAGAGAGAGATTGTGTATGCAGGTAAACAGTTTGAATTAGCACATAATCAATTACGCTGTACCTTTTCTTCATATCGATGTCAGAAAGTTCCTTTTTCCGTCTCCCCGTCCACCTGCGCCGCCTCGCCCTCATTCAGATTCACACTCCGTCTCCGTAGATCGTTCCTTTTTTTCTTCTTCCCCGAGTTGTGGCTGATAGTCAGGAGGAATAAAGCTTCTCCGTTTGATCAAAGGCAGCTCAAACCTCAGCGAGGGAAAGGCAGAGCGCCGGGTTCACCCAGACGCCGCGGTGAGCGAACACAGCTCTCAGCACGTTTATCCAAGAAAACGCTCTCTTAGTGACGCAACACCAGTATACTGTCAGTTTTAGTGTGGGAGCCAAAGAGCTATGAAATTAATCCATTGGTGGAAACACTTTATCATGAAGGAACATGATCTAATGACGACACTCAACTCAGTCCTGGTTTAGACGCTGAATAAGGATGAGGATTCTCACACGTTACTTTTACAACAATCCAGACCAGTTTTCATGATATTTGTAGGAAAACAGCATATTCTATGTATATCTATGAACACAGGCTATGACCCGTTTGAAAGGGGAAACACTAAACTCTGCGTAGGTGAAACAGTTTAATTCTACGTGCCTCGGTTTCTGAGAAATCTAAGCTAAACAAAGGCTAGTTTGGATCAAAATCACAGATTTTTTTCTAGATTCGGAGATAATTAGTGTTTAATGAAACACTCTCCTTTCTGAGGCAAATGACTAAATATTGTTGACACGTTTTGAAACACTGCATGTTCTCGATCTCTTTTTATCACGTGTGCCTTTAAACAGCCTGGTTCTGGATTGAAGACTTTAACAGGATGTTTCTCAGCCGTCCTTGGACCGATTTTAACTCAGAGAAACATTAAAATCTCACCACGCCCCTTCAGACTAACACCACGCCCCCTGAGACTAACACCACGCCCCCTCAGACTACAAAAAAAAAGAAAAGAGATGCAATCATATATACAGTGCCTCTCGTTAGTATTCATACACCTTGAACTTTTGCACATTTTGTCATGTTTACAACCCTAAACATAACGATTTTATTTTTATTTTTTTACTGAACGTTCACACACAAGTAACAGACAACTGTGAAGTGAAAGCAAAATGATACATGATTCTGTTATTTTTTTTTAAATAGAAAAGTGAAATGTGGGACTTGCATAAGTATTCATACAGCATGCATGAATACTTTGTGGAACCCCCTTTTGCTGCAATAATAGCAGCAAGTCTCTTGGGGTCTGACTCTACAAGATTTGCACATCTAGAAACTGAAATTTTAGCCCACTCCTCTTTACAAAACAACTCCAGCTCTGTCAGATTTGAAGGAGAGCGTTGTGAACAGCAGTTTTCAATTCTTTCCACAGATTTTCAATAGGATTTAGGTCAGGACTTTGACTGGGCCATTCTAACACATTAATATGTTTGTCTTTAAACCATTCCATTGTAGATTTAGCTTTGTGCTCCGGGTCATTGTCCTGCTGGAAGGAGAATCTCCGCCCCAGCCTCAGTTCTCTTGCTGACTCCAGCAGGTTTTCCTCCAAAATGTCTCTATATTTGGCTCCATCCATGTTCCCAACTATTCTCACAATCTCCCCAGTCCCCGCTGAGGAAAAGCAGCCCCACAGCATGATGCTCCCCCCGTATATTTGACACTGGGGATGGTGCACTCAGGACGATGAGCAGTGTCAGGTTTGCTCCAAACATAACGTTTTGCATTTGCATCTGACCAAAGCTTCTTCTTCCACATGGAGCTGTGTCCTCCATATGACTTCTAGCAAACTTCAAACAGGATTTCTTATGGCCTCCTTTCAATAATGGCTTTCTTCTTCCACTCGTCCATGAAGGCCAGATTTGTGTAGAGTACGACTTATAGTTGTCCCATGTACAGTTTCCCCCAGCTCAGCGGCAGGACTTCACAGCTGCTCCAGAGTTATCTTGGGGCACTTGGTTGCCTTTCTGACCAGTGCTCTCCTTGTTCGCTCTGATATTTTAGGTGGAGGACCACGCCTTGGTAAGTCTGCAGTGGTGCTTTACTCTTTCCATTTCCGAACAATGGATTGAACAGTTGCTCCGGGAGATGTTCAAATCTTGGGAAATCTTTGTATAACTTAATGCTGCTTTAAACTTCTCCACAGCTTTATCCCTGACCTCTCTGGTGCTCCTTGACCTTCATGATGTTGTTTAGTGACCGATACACTCCGACCACAGCTCTGAGGGCCTGAAAGAACAGCTGTAATTATACTGAGAGTAGATTACACACAGGTGGCCTCTGTTTAACCGTTAGGCCAAGGTGTGAACATTCTGGAGTCATTATGAATGTTTTAAAGGCAATTTAATGCACTCAGAAAATGCTGTATGAATACTTATGCACGCCCCACTTTTCACTTTTCTATTTTTTGAAAATGAACAGAATCATGTATCATTTTGCTTTCACTTCACAGTTGTCTGTTACTTGTGTGTGAACGTTCAGTAAAAAAATAAAAATAAAATCTTTATGTTTAGGGTTGTAAACATGACAAAATGTGCAAACGTTCAAGGTGTATGAATACTAACGAGAGGCACTGTATAAAATGTCCAGATCGTGACTTTTCACAAGTTTTTACACATTTATTTCACTTCTGTTCATCACAGAGTTACCAAAATCACACATAAGGTGTATTAGAGTCTAGTTTTGTAAAAAAAACAACAACAACAACAACAACAACAACAACAACAACAACAACAACATCCGTTATTGGCAGTCAATGTGTTCAAATGTTCAGTAAAATCTGCTACAGTTAGTTCCTCAACTTTAAGCATCATATGTATTTCCTTGTTGTTATTCTGTTTGTGATTTAACACTTTTGACACGGCTCACCTGTGTTAAACCTGTTGCTTCAGTTCAGTTGCTCTTTTAAAACACAGCTTTATGTGTTTCAGGGGCACATTCATAATGAACTCACGATGAACAACAATGAGTTTGATTTCATTGTAAGTTTAAACAAAGGTTTGTCCTCGTCATTTTCTTCATGATTAATTACTCAGGATCATTAATGAGTTTATTTCCTTAATTAACTGTGTTCATTATTTGAAGCCTGATTGTGGAGTCATCAATGAATGAAGGCACTCTTATTATAAAGCGGTTTAAAACCAGCAATAGAGAATTAGTGTCACAGTTGGAGCTCCGGCTGCAAGGCA
Source organism: Gobius niger (assembly GCF_951799975.1). NCBI lineage: Eukaryota > Metazoa > Chordata > Actinopteri > Gobiiformes > Gobiidae > Gobius > Gobius niger. The sequence continues at coordinate 16,562,328 of NC_136874.1, forward strand.
GAACTCCCGCCTTGTGCAGAGGTTTTTGTTGAAAATGATCAACAACGTGTGACTTTACAGCAAGCATACTCATTTTTATACTCCCCAACATAAACCCGTGATATTTCCCCCGCACCCTCCCAGAGACACAAACGTTTTTAAAGGCGGCGTCTCTTCAAAAAATCCAATTCCATTTCACACCACAGTAAAAAGAAAAAAAAAAAAAAAAAGTGGGAAAGATTGATTTCTTTCCACCAAGCCCGTCTTTGTTACCCCTCATCTCGTCTGCCGTGATGCGGGATGTGTTCTCAGCTGCCGGCGAATTAGATATTTTGTTTGGTAATAACATTGTCCCTTCCTTCAAACACAGGGGCGGCTCCGGGGCCCCTCAGTGTCCTCACTCAAACCCTCCACAGCCCCGGCGTGTTTGTGGATGAAAGCGGCGTATTGTGTTTGTTTTTTGCGATGCCGTCCCGGTAGCTTTCGTGAAGACAACGGATGACACGCTGGTGCTGACCCGCTGCTGGAACATAAACTTCTCCACACGGCTCATCTGCTATTCACTGATGATGAGGATTTTCAAATACTGTCGACTGGACGGGGTTGACTGAGTTGAGGACATTTTGCCTCTGTCTTCATACGTTTCTTGTCGAGCTCGTACACAAGGTAATAGAAAGAAAACCCTGGCAACCTGAGCTCATCCTGCTGCTGTATGTCCTGATGACGGGAAACACTGGGAAGAGAGACATGTGTAGACCAGATCATGTATAGAACATACTGTGTGGATGTGTGTTTTACATTTGATTGTTTTATCCCTGATGTTTAGAACGTGTTGTTTACAGAATCTAAATTTCATGAAATGTACCTTTATAAGAATCTGATGTCCACATTATGAGCTGAACAGAGCGTTACGGACACGACATGTTTTCAAGACTAAAGAAACGTGCTCATGGTTTGCCTGTTTTGGATCATGCCTCACACGATCCTTTTTATTTTGTTGAATGTGAAAACATAACCTGTAGTATGTGTGCTATGCCAGTCCTGTTTTAGTTTCACTACTGCCACATATTACGCTGAACTGCAGAGGTTTGACTCTTTTAAACAACACAGAAACTGTTGTAGGAACAGAAAGCAGCATTTTTTGGGAGAAAATGGTAAAACTTTAAAGCCACATTCAGACGGGAGACTCCCGATTTTTAACCCTATCGCGGTGCTCCCGCGCAGTCATTTCTCCCGCTAATCTCCCGATTTCACAGTGAAGGAAACAAGTAAGATTGTGGGGGATATATTTGCATGATCTGGCAACCCTATCCTTGAGAAGAATCACTCCTTTGCCTCGGTTTAACAGGACAGGCGTACAGCGCACACACAGCCCTACAGGACAGCCCTACAGGACAGCCCTACAGGACAGCCCTACAGGACAGCCCTACAGCGCACACACAGCCCTACAGGACAGCCCTACAGGGCAGCCCTACAGCGCACACACAGCCCTACAGGACAGCCCTACAGGGCAGCCCTACAGCGCACACACAGCCCTACAGGACAGCCCTACAGGACAGCCCTACAGGACAGCCCTACAACACACACACAGCCCTACAGGACAGCCCTACAGGACAGCACTACAGCGCACACACAGCTGTGCCGCCGCGCACGCTCTCACGCTCACACTCACGCTCACACTCGGGGGAGGAGACAGGTATCACGCATTCATCGCTCTGTTTTTGTACTTCATTTTGCCTGATGGAACGGAGAGAACAAGAGAGTCTGTTGGTCAGCTCCTCCCCTCAGCGTTACCATGGAGACATTCTCACAACTTATTTGACAAAATTATATACAAAAAAAAAACGCTTATAGGCCTGTCAACAATCATTAGATGATAACATGTAAATTCTTATTTAGGCATATAATATTTATAGCCTCTTTTCCATAGATTTTTTGACCCTTTGTCCTCACTTTTGAGGACCTGGCACGAAACACCGATGAGAAAAAATCTCCCTATTTTTCACAACCCAATGTTGGCAAGTATGCATTATGTAGAATTTGACCCAATAAATCAAGCTGAAATACAAGCATGTATGTTATGACAGATATTTTCATCATTGAAAAACACTTCATAAATGTACAAACAAACATGTGCTTTTGCTGTGAGCGCCTCGTCCAGGTCAATTCTTTCATTACCCACTGCAGAAGTAGCATTTACTGTGTGGAGCCGGCCATTGGGAGCATGTTTTGTACTGATGGCAACAGTATGGTCCAAAATGTTGCACAAAATGTGTGCCTTTAAATGAGTTAGTTGTTGTCATGGCGACATCAGAACAGGGAGCGACCTCTCTCTCTCCTGGTACAGCTGAATTGTTATGTTGAACATCTTGTCAGCTGTTAGTTAAGTCTAAGACATCTCACTGCCGAATCTAAACTTGTTAGCTAAACTGGTTTTCCTGTTCTTCCAAAGCCGATGATGATGTGACTGAGGGTAGTTAACCGGCATCATCAGGGTGAGTGGACGACCGTGCAGGCGCTCAGCTATTGCACAGTAAGTTATGGTTATTAGTTTATCCGCACAGACAAACGTTCCGGGCTCTTGGTGCTTGGCAGGTGTTTAATTCACTCTGGCGCTGGTACACAAACGAGATGAAATTAGTGCGTAACGATTCCCCCGAGGAGGGAAGCGCTTGATTTTTGGTGCCTCTACATCGCTGACCTCCGAGCGCGTCCGGGCGTCCCCCGTCCTGTCACTCAGCGTCTCCGCCCAGCTGCTGCCACGGCGGCGGATCTTCACACTCCGCAGACGCGCCTCGTGCCCAGCTGGGGCCCGAGGAGGGGGAGTCACGCCTTCACACCCCGTCGCACCCAGCTTTAACTAAAGCAACTAACACAAGCCCAGTCCCAGGGAAAAACGCCACACAAACGGAACAGAGCTGGAAGCGTGAGAATATACTTATATATAATATATATTTTAAAGTAGTTGTTTTTTCTCAGGGTGATAATATACAGTATTAACATCTAATTCCTTGATTTATTTAATTTTGAATCACAGAAAACAAAGTCAAAGTTTGAATGTTTGTTTTCTCATTAATTTATTGATCTATTTGTTTGTTTATTTTGGCCAGGACAGTGCACGTTTATGGGACTCATGCATGAAAACACGCCACGCCGGATAATTTCCACCCATTGTTCCACATTTGCACTAAACCTACTATGACATAGGGAGAACATGCAAGCTCTACACAAAAAGGTCCCACCCGAGATCAAACCCAAGACTTTCTTGCTGTGAAGCACCATCAAAAATCCCCTTTTTGTAACATATAGCAGCTCAATAAAACTATTCATTTAAACATGTGACAATTTGAGCTTTTTCCCCAATCCATAGATCATGTTGCTCGGAGTAACAGATGTCACTTATCACGGGGAAGTATGAGAGGCAACTTCACAGGATGCTTACATTCTGCACGAGGATTATCTAACCAGCAAAGTGCACTGTCGAGACAAAATAGAATAGAGAAATTCATCTTTAGCTCACAGATGCACACACACACACACACAAAAAAACACAAGACTAGGGACAATACAAACATTCCCAGTAGAAAAAAAAAATACATAGAAAAATTAAACAGAAAAAGCATTACAGAACAGCTCAGTCCAATTCTGTGGCAATTATTATTTCAGATTTTTAGCCAGTGGAACTATATCTGTATATTTTATAGAGTTGAGATGGGTGAGTGGAGTCAGATGCAATAGCTCGAGCTTTGGTCAGTGTCTTGCCCTATGTGAGACCCTTTTATTGTTATGGGCACATCATCTATACTATACTTCTATACTACAGAGGCATAATCTGAGCTCGTATGGCATTGTGATGGCGTGATTCTGAGTGACTCTGAGCTTTCCACTTGTCTTTGAATTGAGCCGGAATGTTCTGTTCTGTTTTTTTGTTTTGATTTTGATTTGGTTATGCCTTTACATTAACGAAAATCCAATAAACATATATGAAAGAAAGAAAGAAAAGAAAAGAAAAGAAAAGGTGTTGGCTGGAGTTGGTTTAGCGTCGGGGCCATCTGTTTAGTGGCTTCGACTTTGGCACCTCAACTTTTCTGTTCGAGTTCACAGGTGTGTCCAGAGCAGTCTTTGCGAAGACTTTCTCACTGTCAGTTTCATGGATTCTACAGGCGGTTTCTTCTGCTTGAACTCTCCCCATGCTCTTTCTGGTGGTGGTGGTGTTGGCTGGTGGATTGGAGCGGCAGGTCTCTTGGTTGACAGTCTTTGAGCCCTGTCCGTTGAGTTGGGGTGTCGGTCTTTTGTCGCCTGAAATTTGGTTCTTAATCCATGCCCTCAATTTAGCGATGAGAGCGTTTGCGTCGTCGAGCTGCTTTTGTTTGGCCTTTTGTTCCTTCTCTTGGTTTTCAACCTCTGCTCTCAGCTCCTCATTTTCCCGAACTTTCTTCTCAATGTACTTTTCTTTTGTCTGGAGCGATTCTTTTGCCTGCTTCAGCTGGGCGGACTGGTCTTTGGAACGTTTTTCCTGAGCTTTCAGACTTTTGTCGAGAGTCTCGTTCTTTTTGATCTGCATGTCTAGTTTGTCTGCTAGCTCCTTGCTAGACATGACCTGCTTGTATATATAGTTCTCTTTCTTTTGGAGAAGGGTCGTAGCCTGGTCCAGCTGGGTGGATTTGTTCTCGGTCATTCTTTTCTGGTTGTTTAGAGCTTGTTCAAGTGCTTTATTTTTGAAAACTTCTTTGTCTAGATCTGACCTCACCCGCTTAAGCTCCTCCTGAAGCTCTTGTATCTGTCGCACAGACGATGGTGTCGTCTGGTTTGAGGCAGGATTTGGAGACGCCAGCCGGGTCTCCTCCTCCTCCTCAGCGCCCCCTGGTGTAGTGGGGGCCTCAGACGATGGTGTAGTCTGGTTTGAGGCCGGATTTGGAGACGCCAGCCGGGTCTCCTCCTCCTCCTCAGCGCCCTCTGGTGTAATGGGGGCCTCAGACGATGGTGTAGTCTGGTTTGAGGCCGGATTTGGAGACGCCAGCCGGGTCTCCTCCTCCTCCTCAGCGCCCCCTGGTGTAATGGGGGCCTCAGACGATAGTGTGGTCTGGTTTGAGGCCGGATTTGGAGACGCCAGCCGGGTCTCCTCATCCTCCTCAGCGCCCCCTGGTGTAATGGGGGCCTCAGACGATGGTGTAGTCTGGTTTGAGGCCGGATTTGGAGACGCCAGCCGGGTCTCCTCCTCCTCCTCAGCGCCCCCTGGTGTAATGGGGGCCTCAGACGATGGTGTAGTCTGGTTTGAGGCAGGATTTGGAGACGCCAGCCGGGTCTCCTCCTCCTCCTCAGCCTCAGACGATGGTGTAGTCTGGTTTGAGGCCGGATTTGGAGACGCCAGCCGGGTCTCCTCCTCCTCCTCAGCGCCCCCTGGTGTAGTGGGGGCCTCAGACGATGGTGTAGTCTGGTTTGAGGCCGGATTTGGAGACGCCAGCCGGGTCTCCTCCTCCTCCTCAGCGCCCCCTGGTGTAATGGGGGCCTCAGACGATGGTGTAGTCTGGTTTGAGGCCGGATTTGGAGACGCCAGCCGGGTCTCCTCCTCCTCCTCAGCGCCCCCTGGTGTTGTGGGGGCCTCAGACGATGGTGTAGTCTGGTTTGAGGCCGGATTTGGAGACGCCAGCCGGGTCTCCTCCTCCTCCTCAGCGCCCCCTGGTGTAATGGGGGCCTCAGACGATGGTGTAGTCTGGTTTGAGGCCGGATTTGGAGACGCCAGCCGGGTCTCCTCCTCCTCCTCAGCGCCCCCTGGTGTTGTGGGGGCCTCAGACGATGGTGTAGTCTCGACTGGGGCAGGATTTGGAGACGCCAGCCGGGTCTCCTCCTCCTCCTCAGCGCCCTCTGGTATAGTGGGGGCCTCAGACGATGGTATGGTCTGGACCGGGGCATGATTCGGAGACGCCAGCCGGGTCTCCTCCTCATCTACACCCCCTGTTGGTGTTGGGGGGTAGAGTATTGCCTCCAGGTCAAATGCCGGGTCATAGACACGGACATTGTCCTCCTCTGTATACTCATCCCAGGATTTCATTTTGAAAGATTTGCTCAGTACCATTTTGTGTGCGATCAGCTCGACGTGAAGATGCAGAATGACAAAGTTTCTGGAAGCGCTAACACAAAACTCTGACATATGCGTCTATGATGTCATCAATGGAATGTCGGATGGCAAAGTTACCGATTCTGACAGGGTAACCATCGGTTACGTTCACGTTCTAGAATGTGATGTCATTATCTGAGCTAAAGCAGGGGCTAATAGTTCAGGATCGTGATGTCATACCGCTATGCATTTTGGGATTTGCAGCAATAATAAACCAATGGAGATTTTAAAAGGTAAAATAATTGTTTGTTTGTTTTTTAATTCTTTTTTGGTTATTATTACTTTATTTATTTATATGATCTTTTTTTATCAACCTTTATCTATATTATCTATTATGTATATTAATGGATTTATTCCTTGGTTACCTTTTTTTGTCTTGATGGATTTATTATTATTATTATTTTTATTTTTTCTGTCATTGTTAGTTCTGATTGTTTACTACTTTTGGAATTATTTTATGTGGGGCGACAGTGGCACAGATGGTAGAGCGGGTCGTCTCATGATCGGTAGGTCGGGGGTTTGAATCCCACCTCCTGAAAGTGCACATTGTCGTTGTGTCCTTGGGCAAGACACTTCACCCACATTTCCCCCAGTGTCTGCGTACATTGGTGTATGAATGAGAGTATGAATGGGTGAGTGGATCCTTGCTGTAAAGCGCTTTGAGAGCCTAATGTAGGTGGAAAAGCGCTTTATAAGTTGAGACCATTTACCATTTACCATTTTATGTGGGTATGGGTATGGATGTGTGTGTGTGTGTGTGTGTGTGTGTGTGTGTGCATGGTTTATGCTTTATGCTTTTTTGGGCACTTAATACAGTGAGTACAAACAAAAGAATCAAGTCATTAGTTCAGAAACGATGTTTGATTAAGTCGCACATCATAGACTGATTAAATGTTGCAACTTCACCACCTGAATAGATTTTTTTCCCAAATTTGGAAACCCTGTGACGAGGCTGTGTAATTAAATCCGAATCATCACAAACGACAGGAGATAGACACGTCTCTCATTTTCGCCTTTTCTTTTCACCACTGATTAAAGGTGGTCCTCAAAACTAATTAGATTGTCTTCACTCACAGTAGTTAACTCTCAGCAGCATTAGCAGCTTCACAGAACCAGAGTGTAAGAGCTTTTTCAATTACAACCAAGCGTTCTGTGGATTGAAGTAAATACGGTTAATTGTATGTGCCAGGGTGTTCAGGAGGAACATATGTTTTATTTGAATCCAACATTGATTATTCTTACATGCTGTCAGTATTCATGTTGTCGTGTCTTTGTGAAACATGAAGCTAAACCGGCAAAGAAACCTCTGAGACTTAACTGGATGGTGAGACTGTACAGTGTCAGCAAACTCATCCTGTAAAACTATCAATATTTACCCAAATAATACTGAAATATCAAGCTAAACACATTTATAAAACAATACAACAACTTACAGCACTGCCTTATTCATGTTTTGAGGGTGGATGGAAACTGATGTGGATCTGACTGTTTATACTCACAGCGAAACCCGAAGTAGCTTTTAATGATAATATTGTTGAACTTAATCATAGAAAACCATGAATTATTTATTCATACAGGATCGAAATGACATTTTTAAACTTATCAAATGACTTATGAAATATTAAAGGAACAGGCCACTGTTTGTCCATACTGAGATATGTTCTTACCTGAGCTTAGACGAGTTGATGCGTACCTGTCTGGTCTATAGCTCCAAACAGGGTGAAGCTAGAACCTGTTACATGGTCATTGTTATAGATTGGGATATCCAGATCCAAACTGGGACAATCAATGACACAAATATGCTTCATTTTCACTTCCTGCTCCCAAAGACAACAACAGCAGCAGCAGCAGCAGCAGCAGCAGCAACAGGGCGGATAATGAACAGTCCGGGGCTGATAGCAGTCACCTTTGTTTGCTGGTACTGACACATCAGCAGAACCTGACACTATTGAGCCTCGTGGTCTTCACTAATAGAAGGACAGAGACGGCCAATACAAGCACTTCCTGATCTCAGAAGACCAAGATTCCTTGCGGATAGAACATGAGTACACATGACCAAATATTCAGGTTATAAAAGGAGTAACGCAGGGGTCTTTTCAGGGTTTTTAGAAAACGGAATATGAGCATACAGTATTTGTGGTTTTGCCCATGTTTGCATGGCTGGGTCATTGCTAATACTCCAGTTATGAAAGGGTTTTTAGCTGTATGTAAACGTAGTCACTGATTGGGAAGCTGAAACTACTTCTAAATCCTCTTACTACTACTACTACTACTACTACTACATAACCTGCAAGAGCCAGATTTGTTTTACAGTGCCAGAAAAACATTCACACTGAGATCACTCTGGGATCACCCTGGCTTGAATTGTTCAGGAAAAGGATACACTCCTGGAGCAGGATTTGCTTCTGGTTCTTGGAAAACGTGATGTGTGATGGTGTTATGTGTGGCAGCGCCTCGGGTTTTTGTCATCACCACATTGTTAATCAGCATCTATTTGATTCTCGTTTGTTTGTAAACTCTCTAATACCGGGAGAATTGGAGGTAAACTACACTCACTGATGGCGAAAACGTACTGTGGCAGCTGCATTTTACAGTTTGGGTTTGCAGCAGAAGGCCTTTTGTGTCCTGCACAATATAAACGATTCTTCTCACTTTACTCAACTGTGCGTCTGTTGACCTTGACCTTTTGAAACGGTAATGCATGTTTTGGCTCGGCTTAATTAGGCCTGGCAACACCCGACGGCACTACAGCGGCAGGTGACATTTTGACGGAGCCGCAGAGTGATATGTGAATTTGAAAGCGCTCCCGGGGACCAGGTGGCACATGAGTGGGACGTGTGGGAGAGCACCGGCGCTTCAGGTAAATATTAGCTTTATCATGAAGCGCTGCGGTAATGGAATGTCAATGAGACTGTTTTTGAACCATACAGTCACACATTAAGGCTGCCGTTCCCAAAGGCTGGCTGCGTCTGCCCGGTGTGTGGCTAACTGACAGTGACGGCAGCTTCAGTGGCGGGGTGGGCCTCCTGCGCTCTGTGAGCCAGCCGCTGTTTGTTTATGAGAGATTGATTCAGAAAGTGGCGAGTGAGATATGAATTATTGAAGAGGAGAGTTATTAGATAGCTGCAATTGAATCATCAATATAAATTTAAGTTCAGAGGCGTGTCTGTTTGCCTGGGAAGAACTCGGCGCTTTCATTGAAGGGGATTGGCAAAGGCTTGAGTAAAGACGTGGCCGGTGTTTGTGACCGGCTTATTGCCTGGGGGCTGAGGTGGTGGGTTCTATTCTTAGGTTTGTTGAGATTTCTCCATGTGGACTGTTTCCTTTTGTTACCGTCCAGCTGTCCTCTGATCATCACTTCAGCGCCGTCTGCACATTCGTTCATCAACATGCTTTCTGCGGCATTTAAAGGTGCACTATGCAACTTTATGTGTAAAAGAAAAAAGTTGATATTAATCTGTATTTGACCTTCAGTGACCCAGTGGATTCCTGTGTGGTTAGCATAGCACCTTTACTTAACATCCCAGTGGCCTGTGTGTAGGATTTTCACTGCTGTTTGAACCGTTTCCATGGTTACATATGCGTTTCATTCCGAAAACCAATCAGAAACCCTAAAAAATGTGAAAGGCAATGTGTCCTGAAGCTTCATAGGAGCCACTGGGATGGAAAGCAAAGGCGCTAAGCTAACCACCCTTACAGCCAATGGGTCACTGAAAGGTCAAATACACACTGATATCAACTTTTACATAAAAAGTTGCATTGTGCACCTTTAAAGCAGTACTAAGTAACTTATTTACCTTAATAAATCCTTTCCGTAGTCCCTGTGGGGGTAATACAAGTGTTTATGGGATGATTGGAGGGTCTTTCATCGCCCCCTGGTGTCTCTGGCCAGAAAACCATGTTTGCAACTTGACTGCCACCGGTGCGGAGAAAGCAATACACACTAATGGAATCACGAAGAAGAAGCTAACATGCTAACGGGCAAAGCTAACTGCGGGCTAACGTCACTTTAAACAGTATTTACAGCCAAGTTTGAGTGAAAAAAAATATTTCCGTTGTATAATTGGATGCACAGTAACCCTCTCTGCCTTCGCCTTTTCTGTCAGCGTAGTATTTACTCTCCAAGACAATTAATACATTAAAAAATCGTAACTTGCTACTACACCTGCAGTTGCGCTTATGGCCTCTAGGGGGAAGAGTTACTTAGTACTGCTTTAAGTGGGGCCAACTGTCCTGAGTTTTGTCGCAACACATCAACGTCTCGTCATGTTTTTGTCGCCAAAGAGCTATTTTTCGCTCGTCATCGTTACGTTATGGTCATTTTAAAAAAAGTGCGTCAATATAATGATCACTGGCTTGTAACCATGTTACAGCATTGTATCTCAGTAGCATTTTGCTTCATTCATTTTAATAACATTGTACATTGTATATATAATATTGTATTGCATCTGGGGTCGCTTCTTCTTCTGCTGTGGAAGAGCTCCAATCTCCATATTCCCTTTCCATTTTAGTGCGTCATAGTGGGAACATGAAACAGTCCGGAACCGGTTTGGGCCTTGGTGTGTTCATCATGGTGCTTTTGATTTGGTAGCATGCCTGTGAAAGCTTGTTTCATGAATTGTATAACCCATACTGTTGTAGAGGCCACTCCATGCAGATTCAAAAACCCTTTACCCTTTTCTTTTTTTTTTAATTATTGAATAAATACCGTAGATACACACATGAGCTCAACAACAAATATATTCATTGTTGTTAGTCTGTGGAACTTCAGTCCAAATAAACAGATCTAGTGCTATTATAGCAATTCAGCTTTCAAGTGTTTCAGGAACTCCTTGATGTAACTTATAAACAATAACTAAACAGCTCCAGGGCCACCTTTTCCATTGTATCTAAAGAGTATAAAACATTGGCTTTAAAGGGTTTAACATTGACTCTGCACAACAGTAGTCTTTTCTAACATCCCATCAGGAGGTTTAAAGCAATAATGAGTCCCCAGTCGCCAAGTGAAGTGCCTTTATCGGCCATTACTGTTGTTAGCAGATGTAGCGAGTGCGTCAGATCTGCGGGCGCAACAGAAACATGTGAAGGGAAAGGTGCCATTTTTGAAAATGTGATTAACTGCATTCGAAAATTAAACGTGCTAAAATCTTTATAATTAATGAATCAAAATAAACGTGTTAAAGGCACAGCTCTAGTTTATTTCTCTAGCAACTCTTAATTGGATCAGTATGATGCTGCCCCGATGAACGTGAGTCCTTAGTATTCTGCATGAGATTCAGTGAGCTCTCCAAGCACGGCCTTCTAGAATTTTAAGCAATCCCTGAGTTTTTTTTATTGCCCTGCAGAACTGAAAGATGAGTTCACGTCTCCTCAATTCCAGCCCCAAACTATAGGGATAAAGTCTAATCCCCCACAGCTCCAGACAAGAAAGAACATTGCGAAGATCAAAGAAGTATACTTCCCCATCCATACATCTTAAGAGTGACAGTAATGCGGCTCTTCGTAGTAATTAAAGAAGTGCAATACTCCGAATACTCCCGCACAGATGTTTTATAGCAGCGAACTGTGCTCTGGAGGAGTTTTCACGCCCATACCTCGCACATCCATAATCACACACTTGGCAGGCGCGAGTGCTAATTTACTTATACTAAGCCTCCCTCATTAGCATACAAAGATGTCTCTCTTGCATAGCCGCTCATAATGAAATTAGCATGTAGCGCTCGGGCCCGTGGAGAAGTCCGCCCGCTTCACTTTGAACGCGATTCCAGTTCTATGGGTGGACGTGCGGCGACTGGGTAATGTACAGATCAAATCATGCCTGAAAATATTTGATTTCTTGAGATGGCGAGACTTCTGGCCCGATCCATCTGTCCTTGTTCCGCTACGAGCACATTTCCGAACTCAATCTTAAGCTAGTTAGAAGTTGGAAACTTTTCTTCTACTTTGCATTAATAGTGTATGGCGCTCCGCAGTCCCGGCTGCCCTCGGGGTTAGCGAGTCACACTCAGCTGACTTCTCTTTCCCCCCGCTACCCTCCTCTCGCCAAGGACGCTGGCTCCTACCATTAGAAGAAAGCTGAATCACTCCTCGCAAATTTGACTGGGAAAGGCCACGACTTGCCCTTGGCTGGACTTAACATTATCTTGAAATGTAAACCCCATCTTCAAAAGTGTCTGGAGTTTCTTAATTGAAGAGTGTTTGTGCAAAAGGAGAAGTTTATGCTAATTCAAATCCACACAAGACACCTCTGGAATTTTCATTTTCCATGGGAATTAACGGGAATGTACGGGAATTAATAGTTGTTATAATAGTAGTTACACAATGAGTCTATCACAGAGAAGAAAATCTCAAAGAAATCATTTAGGCTTTGCAGTTCATCCCATCTCTAGTTAGAAACGGGATTAAAGGCACTATACCTGATATTTTACTAGAAATGAAACAAATGCTGCGTTGTCCTCCTGTATATATTGTAAACTCAGACATTTGTTGGAAAAACACCATCTATTACAAAGCATTTGTATCGACTTCATGAACTTTTTGGCGAGTTTTCTAGCATTTCTGTGACCATGACCCTGAAAACTGACCCTGCAAGTTTTGAAATAAACTCGTCCCTGTGAACAATCACGATATTACAAATACAGGGGTGAGAAAAAGTAAGTACATCATCTGGAATTTCTCACATTTCTGCCTAAATTGGTCACTAAATGTGTTCTGATCTTCATCCAAATCATAAGAATGAAAAAAAAACTGTGTCTGTTTAAACTTATACCACCCAAACATTTACATTTGACCATGTTTTTTATTGGCAACATAAACATTCACAGGAGAGGGAGTAATAAGTAAGTGGCTAAAAATCCTCCAAGAGCTAATTAGACACATTTATCCAGACATTTAGAGTCAGAGAGACAACCTGAAGTCCAGTCACTGAGCTGTGGCTTAAAGCTGAAAAACACACACTAGTGAAGAGTTGTCTCCTGTTGAGAAGCAGTGTCTGATATGCACCATGCCTCGCTTCAAAGAGCTCTCTGAAGACCTACGATCAAGAATTGTTGATTTGTATAAAGGTGAAAATGGTTACAAAACCATCTCTAGAAGTCTTGATGTTCATAAATCCACAGTTAGAAATGTTTCCTATAAATGGAGACAGTTTGGCTTCACTGTTGCTTCACTTCCAAGGAATGGCCGCCCTGTAAAGACGAGTCCAAGAGCACAGCACAGAATACTTAATGAGGTAGAAGAGAACCCTAGAGTGTCAGCTTAAGACTTACAGAAACCCACATCTCTGTTGACACATCTACAATACGTAAAACATTGAACAAGAATGGGGTTCATGGGAGAACGTCACGGAGAAAGCCACTGTTGTCTAAAAAACATTTCTGCATGTTTGAAACAGTACTACGGGCAAAATATTCTGTGGACTGATGAAACCAATGTTGAGTAGTTTGGGGGAAACCACAACGTCATGTATGGAGGTAAAAATCAAACATCAAAACCCACACTGTGAAGTCTGGAGCAGGAGGATCATGGTGTGGGGCTGTTTTGTTGCCTGGACAGCGTGCGATCATCAATGGAAAAAGCAATTCACACGTTTATAAAGATATTTTTGCAGAAAAGCTTGAGGCCATCTGTCCAACAGCTGAAGCTCAACAGAGGATGGAGCTGCAACGAGAGAATGACCCAAAGCACGAAAGCAAATCCACTTCAGAATGGTTTCAGAAGAAAACACATTCTGGAATGACCCAGTCAAAGTCCTGACCTAAACCCCATTGAGATGTTGTGGCATGACCTCAAGAAAACCATTCACACCAGACATCTGAGGAATCTGCTGAACTGCAGCAGTTTTGTAAAGAGGAATGCTCCAAGATTCATCCTGATCGTTGTGACCGTCTAATCTGCATCTACAGGAAACGTCTGGTTGAAGTTATCGCTGCCTAAGGAGGGTCAACCAGCTACTGAATCTATTACTTACTTATACCATGCTATCTTCTGAATGTTTACATATTATTGCCAATAAAAACATGATAAAATGTACATGTGTTTGGGTTGTATTAGTTCAGGCAGACACTGTTTAATCATTTGATGAAGATCAGACCACATTTAGTGACCAATTTTGGGCAGAAATGTGAGGAATTCCAGACGGTGTACTTACTTTTTCCTCCCACTGTATGTCAGAAAAGTTAAGAATGAGTTTTGACACAACTGATATTAAGTAAAAAAAATAAAATAAAAAAAATCAGGTATAGGGCCTTTAAAGCGACTAGATGCAAGTTGGTCATTTTTATACTCACTACTGCCACCTCAGGTCATACGCATAACTACAGGTTCTATATTAAAGGAACAGGCCACCGTTTTTCCATACTGTGATATGTGATATGTCCTTACCTGAGCTTAGACGAGTTGATGCGTACCTGTCTGGTCTTTGTGCCCGTGGAAGAGCGTGGTCGCTTCTAACTTAATCCCCGTTTGGAGCTATAGGAATACATTGGGAGAGGCCAAATGCTAACAACATCTTTGGCCGTTTTACGTGACTGAGGGCACGCACAAAAACCAGACAGGTACACATCAACTCGTCTAAGCTCAGGCAAGAACATATTTCAGTATGTAAAAACGGTGGCCTGTTCCTTTAAGCTCCTTTAAACTTTTTGAGTGACAGTGCAGGATTTTAGAGGCAGTTGTGGTGAACAGGTCTGAGCTCATTCTACACATTAGGACATGGCTGGAACATGTACGGGGAGGTAAATACTTCATTCTAACATTTTTAAACTCTGTATAGTTGCTTTAAGCACATTTGCTGCCTACTAAACACCAATATTTTGTCTGTCTTTCCAAATGAAGCAGTAATGTGTCAAGTGTTGAGGAACCTGGTGCAGCGATTTGCATTTAATTATCAGTCCAGACAAACCGTCGCCGGCCTTCATTAGCTTCCCCGCGTCCTACCTGTTGTCCCAAGTCTGGGCCGCCACGAGACGCAGCGGTGGGAGATCACAATCCGGCGGTGCAGAAAACGCGAATTGACACTTTGACAGCTACAACAAGGCGCTATCAGTGTGACACTTCATCATATTTAGATCCCTGGCGAGCTCCCTCTTGAGTTTCAGCTACCGGCGTTTTCCCCCCATTACAATTATCCGGCCCGATCGATATCTCGCTCGCAGCACCTAAACACTCCAATTGCCTCCGTGTTAGGTTTCCCCGCCACATAACGAAGACGTCCTCAGAAGTTAGCCTCTTTCTCCTAATACCCTTCCAATGCACAGGGGAAGGTAAGCAAATCCAGCAGATGGCCAAAAGATAATGCGTTCTAGGCCCATTAGCGCTGTCAAAAATAGCTGGTGTATTGCTCTTGGTGTGACCTCAAAGCAATCCCCCGTACCCCTGCGGTGTTTCCAAAGTGATTAGTGACGCCTGCCAACCTATAACCTACAGTTATCTCTGGGATTTCATGGTCAAACCACATTTAGCGCCGGGCCCCTGAAAAAAAAAAATCGTTCTTTGCAAAACCACAAGACGACTTAAAGGTGTACAATAACACAGTGCCACAGATAGCTTTAACTGGCCCGTAATGATTGGGTTAGAAAAAGCGATTGTCCCAAGTCCAATTGGTCATTTGTAAAGAAGATAAAGGCAGGCTTGCATTTATATTGGCTCATTTAATTTATACTCGAAAAACAAAGCTTTGCCAACAGGTGCGGCGCTCCCTCCACATCGCTCTTGGCGATAACTGAAGTGTGCGAACTTTGGAGGCTGCATTCGAGACGATGCTTTATTTATAAAGGGTGTGTGGTTCAATTCTTCAGCTCGATGTTTTTCTTCAGTCGTCCATGCCAGGTCTTTTTTTTCAAGAATTCTGAGCTATAGCTAAACTTCATCATTCATGTTGTTACTATTCTTTCTGTACATTGACTTTTAATCCTTGAACTGAATTTACTCTATACCCAAAACTTAACTTGAGATACAAATATTTTACACAAAATGTTTTTTTTTTTTTTTGCCTAACTTAAAGTAATTCAACCTGAAAAGACTCACAGAAACGGCATGACGGTATGAGTGTTTTATTAACGAACATGAATCATTATTGGGGCTCAGACCCCGGCGGAAGACTGAACAAACGATATGGAATGCACGGCTTTGACGAATGATAGCCATGATCTTCCCCGGAGCCTGGACCCTGGTGGTGGTGGAAGAGACCTGGGTCGGCCACTTGATGAGTGGAGCTGAGGAGGGGCCAGGCGGAGAAAGGGGTGGAGGAGGGTCGTAGCACGGCTGGGTGATTGACCAGGGAGCTTAAAAAGGGGATCCTGAGCGATGAACGGCTGCTGAGGGGATGAGCAGCTGCGGTGATTGGCTGTTGTGAAGGTGCGGCTTGAGCGGGGTCCGTGATTGGATGATTGGAGTGCGCTGCCGGTGATGAGGTGATGAATGAATGCAGCTGGGAGGTCTTCCAGGTTGAATTTGCGCATAAGCTTCATTACTCTGGAAGTCGACTACCTGGTCTTGCATTTTGATATAAAGTAACAAAGTACTAATATATCTATATGATTTTTTTGTGAAGTCCCTCCTTCCAGAGTTTCCTCCCGCGTCGACCAATGAGACGAGCTTTTCCTGTGAACCAGCCTATCAGGTCCAATCAGGAGGGAGGGGGAGGAGCTTGGTTATACTCATACTTTTCAAAATTCTGTTCCTGCTCTCCTCATTTTGCAAACAAAGACGGGCTTTCTGGTTGAAGATGGGAGAAGTCTGATTGTTTCCTTTCAAATTTCACTCTATTTATCAGAATATCACTTTGCAATTTTACAGACTGTCACTTTAAATCAGGTGCAGTTTTAGCAGTCCGTGATGCAGTAGCTGAACAATGCTAGTTCCTCCTCATGAACATGAAACGAGCTGTGCAGACTGAGCAGTATCTGATATGATTGACATGTTATGATCTCTGAAGAGAAATAATTCCCAGCCATGCCTTGTAACTTTCTCTTTCACTTTTCTGCCGACATAAACGTTACAAGCAAGCACGGCGAGCGAATCACATTCTCTCTAGAGCCCCAAACCTGTTCCTGTACAGACTTTGATAGGAGCCAGGACTTATCTTCTGAAAGATAAACCTGTATCAGAGGCACCATGTCCATGCCCCGCCAGAGTGGGCTCAACTGGCTCTGTATTTTTCTGTTTCTTTTTTTCATTTTCTTTATTTATTTTATTCAAAGGTGACATTAGACAACTGCTGAGTGCAATGCTTGTGCAAAACTTGAATTTGAAAGAAAAGGAGCCGAGAGAAGAGCGATCTAATGACTTTCCAGTCACTTTAAATTAATTCCAAATATACTTGAGCATATAATATAGTTGAGCAGAATGGCGCAGTGGTTAGTGCTTGTGCTTCACAGATAGTGTCCTGGGTTCAAATCCCACCTGGACGGATTTTGCATGTTCTCCCCGTGTCTGCGTAGGTTTCCTCCAGTTTCTCCTACCAACAAAAACATGTACAATAGGTGAATCCTCCAGGCAGATGATGCTGACCATCAGCCTGGCTCCACATCTGGAGACCGGTCTCTGGGCGCGGCACTGCGGTCGCCCAATACTCCTTATGGCACATCTCGTAAGGAATAGTGGGCGACCGTCGGCATCGAAGGATGGGTCAAATGCAGAGAACATTTCATTGTACAATTGTTCTATAATGACAAATAAAGCACCTTAACCTTAAAGTAGAACTTAGTAACTCATGCCCCCAGAGGCCACAAACGTGAGAGTAAATACTACGCTGACAGAAAAGGACAGAGGGATATAGGACATTGTGCCACAACCCAATTACACAATTTTCACTCAAACTTGGCTGTAAATACTAAGTTTAAGTGGCGCTAGCCCACAGTTAAGCTTTACCCGTTAGCCTGTTAGCTTCTTCTTTGTGATTCCATGAGTGTGTATTGTGCCTCCGGGTCAGAGCAGGGAAAGTTGTAAGGGTGGTTTTCAGGCCAAAGACATCAGAGAGATGAAAGACCCCCCAATCATCTCTTTAACACTTGTATTACCCCCAGAGGGACTACGGAAAGGATTTATTAAGGTAAACAAGTTGCTTAGATCTGCTTTAACCTAGAATGTGTTGATGTCATAACAAAGGTGGAGGGCAGGGGACAATACAAGTCTTTTTGTAAGAGATCTCCTAAAAGAAAACTGACAAATGTTGTAGATCATCTTTCTACTGATCAACATCACTCTTTCAAAGAGAATAACTGGACCTTATATGAGCTGAAAGGGAGAACAATGAATTCTTTTTTCATGTGGATTCTTCTAGTAACGACTAAGATATTACCCAAACACTAAGACAAAAACAATTGCAGTTTGACAGCTACCATAGTTACCACCATGGAATTTTCAGTTGCCTACACCTTAACTTTAAACTATAGGTTGTTTAGAATGTTGTGATGTTGAGTTGTTGTTGTGAAAATGATTTGCCGACCACTGAATGTTCGCAGTGGCTCACGCTTTTCCATCCGCCACATCGCGTATCGTGACTAATCTAAGAATCGCTAAGGACACTTGAAAGTACACAGCTTTAATGGAATACAGCAGAGGTAGACCCCATGTCACTCTTTCTCCTCTGAAATCCTCGATTAATTAACTGGAGGTCTGCGGCCCGCACGACACCACAGGTACAATCTTTTAACCGCCTCGGTAACGCTGGGGTCGCCGTAATCCTCCTGCGCTTGAAAGCAGCCTATTGGTTTCACGGGGTCAATTTCCCTGTCACCGATCTGGCCGCTGTTCCTTCCAGGCCCCGTGTTGTCTGCTTGTCATTTGGAGAGCTGGAGGCTCCATCACGGCGCTGACAGCTGAGAGATGAATGGCAGTCATCGGGGTACAAGTAACACGCATGATTGGATGAAATAGGCGGTTGTCAGGTCAAGATGAAACGGCCCTCCGATGCCGATGTCAAGGTGTGCCGTTTGATCTGTGTCGGGGGAAAATGATCACACGTGCTGTAAATGTCAAAAACGGAATGTAAGTTTATTACACGGGCTGCGGCGAGCCTGGGAGAGGATGTAAATAGTTTGCTATAGCTACTGTTACCATAGTTACAGAGGAGAAATTAAATATAAAGAAGGGAAACGAAGATGCTGTTTGTGTGCCAGTCCAGTAAAGTGTGCTGTAACTGGGAGTTTTAAAATGGTCGGACACACTTGTAGCAGGCAGCAGAGCGTTAGACAGCAGATGTCGAGGAGAGAAGGTCCAGTGATTGACAGCTGTGTGATTGACAGCTGTAATGACCAATCGTGTGAGAAGAGCTGTCAAGTCGGTCACAAAATCCCACATGGTCAACCGCATTGGAGAATTTCACTTCCTTAGTTCGTTGCATGGATGGGAACAGTCAAAGGCACAATGTGGCAAAACATTACGACCACTGAGTACGGTTCACTCTGATAAAGGGGAAATTGTGCTCATTATAAGCCCTTTTTTTTTTTTTACTAAATCGCTCACAGATACATTTATGTTACAGTGAAGCGTTTCTGAGAGGGTTTGCATTGGACCATGAGTCAGACCAGAACCCTTGTACTTATTGTAAGTTTCCCTTTTGAACCTCAGCACAAGTTCATAATAAACCTCCTCAAACACCTCCTCTTTGGACTTTCACAGAATCATAATCAATGTGTCTTTTGGTAGAAAATATCCAAAGATAATGAAGATAATGATTTGATTAAGAAAAGTTAGCGAAACTTGAGCGGATTTAGTTGGGGAGCCCGTAATCGAGCACAAGGAAAAGACTTTGCGCAGGGAAGGGATCAGAACAGGTGAAGGTGAAGGTGTCTGGACGGAGAAACAAAGAGGAACATCATGGACATATCCCAGTGACCATATGTCCCAGTGACGAGAGGTGGGGCCTTTAACCAAGCACATTTTCTCCAGTTCAGTTTTACCCAAATCTAAAAGCCTCTCGACTGCAGAGTTCACAGCCTATAGACCAGACTGACACCTCATTTGAAAGCTAAGACCTACAAAACTGATTGTAAAATTGATTTGTCACATTTTGTGTCGCTCTTTCGTGGCTTTCTTGCTGATTTCTTGTTGCTTTTTTTAGTTTGTTGTTGATTTATGGTCATCCCTTTTTTGGTCACTTTTCCATCTCCATCTTCGTCATGTTTTTATCACATTTTTTTAAAGGGACTATACGGAGTTATGTTAAAATGTTAAAATGAAGTATTTTCCCCCCCCTACATGTTTCAACAATGTCCTAATGTGTAGAATGAGCCCAGACATATTTACCACAACTGCCTAAGGTGCCGTCATGCACGAGCTTTATATAGAACCTGCAGTTACACGTATGACCTGAGGTGGCAGTAGTGAGTATAGAATGGCTAACTTGCATCTAGCCCCTTTAAGTTTTCCACATTTTTTTGTCGCTTTTACATAGCTTTTTTTGGTTGGTTTTACATCACTCTTTAGTCGTGTGTTTGTGTGTTTTTGGGCAAAGCCAAACTGGAGATAACGTGCTTGGTTCATGTGGGGGTTCAGAGATGAATCAGCTGCTAATGTGTGTGGGACACCGTTATCTTCTTATCTCTGTGGATGTTTATGGCTACTTCCTGGCTTTTCCGACAATATAGGACCACAAGTGCCGCCGGTATCACCAACTGAAGGATCTTTTCCTCGTGCTACAACAGTAATTGTGATGGCTAAACAAAATAGTATTTGTAAGTGTATTGTCAATGAACCAGAGTGAGTACTCGACTGAATCAAAGTGTGATCGTAGTTGTTCTGATGAAGCTGTTTGTAACCTGTCAGACGCTCCCCCCTAACAACCCGCCCCTCCCTCGTCCGCCCACTCCCCCCCCCGCGCATCATCTCCACATTTCTCCAAGCATCTGGAAGAGAGCACAACAAGGACATCAGAAGCGTATCGGCAATCATTACGCTGCCTGCCTCGCTTTATTTTACAAGTTTGCTAATTACCTCTCGCGCCGTAGCCCGTCTCCCCCCTAGAGCCATCTTTGGCGCTATCCCCCCCCTCATCTCTCCCCCCCTCATCTCTCCCCCATCTCTCCCTCCCTCACTTTCTCTCCATCGATCTCAACTCCGGCAAAGTAAACTTTCTCTTTCCGCCGCCTCGGAGGGCCGATGATTCCCAGTTGTGCGTCGTGATTGTGTGTGCTAGCAAAAGATGCTAATTTGTTCTTGACTAGTGGAGTAAAAATCATTAAGGAGCAGCACAGCGCCCACGAGGGAGGGGGCCGTGGGTGGGGAGCACTGTGCACACACACCAGTCTCTGTTGTCTTTTATACCGGGTGGCACCCTGGTTTAGCCACTGTGTCAGTAATGCTAAATATTTATGTCTTTTAAATAATTGAGATTATAATTTCATTCCCTCCAAACACTGCCTCCTTTTGTGTTATTGGCTCCGTCCTCAGCCAATCGGAAGGCAAGGCACGTTTATTTGTGGAGCACAGTTCATACACAAGGCAGTTCAAAGTGCTTCACAGAAACACATATTAACCTCTTAGCTCCCAATCAAACCGAGCACTTTCTAAAACCTAAAAGCTTCTTATCAAAAGTGTCAATATAGCAACAAAAACAGGGGTGAAAAAGCAACAAAAGAGCAACTCAAAAACACTCTGAAAAAGTTATGAAAAAAATGTCAAAAAAGTGACGACAACGTGAGGGAAAAGATCCATTTAGATGAGTTTAGTAGGTCTTAGCTTTCAAATGAGGCCTATAGGATTTGGGTAAAGCTGAACTGGAGAAAATGTACTTGTTTGAGGCGTAAAAGGCAAGAGTGTAGATACTTTTAGTGTCATTTGCACAAGATCTGGGGCCTGTCTCACATCCTCATGAAGACTGTTCCAGAGTTTAGCTTTAGCCTCAGC
Source organism: Gobius niger (assembly GCF_951799975.1). Lineage (NCBI taxonomy): Eukaryota > Metazoa > Chordata > Actinopteri > Gobiiformes > Gobiidae > Gobius > Gobius niger. The sequence continues at coordinate 16,584,274 of NC_136874.1, forward strand.
CTGTTTAGTCCTGACTCTGGGAACCACCAGGAGACCCCTCCCTGAGATGGTTCATACGGCTCTAACATGTCAGAGATGGACTTTGGTGCTAAACCATGAAAAGACCTGTAAAAAGCAGAGCTGTTTTAAATGAGTGACAGGAAGCCAGTGCAGAGACCGAAGCACTGGACTAATATGGTCGTATTTCCTGGTTCTTGTCACAAAGCCTTGCTAGAACCCAATAAAACATGTTCCATTATGTGGATTGTCAAGTTTTTTTGTCTATTTCCCAGAAAACCATCATATTTGAGGGCTTCACCCCCACTATAACCAAGCACAGAGTTATTTGAAAGCATTTGAAAGCTAAGACCTACGAAACTGATCCAATTTTTCCTTGTGTCGTCGTCACTTTTTCATTTCGTAGCTCTTTTGTCGCCTGCTTTGTTGTTTTTTCTTTTTCTTTCTTTTGCTGCGTTTCAATCCTCACTTACGTCTGTTGTTTTTTTTGCTGCTATTTTCACGCTTTTTTCAAGAAGCGTTTAGATTTGGGTAAAGCCAAACCTGGAGCAAATGTGCTGGGTTCAGGCGGGGGTTAACCGAAAGGTGTGGTGCAGTGGCGTTGCTTCAATCGGCTTCTGCAATGTCAAAACATCCAGTGGTGTTTTGTTCATTTTACAGCTTCTTGTATTGATGATGGGAGAGTTTGACCACTGCGCAAACCTTCTCCAGCACATCCCAATGAATCTCAATGGGTTTAACCTCTTAACTCCCGCCTGAACCGAGAGGATCTTTTTCCTCACGTCATCTGATTTTTTTTCCATCATTTTTTTGTTGGGTATTCAACTCATTTTTGTAACTTTTTGTCATTTTTTGGTCAATTTTTTTAATCAAATTTTGGTCACATTTTTTTGTCAATTTTTTGTCACATTTTTGTAACATTTTTGTAATTTTTTTGTCACATTTTGTAACTTTTTTGTCATTTTTTGGTCAATTTTTTTAAATCAAATTTTGATCACATTTTGGTCATTTTTTTGGTCACATTTTGGTCATTTTTTTGTCAATTTTTTATCACGTTTGTCATTTTTTGGTCACATTTTGGTCATTTTTTTTGTCCATTATTTGGTCACATTTTTCTAACTTTTTTGTCATTTTTTTGTCACATTTTGTCACATTTTTGTCATTTTTTTGTCAATTTCTTGTGACATTTTTGCCACTTTTTCATAAATTTTTCGTCACTTTTTTGTCACATATCCAACATTGTTTTCGTCTCAGTTTTGTTGCTATTTTCACAGCTTTTTTCCAGAAGCTTTTGGACTGGGGGTAAAGCCAAACTGGAGAAAATGTGCTCGGTTCAGGTGGGAGTTAAGGGGTTCAGCCTGCGTATTCTCGCCTGTCTTCAGACTCATGTATTTTTTATATGGAATCTTTACATTTCAGACCAGATCCAAATGTTCAAATGCAAATGATGCTGCTTTGTGACTTTAAATCCAACACATATCACATTGTTTTGCTTCTTCAGTCTGAACAGAAAGGTCACATTCATCCAACCCACTCGTCATCGATTCGCCACAAATGTGATTCATTGTGTGATAAAATAGACACATTCCTCTGTACAGACGCCGCTGTCCCACTAAAGGCAACAAAACCCCCGACTTTAACCGCAATGCCAATGTCAGACCACCGATCGCCATCGCCATTTTCTCCTGTAACGTGTCATCGATGGTTCAATATCTAATAACAGATTTCTCTCTCTTCTTCTGTTTCTTCCACGCGCCCTGGCCCGGTCCCACGCTGATCCCCTTCACAGGTAAGTCGCCATTGTTTGTCGCCATCTCCCCCTCGCCGCTTTGTTCCTCGCCGCCATCTGCGCCGTCACAAATGTGTTTTTTGTGCTCGCCGTTCGCTCGCCCGCTCGCCTGGCAGATGTTTTAAAGGCGCTGCAGGACTTTCCTTGAGCGACGCTTCGCCATCCGTCACTGACAGGAGCGGTGACTTGGGGAGGGCATCCGGTGCTGGAGCTCAGGGGATTCTCCGCCGCGCGCACGTGCCGCGCCGCTCACTCGTAATGAGATTCTATCACCTTTGACAAATCTGGATACAACAGCGGCACTTGGGGATTTTGAAAGAAAGGGAAGAAAGGCAGAATGGAATGATTTTTGTGTTGTTTTTCTTATCTTGCTGGAGAAAATACGCCCCGCGCTTCTATCAAGGGCATCGCTGTGATATTCGAAGCAACAGCTGGTGCACGCACAAACGCATTTTTCTTCACCGCGGATTGAAATGTAGCAAACAGCCTTGTAATGTCAATGGCGCGCTGACATTTTGGGCTATACAAAGTGAATGGTGTCTTCACGCACTCCTATTGCTTTGGCCGTCTGTCAGCCTTCACACACGGGGAAATGTATCGGGAAACAGCCACAGACTTGAGAGAAACTGACTGATTGTAAATGTCACAGGGTGTTGAGGATTTATGTACACATTTTTGTCGAGCTTAAGAAGAAGAAACAGGTAAATCTACAGCAATGTTATCCGTCACCAGAATAGTCTTTTCTTTTTCATCATAACAAGTGTAGAATTTCGAGTGCGACCTGCTTCTCTCAGAAAAGATCTCAATCAGCGAGGTCATTTCCTTTCCTCCTGCAGAGCCTCTTTCTTTCATTCACTCTGCGTTTCTGACATCCCCCCTGCTAATTACTTTCCCTGACGACCCGCCGGTTAACCGCGTCAGAGAGTTCTGAATGTCCACATCCCTCTCGGCCCTGCTCGCGCGGCACATTTCTCCCCCCCCCCCCCCCCCCCAGGCTAATGGCCGTCATAATCGCTTAGGCCGAACCCCGGGGCTCGTCTCACTGTGGACTATGCTCCAGTAGACCACAATCTGTTCTACTTACTACTGACGTCGGCTCTTCTTACGAGGACGTATGGGCTCGAGGAGGAACAAGAAGCACCTGAGGAGACCTATGACTGCCCTGCACCAATAGGATGCTTGTATATGTTATGTTGTATATGTTTTACTTACCCTCAGTCAGAGATAAACATCAGTCTGGACAGTACTTCCCAGAGGTGGGAGTAAGTCACGAAATACAAGTCAATTGGTCATAAGTTAGAACTAACTTTATTATTAACTTATTGTTCAAATATGTTTAATCTAAATATGCAAATATGCAAGAGCTTTTGAAAATATAGGCTAATATCATTTTGTTGTGTATTTGAATTTGAAGTCTATTCAATATTTAATATTTTTTTGAATTGGCACAAATAAAAAAAAAGTACTTTGAAGGTGTACCAAAGTTAAAATACTAGGACAGTCATTTAAGGCAGGGGGCCCGGGGTTGAAAAACTTAAAAGTTTAAAAAATGTTTTAAACTTGAAAATTGAAAGTGTCTTTTAAAGGAATAGGCCACTGTTTTTACATACTGAGATATGTTCTTACCTAGCCTTAGCCGAGTTAATATATCCCCGTCTGGTCTTTGTCCGTGCGCTCTGTCAGGCAAACGGAGCACATACGCAGCCTCTCCCACATGTCATATAGCTCCAAAAAAGCTCACGATAGAAGCTACCAAGCTCTTCCACGTGTTCCCTATTTAAATAAAGTTACGTGAAGTTTATAAGCAGATAAAAAGGGGTACTATATTGTGAGGCGTAATGATACGAGGAGTACAACGTCCGCACAGTAACTCCTAAAGGTTATTGACGGAAGTGAGCGGGGGGAAGTCTTTAGGTGGAAGAGCTTGGTAGCTGCTTTTCAACACAGTCTGAAGGATAAATATAAAATTATATTATTATTTTGTACCTATTCTGTTTTTCTGTCAGTGGTTCCCCTATAATGCCCCAGCCCCTGTATGCTCGGCTGCGCCCCTGCTCAAAGCAGAATCTTTTTCAGTCCCGTGTGGCTGCGTAAAATAGCTGCACTAATGCACATTCTCATCACCTACAGCACGTCTATTTCAAAGACACGCCCAGACTTTTACACATCAAACTGTGGTGTTTTCTTTTAATACACTTTTATGAAGTCCATGAATCTGTTGAAATTTGGAAGGGCACATTTCCTGCTGCCTTTTCCCGCTGTATTGCTTGGAAGCACAAAAAAGCTACATAAAAGCAAAAAAGCATGTGGCTAATTACCATATGTAGACATAGATGTGCTGGTTTTAAACTGAATCCCGTTGTCTTTGATCAGTTAAACGGATAAATAATAAATATAAAGCAAGTCATTGGCATTTAGTCTCGAGTTAAGTCTCAAGTCCCAAAAGGCATGTCCAAGACTTTTTGGAGCGTTGGTAAAGTGAGTCCCAAGTCCCGGTGCTTCTCCTCTGGCCATTACTCTCGTGCAGTACAGCGGGTCATGATAACATCTGTTTAAGGTACTTTTATATGTTCGACTACCATTCCAGCCTCTCCGCCCGTCATTTTGCCACGGCCAGCGTAATGGCACATCTTACTAGCCCAGAATTTATTGTCCGCACTGTAATTTCCTTCCCCCCGAGTTGGAGAGGTTACCTTTTATCCTCAAAGATCGCACATTACGCCACTAAGTGCTTTTTTTTTTTTTTTTTTTACTGCCCGCCCACCCTAAACCCGGCCAGATATATTAAAAGCCCTTTATCCAGTATCGGGGAAAGGCACTTAATCCTCCCTCGCAATTCTGTCAGCGGTTTTATCCTTGTTTTTGTTCAAAGACGGCATCGAGGAGGTTTGTGTCAAGTCGTTATCGCATGTTAACAGAGGTATAAAACTCAAGTGTTGTCTCATAAAGACGACTGATTGTGCGTTTGATACGGGGGAGAATGGACGGAAGCCGGAGATGCCATTGTCTGGGACCGAACACTCCAGGTTTTTGCAGGTAGGGGTGCACAATATCGGGGGGGAAATGTCTCAAATCCGTCCCAAATTCCTTTCCCGTCAGAATAAGCCAATCTTTATGTGACTCTGTGCGACGCCGAGTTCACCTCTGCTCGGGCGGGAGCCGCACGTCATTTTCTGATCCCCAGGTACTTTATTGATCGAGCTCTCAGCTGGAGGAACGTCCTCCTTGTTTCTCTCTTCTGGACACATCGGAAGGTCATTCACGAGGGAGGCCTAAACTTTTCACAGACGTCTATAGGAGAAAAGAAAAACTATTGTGAGAGCGAAGAACGCCTCATTTTCCGCCGAGAGGGAAAGCGGATGAAACTGTGGTCTTGGAGCGCAGGGGTTGGTGGCAATTGGTCGGCCCGTCGGGGTTGGTGACATTTTGTTCAAAGTGCTTCGGGCAGCAAATTCCGCCTCCGACTCACTTTGTTGGCATTCCATTAGGAACATATAGCGAGCTTTTAGGGAACAACAGCTCTGTCGCTTGCAGGCACGTCAAGATCTGGATGGCTAGTTCGTGGCCATGTCATAGGAGGCTTAAAAGGCTTGTTTGTGTGTTTGTGTTGGACCAGTGCAGATTTGGGGAAAGCTAATCATTGGCATAAGGCTTACAATGCTAACATCAACACAAGCTTTAATGATCCGCTCTTTCCTTCTGGACTTGGCTTTTGAATGACCTGTGTAGTCATTTACGTATATACGGCTTGTCTAGTTTCCCGTTTGTGCTAAGAATAGTTTGACTGCACATGCATATCTCATTGTATTCGGACTAACTCTGTCCAAATCCATTGATTTCCTCTGCGCTCGCTACAATCAATGAGCAGCTCCGTGTCAACCGCAGCTGAACATCCGCCCAAACCACAGAATAATGGTGACAACCAGTCACTGTAGCTATGGTTCGAGTCGGAGCCATTCAACTACTCTGATAAGGACTAAGGAAAGGAGTTTCATCCCATTCGTGAAACCAAAGCATCACATAGAGAAATAAGCGCTGGGCTCATGCTTGTTTAGCCGAGTTTCTTGCATTAAACTGTCAAAAAGGACACGCCCCTCTGTTATGGATGTCCTAGAATCACATGGAAACTGAGACCAAACTACCATGGACCACTACTGATTCCTTTTCTTTTCTAAAGCGTCCGTTTGTGGTTAAAAGTGAGGTAAATGTACAGCACATTTCAAGATTATTTCGGTGCAGTTAATGTGTTTGTCACTCGCTGTTGAAACCTTTTAAAAGAATGGGGGAATGTTGTGGTAGTAATGAGTGGAATACAACTCCTGGCCAGTGTTTGAAACATACAGGACTTTTGAGGGGTGTGTTATCAGTGTCATTCAGATACTGCTCATTCATTATTGTTTACTCCAGATGCCCTCCCACACCCAGCTGGTCCATCCACGCCTCAGAAATGTCAGCTGCAAGTGTAGTTTTTAAATGGAAAATACTTTTCTCTTACCTTGTGACCCATCGACCGCTCCTTCAGTGAGCGCGCATCTCTCTCCTTATTGACATTATGGACAGCCAGTGTGACCTATTCTCAGTTTTCGCCCCAGGGGAGGCCAAACTCTGCTTTTTCTGCTTTCTGTACGCCCAAGTGTGCAGCGTTGTCTCGTGGAGTGCTCTAAGTGCGCGCCTGAATTGGCCATTTGTTACATTGACAGTACACTGAAGGCTTGGCATTGATTGGCCATCGACGTGTAGGTGAGCAGTAGATAAGCCCGCAGACAGGGCCAGATAAGCGCCTGTCGTTTTTCCCTGACAGCTACAGAAGCCCGGGAAGGACATCCCAAAGTCAAAGGCACAGAGTCAACCACGGGTCCAGTATATACATTAAAAGTGTTTCCCGAAGAGAACTTTGTTGAATTGTGGCTATAGTGCAGTTGGTGGAGTGGGACGCCTCATGGTCTGAAGGTCGGGGTTTGAATCCCACCCACTTTGTCTGTGCACACTGGTGTATGAATGAGAGTGTGAATGGGTGAGTGCAGGGTTTATACACCCTGTGGACCAGGGTAGGCAAGTTTGCTTGATGGAGGGACGACTTCCTTAATCGTCAAAAGACCAAGAGCCAGACTCTCCGATTGTAGACGCGGGTAAATCATCACTCTCTACAAATGCCAGTGTTGTACATCACAGATGGCCTAAATGGGTGTTCCAACAAGAAACTTTAAAGGAATTGACAGTATTTTTCACATTTCTACACTACTCTAGCATAATTTGATATCCAATTTGTGTAATAATATCCTTATAATCCTCACAAGGATGTAATAATATCCTCATAATCATCTTGAGGGCCAGAAGGTCTATGATGGAGGGCCAGTTTTGGCCCCTGAGCCCGACATTGGTATCTTCGATTAACTTCCATCCATCCATCCATTTTCTTCCACTTGTCCGTTGCCGGGTCGTGGGGGCAGCTGTTGGAGTTGCCCAAATCACACTGCACCAGCCCCTATGGCTCCTCCTGCAGGTGGTGGGTCCATAGGAGGACGGCCTCATGGTTCTAACCGGGCCTGTTGGTCTCTCATTGCTCGATTAACTTCTACAATCAAAATGTTTTCAGCAATTTTCCTAGATATTTAGATTTAAAGCGAGTTTGAATCCGATTCAATGTTTTTTAAGGACATTCAAGGCCTTAGTTTTGGTACAATTCATTTAAACTAGATGAAAATTGTCATTTTTTTTACTCACTACTGCCACCTCAGGTCTTTCGCGTAACTGCAGTCTCAATGTTCATGCATGACAGTGGACGAAATGCCAACAGGACATTGATGGAGCATGTAGGGGGTGGTACATACACAATAATAATTGAAAAAAAAAATCTATCTAGTCCCTTTAATGATTTTAATGCTCCCTTGAGTGGTTCCTTGCTGTGAAATGCTTTGAGTGCCTTTAGCTGAGACCATTTACCATGTGTGTGTATATTTTCTGTAAAGTCCTAATGTATCCTCATCAGGGCTTCACATTAAGCCAATTGTAGATTTTCACTTCAGTTTGTAACATGTCTAGTAATGAAATGTTGAAACAATTTTAAACTAGCTGGAGTTTAAAACAAATGTTACTTTGTCTGGAAAGGGAAAACACAAGACTTTAACCACCAACTTTTTCTTTCCAAAACAACATTCAGCTCGCAGCCTAGAAGCAAATGCCATGGTCATAAGAGGCGCACATGGTTTATACTATTAATTTTTGCTAATGCTGGCAAACCTCGCAGACAACAACAGATGAGCTTCTTATGTCGGCCCATTTAACTGCCATTATTCTGCCGCAGAGAGGAGAGCTACCACCGAGCGCACTGGCTCGCCTCCCAGCGCATTATTCAAAACCATTTTTATTGACCATTTACAGCCTACGCAAATTTGGCGCAAGAACTGAACAACGCCGGCCTTTGTTGCTGAAGCCCGTAGCTATATTTCAAGTCCCGCTGCCAACCAAGCACTTGAGATTTTAGAGTTTTCCGTGCACTCGCCTCCCTTTGCTTTGACAGGCGATTTGTGAGAGTGTCTTCTTCTGCTCTTGAGGTTTCTGAATCTTTTGGAGTTGATGTTTTCTGACACTTAATTACATATTGGAGCAAGATTCTCTCGTTTTTTTTCCCATCCTTGTCTAGAATTTGCATCCCTCGACTCGTGAATTATGCATCGGGTAAAAATAGCCTTTTCAGCACTTTAGCACGGAGCAGATCTTGGCAGGGCGCCGGTGAGAAACATCACAGTGATTTAAGATTTGTGTGATGGAGGTTAGGGTTTTGTGCGAGCGGCCGCGTGTTAATTGGATTTGCATGTGCATAAATCTACACGTATTTACAAAAGGTGTTCACGTTTGTGACATTCAAACCTTATTGTGGAAGCACCTGCAAGATACCATCAATCAACGGTCCGCACTTATGAGGACAGATTAAGATTTCAATCAATCAGTGTTAATGCCTTTGGTCCAAACTCCAAACAGTCCCATTAGTAACGTCTTGACGTTCCCTCTCTGACTCTTGGCTTTCCGTTGGAATGGATTTTCCATCCGCCGTCGTCAACGCGTCATTTTTCACATTAACGATGTGACTCCCTCATAGTTTAATCTAATAAGGATGAATCAGTTGATTGATACGCTCTTGTCAGTATGAGGCCGCCAACGTGATGAAGACAGCGGCTAATTTCACATAACAGCTTCACAGAGGAGAAGGCATGAACATTAAAAGAGGAGTTCAAGGGTTGTGCTCTCTTTTCAGTCTCTGAAAACGCTGTGAAATGGGGTCAATATGAACACAAATTCCAATTCCTCATTTACGAAGTACGTGCCACATGCGCTATGTAAGTTGAGACCATTTACCATAAATAAATAGGCTAGGGTTTAATTAGGGTTTCATCTCAGCAGCAAAAACAAACTCCACACTTCTAGCCTCACAATAAAACATCCCCAAGTCACCGCTTCACCTGCACAACACACAAACATCTGCAAAGAAGAAGTGTTTGAAGAATGTTTGAAGAATGTCAGACGAGTTTGTGTGATATGTGTAGCTGATTTTACACTTAAATTCTCTCACTGTTGCGTGTGCTTCCTGTTTGTTGGTCCGTGTTTTCCCTGGGCTTGATCTGCAGCATTCTTGATCAGCATTCGCCGTCCATATATTTTTAAATTAATAATAAATTCTTAAGAATTAATAAATTCTCCTGTCGATTAAAACGCACCACACAATTATCGAGATTGACCTTCATTAACATCACGTTTAGATAAACATTTGATTCATTGCCCAGCCCGAGGTTTAAAATGCTGGGAAATACTTGGATGCTACAGAGCTGTTGCTCAGTCTTGTTTGCGCATGCATAACTCTATTCAACATTAACCAAGCACGTATTTCGGAGGCATTCGATAACTCACCTCCTGAGCATCATAAAAGTCTGCTCCAGAATCAGAGTCTGTCTGCTCGCTCGCTGCCCTCTGTGATCAGCAGACAAGGCGTTTGAATGGCTGCCCTCTGGACGCAGGCTCCGGGTCCCAGCCTGTAATAAACAGAGGAGGAAGAGCACCTTTGTGCCCAGAGCTGTCCAGCTCTTGAACTCTGGACAGAAGAGATGAGGATTGTGTTGTCACGTGCTGCTGGACTTACTTGTGCACTTTCTTTATGTTGTGTTTTTATGTGAATGATTGTTCTAAGCTACTTTTGCGCTTTTCTCATAATGTCCCATTCCTATTCAAAACATTCATTCATCAAAACTGCATTCCAGAGGTCTTCCTACATTATTCCACACATTTTCAGTTTCACTCCTCCCTTACACAGAGTGAACCAGGAAGTGTAGGATTGAGATTTTATTCTCGTGGTTTCTCCTGTGGCCTCTTAGCTCTGTCCCGTTCCAGTCCTGTCCCGGTGGGAGACTTCAAGCGAGTGATCCGCCTCCCTCCTCAGCCTTTGTTCCCAGGGCCTTAAGAGAGGACCTCAGGGGAACTCACAGGCACACAGGAGTCGGCCCTGTCGCTGCTGTTTTATCGTTAAAGCAGTCCTGGAACAAACCACATGTGGTGTGTTCTTGTGCATTTGAAAAGGCCATCTATTTATACGTGCGCCTGGCTGCTCATCTGCATGATCTCATGTGAACAATCAGTCGACGGTAGTCGGGACTATTTTCAGATGCCAACATTTACACCCTGTCGGCAAGTTTGGAGAAAAGTGGCATATGGGGAAGACGTCTGTGCAGTTGGTGCTCACAGGAGTGATGACACAATGTTACAAAGCAGCTGTCAACAACTTTTAAACCAAATATAGAATTTTAATTAACGTAAGGTTAAATTGTAGCAAGATACTTTTCAAACTTGAAAACTGGATGTTTTAAAATGCTGACAGTTCTGGTTCAGGTGGCAATTACTTGTACTTGCAATATCGTAAATATACTGGTAATGATAGTTGTATAATCTATATTTGTAAGCTGTTTTGACCAATAGCCTCTATTTTGGATAGAGCAGGAAGAAAAGGGGTGATGTTGGGAAATATACAACTATGTGACGACTTTAGCTGATAAATGGCAAAGAGATGCCTCAAAAACAGGTTTATTGATTTCAGAGCATGCATTCCCTGTGGCATTGACTCAATGAGCATCTGCAATGTCAAAAGATCTCGGGCGCGATCTTGTGTTTCTCAAGACTATGTTACAACCTTTTCCACTAGGAGGGGCGCAATGTGAGATGTTCCAGCTCCAGACCTGGCACATTAAGTGGGCTGGACAAACATCCATGGCCAATGACGATGTTGTGTAGAACAACCCTTCACTGTTCCCAGAACGTTCGAAAAAACAAAAATTGTCACCTGGGCCTTTTTCTTCTAAGCGACTCCCTCTCACCAGTGACACTGCACGACTGCTATGCACATGATAAATCAGTGTCTCTTTGGAGCAACACGGTCCTTGTGCCCGGTGGAAGATTGGGCCCCTAGTGTTACATTCATTTTTCACCAAGATCTCGGGTTAAGATCTGGACTCTGTAGTGGCTAATCCGCCTTTGCTCTGCCCGATCCCATCAGATCTCAAGCAAAGCAGGAAGGGCCTGGTCGGTGCTTGGATGGGAGACCATTTGGGAAACACCAGGAACCAGGTGAATGTAGTGAGTGAGTGAGTGGTGGTGGTCGGAGGGGATGGCACAGATTGGCAGCCTCACTTCCATCAGTTTACCCCTGGGCAGCTGTGGCCACATACGTAGCTTTCCATCACCGACTGATGCCCCCTGTATGAATAGAGGTTAATCTTGTGAAATCGCTCTAACCATGAGTTTTACTCGCTATTTGACCTCATTTCCCACAGACCCAGATTCAAAGACACCACACAAAGCTGCACTGATCTGTGAGCCGTGCGCCTCTGGACAAACCACAGCCGTGTGCACCGTGAACATCACATTATCCACCTTTAGGGCTCTAAAGATAAACGGCCATTGTCTCCACAGCGGTGCCAACCCGGACCGACGCCTGGCGCGGCTTCAAACATCTGAGAGACTTTAATTACAGACCAAACCCTCTCTATCACAGGCATCAGGCGCAGCAGTGGGTCAGCACGGCATGCAGCAGAGCTCAGCTCCAGCTGAGTGTTACACAAGTTCAATCATAAAGACGAGGAGTGTGTAAGGCAAGTACAGCCTGGGAAGGGTTATTGGTGACGAGCGACTGTGTAGGTGGGGTAGGTTTAAGTGCTGTGGAAGATGCCAGATGCTGCTCCGGTCTCTTTATGGCACCACCCAGATGTTCTTGCATTATCTATAACATCTAAGTGGAATAAAAAGTGAGCAGCAGATCGTTTCAGTGACATCTACATTTGCTTTAAAATTCTAACTTTATTCCCCCTCTTTACTTATCGAAAGCATGCTTGTGACTGACTGTACACGGGCCCCTTGTGGAGGTGAATGATTCATAGACTGACCGTGGCCTACAATGACACCTTTAGGCTGTTGGTGAAGGTGTCCAGGTGGCACAGTGCCAGCCAGTTGAATAATTGCTAACCCCAACTCTAACCCTGAACCTAACGCGAAGCTGGCAGATAACAGGTTAGAGCGTTGAGAGCCAAAACAGTCATCAGATATTTGGAATCGCTACCTGACATTTTTTCCAGAATTGGTGCCTCCCTATACGTTTCCACCAGCACTGTAGCTTTTTCCCTTTGAATAGGATTTACGTTCCTGCAGCAGATTCCCTTCACGCCATCATCGCCCACGCTTTCTCTTACAAACAAACAACCGCAATCCCATCCCATTCACAATCACACGTGTTAATCTGCCGCTCTTTCCGCACCTACAGTAAAGATAATCAGCTCCAGCCCGTCCAGCCACACTGCATATAATTGCCGCTCCATATGCGCCATATCTTACACGATGCCCTTTTTTCACTGACTCCCCCATAGCGCGGGGTCATTACCAAGTGATTGTTGCACATTCTTCGCCATGGCCCCCACTGTTGTGATTGCGCCGCCTTCAAACGGCAATTAGCAGCGGCCTCCGTCTGCTTGTGTTTCTCCAGCGCCTCTGGATAAGGCTGTGGTAGCCCATCGCTAACGCGTATCATTAGGACGGCGCTAAAGTTAGAAGCGCTCTGAAAGATGCTCTTTTGATTCTGCTCCCCGTCAAATGAATCTTGGCCTCGGGTGACCTAATTAGGCGGGTAATTTATCAAGCGCACCCCCGCAGGCCGGAGTGCGCGGTTTGAGCGAGAGCTCTGGGGGGGAGTGGGGATACACCGGTGACCCCTGGGGAAGGCCAGGGCAACCTTCATCAATCCCACTATCAAGGTTAGAGCCAAACCGAGGGCTACAGGCCGCTTCATATGCATATTTAACTTCACGGGGTGGTGAGGGGAGGGAAAGGGAAAGGGAGTGACAACCGGGAAGGAGCAGGAGATGGACATCAGTGCAATAAGATCATACTTTGTGACTCATTAGTAGTCCCATTTTGGAACTACTGCATGCCACTAAAGCTGAGCACACACTACACCACTTTCATAGAGTTTAGCGATACTTCCCGTGTTAGGAAGTCAAACTAGACTGCTACTTATGTCCACTAGCTCCAGTTTATTCATTAAATCCACTGAAATTTCAACCCACTTCTTCATGTCGCCGACTTTTATTTCCATTTGACAGATCAAACAAGTTCAGGACTCGAACCTGCAGCTCTGAACTGTGTTGTGCCGAACCCCCAGTCTTCACAAAATCTTTAAAGAAATAATTGTGTAATCTGTGCTCAGTTTAACACATTGTTTGCCGTGCTGTTTTGGGGATTTAGCTGTTGAGTGCCAACAATCCAGACCATTTGTCATGATGTTTGTAGCACCACAGCATATTCATGGTTTTTTTATTCATGGTTTATTTGGTAGGGACAGTGCAAGTTAATGAACAAGCCACACCGGATATTCTGTGTTATAGCTATGGACACAGGCTATGGCTCGTTTGAAAGGTGAGACTCTAAGCTCTACGTAGGAGAAAACAGTTGAATTCTACATGCCACGGTTATCCATTGCTTTTTATGCATTTAAACAGCCTGGTTCTCGGATTGAAGACTTCAACAGGATGTTTCTCAGCCGCACTTGGATCAATTTTGACCATTTAAAAACTCAACTGTGTCAATCTTTCCATGGGAAGCCGCTCTGCTTTGTCAAACGTGATCCATAGAGAGAAGTGTCGGCTTTACAGCTGTTCGCTACACAACACCACGCCCCCTCAGACTAACACCACGCCCCCTCAGACCAACACCACGCCCCCTCAGACTGAAGAAAGAGAGAAGAAGCGCAATAATATATGTAGAAAATGTGTTAAAAGTTTTTGATCGTCATTTATTTCACTTCTGTTCATCACAGAGCTCCCAAAATCACACATAAGGTGTATCAGAGTGTCTAGTTTCGTAATTTTAAACGTTTACAGAGCCCCAGTCAGATCACTAACTATTTTTATTATTGTTTAGTCATTGAAAAGTTGCTCCTTAAGCACCAAGGAATTGTTGGTGACCACAATTTAATCTCCCTGAAACATGATGAGAAACATCTTTGTCAATCATTCTTAATCTTAAGAAATCTAATTACCTATATCTGCAGCATCCATTGTACTTTTTGGTCTCTTTGCTAACATTCCTTCGACGTTGAGTCACTAATTAGAAAATTCTTGGGTTGCTGTAGCTTAATAGAAATGTCAAACATGTTTACCGACTTAAATGTCACTTTGCTATTATTAGTTTTTTAGCTATTACCACTCCATAACCTCAGTGTTGCAACTTCTTTTCCTCGCTTCCTATGCTTGAATTCTTCCATTAAAACGCTAAGCTTGTTAATATTCGGCGCCGTGTTTCCTATGTAAATTTGAGAACATATCTTCCAAAAGGAGCTGCTTCCTCCGACTTGAGCCGCGCTTATCCACGGAAAGTTGAAAGCGTCGCACACGAGATATCAGTGGACCGTTAGCAGCCAGTTTAAACGCAGCCGACATCTGTGCCGTGTTTGCCGGCTCAGACAGATGCCCTGTGGGTGTGAGCACCACCTGCGGAGACGACACGCGCCGCTTTGAAAAAAAAGGCTCTTTTCTTGTTTTCACCGCCGTTTCAAAACATGTGGATGAGCGAAAACGGGGCCTTCAGTAAAGCACTTTGCAAAGGAGAAAGTGCCTTCACTCAGCTTGAAGATAGATTAGCATGCCACTCTTTTTGTTTTGGCCGCCTGGTGGGTCTGAACCAGGGCTGTAGCAGTGTGTTTCACAAATATGTTCCATGTCTTTGTCTGCGCCTACATGACGGGGCTTTCCCTCTGTTGTAATTAACTTTTCACCTGCTATTTTTATAAATGTCTTAACAACCTTATCTCTGTGCCTACCTGCTGTTAAAGCGCTAACCCCACTGCAATGGTGAGACTATTAAAATTACATCAAATGGAATCTATCTCTTCCATAGTATTTTGGTTCTGTTCATATAAAGTATCTAGCCACGTCACACAGCATCTGTATTTTCACCAATAGCTCGCTGTTCTTGTAGTTGAAGACGTTACCCTTATCTGGACACACTTTACTTACAGCACTGAAATCACACGGCAAAAGAATAGAAATGACATTCATTTTTCTGCGCTGTTACACAGTTATCACCAATAATGTCTCAGTTACAAGTGTCAGGTGTGCATTTGAGTAATTTTTTAAACTAACTGTACTTCTTTGAGTTGTTTTGCTACAGTCTGTAGTTTTAGATCCTGGTACCATAACCCAGACTAGAAGGACAGGTTTGTGCACCACCTCAGCTGCTCGACTCTTGCCTGGAAAGCGTCAACATGAGAGCATTGCCTCAGGTTTAAAACACTCCCTTGGCTGCCGGTGGGCTGTAGAGTTGATTTCCGAGCCTCTCTAACCTGATTCAACCCTACGCCCCCTCTCGCACCGCCAGGTCAGCAGACCAGCTGCAGCTTATGGTCCCCAAGACCCGGTGTAAACTTCGTGGGGACCGTGCTTTTTCCGTCGTGGCCATGCCTTTTGGAATTAGTCGCCTATAGAGCAGGGGTCCCCAACTGGCGGACCGGGGTCCAGATCTGGACCTGGGGAGGCTTTAGTCCGGACCATCAATATACACAAGCAATATTAATAACACATTGAATTAAAATGGCTAAATGACTGATTGATTGAGTGTTCTGCTCTGTAAATACACTGCGTTCCAAATTATTATGCAAATTGGATTTTTGTGTCAAAAAGGTAAAAAAAATAATAATAATGATGAAACTCATGGATGGTATCGTGTCTCGGGGCTCTATGAATCACTGACATTAATCTCAGAGACCTGGGATGATTAGTTTTCAGGTTAAGCCCAGTTAAGGGAAAAACTACTGAAAAAGCGTGTTCCACTTTATTATGCAGATCATCATTTTCAAGCAATATGGGAAAGAAAAAGGGTCTCTCTGCTGATGAAAAGCGTGAAGTAGTTGAATGCCTTGGTCTAGGTATGAAAACCTTCGATATTTCATGAAAGATTAAGCATAATCATCATACTGATAAGAGATTTGTGGATGATTCAGACACACTCAGGTTTGTGAAGATAAAGGCACAATGAGGACGGTTTCTGCCAGACAAACACATCAGATAAAGAGAACAGATGCCACAAAGCAGCATACAGGTATTTGAAGCTGCTGGTGCCTCTGGAGTCTCCCGAACATCAAGGTGTAGGACCCTCCAGAGGCTGCAGTTGTGCATAAACCTTCTATCCGGGCCTCCCCTAAACGGTTAATTGAAGCTGATGAACAGAAACGGCTGCAGTGGATCAGAAATACATGAGGACTGATTTTCAAACAGTCTTGTTCACTGATGAGGCCGTGTAGCCCTGGATGGTCAAATCAATGGAGTAGTGAATGGTTGGTGAATGGCCACAATGTCCCAACAAGGCTGTGACGTCAGTAAAGAGGGGGCGGAGTCATGTTTTGGGCCAGAATCATGGTGAGAGAGCTGGTCGGTCCCTTTAGGCCCTTTTAGGCTCCCTGAAGGCGTGAAAATTACCTTTGAAAAATATGTGGAGTTTCTGACTGACCACTTTCTTCTATGCTACAAAATGAAGAGCCGTGCTCTCCCTAAAAATATCGTCTTCATGCATGACAACGCACCATGTCCTGCTGTAAAGAAAACCTCTGCATCACTGGCTGCTATGGGCATAAAAGGAGAGAAACTCATGATGTGGACCCCCTCCTCCCCTGACCTCAACCCTGTTGAGAACCTTTGGAGCCTCACCAAAAAAAACTTCTATGAGGGTGGGAGGCAGTTTTCATCCAAACAGCAGCTCTGGGAGGCTATTTTAACATCCTGCAAAGAAATCCAAGCAGAAACTGTCCAAAAACTCACAAGTTTAATGGATTTAAGAATTTTGAAGCTGCTATCACACAAGGGCTCCTATGGTCAAATATAACTTGACCTGCTAATATTTGTTTTGATTGAAATAGCTTTTGATTTCAGTAAATATGACCTCCTAATGCTCCAAGTTCAACAAATGACCATTTTCAGTTAATTACAAGCTTTAAAATGTATTGAAACGATGAGTTGCATAATAACTTGGAACAGTGGATTTTGAGGTTTTTACTATATTTATTTTTGAAAAAAATACTGTTATCACTAGGAAATTTTTTCCACCACATTTAAATGATCCTCTACCAGTTAAAGACTTAAACATTATGCTGACTCTCATTTGAGTTGACAATTTAGAAAATCTTAGAAAAATGTCATTTGCATAATAATTTGGAACGCAGTGTAGACCACCTGTGCTCATGTTTTACAAGCTTAAAGGGATATTTCAGGATTTTTGACATAGGGCCTCATTTCCTAGTTATCCAGAGTGTTGCTGATTTCTGGAGATATTTTTTTGGTAATTCATGCAGCTCTTATTTTTGAAGAGTTACGTAGGCTAGCGCATTTCTCCGATATCAGCTAGCCTGCATTAAAAACAGTGTGACCCGCTCCACAGAGCACCTGAGGTAAATCACTTACAACACCAGACTAACCAGATAAATGTCTGTGTCGATAGAATCATTTTTGGAATATAACTGACCTGCATCACATGAATGATCACATTTTGAGGGACTATTTTCTCGCAGATCACTCCGCCGCCGCATGGCTTATACAACCTCGAAGCTGATGCTGCTCAAATATAAGGTATTTTAAATGCAAAATGGTTCAAATTACTCTATACGAGCCACGGAACTCTTCAAATAGAAGAACTGCATGAATTACAAAAAAAATATCTCCAGAAATCAGCAACACTCTGGATAACTAGGAAATGAGGCCCTATGTCAAAAATCCTGTAATATCCCTTTAAGAGCAGTGACTGTATATCTTCAGCACCAGGACATATGCTGAAGGTTATTAATGCAAAATCTGTGGACCTCGAGCTCACAGAACATGGAGCAGAATAAAATAAGTTATGGAAAGAGCACACCAACTACATTCTGATCGGTTGAGTGAAACATCCGACCTAAATAAACTACAAACATTGCGTGTTTCTGCTGAACACGTAAATGTGACGCACGTAATGAGGCTCCGTAAACAGACAGAAGCTCAGTTGCAACCCTAAAATATGAATCTCCGCGAAAGTCGTTGTGAAAGATCTCCACATGAGGCTGATGGCCCCATGGTCCCAACTCAAACTCACACCGATGATGGTATGTAACTACTATACAGTAACTCTAGATCCGTCCTATTACCATTCCATTAGTGCGCAGTAAAGTAAAGGTAAGTGCTTCCCTTTTTCTTAATCACTTACACTTACTGCTTAGAGTGACCCGGTTGCAATAGCATAACATGACTTTCTTATTGATAATAATGATCCCCTGTAAGAATCCATATCCAAACTAACCAAGCGTCAAAGCGCTCTAAGACCTCTCGATCACGTATCGACTTTTACCTGTGCACGGGCTGCCTTCACACGGGGTCGCTATGAAGTGCCGAGCAGGTCGACAGCTGATGGGCTTGAATTGCGATAGCCTCAATAGCTCAAACCCCCAGAGGACCCAGGAGGCAGTGTGGGCCCGGTGGGAGACGTCCAGCTGCCCGGGACCTTATTGGAGCTGAAGATGGATCTGACAGGCTGAGGGCTCCACGGACTAGCCTGTCTCGCTCACTTAGGTCGGCCCCGTCCCACAATCTCCAAGCTTACCCCCCCCGCACCTCCACCTCCACGCAGCCCGGCAGGCCGTCTCCCGGTGAGAGTGGCTAAGCTGGGGGAGAGCGGCGTTACCTGTCATGTCGATAATGGGAGCAGAAGTTTAAGTAATTGCCGCGCGCTGCATCACTTTGTGGAGGTTTTTAAGTTCAGGGACAAACTCGATGACGTTTTTAACACAGATGAAGATGAGAAACAAGACAGAAACGTGAAATGTGTGCGCAATCTCCAACATCAATGTCTATTTACACCATTTACTTAATATCGGGAAGAGCACCTCGAAATGACAGCGTGCTGCGAGTCGGATGATTTGTTTTGCCAACCACAGAAGGAAAAGGAACAAAGCAGACAATAGTAATAATTGTCATTCCTAATATTGATGACACTTAGAAGCTAATTATAGACTGAAACATCTCCATCATTAATTTGAGCGATCACAATTGGGTTCTGTTGATTTGCAGCCCTTGTGAAGACTGCTAATATGACAGCGCTTGATGGATTTCCCGACCTGCCCTTGTTATATATGACACTCCAGCTCCCGGTGTGCTCCGGTATAATAAGGCGTACAGAGAGTGATTTCTGAGTCACCCGAGCCTTAAGAACAGATAGGTCTCTGTCTCCGCTCACGCTGTATCTGATTGGGCCCGTTGTGCTGACACTGCAGGGGTGACTGTTTCCTGTCAGCCGTTGTTTATGGCCTTGTTTAACCTAGGCATGTAGGCATAGTGCAAAGGGCTGACAGCAGGCGTGTGGTCATGCACAGGATTTATACAGGGCGCCTTTGTTTGGTTTTGTCTATTCGGTCCTACTTGATCAGGCTGGGTACACCAAGTAATACATCATGCATAACACAATACATGCACAAACTTCCTTTAGTGAGACAAGAAGGTTTGTTTTGCTTTACTAGTTTCCACCACTTCCTGTGATCCTCCTCAGAAGTGTCACGTCATGGTGAAGTGAGGTGCCTACACCCTGTCCCACACCAGGTGAAGGACAGCGTCTGACTGGTCAATTCATGTCACTTCACCATAACGTGACGCTTCTGAGGGAGATTACTGGAAGTAATCAAAACTAGTAAAGCAGGTAAACACTCAAAGGCATGCTGGGTAATCGGGAGGGTCGGGACGTTTCCCAGTAGGCCGCAGTGCTTTTGGGCAGTCAGAATAGAATAAGTAATTATTAACAGACTCCCACAGTTGTGCTTTAACTGGGCTTTTTTTTAACGTCAATCGATCAATTAATGATTGATGATTAAAATCAGATAGAACTTTAGCTTTGCACTTTTCATTTATTGTGGCAGGGTGATACCATTTGACGTTGAACTAAGTGGGGTGTTTGAGTGGAACACCCCTCCACTTTAGTTCGTGTTGGTGCAGTCCAATCCAGCGGAGACAGAGAAGTGTCAGCACGAGTAAAGAAGGGAACAGAAAAAGGCAGCTGAAATTAATTCAATACGGACAAAGTGGATAAATAATATATTTTTATCTACATAACTTGGTGCTGACTATGAAGATGGCTCAGACTGTAGTGGCTTATATGAAAAGAAAAAGTGCTACGAGCAATATTTGATCCTACAATTTTTGGCTTTTTTAATAATGAATAATAATATAAGTCCGTGGGCATGTGGGCCGGTCTAAACTGTTCCATTCCCAGGCTGAAATGAGGTCTCAACACGCCCCTGTTCTTATCTTACTGAAAGAACAATCTTCAACAGTTTAAGCTAAGAAGACAGGATGAACCTTTTTCCACATGTTACAAACATGGGTACTATAGCACAGCAATCCTTCCAGATTCAGACAAGTGGCGCTGTTTTCCACACTCTGATGCTTCCAATCCCACATCCAAATCCAAACCCTAACTTTAACCAAGCCTTCAAGCCCCACCATTATCCCAATGACCCTAAATGAAGCTCTTAATACCACGGGGAGAAAGCTGCGATGGTACAAGTGAGAGTTGTGGAACATTGGCACGTCCGACGTCGACCCAAACCCTAACCCTGGTTATTATCATATTCAAACATTTGTATAATGTTTGACATTTATGTTTCTATGTCTTGTCTTAGTTTGTTCTTCATTTAGTTTATAGTTTTATCAATAATATCAATCTCATGTTTGTGAACTCTGCTGATTCTGAGCAGTTCATTCGTTACCTTTGTACTGACCGTTCCTGGTTAGCCGACTGACATACTCACATTGACCTGTTGAACCTTCATGCACCACCATCGAGTGGAATGACAGCACACATGTACACATAGATCCTTTTATGCACAAAAGTGATATAAGTTAAAGTACAAAAACATGAATTATTTATAGTTTAGCCGTAGCCATGTCCGTGCAAAGGGCGCGGGGGTATGTAAATTCGCAGCAGCTGCTGTCAAAAACATGCGCTCAGTGAGATCTTGTTTCGCTCTGCGTCATCTGCAGCCGGCCTTGTTTTCTTCATAAACAGTTTGTTGTTTTCACCGAGACAAACGGCCAAGGTCGCAAGCTGGAAGTGGGGCGCCGTGCCCTTCTCTGTCCTCCATCGGTGATGAAAAAAAAATCATGTGTGTGACTCAATGGTGTGCTGACCATGTAGCTGCAATGGAAGAGGGAGCAAGATTAGCAGGGGGAAAAAAACATGGAGACATGTGTGGGAATGAGTGCAAGCAAGGATTTTGACTGAAAACAGAAGGATTCCAAATTAGGGCTGAATGATTTTGACAAAAAAGACACAATTTTCAGACAAATATTGCTATTTTTTTTCTGGACGAATTTGGCTTCCACCTTTCCCCGACATTCAGAGTACCTCTGGGGGACAGCCACGTGACTAAAATAAGTCCATGGAATCACAGAGCATCGAAACACTTTAGAATCTGCTTAAACAAACAGGTTTCATTTCACGGTCTCAGATACCAAGATGTCAAAGAGTCGTATGGAGACTCTTTAAAGATCCACAGATTAGATCCACAGAGTTTGTCCCACAAATGTCTAAGTTTAATGGAATATACAAAAGGAGGACAAAAAATGGCCTTTCATGATTAGAAAAAACAGGTATAGTGCCTTAAAGATATCCTTAGTATCCAACAGGTCTCAGAGACATAGCAGGGACGTCTCAGAAACATCTTACAGGTTGAGGATAACAAAACATATTACAGTACAGTCACTGCTGATTGTTTTCACCGAGACTACCTGGAGACTCGCCTTATCTCCAGGGGACGTCTTGGAGACATCTCTGTGACCTGCAGCAACCCGAATCTCCAACTAGTCTCCAGGCTGGTAAGATAGGCTCTTAAGACGCCACCACCTGAGCCCTGTGATCCCGTGTTAAAGCAGTACTAAGTAACTCGTGCCCCTAGAGGCCATAAGCGCCACTGCAGGTGTCGTAGCACGTTGTGTATTTTAGCTCATGAATTGTCCGTGAGAGTAAATACAACGCTCATCAGATCATTTTTTTCACGCAAACTTTGCTGTAAATACTGTTTAAGTGGCGCTAGCCCGCAGTTAGCTTTGCCCGTTAGCCTTCGTGATTCCATTAGTGTGTATTGGTGACACATACCCGGTGGCAGCCAAGTTCCAATTGTGGTTTTCTGGCCAGAGACACCAGGGGGAGATGAAAGACCCCCACAATCATCCCATTAATACTTGTATTACCCCCAGAAGGATTTATTAAGTTTATTAACAAGTTTCTTAGTGCTGCTTTAATGTGAGAGTGGATTTTAATTTCCGCTCGGCTGGAAACGGCTTGTTAGTAATGGGATGCATGTATTTTAGCACTCCTCTGGCACATACAAAGTGACGTGACTTCAGAAATCCATCCTGGCAACGCTCCTTAGCGCTCAACAGCTTGCGCTTACAACAGTGAAAATATTGACTCAGATGTTGAGCCCCCAGGTTTTTTTAAAGAACCCATCTGCTCATACGAATGACATCACCGAAGCCCCGCCCCTCAGCGCTCTGACTGACGGCTCCTCTGGGCGCCCCCCCCCGCGGGCTGTGAGTCTTAAACACCTCACTCCGAGCCCCGGCGTCCCGGTTGGCGCCCGAGGCCCGCGCCAGCTGCCGCGCTGATCCCCCCTCTGCGGGGGGCCACCGCCGCTGACGAGTGGGTGGCGCGGGCGCTGCTGGAGAGCCGGGTACAATTGTAAACCTGCGTGTACGTGTTTGTGTTTGAGGAGGGGATCAGAGACGGAGCGACCACGGCGGCGCAGGATGTTTACTTTTAATTATGTTGTTTTTTTTCTTCTCCGCAATGAATGAGCGGCCGCATTCATTACGGAGCGGAAATGCGGCGTGGCTTTTGTGATATGCTTTTTGTATTTGTATTCTATTGACTTTGAGAAGATAAATGAGGTGTTTGGTCGCATTCAGCCCCCGTCAATAGACCCTGTTTAATGTCTGCCATTAGAGGTGCTTAGCGTTGGATTAGCTGTTAGCTTTTGTCTCCTCTGTGCCCTTTGTTTCCCACGCCGTCTTTCTGAATCCATTTTACGAGCGGCGCTGCGACTATATCTATAGGCAATCACTGCAAACGCAAACACTTAGAAAAGAGTTGTTGTATTGTGTTCAAGCTTTGTTCAGACAGTAGTATTTTGTAGGTGCTTAATAAAGTGCATGTGCCAAGATGAAAGGAAATACAGAGATAGCTACTGTTGGACTTAAAGGGACTAGACAGAATGTATTTTCCACCCTCTACCCATGTTAAATAGAGACTGCAGTTACGGGTAAAACCTGAGGTGGCAGTGGTGAGTTAAAAAATGACCACTTCCATCCCTTTAAAAAAAACATCAGGATTGCTGAAACATTAGCGAATTAAACAAAACACAAACCCAGGGATATATTTGATGATAAACATTACATATTGTGCAATATGGTCTGTTTAAAAATAAAGGCGTCATACTAGCTTGTTTGGTACTATACTTTGTATAGTAGAGTGTAGTATGCAACTTTTATGCCAAAAAAGATTGATATTTGTTGATATTTGACCATGACCCTGCAGCTTTATGAATCATCACAGTGGTCTCTAGGACGCTCCAGGATCAATAGTTTTGTAGGTTTTCTGAGGGTCCAACAGCAGTGAAACCCTTCCAAACAGTTGGCTTGTTGCACAATGTGGCTACGCTAGTTCCTCTGAGCTGAGGCTGTGGGCGCCAGTACTTCCTGTTCGTATTAACTTCCATTAAGATTAGCTTAGACGCGTTCGAATCATCGTATTTCCTAAAGGTTCTGTGGTGGACAGTGAGTTTCTGGTAGATGATCATTTCATGCTTTATACAATTTGAAATAGTGCCTTTTATTCCATTTTTTGATAGCATGTTAGCCTTTACCTTCAAGACAAACTGTCAATCCTTTATGATCACAGATGTCTCCTCTGAACTCGTTACACCAGGAACTCACTCCCCACAACACAATCTTTAGAAAATATGATTATTATTCCAGGAAAATAACAGACAGGAAGTACTGGCACTCACAACTGACCACTCATACAGCCGCTGGGTCACAAGGTCAACTACGCACTTATATCAACTTTTTTTCAACATAAAAAGTTGCATAGTACACCTTTAAAAATATATTTTTTACATGTACAGGCCACACTTTATTTTGCACTCAAAGCCACGTTCCAGGCGTGGGACAGGCATCCTACAGCTCCCACTCTGGGGTGCAGCAAACAGACAGCGATAGGGTTTGCCACTTGTCCGAGTTATTGTGCAGACGAGTGGGGTACTGCGTGAGCTCTCGATCGTCTCCATACCACAACCTTATGTTTGGATTTGAAGCTGTTATTGCGTCTTTCTTATGTAGGAGTTCTTTCATTAGAAACTGCCGAGTGCTTTTGGACCCAGGTGCATTGTTGTTGCTGACATGATACGATATTCAGTTTGGCCGTAAACACCTATAAACTAGCCGCTCCGATGTATAAGCTGCAAGGTTCAAAAGGTGTGAAAAAATAGGCGGCTCACAGTCCAGTAATTACGGTTAGTTGTCCATCAAAATTGCCGTTCTAATTCTTATAACCAGCCATGCCACGTCGGGCGAGTTAATTTCTTATCGATCAATAGGCTATTACAATGTGGTGAAAATTGCGGCTTTTCGCCACACAAGCCACTGCGCCGCAATCAACAGTTTTCAAAAGTCTTTTTTTTCTTGGAAAGAGCCTCTGGCTGAGTCATTACCTCGCTCACAGCAGTAAACAATGGGCAGAAGGCATTTGGTGGAGTTTTACTGCAGCTGGCCATATTTCATTTTATGGACATACAAGCCTCATATACTCGGCCATCAAAGACATAATTAACAATGAACGGTTAATGAGTGCACCGCGGGGAACTGTTATGCATGCGAATCAGCGTGTTACTGGTGGAAAAATATGAACAATATCACAGGAGTTGTAAAGAGGCGTTATGAGAATACTTGAAACTGGAAATGAGGAGTCCTAATTAGAGATGAGGTCTCCCTGACTGAACAGATCATTGTTGAAAGAAAACTAATCATGGTGGACTACGGTGTTACAAATCCAGTCACAGATGTTTAAAGAACACTGTGTATAGTAAAAAATATAATCCACGTGACTAGAATTTTGCAGAGATGCCCTTCCTTATGCTAATTTGGGATTGAGACAAAGAGAATATGCTTTATCTGTATGGCTGGATTATGTATGGTAACACAAAAAAAAAAGCCTAGAAGATAATACAATGATGAATATTCCAGTCCTAAGCCTGGATAAATGTAAAAGTAAATATTCTGAGGCTTATATTTGGCATATGAGAAGTTGCGTTCCAAGCAAACTGCAGTTCTGCAAGTCTTTGTCGGACCATTTTTCTTTGGTGCAAGTGCCGAGGGCGTACATATGTAGATCTGAGCATAAGCACGCACTCTTTTAGGAGAACACACAGCCCTGGGACTGCTTTGATAAGTTGTGCAACACCGCGGCACATTACGACCCATTATTGTGAGAAAGGGTGGTAATTGATACAACAGGCCTTGTTAGGGGCACAATAAGTTGCCTTGCTCTGGGGTTGTGCGGAGAGATGGGCTAATTTAACTAATCACAGTCACGCAAGTGTGAATTTCATCACCTGTAATGGAGCGCCTGATAAAGCAGTTGTTTTGCAGCTGAATGAATTTAAACATTTTGCTGCTTGATTTCACGTTTTAACTGTGAAATGCCACATGCTGGATAGATGAAGTCTCTGGGCCTGACAGCAGGACCGCGTTGCTCCAAATGAGATGGTCATCTTTACTGAGCGCAGCCGTAACACTGACTGTGGAGAGGGGGCCCTGCTTATGAAAAAAAGACGTCAACAGAGGCGTGGTTTATTACAAGCAGCAGTGAGAGCACTATTTTCTCACAACTTTTCCTTTCATATCCGTAAAAAAAAAAGTGTCCGTGTCCCAAGAGTACAGCTGGTCGGGCTGTGGTGTGGGTCTACACAGAGCCAGAACGCAATCCAAACAAAAGCACAGGCAGTGCAGTGGTTAGCAAGATTTGTATTTGTACTTGTACTTGTATTGTACTTTTTGAGCTCTGATATCTTTGAAACAGGTCTCTCTTATCAATCCCTGGCCGGACGGGGCCATTCTGTGCGGAGTTTGAATGTTCTCCCCATGTCTGCCTACACTATGTTATCCCTACCACTAAAGCCATGGTCATGCTCTGCCAGGATGAAGGAGAGTGTGTTTGAGAGTGTGAATGGGGGACAACAGATGGAAATTAGTCCAAGGCTACAATCACGGTGTGGCCTGTTTACATACATGCATTACCCATGTACTGTATGTTCATTAGAGCAGGCACACATATCGGATCAGACTTGGATCACACACTAACAGATACACAGCACTTTGTGACACTGTGTGTTAATGCACTTTTCAATCTCAACACTTCAGTTAATGTCAAATGGCATTAGGTTTATAAACTTTGGATAAATGACTTTTTACACATTTTAAGGTATTACTCATCATAATTACTTACTGGATCACAATACATATCGGATCAGCCCCCAAGTATCGTGATACGTATTGGAAAGTGACAAAAGTGGATCGTCCCAGCCCTAATGTTCATGCACTTGCACTGTCCCGACTTAATAAACAAATAAATTATAACATGCTCACCCCACTCCCCACCACTCCTTGCCCTCGCCTCTTCCTGGCTCCGGAAAGGGTCTGGTCTGAGGACAAAAGGTTATTCTATATAACATCACCATTCGCCATGGGTGTCTGTCCAGCCCATGTACAGCCCACCTAATGCAGCAAGTCTGGAGCTGAGATCTCACAGGGCGCTCCGACTAAGTGGCTTAAGTCTGAGTTTAGAATCACAATATCAAGCCCTTTGGTATTGGTGTTTTTGTGCAAACATAAGGCAGATGATAACTTTTTCCCAATATAAGTCAATTTTTACGCTACGGTAGACTTTAATGTCGTGGAATTAAGTTCCTACATTTGATCTTGTCCTTTCATGTCACTATATTTGGCCCTCAGTTGCCGTGGGAAACCACATTGCTGCCCCCACAGACCCTTCTCCAGGATCTTGTCCTGAAGTACCTCGCTGAAGGATTCTCCTGGCTAAATGATTACATTAAAGGCCACGCACACATGTATAGCATTCCACACTTGACTAGACCGCCCTTGAAAGCATCCAACCAAAAGATTACACCCACGTATCCTCTAGAGCGCTCCAAACCATCAGCATTCCTACTTGCTGGGATTTTTATTGCCAACATGCCGAGCCGTGCCCTGTCAAACATCCGCGGCTTCCCCCTTTCCCATTGTCCTGTTGCGCAGAGTCAACAGCAGCGACGCTATCATCACAGGTAATCATCTCCACGCTCCGGTGCATCCCCGACGTCCTTTCTCACCGAGGCCAGCTGACTTGACCGGTGTAAACACAGCGCCTCTCCTGCGTCGCTAAAGGACGTTTGCGGACGCGGCGGGAGGGATCCAATTACCGGCCCGGCGACGGGGAAGTGAACAAGCTCACATGGAGCAAGTCAGCGGCAGACAGGGGGACAGGATGGTGACCGCGGTAAACAGGGAGGCGCGCAGAGATCAGGAGAGGCTGTGCACCTGCTCAGTGAACCTGGACGTCCCAGCCGGTCCTCCGCAAACGAGACAGCAATGTCAGAAGGCAGAGGCAGCATTTAAAGCAGGGCTGTGGAACCAGTTCAGAGGACTGTGCCTGTATTGTTTTTGTATTATTATTTAGTGCGCATATTTAAAAATAGCAGGTGTGGTCACATCCCAGTTCTGCACGAGGATCACGTTTCTATAGGAAGCACCAAGTCAAATGAAATGCTTTTTCATGCATAAATCCGATATTTTAATGGCACACTCTGTGCATATTCCATTTCTTAAGATTTTCCCGAGGGCAAATTTTGATATTCAAATTGAACAAATCAAGCAACTTTTGAGCTAAACATTGTGGACAATTTCTGCCAGAACTGCAGCTGAATATGTTTGATCATAGCTTTATTCATTTTCAACTAAAGCAAATATAGTTGAGCAATGCCCTTATTTACCCTAAAAAAAGAATTGAATAATCTTTAAAGACTTTTAAGGCCTTCATTTTGGCTAAATTAATTTAATGCTGTTCAATGTGTTTTTTCACATTATTTTCTCCAACATGTGATACCACAACAAATGTAATGGCAAAAAAGAGGTTCAATATTTCTGTAGAAAACCAGAGTTAGTGCACTCCAAAGTTAGCCTGGTCTTACAAACACTTGTATCTTCATAATTGAGCTCTATTTTCAGTTGGGAGGGGTGAACTCCTTTTAAAGTTTGAAACGATTGGATCTGATTTTACCCAATTGTTTGGTCGTGAATGGTTGGTTGAAATTCAAAGGATGTGAAGCAGCCACTAAGATCAGACCCAGACTTACATGTAGGGAAAGGATCATTGATCAGGGTTTACGGATGGCTGAGGCCAGGCTACTCCAAAGTATGAATGAGTCCTACTGCAGTAGAATGAATGTCAATCAAAGGCACTGATATGAATCAAATGCCTCACGCCAAAGTTGAAATAAATCTTGGTGATCAATTCGGGCAGAGTGGGGAAAAATGGGTAAAGATAATTTAACCTGTTACCTGCCACCTTTACGGTTAGGGTTAGCAAGTGTGCATATCCAAATCTCAAAGTGTATTGACTGAAGAGATTACAATCTATATGCCAGTGTGATACATCATTTGATAAGCCAAGACCTTCTAGTTTCTTAAAATCTATGTGAAATCTGTGTGAGTGAAACACATCTTACATCACATTT
The DNA here is from genome assembly GCF_951799975.1 of Gobius niger. Taxonomy (NCBI): domain Eukaryota; kingdom Metazoa; phylum Chordata; class Actinopteri; order Gobiiformes; family Gobiidae; genus Gobius; species Gobius niger. The sequence goes on from NC_136874.1 coordinate 16,613,442, forward strand.
GCCGTTCCTAACCCTAATCATAACCCTAATCCCTGACCCTAACCTTAGTCCCTGATCTGGGGGATCATCACATAAAATGCAACTTTATCCGGTTTGACATTCTAAAATAGCACCACTTTTACAATCATTAATAACAATGGTTGGATTGAATTCTGTGTGGAGGCGACTGTTTTCGTTCTCTATGAGATTTGGCCGTCCACCATGTTTATTGGCTCAGTTACATTAGACTGACTCACTAATCAAACCACTCAAAACACCCGACTCACTTTGGTCAGTGATTTATTTGAACTCCAGTCAGTAAAACAAATCCAATTTCACGTAACCATAATATTCCAAGATGTTCAAACATAGAGAGTTGATATAACCTGCAGGGACACTGGGACTTTAAAACCCAAGGCAACAACAAATTAAAAAACGGTGTTTCTGTATGAGGGGTTAGTTATGGAATGACAGGAAATTGAAAGCTTTCAAAAGGCAGGAATGATAAACTGAAAATTGCATCAAACGCCAAAGGACAGTTCAAGTTCGGTTGTATTATGTTGGAATGGCTTTGGTCTGGAATGGCGGAAGCTTTACTTGAATTGCGCACACAATAACTAAACCCTTCGGTCACAAATGGATGTTGATGTTATCGGCCGACTGTAACTGGGTAACCGTGTTTCACAAAAAGAATAGTTCCTTTTTTACTGACAGCAATACAACACAAAACGATTCATTCTTTCCTTTTGTGTTTGTTTGGTTTGCTCTTAGTAACATGGCATTCAGAAAAAAAGACATGATTCAGTATCGAACACTTCATGGGCCCTCTGCTGCTGTTGTTGTTGTGTGGGAGCTTTTGAGCAGCATAAAAAAGGCCACAAGTGAGTGGACATCCGGGTTTTGGTCAAATTACATTGTTCCGCGATCCAAGTGGTGTTTGTCAAAAACAAGATCTGCGGGAAAAAGGCAAAAAAAGGTGGAAATGTGTGGACTCACGCTGCTTTGGACGTCCTGTTAATGCTTCCTCTCTGCGGGCGGGCACTCCCCCCCCCCCACGCCCCCCGCGGTTTCACCCACAAAATACACTCTCTTAGCTTCTTTTATCTGCCACAATTGTTTAGGAGGCCACCGAGCGCTTTACTGTTTCCTTTTAGCCTCAACAAAGGCGATCTGGGAATCAACATCATTGCAGCCTGTTGAAATGTAGCGGCGGTCGTGATCGGAGTTGATAACAAGTGGCAGAACTGAAAAAGAAGCTAAGCACAGGATCATGTTGGGAACAAAAAGTCCAGATGGATTTCCCTTTGTGAGGCGGAAATGTTTTTGGGAGTGAATCGTGGAGGTCTTGGGCTGGTTTCTCTGCTCCAGTGCTGAGCCGGCGACGCTCCTATTGGAAAAATGCTTATCCGTGGATTAGAAGGCATAAGCCGTATGTTTACAGGCTGGAGTTTATGGAGGAAGGCTGTGTACAGTACATACAGTGGGGAGAGCAGATGTAGAGAGACAGGCACCGCCGGGATGGCAGGACTTTCACTTGTGGTTATCGGGTGATGGAAGGCTCCTTTGGAGCAGTTTGATTCCGTCAGCTTTCTAAGCCTGTGCCTACTTAGCAGCTTCCTGGACTTGACCGTATGGAGCATTCTGTCTCCATACAAATGAATGGTAAAGCCAGTCTCTATATTTAATTATGGCAAGGTATGACATGTCCATGTCATAGCATTTATATCATTTCTTTAAAGGGACTATAGAGTTTAAAAGTGTTAAAATGAAGTATTTTCCTCCCCCTACATGTTCCAGCCATGTCCTAATGTGTAGAATGAGCTCAGACCTGTTCACCACAACTGCCTCTAAAATCCTGCACTGTCACTCAGAAAGGTGTTACTTCGGGTCGGAATTGCTGTCATGCACGAGCTTAATATAGAAGGTGCAGTTACACATATGGCCTGAGGTGGCACTAGTGAGTATAAATGGTGAACTTGCATCCAGCCCCTTTAACATATTATAAGATGGTGTTTAGTGGCAATTGGCTGTAGATCTGATCTACAAAAAGCAGACATTTATCTGAATATGAGTTTGCAATTAGCTCAGAGAACACTTTTATTCACTAATTCATATCTTAAGTAAAATCTCAACAGATCTGTACATTCATTAATTAATTCTTTCGAGGCTTTGATACCAACTTAATGTGGCTGTGGGTTGGCAAAGGCTGAGAACATCTGGACTTTCATAATTTGGGATGTTTGATGGCTAAATGCTATGGGAAAAATACATAGCCGGCTTGCTAACAGTCCACATAGGCTGGGATTGAACGCTACTCGTTTTTGTTTGTATGGATAACAACATACAAAAGAATCTCAAGGATCAATGACATCAATGAAATGGTATGTCCTATGTTAAAAGGGTGTATTGAAATATTGCAATAATATTGTAATTGCAATATTTAAAGAGACTAGATGCAAGTTGGTCATTTTATGCTCACTACTACAGAAGTGAGTCTCTATATTAAGCTTTATATAGTCTCTATATTAAGCTTGTGCATGACGGCACTTCGGACCCGAAGTAACACCTTTTTGATTTGACAGTGCAGGATTTTAGAGGCAGTTGTGGTGAACAGGTTTGAGCTCATTCTACACATTAGGACATGGGGGAGGAAAATACTTAGTTTTAATATTTTTAAACTCTGTATGGGTCCTTTAAATAAGAACTAAGTAACTTGTTACCTTAATAATTCCATTCCGTAGTTCCTCTGGGGGTAATACAAGTGTTAATGGGATGATTGGGGGGTCTTTGATCTCCCCCTGGCGTCTTTAGCCACAATTGCAACTTTCTCTGCACCGGATCGGAGTCACCAATACACACTAATGGAATCACAAAGAAGAAGCTAGCAGGCTAACAGGCAAAGCTAACTGCTAGCTAGCACCACTTGAACAGTTTTTACAGCCAAGTTTGAGTGAAAACAATGATCTCCATTGTGTAATTGGATGAACAAATGTCCCTCTGTCCCTTTGTCTTTTCTGTCAGCGTAGTATTTACTCTCACGGACACTTAATGAGTAAAAAAACATAACATGCAACATCACCTGCAGTGGCGCTTATGGCCTCTGGGGGCACGAGTTACTTAGTACTGCTTTAAGATCGTTCTTGAATACATTGCATATTTTCTCTCATATTATGCAGCTCTAGTGTTTCAAATAGGCAGTGGATGAACTTTGGCACTTTCAATAGTCTGTGCTGGTCCATATACGGAATGGAATAACATAATGACTACTACCCCAAAATGACTGAAGATTATAAAGTGAAACACTGAATGTGATGATAAAGTGCTGTCAGTTACTGTCTACAAAGCTTGTAAAATGAGGAGATGGTTGTCAGATGTTGATAGATTGCTACGTAGAGGCTGATATGTTCGCAGTGTGCTCCCCAGTGAAGCAGTGGTTGAGTTGGATGCCGTAAGAGAGGCGGAGGTGTTTTCTTTTCCGCCATAAGTCATTCTCAGCGTGTTCCTGACAGATTTACACGCCACATCCTGGGCCCCAGTCAGCAGAAAAACGGAGGTGGAGAAGGAAAACATGGCTGTCTCTGGAGACAAAGAGCCCGGCGCTAACGCATTAGTCTGAATTGGACGGGATGCCGCGGATGCTTAGGCTGGGGAATAATGGCGTGGGTATTTCAACAGCGGGCCGCGAGCAAAATATAGACCGACGCCAGAGCTTCCCACTCTCCGACTTGTAATTATGGTCTTATCTACTTTTCGGCGCAATTAGCGGGACGGAGGGGGAGGCCACACACACATATGGAGACATGTCATTTGCATATTCACCAGAGGGGTCGAGTCATCTGCTCGGGAGTTCTGCGTTTGAACCTGCAGGACCAGACTCAGCGACAGGCCGGAGCAGCATATTTTGACAGTGCTGTGGCCTCACACGCACTTTGCAATGACTGGACTAATTGGACCCCTGAGGGATGTGGACAAATGTCTCGTAAGAAGATGGCAGTTAAATGTGTTCTGAACGTCTTCACTGATGTTGTGATTTCTCAATAGGATCAGTTTGTGATTAAAAGTGCAGTGACAGTGACACATCCTAGAGTTGGTCATTTTTGTAACAGGCCTGATTGTTTTAATGTAGGACCAGCAATATTTTCCTCAAGGCCAGATGGAACTTCACTGCCTGCGCTGTATTCATTAAGGGGTCATGTATCAAAGCAGGCAGGAGGGAGGGAGTGTAGTGGCAGGAATTGCAGTTGTAAACGTTATAGTCATGTTGAGATGGAGTAGTAGTAACAGCAGCAGTTGTAGTAGTAGTAGTAGCAGCAGTAGTACTACGTAGTTTCAGTCACTTCATGTGATCTTCCTCCGTAGATCACTGAAACAAACCTGTCGTACTAAAAAAACAAGCTTCAATAGTTTTGACGAAGAAGTCAGTATGAACCTTTTTCAAACAGTAGAAGCTGTAGTAGGAATAGTTACAGTTGTAGTAGTAGTAGTAGCAGTAGCAGTAGTGGTAGTAGTAGTAGTACTAGTAGTAGTAGTAGCAGTAGTAGTAGTAGCAGTAGTGGTAGTAGTAGCAGCAGTCATATTAGTAGTAGTAGTAGCAGTAGTTGTTGTAGTTGTAGTAGTAGTAGAAGCAGCAGCAGCAGTAGCAGCAATAATAGCAGTAGTAGTAGTAGTAGTAGTAGAAGTTGTAGTAGTAGCAGCAGCAGCAGCAGTAGTAGCAGTAGTAGTAGTAGTAGTTGTAGTAGTAGTAGCAGTATTAATAGCAGTAGTAGTAGCAGTAGTAGTAGTAGTAGTTGTAGTAGTAGCAGTATTAATAGCAGTAGTAGTAGCAGTAGTAGTAGTAGTAGTTGTAGTAGTAGTAGCAGTATTAATAGCAGTAGTAGTAGTATTTGTAGTAGTAGCAGTATTAATAGCAGTAGTAGTAGTATTTGTAGTAGTAGCAGTATTAATAGCAGTAGTAGTAGTATTTGTAGTAGTAGCAGTATTAACAGTAGTAGTAGTCCCGGCTGACTGACAAATCCATGTAAGCAGCCGATAACACGTCACTTTCACCACCAGGGGGCGCTTCTGAGGAGGATACTAGTTAAGCAGGTAAACAAACCTTCTGCCTCACTAAAACAACAATCTTCAATAGTTTTAACTAAGAACACAGTATGAATATTTTTCACAGAGTCATAGCAGTGGTAGTAGTAGTAGGAATAGTTGCAGTTGTTGTTGTAGCAGCAGTAGTAGTATCATTAGTACTACTGCTGTAAAAGTGACAGTCATTTGATTCAATAGTATATAATATGTATATATATATATATATATATATATATATATATATATATATATATATATATATATCTTGTGTGAATGTCTTCTAAATATGTGTTTGTGTAGCAGTCCGGGTACTTGGAAGTACTTTTTCCGGCATTAAGCTTGTGAAAAGTCTCTCTCTCTGCCTAATGCGCTTACTGGATGATAATTAGGACAAGTGTAGAAACATAAACACACGCTCTTAAATTCCCACCAAATAATTAACATGTTTAAAGGGGTAATGGGCTCAGAATTGGACCGCACAAAATTCCAACGCTCCCGCTGAAAAAGCCGCCGTTCCAAACAGGATTAAACAGGAGGATTCCATTTCGAATGCGGATGCTAGCTCCGGTTTGATGTGCACATGCTAATTGCCGGCGCTCTCAGGGCAAGCACGAACTTTCTCTATTTACCTGCAAATGAAATGTTTGGGGCTGAAATTCCCCGCGTGGAAAAAAAGCGAGTGAAATAACGATCCGTGCAAATTGTGGTAAACACTGTGTTGTGTTGATTTCAATGTGTTTTTCAGAAGTTGGAACTTTTTCTTCAACAGAGGGTTCAGTCTCTTAACTTATTTTCATAAAGCAGTGCCCACTGTCTTCCTTTTGATTTGGAAACGCAACTATTTTGGTTTTGAGCGAGCACTCGCTGTTATTAGTTTTTGAATAGGGACAATTACTGTGACCTTTTTAAAAACTCACTTACCCAGTACTTCATAAATACCCTGTCTGGGTATTACGTATGGTCTAATTATGCGGTCATTTTCTCCGATTTATGAAACTTTATGGAACTTTACAAAGCTGACGACCAAAACACCTGCAACTACACTTTGTATTAAACCTGTACTTATATGTGTAAGTACTGTCCTGTTCCTTGTACCCACACATGGACATGGCGGACTGTAATACTGTAAAGTGTGAGATCTGCTGACGACCTGAGCATCCTGGATGACCAGGTTAGTCCATCAATGGGTTTCTCTTTCCCTGACGGCGCGGGCATATTCCAAGATGACAATGAATCACCAGAGACATATTATCAGTAGACCGTTTTTACTCACTCCTCCCCGTTTGACAAAATAACTACGTTCAAGGGGGAATTTACAGACTCCTCCTACCCAGCTCTGACGAAGCCTGTTCCTAAAAAGGGCATAAGGGCGGGATTTTCACAGTAGACTCCGCCCTTGCGTGACGTGTAGTTCGGTCATAGCAACAGTCCAGCTCTCATTAGTATACGAGATTTCTAAAAATGTTCTTACGAAAACCAGCCTGGTTCCTTTAATTGTGCCTAAGGTTTGGCATAGAGCATGTTTATATTGAGAAAATCTACACTAAAGACGAAAAGAGACCATTTAAGTAACATCTCAATACTATTGTTTAATAAAAACACATAAATGAATAAAGCACAGGCATTGGGAGCTTTTGGACATGGGCTTTTCTGTCTATGATGGACAGAGCAATAAAAATATATATATATATTGAATTAAAATAAAATAAATAAATCACATCAGTACAATTCTAATATAACTGCTCTTAAATGTGTCGCCTAGGCTACTTTACATAAGGAAATGTACATGAGTAAATTTACTAATTACAAACCAATCTGCTGTGAAAAAAGTAAGAACGTTGAAGAAAATGCTCGTATCGGTATTCGGTATCGGCAAGTTCTTAAATCAAAGTACTCGTACTCGTATCGGTTTTAGAAAAAGTGGTATCGGTGCCTCCCTACCTTTACAGTTGTTTAGAACGTGTCTAAAGTCCAACGCTATGCAATTTAAAACTAGCTTGTTCTGTCATCACTATATGGAGTAGGGATGGGCGGATCGATACCACAGTATTGATGTATCGATACCAAACGGCTACTTTTTAAGTATCGATATTGGGCAAAAAATATCGATACTAATTTGCATATGTAAAAGTAGGCGTGACAGCAATTTTAAACATAAAAGGACAATTTACATCTTTGTTCTGAGCCAGAACAGTCCACAGCAGCAGGGAATTGAATTAAGCCAGCCATATCACTCTAGTTTAGATTATGTTTGTCATTAAAGTATTAGTTTTAAACTTTGCTTATGTATTTAATTTCACATTAACATTGTTTAATTAACCAGTTAAAGTAATATCATTTTAATGTTTAATATATAAAATAACCAGTTTTAGAAATGTATGTTGATTGAAATACATTCACCCATATAAAAATGACCAGTATCGGTATCGGTATCGAGAAAATAGACCCCAAAAGTATCGGTATCGTATCGATTCCAAAAAATGTGGTATCGCCCATCCCCTGTCGTCGTGGTGAATCTCTTCTACAAGCGGTCATTGATCTTGACTCTATTGAGGATCTCTGGGATGTGCTGGAGAAGGCTTTGTGCAGTGGTTAGACTCTCCCATCATAAATACAAGCACACTGGATCGTTTGACATTGCAGAAGCTTTTTGAAACAACGGCACGTCGAATGTGCTGTAATCAAAGCTACAACCGAATACTAGAGCGCATTTACTGTGTGTATTGAAATGAATTGCTCCTTTGAGAAAGACAAATTGAGCTGCATTGGAAAGTTTTTCCGTGTACATGTACCATTTTGTGCAGTGGTTGTGCCACAGCCATCCTAAACGGTCAACACCCTGTCCTGCATCGAGTCGGGATTGAACGTCGTACATCTTCGGCTAAATGCGCCAATTTGTCGCCATCTAGCAAACGGCGCTCACGTCTTGGCTAGTATATAAGGGGACCCGCTGAGACAACAGTCGTGCTATTGGCCGATATAAATAACGGCCACAGACAGGTGAGTGCTGTGCTCCATCAGAGGTTTCGGCTGCTCACTCCCCTCAGACGCGACAGTCCGATGAGTGAGTCTGTAGCAGCGTGGAAAACATGCTCTCTCTCATCCATCTCCGCTCATCTCCCCCTGTCCTCCTCGAGCGCTCGCACAAGAGCCCTCCTATCATGGGACCGGGCGGGCAGAGCCACATCTTGTTGACATTTTCATAGGCACTAGCAGTAATTTATGTAAGGTTAGCCTGCTCCCGGCGCGCTGGGCCTGAACACGGCGAAGGCAAACAGAGGGAAAGAGAACAAATTGCTTTTTTAAATTGCTCAGACAAGAGGTGCACTTTTTGCTCTATTAGGACCCAGTGCAAACACAGACGGGGGAGCGGGCGGGGCCAAGCGCGGGAGTGTGACTAAAGCTAATGGGAATTTGTGTGCGCCAAAGAGGGGCTCACATCCGAACGGGAAGGTGTGGAGGAGGTAAAGGTGGGAGCCAGCGAGGTGAGGCCTGTTTAGATTGATAAGAAGGACATGGCTTGTGCAGACCGACCAGTATTTTGGAGACATGGACCCTTTTTCATTTGGCTTTAGCGATTAGCATTAGCCACCAAATATTCTCCACAATTAGTTGTCGTATTAGTGCGATCCCTTCATTCTTCATTCTCTTTTGCAGTGTATTGTCGGAGTTCATGCCGTTTTTAAGCAAGAAAAGCTTCCTTTGTTTAGGCCATATTGTTACTATAATATTTAAACATTGAGAAACTGACTGGTTCATGCCCTTTCTTCTGGTTTGTCCTGGCCCTCTCCATCGGTACAGCGTGGATTTCTATCCTTTTTTGTTATTGATCCGTAAAACAAAGCTTTTACACAGCACAAAGACAAAGGATAAATACTGTACAGGAGGGAAATGGATTAAATTGATAGGCACTTGATTTCTTGGGAGCATAAAGTGATGGAGTTAATAAATCGTGAGAAACAAATCAGACGGTGAGGAAAATAATGTAAAGAAACAATAATAATAGCTGTAAAGGTAAAATGAATGGGGTGATGAACATAAGAATAAACATTCAAGAAAAAACTCAAAAACAAATGAGGACTATTAAGAAACAAACAAAAGAAACACAATATAGTCGTAATAGTACCATTAGTCTAAACATTTTGAGCACAAGCGTGAGAGAATGAATGCTGTAAAAATACTCCCGCGCTGAATCACGCAATAGTAACACATTAAACACAATTTTTTTTTCCATTATATTTCAAATGTTGTTTTCTTTAAATTGACCATTTTTGTGATGTTTATAGTTTCACTTGACACTGACAGGAAGTGACATAGATAGAGGCAGTTTTAAGCTGTTGCCGTGCCGACCATGTTGTGTCAATGGGAAATGAGTCTATGGAGCTTTACCTTTATCTATGTCAGTGGTTGTTTCGTCGACCTGACGTTGCCCCGCCTTCCCCACCGGCACGCAGGTGGAACCAATTCACTAATCAACGAGGTGCTCCCGGACTGATTTAAAAGGTGCGCGCGTCCCATTGTTGTTGTGCATTGGGGAGCAGACGGGTCACCACGGCAGCAGAAGCAGGACATTCAAAGCGCCAACAAAGACACAAACTCTCTAAAAACATTGCTGTGCAGGATCGGGTTCTAAACACTGGACAGACAGCTGGTAAGCACTGGACCACGCTGTGATCTTTACACTGGAGCTTTCCCCCACTGTTGCTTGTTGGTAAATGAGACTTGCACCGCTGCACATTTAAAGCCTAATAAGATGTTTGTATATAGGTTTTCATTGTGTTTAGTACAGTCACTTTCTTAATATTTAAACTGTAAATATTAAGAAAAGTAAGCTTGACTATTGGGTTAAAATCTGTGCATAAATACAACTTAAAGCTAATTGTGCATTTGTTTGAAATACTTATGAAATAAATGTAATCTAGAATGTTAAAACCACTGGTACAAAAGTTAAAATGTAAACCTTAAGAAATCATAGGAGGTGATTTACATAAAAACAAATGGTAAATACATTGCCTAAATACTAACTTGCACGCTTTTCTGCCTATGGATTTTCTGTAAAAGGACTGTCTATTTGTTTAACTTACACTGGGTTTACCTTTTTGTTAAAGGTTTTTCACCTGACCCCAACCGGAAATAAAAGTGAGAATTAAAATGGTCTGGGTGGAATCCAGTTTTTAATCCAGTCGACAACCCATCCTCTTCAAGTCTGGGAAATGCACAGCTAGAGCTAAAAGACTTGACAGTGGTTCCCAAACATTTTTGGCTGGTACCCCAAAATTGACAGATAATCAACTCTTGACCTCCATTGTATAACGATGTTGCCTCATACGCTACTTTAGGGATGAAACATTATAGTTATAATCAAGTCAGTATGTATTTAAACTGTTTATTTTGAATAATTGCCTTGATTTAACTAATCATGGGCTGGTTTATACTAAAAACAGTGGCATTTTTCTTTTTGTTTCATCTTTGGGAACCCCTGATCTATGTCACTTCCTGTCAGGAGCTTCAAAATTCAAAAACATTTCTTCATTCATTTGTTGCTTCACTGAAATAAACTGATCATTATTTACAAACAACAGATGTTAAAGAAGACATATTTTCAAGGGTTTTAATGCTTTTGAAAGTATTCCATCAGCTCATCAGTCACGAGTCAAACACCTCTCCATTGTTGTTTGTCGTACTGTATTTCCCGTCGAGTCCCGGCTTCGCGAGCGGCTGAATGTGCTTACGAGTGCCGCGCTTTGTACTTGACCCCCTGCTATAAATGCACTGTACTTTACGTTTAATTACACGACCGCCGCTCGCTCCGGCCCTGATTAGAGCCGGCATAATTGTAAATAATTACCGCGCCATGCTTAGACAGGGTGCAAGGACAGCTCACGGGCTCTTACACGGCGCAGGCGTGCCTTCGAGTGCGGCGGAAGAGAAAGCGTTAAGACCAGCGTGTCGAGATGAAAGCGGCACAAAAAACAAACGACAATAGCGTTTCCCCGCACAGCAGACATGCGCGTTTGAGCTGCCAAATTAAATATGTAGCGGCCTAAACAGAGCTAATGAGATTTGCGGTTACAGCTGATTGCTGTGTCTGTTCCACACCAGCAGCCCGCCCTCCCTGTGGTCGCTGTAGCCGCTCCGTAACCTTCAAAGACGCTAGCTTTATTTAGCTTCTGCCCCAGCACTGGTCTGAACCCCTGGAGTGAGATGTTCGGGGGACAGCAGGAGGCGCTCTCTGCGTATATGGCATGGCTCGAGCATTAACTATACGATGCATGTAATCCGAGTGTGTTTGTGAGCTGGCAGGGCCTCAACAAGGGCTCTCCTGTGGCGCAGGGCAGGGACGAGGCCGCTTGGCTGCCCTCGCTCTTGGACCCAGATCAGAAGCGGGGGTCAGCGGAAATGTACGCGGTCTGTTCTCATTTGCGAAGCTTCTTTTTTTTTTTGTGGGTGTGTCTCAAAGTTGGGAAATCTCACAGCAATGATGATGAATAATGAAACAGTCATATCCGTAATGGAGGGGTGGGTGTCGGGCAGACAGTGAGGAGGTCAGAGTCCGAACCGCCAGCTTTTGAACAAAACGGACTGCATTCCAAACTCATGAATGTTCTACTTTGAACATATTCAACATAGATAGCAAATATCATTTCAACTGGTATAGTTTTTTACCCAAAACAATACAATTGATTGTGTTGTGCTTCCTTCTCGATTAACTGATTTTGAATGTTTGCTGGTAACTGTTAACTCTTTTCACTGAGGGTTGCCTATAGAATGGTGTACGGAAAGTGAGGGTTCTGTGCCAAACCTCCAGGCTCAGTCCTTTTTGTACAGTATTTAGTTTTGTGTGGCTGAATTTAGCAATTGTCTCTATGTTACTCTGCCGTATTGGTCGTTGCGTGGGGATGGTGGACTGGGTTTCCAGTTTAGGTTCTTTGTTCCCTTTGTCAAGTTTTGTAAATGGCCGCTTCAGTTTCATCATTGTGTTACCAGTTTTTATTAGATTCCCTTTTACATTCCATTTATTAGATTGCATCTTAAAACCTTGAGGTCATTGTTTCTTCCTTCCCTCCACACTAGCCTGAAATGTTTGCTTGCAAAGGAATGTCGACATGTTAGCCGAGTATTCGAGCGTCTCCCAGAGAGAACAGAGGACGCGCTAAAAGTTTACAACAAACATCACAATTAGTGCGTCAGAAACTCTCACGAGTGAAGACAGGGAAACAGCAACAAGCAGTGTTTATTAAAAAGCTTCAAAAATCTTTACAAGAAAAAAAGCTTCACAACTAAATCTAACAAAAAGCCAAAATAGAAACTCTATGAGTCTATATCCTGGACTCAGAATCATCTAAATCCCATGGATTCTACCCAAAACTCTAAAACAAAATTCACTCAAAAGTCTCCTTCAAACCCCTGTAATTTCAACACGACATGACTTTTTAATACTAATCCAATCACAAATCATTACTAGGGCTGTGCAATTAATCGAAATTCGATTACGATTTAGATAACTACTCTAAATAAAACTATTAACATTTTTGCTTTTGGTTTTCTTTGCTAAGCAGACTTGCTTTTCAGGCCGCTGGGATTATCTTCCCTTCGCATTTCAGGTGCCATGGCTCATGCTTTTGCCTGACATGAAAACAAACAGCGCTGTGTGATGATGTCATCAGGCCGCGCTGCTCAGTTTGCTTGCGCAGGTGTGAGGGCCGGCCAGCAGGGGGCAGGTGTGAAGCAGAGACCTGTCTTTAATCAAGGCGTACTTGAAATCATTTGTACTTTTATGACTGTTCAGAAAACAGAAAATATCCAGCATAGTTTTTTTGATTAATTAATAAATAAATAAAATAATGATATTAAAAAAAAAAAAAAATCATTTGAATAATCAAGATTTCAATTATGACTAAAATAATCGTGATTATTATTTTTTTCAATAATCAAGCAGCCCTAATCATTACATTACTCATGTTTACAGATTACAGTTTGTTAATTCATTGGTCAAAGTTTACCACAGTTGGGCTGTTTTAGCTTTGTTAACCATATTTAGTCAAAATGATGCTTACACATGATGAAATCACAATCTGGCACATTTAACAGCAGCGACAAAAGTCCTCATGCCCTGCACTGAGGACCTTCCACACACAGGCCTCCTTTGTCCGTCTCTCTGGAGCTGATGATTTTGCACTATTTCTAGACAGGTACTGTATGTTTCAGCTGCTTTCATGTCCAGAATTGTAACATCAACCATTCCTCTCATCACGTCCTTTCTGATAATCTGTTTGCCAGTCCTCGCCGCACACGGACAAACCCCATATTCAGAATGACAGATGCTTTCCACGCTCCCTCTCAGCGGGGTTAGCTTTCATCTTTAAACGCCAGCCAACTCCAAAATACGGCCCTTAGCGCCCCACCGCCATCAAGAGTCCGCCGACGAGCAGAAAAACAAAAATAAAAACTTGGAGAAATATGTTTTTTTTTTTTTTGCCTCAGACAGTGCAGCTGCAGTGGGTAGCGATGAGACAATGATGTACTCCAGGTTCAAAAAGGCCAAGTCTGCAACAACATTCACGGTGATGTACTATCCGGCTTTCTGCTGAACCTGGACATCGTCAGTGGGCAAAAAAACACTGGCCAGGAAACAGCCAAACAGCTCCCGCCCCAGTTTTTGGGGTCACGCCTCACAGTGATTCATCGACGTCCGATCGGCCAGTCCAGCACTTCTGTCCAAATGTTCCCTTTCAAACATTCGTCAAGATGAGGAACGTATTTGCTTTCATGGTTTGTTTGTTATAAATCTAACATATATATTTAAACAGCTTGTAACTTTGACGCTCCATTATGCAACGCGATACAGATGGCAGTGTAGGACAAATCAAACTGGCTGTTGTGGCAAAACAAAATAACTTGTTCCCTTGTTATTCCATAAATACAACAGCTACTTCTATTGCTACTTTATTAGCACAATCCGTCACTTCTGTAACATCACAAAAGGCTACTTTCTAACCAGGGTAATAACCGTTGTGATGTAAAACCAGGCTGAGGTCCCCACCCGCCGCATACATCCTCCTATATTACCCCAGTGATGGCCATACTGCGTCCTACAGAGGCACTTTCCGTCCTAAAGAGCCTGTTTCGTGGCTACAGATTATGATGGTATTCAAAAAAGGCTGCACTTGTTTGTGCTTGGGTGACTCTTTATCTCACGGGGTCACATTTATCAAACCTTACATTTTGACTGCCGTAGCCAGGCAGTAGTAACAGTGAAGTGCAGTGGCGTCCTGGATAATGTAGCGTGTGAGAATGTAGCACAACATAAGATTTGAAATGTATGGTTGAATTGCCTTGTTCAATTTTGTCTCTAAAGTGTTAACTCTGAGACATTTGCTTAAAGGATCTGTATCCTGCTATTTTAGCCATTCCAAAGTAAAGTGTAGGCATTTATATGATATATTGTACCTCTACCACATAAGAGTAACTCCGCCCCTTCTCTCGGCCTTGCAACAGTAGAAATATAAATACCACAGCAAAAAGTGAAGTTACTTCACAGTGCAGTTATAAGGAGTTGACATGTGCAACACAGCTTCATAAATGGCTAACACACACGCTAACACACACACGCTAACACACACACGCTAACACACACAAGCTAACACACACACGCTAACACACACAAGCTAACACACACACGCTAACACGCGTTTTGATTGACTCACCACTCTGGTCCATCGGGTGTTATACATTATCATGTTGGTTATAAAAGTTAATCCACTTTGGTTGGGGCGAAGGTTCACCAAACATCCATCAGAAACAGTCACAGAAAATTTGTGCTGAATTTGGCTGAAAGTCGCTGGATCCCATGAAAGGCGAGTGGCCTCTTCTTTAGGAAAGTTGAATAAAGTCCTGCACCTCTCATACCCAAACGCGCTTTTCTCCGTGACATTATCGTTAGAAAACAGAACAGGCGTGTCCAGAGTAGGTTAGAAAGAGCTCCTTCTTCACAACTCTCATGCAAACATGACATCTGTTCAGACGCTCAGGGGTGTGTTTGTTTTCTCTTCAGGGGCAGTCGGGCACTTCCTTTTTTTTAAATTCATCTGCAAGTTCATGAAATTAATACAATTGCTTTATAATTAGACTCACAGTGTGACAAATGGTCTGAGTTTACAACATACTAAAGGAGGAGGAGAGGAGTCACTTTTACTTTATTGTCTCCTTAGGGAAATGTCTCCTCTGCATCCTTCAATGCCACTGGGGCAACCTATAAGGAGCAGTGGGCAACAGCAGAGCCTGGAGACGCATCTCCAGATGTGGAGCCAGGCTGATGGTCAGACTCACCTGCTGGAGGATCCATCTAATGTGTCTTTGGTTGATGGGGGAAACTGGAGTACCCGGAGGAATCCATCCAGACATGGAGAGAGAAACATGCAAACTCCGTCTTCTACCCCTTATTCCGACAACCCTCCATTTAGACAGCCCTCCAAACCGAAACCTCGTCATTCCCACAACCCTCCATTGCGATGTCCCCCCAACCTAACACTTTTTGATTCCCCCATTCTGACAATAGTCTTGAACATAGGGTTAGGGTTTTCCTTTTGGGGAGTGGTTCTGCATGGGTACATTAGCCTCCGAAACCAATGGCAAACATTTCCACGCTGGTTTTGTCTCATGTTGGAGCAGTGAGGGTGTAGCAGCTTGTTCGGACTCAGGCCATTTTCTTTAAGCTACTCTTGTTCCAGAAGTGGTCATTAGTCCAGTCAAAAAGTTGGCCTCTGTTTGGTGGGTGGTGGTTACAGTTGTTGAAGACTAAGATAAACAGAGTTGCTGTGAACTGGTTTGAGGGCTGGTCTGGTAAGGAGAGGTGTTGCTCTCTTGATTAAAGGGACTGTGTGAAGAGACAGTTATTGTTTCGGTAGACAGAGCGGCTCCTACTGTAATTGCGTTTGCTCCAAGAAGCGTTATGATTGCTACAATAATGACTTACAACACTTACGCGCAGATCTATCTTCCATCGCCTACTATCCACCTTTTCCATTATAAAAGTCCCACACGCTTCTCAAAGTGTTTAAATGATGAGTGAAAAGGACCATTGCGGGGATAATCGTTTTCAGAGGAAATGTTCTATGCATTAGTGGCCCTGGCGTATGGAGTCGTCAGTAATAATTAGAACATAAAGAACAGCGGTATACCCCTCAGATCATCCGCCTCAAGCACCAAGACATTCCCCACTAATGGACTTCATACGGATGTGCCCCCGGAAATCCTGATAATGTGACTGTCCTCGTGAACCTAGGAACACAATCTGTTGTTACAGATGAGCACCATTATGTAGCGGTAGTAGTAGTACTAGTATGTTAAGTACAAAAGGAGGGGGTGTAGTGGTGGTAAAATTGCTTGTAGCTGTGGTAGTCAGTAGTGGAAAGTCGTGCTGCATGATTAACCTTTATCGAATGGAAATGGAGGTTTTAGCTGCTGCAGTAACCAAACCTCAAGGGCCCGAGGTTTTTCTTTGTTTTCTTCCACTGTTTGAGCGACAGACATGTTCTCCAATCAGAATGATCGAGCCTGGCTGCCTTTGACTGTTGGTCGATCAGAGGTGTCTGCAGGAGGATCACTATTCTCACTAGGAAAAAAAAAAAAAGTTACACATAAACCTGAGATGGCAGTAGTGAGTATAAAATGGCCAACTTGCATCTAGTCCCTTTAACCTGTGTCTGTTTATAGCTTTCTTACAGATGGTTTTGACATAAATATGAGGTGGATTTTCATAAAACAAGCAGCTTGTGATTCGGATAATGCATTTATGTCGCTGAATAAAGAGGGAGAAAGAAAGAGAGAGCCCCATGTTTATTAGAGAATAATTCAATCTAAGGATGTTTTTCTGACAACTCCATAAAATGCTTCTGTGCCTCTCACAGATTTGTATCTTGCTGCTGCATGAAGCTGAAATGTAATAACTGAGTACTATGATGTTTAACAGCAGTTTTAGAAGTTTATATACAGCTCGATGCTCAAGTGTCTGAAAGATAAGCCGTATATAAATCGCAAATCGAATCACAATCGCAATATCTGTCAGAAAAAACTGTTTTTTTTTGTCAACATTGTGCAGCCCTAGTGGGAAATATCAGGAGTAGAAAGAAGTTGCACGAGTAAAATATTTTACAACAGTAGCTGCTGAAACAACAGCAATTTAAGTTTGTTTTTTGTCTTCATACAAAGGTAGTTGGATTCTCAGCACTGCATTCAGCTCTTCGACAGACTTGTACACAACACACCGTCTCCTTCCTGATCCATAATTTTGGTCCATTCACATTTACACAAAACCCGTCAGGAGGCTGATGGCATGTAGAAGGTGCCATTGTTCTCTTCACAATGACACATGATTATCAAAAGTTGGGCACCAGCGTCACCGAACGCTGAGTTTTTAGGTTTTGGGTCGACACCATCTGATCTTCTGCTACCCTGGAGTGTTCCCTTCTCTCCTCATGATAATATGCAAACCACTATACAGTAATAGCCCGGCCGATGTACGTTTCGTTCTGCAGAGGGCATGGATCAACACTTTGAAGCGGGAGTGAGAGGTGACACACTATTTATGGTAATAGAGAAAAGTCAGGAGCGGCTTGAGTGTAGCATCTGCATAAAGACTTGCACCTCCACAAGACGAAGTGAAGGAGGGCGGGATCTGTTCTCATTTGCAGCTCTGTGGGTAAAGGAATGTTGTGAATTCTTTATCACAGCATTCACAGTTTGATCGATTTACAGGTTTTTGTTCGTGAAAATGAGAAAACCATTTCAACACTTTTTAATAAGAGTGAATTCCTCACACACAACAAAATATCCCGTGTCATTATGCATGAATCTTACAAGCACTTCATAAACGGCACGTGGTTATTGTACTAATTATGAAGTTCATATTTCAGTCTTTGTTTAGTTATTAGGATCCCCATTAGCCACAAAGACATGCTGTAACCAAATTCCCCATCATCGAAGTTTCTCTCATTCATTTGTACATTTTGTGCCATGTCCATCGTTGGTTAACCACCCTCACTGGAAGCAGCTTTAGTTAGCGGTCAGCCAGCGCGAATGCCCAACGCTCGCCCACATGTTGCTCCTTTGATAAAGTCCTCGGCGCGCTGTTGCATCTATTTACCCAGGCAAATCACCGCCGCTGGGCCGTGCACAAAGGGAGAGCGAGACAAAGCGGGCGGGTAGCGACTTCACATGCAGCCATATTGTGCTGGGGAAAAGGAGCGCAGAGGTGCAGAGCATGAAAGAACCTTGTATTTTTATTCGTTTTTTTTTAAATCTGTCTCCTTATAGCGGGGTAACAGTGGAGGCCAGCATTCTCATTTACATGGAGGCTCGCACACACTGGCCCGCCTCTGGAGACGAGGTAATCAGCCAGAATTGGAGAGATGGGTTTTTCCAAGCAGCGCGCTTTGATGCTGGATTAAACCCGCGCTTTTTGATGTAATTATATAATAGGTGGGCCAGTGCTGTCAAGGCCAAAGCATGTTGTCTGTAATGAAAAACAACAAAGCTACGGTCCGCGGGGAACAGTAATGCAATTAGGTGAGGGATCTGGAGAGGTTTTTTCCAGCATCACAATGGGAAACGGACTTCAACCAACGCGGTCGGACTAAAAATATTGCCAGTGTGCTGCAATATCCCAGATACTTCTGCTACTACTGCTAACCACTCCAAAGCTGTCTTTTTGTTAAGTGTTTCTATCATTAACCTCAAATGGTCGTCCTTGGCGACGAGTAAACAAGCAGCAGCTTCCCTCTCCCTTGGTACAGCTGCATTTTTCTACAGACTGCATTTGTAGTTTCTGTGTTCCACGTTGTTATACTGGATTATATGTCTTTTTGTGAGTTACAGTGGATTTTTTTACTCCAGAGTCTGTACTAGCCCTGAAGGAAACGGCTTTTTTAAAGTAAACAAACGAGCGAAAGCTTTAAGAGTAGAATTTGAGAACTACAAATCCACGGATTTCTACTTCGGAAACACTGAAGAGGCACCAAGAGCCCCCCACACACACCTGCAGCACAGTGGAGGCGTCACAAGAGGCACAACAGGAAACCAATAAGGGGCGAATGAGGAGGTATCCGGGCAAGACTCGCAGCCAAGCCACACAAGCCTTCTATCCCTGCTATTGTTCTGGCTAATGTTTGTTCACTGGGAGAATACACTGTATTGTATTCATCTGCTACGCTCTTTAGAAGATGGTGGAAGACGGTTGTGGCGCGGAGGGAGCTGCGCAGGAGGTAGAGGAAGGAGGAGCTGGTCAGTGCAGGACACCACGCTCTGAAACAGGGGCACACCTAGGGGGGGGGCGGTGCATTGTTCCAGAGGAGCGTGAAGGCAGTACTCCAGTTTCACCGAATCTATACGCTTTCGTTGTACAATCACTTCTAAAACACATTCTTACAAAAATCTTCTCTTCCCGTTGCCCTGATGAAGATGAAGTCTCTCATGTGCTTCACCCGTCAGAGGCCGTGGAGTAACGTGTCCAATAAACTGGTTCGGTGTAGTTGTGAAATGAAACGCCGTCGCCACAGAAAGTGTTGGGCGTTTGCTGTCAAGAAAAAAGAAAGACAGGCTGGAATTAGCAATTATCCTCAAATAGATGCATGTCGCAGATGTTAATTAGTGCGACTGTTTGTTTCTGTGGCTGCGAGCGATAAGACGGCAGTGTGAATGCATGACTGACATCTCCAGCGCCTCCACATTATGCATGGAAATTACATTAAGTACATTTATCCTGGCAGCGCGAGAGAAGGGCTTCAAAAACACGGCTCGTAGGTGGTCTCCATACTGTTTTGATTCATGTCGGGCGATTACGAGTCGTCTGGAAGTACACATAATTACATATTGTCTCCAAGTGCTTTATGTTGCTCAGAAGCTCATTTCCGCTCTGCCTTTGTTTATTCAGTGGTTGTTTGTTGCATGCATAGGTCGCAGAAAAATCAGAGGAAATGGTAAGAAAAGATTCTGTGCCAATTTGTGAGCTTCTAACGTCACTTACCAAGACAATTTTCAGTGGTGTGACAAGCATTTTCTTTATGTTATATTACATTGATGACTGACATGATTTTAGGGATTTCAGAGTCCATTTATTTGTATTTCAACAGTCAATAACAGTCCTACTTTCATTTAAAGGGAGGGTATATTATGCATAATCGACTTTTTCAAGCTTTCCATCATGTTATTCTGTCATTCCCTCATTAAAAACATGCCTGAAGTGTTGCCTTGGCACATTCACGTATTTCTGAGTAATCTGTAAAAAACTCTGATGGCGGCCATTTTAGGGATAGGTTTGCCTGAGTCCTCCTAGGAACGCCCCCACCTCCTGGAGACGCCTCCGAGCTTTCGTCACCAGCCGAGTAACCAACCACTGCTCGGCCTATTTCAAGACATTCACTACAGCCATTTTGAGAGAGACATTTTATACAAGGCAGTTATTCTAATTTACTGCATTTACAGACCAACAGAAGGTTTGTCATCATTGTAGTGTGATATAGACTGGAGCTATGTGATTGAAAAAAGCATAATGCCCCCTCTTTAAAGCATCATAGTGCGTATCTTTTACACAATGAGACAGCTTTATTTGTCCTCAGAAACTGAAAACTTTAGCATTGTTCTCCGTAGAAGTTCCAATCTGCCTGAACTCCCAGAGGAGACGGCCCCACGGCGTTCCAATCTGTTTACTCAAGTTCATTAGGGAGCGGCGACGGTACACTCTTCCCCCGCTCTCCGCTTGCTCCTTCCTTCGGGGAGTTTGGCATTGCCATTGTTTATCCGTGGCTTTTGTCTCCTCATCTTATCAGTGGTCATCCTCACCGCGCACGCTTTTAATCGGGCTTTTCAGTCTAGCCAATTATCCGTTCTACTGAACTAATCACCGCTCGCCGCTCTGTGGAGACATAAAAGTTCCAAGCTTTGTAATGACCAGATTAGGATCGCTTCAAAGTGAACAGTGCGCTTTTTACAATCGGAACATTGTCGTTGGTCAAAGGGGGTCTTGTGCAACATAGTCTTTCTATAACTTAATATGTATCCACTTTCCTTTCCTGCCCTCCAAAGTTTTCAAGTGTGCTGGAAAACCCAAGATAGAATTGCAATTTAGTAACATGATGTCAAGTGTACTTCTAGTGTATTACAAAAGCACTGGCAATTATGGGTCTCAAGTAGAAAATATTTACTTCACCCTAATATGTTTCATCCTGGAAAAAAAATACCAGAAAAATAGTAGGGATAGAAAATTTGTGTGGCTTAGCAGCGAGTCTTGCCCAGATACCTCCTCGTTTGGCCCCAATGTGCTGCAGCTGTGGGGGGCTCTTGGTGTCTCTTCAACGTTTCAGAACAAGAAATCTGTAGGTCTCAAATGTTGTTAAGCTGTTTGTTTACTTAAAAGATAAACTGGGTACTTCATTCAAGTCCTGACTCTCACAAAAACACAGCAACAGAAAAGAGCAACATATTCCAAACGCTTGTCATATAGCAAGTATACTATTCCATTTGGTATGTTGGTTTAAAGGGATATTTCAGGAGTTTTGTCATTCCACATTTCTGGAGATATTTTTTTTTGTAATTCATGCAGTTGCATTTCTATGGTATCAGCTAGCCTGCATTACAAACAGTGTGACCCGCTCCACAGAGCCCCTGAGGCAAATCACTTACAACACCAGACTGACCATATAAATGTCTGTGTCCATAGAGTCATTTTGCATCACATGAATGATTGCATTTTGAGGGACTATTTTCTAGCCGATCACTCCGCCGCTGCGTAGCTTATACAACCACGATGTATATGTATGTATAATACATGTTATTTTAATTGCAAAATGGTTAAAATGATTCTAATGATTCATTATATGGTTAGTCTGGTGTTGTCAGTGATTTGCCTCAGGTGCTCTGTGGAGCGGGTCACACTGTTTTTAATGCAGGCTAGCTGATAAGATAGAAATGCGCTAGCCTTGCACTAGCCTAGGGCTGCGATAAATCGTTTAATAAAAGATAGAAAAACGATACATTTTTGGGCTCGATATTTATCATCTGTACATTTATTAGCTTTTCCCCCCATTCTTTCTTCGTAAAACTTAGATTTTTAACTGAAGGAAAATTCAGTTTCATAATATTTCATGTTTATTGCATTTTGTGTTGTATTTTTGGATATAATGATGCACTTTTAGAACAAAGGATTACTGTAATTTTTATGCCTGGGAGTTGACAGTATCTAGCATCGTTAAAGGGGCTGGAAGTAAGTTCGCCATTATATACTCACTACTGTCACCTCAGGCCATACGTGTAACTGCACCTTCTATATTAAGCTCGTGCATGACGGCAATTCGGGCCGAAGTGACACATTTTTGAGTGACATTACACATTAGGACATGGCTGGAACATGTAGGGGGAGGAAAATACTTAATTTGAACATTTTTAAACTCCTTATAGTCCCTTTAAGAGTCAATAATATTGTTTATGGCGATACTTTTCCTGCCTCAATATATCAAACTTCAAATTTGTTATCGTGACAGGCCTATTTAAGAACTGCATGAATTACCAAAAAAAATATCTCCAGAAATCAGCAACACTCTGGATAACTAGGAAATGAGGCCCTATGTCAAAAATCCTGAAATATCCCTTTAATCTTGCTGACGCAGAGGAGGAGGTCCACATAGTAATGACATGGTAAGAGTCTAACTCATCTTCCATGACTCTAGGATGTTCATTCTTTTCATCAACCATTTCAAGACTCAAGATTTTTTATTTGTCGAACCATGTGAATGGTGAATTTGCAGGCATAGCTAGAAACACTTCCCATAGTCTCATCGTTCATGTGCTTGTCTTCTGACGGCAGATGGCAGACCTTTATGAACAGACGACGACATACAGACCACACTTGTAAAATCACAGACTTTGAATCAAACCAGTATCTTTTAGCACCTGTCATAGAATATAAGTGTTGTTCTACTTTTAAAGAGACAAAAACATGACACTTTTGACAGGCACTTATATCAACTTAAGGCAAACCACACCAAAAAAAGTCCAATTAGTCTGTACTTGTTCACACAGTCACTCGTGTATAAGACCTTGTTCTTCTCCGTTGTTCCGACAACGTTGTTCTCTCGTCGATCCACAGCGGCGCTAACAAGGACCAGCCTCCACGCATTGTAATTATTGTCATATTGTTAATCTCTCGCTGGCATTGGCGCTCCAGGCATCCCGAACAATAACGCGGACGCGCCAATGTCTGAACCCAGTGGTGGGGTTACTCAGGGTGGCGTCTCCGTCCCGGGGGTGTTCTTGCAGGTGTGCTGTCTGAAGCACGCACAACTCTGCTCCATTCTGCGCCATTGATCTCCACGTCTGCCAGCTCCCCGCGGGCTAACATTTATCTGTTAATTGGGCTTTAAGCTGCGTCCTCTTGGCGGGAGGGAGTTCTGGCGACGGCTCAATACCATTCTTACGCCTGGTTTAAAGATGCTCGGAAAACAAAGATGCAGCTCCATTGACTTGTGCTTGATGTGAAGTGGTGTCTTAAAAATAGCAACATGTTACGTCTCTGGGCATAAAGAGAGCAGTGGTAGGAGAAAGTTTAAGTTGTTGTCTCAGAGTGCTTCCATTTGGCTGGTTCGGAAGTCGTTTGTCTCGGAGAGCAAACGGGTCGATGGCTTAAAAGGCAAACGCGGTAAATGCACGTTTGGTTTTGTAAAAATGTGTCCATTTGTGTGCCTTATATTGGATTTCATTTTATTTATAAAGCCCCATCGTATAAAAGCACCATCTACAGAAAAAGGGAAAAGGCATATTCAATAAAAATCTGAATAAAAACTGCTGCCTCTTCGCCTGTAGCCTGAGGGTTCAGGTCTTGGTCTGTTTAACTTACCACTGCTTTGACTATTTATGTGGAATGACTTTGAGTGGGAAAAGTTGTTTGTTGGTCTATCAGCATCCACACTATTTATTTGTGTCATTTTACAAACAATGCAGCTTCCAAAGTGATGCATGTGATTTAAAAAACAAAGGTAAAGAGTAAAAAAGTATCTAACTAGCATACTATCTTCTATTACATACCCCGCCCAAGGCCCAAAGTTGCTGGGACATCTGGACATAGGATGGCACGGGAAGACCACAGTCGACAGCCGTCTCTGATTGGCTCATTTCAACAAATCTCAATAAGACGCCTTTATAGGCATCACTATCCTTAAAGTGCATGTGACAGGTTTTAATACCATAATAACATGTGTTTTAAGTAATAATTATCATTTTATTTCAGTGAAGCAACAAATGAATGAATAAATGTTGGGGAGAAAAGTTATTTTATTTGAACTTTTAAGCTACTGACAGGAAGTCAGGACTGTCAGTCAGGACTGTACAATAAGACTGTGAAGTAACGCCGACTGTAACAAGTGAATTTCTCCTTTGTGAGATCAATAAAGGTTTATCTTATCTTATCTTAAGTGACATAGATTGAGGTAAAGTTCCATAGCACTTTGACTTTTCCCATACTTAACAAACGTATTTCTATAACCAACCATGTTATAGCAATACGTTTGTTAAGTGGTGATGTCACAGCTCTACTTCCGGGGGCGCAGATGTGTGAGAAACTACAAAAAAACTCTTTAATACCACAATCAATATTTCTAAAACTCAACAGAGAGTTACTGAACATACTTATTTATCAGGCCCATTAGCGAAACAGCGAAACTGCACCTACTGCTGTAAAAGTAATATTTACCAAAATCTGTACTTCCGGGATAGCGGAGAGAAACGGCTCAGCAGCTACGCTAACCCCGGAAGTACCGACTTTAGTAAATAACACTTTTTTAGCAGTAGGTGCGGCATTTTTTGGCTAATGAGTCTGAGAAATAAGTAGGTTCAGTAACTCTCCGCTGAGTTTCAGAAATATTGATGGTTGTTTTTAAGACTTTTTAATATTTGTTTTTCCTTGCATATTAGCCGGTAGTCGTGACGTCACACTTAAACGTATTGCTATAACATGGTTGGCACAGCAACAGTTTAACATGGTTTGCCACTACCTATGTCGGAAACACTTTATTTTACAGTACCCTTGACAGTGTGATGTACTCTGTAACAATGTGTAATAACTTGTACCTATGGGTTAGATACACAATGGGATAATATGTATTTGTAGTTTGTCGGCACATAATGTAATAAGACATAATTCTAACCTTAAGCCCTAACCCTGAGGGTCTTATTTCCTATTACATTATGTACCTTCTAAGTACTAATACACATTATTCCATTGTGTGTGTAGCACATAGGTACAAGTTATTACAGATTTTACAGAGCACATTACATTGTACTAAATTTGGTAAGGTACAATGTGCCCACGTCACTTCCTGTCAGTGTTCAATAAGGAAGTGAAACTTTAAACATCACAAAAAATGGTCAAACTGAAGAAAACTGGGAACAATTTGGGCATTTAGCAAATAATTGCACTTTAAGATTAGGATTAGGGTTAGGTTTAGACTAGTTTAGCATTAGTTTAGGTTAGTGATCAGAGGTTAGTGGTAATTTAGCCAACCAATCAGAGGTTAGCGTTAGTTTAGCTAGCCAATCAGAGGTTAGTGTTAATTTAGCTAACCAATCAGAGGTTTTCGTTAGTTTAGCTAACCAATCAGAGGTTAGCGTTAGTTTAGCTAACCAATCAGAGGCCGCAGTTCCACTGCCATACTGCATAAAAAATAATTGATTTCAGGCCAGCAGGGGGCAGCATGGGGGGCAGGTGTGAAGGCATAGAGGATATGTTTACAAACTGAACGTATACTTGATATACTTTTCACTCTTCAAATTGTCAAAATAGTACATTTTGCATTGTTTTGTAAAAAAGAAAAATAGATTGTTTTTCTATAATTGAGCAGCCTTATCAATATCAGCTCCCCTTCTTCGCTGTGATGTAAAGAAGTCAGGTAGTCGTAATGTTTTGGCTGTTGTATCTTTTGCCGCACATCACTGGATTAGGATCGTTTTTTGGTAGAAAAACAAATGTTATTCATACCATTATCTGCTGTACAATGGAGTCAGTCTGAGTGCTATTAAAACAGCCCCCGTGTAACGCTCTTCATTACAAACAGCTTTCACAGTCGCGCCGAATACCAATGCGGCCCGTGCGCGCAATATTAGCCTTTCAATAAGCTGTGGAGACGCCTGGCTAATGCTAATGCTACTGCCCGACCCGCTCATCATCTCTAATACCACAGTGTATTTACAAAGTCTCCCACGCCCTGCATCTGTCACGCCGCGTCAGTTTGGAAAAGCAATATTTACTTCGCCCAGTCCATCTGACCGACCCCCCCCCCAAACCCCCCCGCGTCAGATCATTAGCAATTTCTCTCGCATCTCAAAAAACTGTCGGCGTGCCGTTTGCCGCTCGTGGGAATTCATTTCGCAGAATGGATCCATAAGTGATTGATTTGCGAAGTGGCCAGATATCGGATAGAAAAAAAAAACACACGCGTGATGTGACGGGTGGAGGTTGGTCGGTGGTTGCCGTGGAGACAGCCTGTGCATTCCAGGGACGTCGGAATTGACAAGCCATACAAAACACACGGATCTAATCAGAGCGAGCCAGGGGAGAACGTGCACAAGTAGAAATGTGTGCCTTGTTTAGATGGAGACCGTATTCTGCATTTGACCCATCCTTCAGCCAGCGCTTCAGGCCAACCTGTCAGGAGCAGTGGGCGGGATCTGGGAGCGTCCACTGGGAGATTGCCCTGCTATGCATGTTTGATGGGAGACTGATTTATGTGGGTTTGTAGAAGAAACTGGAGCACTCTTTCAGACATGAGCGAAACATGCAAACCGTAGACTCAAAATGTCACACTCAGTCCAGAAATGAAACAGGGACATCGCTGCCTTGAGTCGGGTGACCAGAATTTAAGGCGAGACACGGCAGGTGTAAGTACAGATTTGACATGCAGTTGTCACTGTGGAGATTTCCCGGAAGTAGCTACAACATCGCTTCCCAAAGAAGGCTTTCCCTCGCTCATCCATTCACAAATATTGACATATTTTACATCCACGTGTCCTGAAGGCTCCCCCAAGGTGACGCTATAATCCAAATATGGTCATTTCCTTTCTGGGAGTCACCTGTACGAAAGAGCAGAGAAATGTTCTTGTTCTTGGACACGTTACAAAACTTTTGGAATGTTTTTCTCAAAATGAGGTTTTTGCTCCACTCATTCAACAAATGATCCACTTTACAGCCTTGAACAATATTTTGAAGTGTTTTGCAGAGATACCATATAACCATATAACCATATATAACCATATAACTATAAAATATGAGGGGAAAAAAGAGGTTTTGTGTCATTTTATATCAGTAATGTTCATCAAAAGTTTTGAAAAGATCACTAAATGTCATTTCCATTCCCCTGCAGCCTTAAAAAGTGGGACATGATTCTGGGATGTACCGCAGGAGTTCCACATCCTGACAAGCTTTTCCCTGGCTGACTGGTAGAACTGGCAACGCCATGACTTGCGCCAATCTACATTGAGGAGGTGCTAGAATTGAGATGTTTCATTGGTTTATACTTAGTCATTGGTATTAACGTTGACCCAAAACATTAATTTTAAGTGAAGTGAAAAGTTGAAAGTTGAATGAAATGAAAGTACAATTGTTGATGATTTGACTAATGGCCAAAAAAATTAAATGAATGTATAATGTATTTTTATTTCTAATTTTGAGTGCAATTATATCATTTTCTTAATTTAAAGGGACTAGATGCAACTTGGCCATTTTATGCTCAGTACTGCCACCTCAGGTCATACGTGTAACTGCACCTTCAGACCCGAAGTAACAGTTGTGGTGAACAGGTCTGAGCTCATTCTACACATTAAAGGTACACTGCGCAACATTTTGGACTATATTGTTGCCATCAGTACAAAACATGTTCCTAATGAGCAGCTCGACACAGGATGGTAGTACAGCAGTGAGAAATCAATACATGGATTTGGATGGGAACCTGTTTGAATCTCAAATTCTGCTACCTTTAGTCGACATCTCCATGGAAACCAGCAGGAGACGTACCCACTCCCGGCAAAGTTATGTCATGTTCCAGGAGAGCTGCGCCGCTCACAGCAAAATCACAAGTTTGTTTGAGGTATTTCTCAATGCTGAAAGTATCTGTCATAAAATAAAAGCAAGTATTTCAATTTTATTTTTTGGGGTAAAATTCTATGCAGTGTGGCTTTAAGTATAAAAAAAAAAACAGCCGTACTTTTACGTAGTGTAAATAGTGTACATTTCCTACTCATGTCCCATCTCTGTCAAACCCTTGTTGAGTGAAGATCAGAGGCGGAGCGCACGTTCTGTTCTGCTGAGTGCGTTTCTGACGTTTTCCGTCGCATGCATGACCTCTCGTACTACAGTATCTCCTCAAAAGCCCTTAGAACACGCTCACCCGTGTTCAGCAGGGCCCAAACATGCCGCGCTGCGTGTACATATGAATGATTAATGTCCACGTCCATAAAGCATATAAATAGTTTCAAAGGCATCCCATTGTTCTCCGGCTCGGGCGCATATATTTTCTTTCCGAGCTGCGAGATAAGGCCCCAGACAAACCATCACGTTTTACACGGCCATAAAGCCGCCGCCGCTCATATCCTTTTTATGGTATTCCCAGCATGGTGATTTACAGGAAGTGGGAAGGCGCTGTCCAGTTAGCCAGCAGGCCTTTATGAAGAGCGTCTAAGATGTTTCATTGGACTTGGTCATGCCAGGAAAACAATCTGTCTCGGCGATAAACATTAGGTCAACAATGAAAGTTTAGCACTAATGCAATTGAAGCCTTCAGAGGATGATTTATCCGGCTTCCCCGAACAGGCAGGAAGTGCATATGCATACCACTGAGACATGCGGACTATACATTTAAGCTCTTTTCTCCAGTTTCCCCCCAAATCTAAAAGCTTCATGAAGAAAAAGTGTCAAAATAGCGACAAAAATGAGGCGGTAACCTTTAAGATATCTGTAAAGCCAAACTGGAGACAATCCACAGAGATTAAACATAAAACCAACGAAAATCCAGCTGTTACAAGTTTGAGTTCATTTAATCTGGCATAAACTTACTTTTCCTGCTGGAGAGAACAGTTGGAAATGTGGAACACAATTGATCCTGCCCAAGCCGGTCGAGGCAAAAGTCAATATGAACTGGTTGGAAGATGCCGTATGTATTCCAACATGAATCCGATGACATTTCCCATAATTGTGCTTTGTCCGTGTAAAAGTGCGTGCGGCGAAAGGCCATGGAGCAGAGTAGTTCTTCTCATGTGAGCGGATCAGGACCAGGAGAGACCGTCTCATTCGCATCACGCTCCTTTTCCTCGGCTGCTCGGAAACATGCGCCCGACCTCGCTGTGGGCTCCCGGACAGTGTCGCTCTCAGCTGGGACTTCTCTGGGCTGCACTGAGAGCAGGAGATCAGAGCTTATGTAACTTCAGCTGCTCAGTGATATCACTTTTACTAATACATTATAGTGAATAAAGACCTTTGAGCGCTGTGAATCCAACGATAAAGCCTTCTGTCGACTGTGAACCCGCAGCTCTTTGTATTGATCCCTAACAGTTAAAACTTACTTAAATAAATAAATCTTTCTTTTTGTGAAAGATTTGTTTTATTTTATTTATTTAGAATAACAGGGACAGTGTACAATAAACATTAACCTCAAGGGGAGAGATTGTACCAGGTTATAGCTGGAGTTCTAATTTGCACCCGTAGTCCCTGATGTTATAGTGAAATACATAAAAACATCATGTATACATAGATAATTGGCATTTACAATAATCGATTAGTTATTTCGATAACTACTTCCTGCATTACCGAGGGCAGTGGTTCCCAAACGCTTCATGCCGTGACCCATAAAATGACCATGCAAGAAATTCAGGACCCCCACTTTAAAATGTTTTTGGTTGGTGATCATGTCAGGCAACACAACTTTCTAAATCTGGCTTAATGACTTGTTTCATTTTGCAATTTGACCTTCATTCAAAAACATGCTGCTTTCAATTAAGATTCCAATTAGATGCCAATATCTTTCTTATTGTGTGTTGAAATCAGTCAAACTTAGTGCCTCGCGACCCCCTGGAGGGTCGCGGACCCCGCTTTGGGAACCACTGACCTAAGGACATAACATGAGAAATAAGAATACATTTCTTATTTCTCATGTTATGAGAAATAACATAACATCACATGACCTGATGAAGACATGTCGAAACGCGTAGGTCCATCTGTTAACAAAGGACTTTTCATTTTTGCTACATGACTCGAGTGCCTCGGACGTTATTTTGCTTTTTTCACTGCTTTTGCTGCTTTGCACAGGCTTCTACAAGTCAGTCTCAGCTAATTCATTCCATGTAAGCTCAGCCCAGTCTTTGAAGAGCAACGGTCTACCTTTCCACTTTTCCCCAGACCACTGATGCACTCGCCCTTTTCTGTTGTCACATTTCTATTAGCGTAGGCTTTCAGCAGAACAACGTTTTCCATTGTAGCAAAGAAGTCAATATATACTCAGTTTCTTCCGAGACACTGAAGGCCTCCTTATACATGGTCACATATATAAAGCGCCTTTCTACCTGCTCTCAAAGCACTTTACATGAAGGAACCATTCACACGTTCTTGCCCAAGGACACAACAAAAGTGTACGCCTGCGGGATTCCAACTGTCGACTCTCCGATCACAAGACAACCCGCTCTACTTTGTGCACTGCCTCCTTACAACAGTGAGAAGACATATCCACAAACAAAAGCATATTTATTACAGCTTAATGACAGCAGCAGCCTTGCAGAGAAAGTGTAGAAAGTGATTGTACTGCCTCAGCCGAGCCGACTCGCCAAAAATATTGAGCATTTGACGAATCTCCGACTCCCTCCCTCTTCTTGATTACACTTTGCAGTCCCGGCTTGTCCGACTCTTGCTGTAAAACCACTTGACTCTCCCCTCGCAGCCCACCCATCCATCCAGCCGTCCGGTCTACAAGTGTTCATACCAAGCCCTGATCCCCCTGAGCGCCGTACCACTTTCTCCGGGATTGCTGGTGCGCCGGAAAAAAAAACATAAATCAATAACACATCTCGCCTGGTACGACACAAGTGGTGTTGCCAACGGAGACCATTTTGGAAACCAGGGAGAGAGCGAGGAGAGCAGCCCGCCGCGCCTCTTTCCTCCTCTGACAACACGCTATATGGTGTTTGCACGGCCGGGATATTTTTGATCAGGCGGGCGGAGGAGCGCTCTTTGATCAGCCGGCTCTTGTTACCGCAGCTTTATAGCGGGCGAGGATTTGTGTGCCGCTGTATTTGTTTGGGGGGAGCAGGGGAAATGTTGGCAAGCAAAACGTGTAAAACCAGAGACCAGACGACTTTCAATAGTATGGTGGAAACACAGTAACGGCTGTTGTTTACATTATGGTAAATGGAACTCAGCAGTAAGACACGAGAGGAATAATGCATTCACAAACTCCTTCTGTCTCCTTTGTTTTTGTTATTCAAATGTATTGTACCTGATGTTAATGGCTGCGCTTAATCATGGTTTGCCTTTTGTTTCAAATATTCTGTCGTAAATTTAAATGGTAAAATGATTGTTACAAGAATTAGACTTCAAGATCCATATACCACCATAAATGATGACTGAGGAGTACTGCACTAAACATGACTCAGTGGTGGTCTGCACTAGGGATGTCCCAATCCGATATTCGGAATCGGTATCGGTAGCCTATCCAGGTATTTTGAGAGTATCAGATCGGATTTAATGACGAACCCCCTAAAGACGGCTGCCACTGTTGCTAACCTGCCGCTAACACCTACTACTCACTGAGGTAGAGAAAGGTTCCTTGTTTCCTTTGCAGTGCTGCTACAAATAATTTAGAAACTCAAACAGAATCCACTCCAACAGCGGAGATGAGAGCGCTCTGTCTTTCACAGGCCCTGAGACCTGAATGGCCTTTAGAGCAGAAGTGAACAATCAACATGTGCCGCACAAAAACATTTGTTGCCAAGTGTAAAATGATACCAAACTGAGTCTCTCTAGTTCATTCTTAAAAGCCCCAGATCCAAGTCCTTTATAATGACAGTAAACAGTAACAGGACATATATACTGTATATATGGAAAAAAAAAAAAAAAACTCTTCCTCACCCTCCGCGGGCGGTTTCTCCTCCTGCTCGGGTCCTCTACCAGAGGCCTGGGAGCCTGAGGGTTCAGTATCTTTGCTGTTCCTAGAACTGCACTTTTCTGGACCGAGATGTCTGATGTATTTCCTGGGATCTGCTGGAGCCACTCCTCCAGTTTGGGGGTCACTGCCCCGAGTGCCCCAACGACCAGGGGCACCACTGATGCCTTCACCCTCCAGGTTTTCTCCAGCTCTTCTCTGAGCCCCTGGTATTTCTCTAGTTTCTCGTGTTCCTTTTTCCTGATGTTGAAGTCGCTTGGTATTGCTATGTCGACCACAATGGCTTTCCTCTGCTCTTTGTCCACCACCACAATGTCCGGTTGGTTCGCCATTACCATTTTGTCCGTCTGTATCTGGAAGTCCCACAGGATCTTGGCTCGGTCATTCTCGACCACCTTTGGAGGTGTTTCCCACTTTGACCTTGGGGTTTCCAGCCCATACTCTGCACAGATGTTCCTGTACACTATACCAGCCACTTGGTTATGGCTCCATGTAAGCTTTCCCTGCAGCATCTTACACCTGCAGTTCTGTACTTACACCCTGCAGCATCTTACACCCTGCAGTTCTGTACTTACACCCTGCAGCATCTTACACCCTGCAGTTCTGTAAAGCTGGATTGTCTCATTGGCCTCTTTGCACAGTCTACACCTGGGGTCTTGTCTGGTGTGGTAGATCTGGGCCTCTATTGCTCTGGTGCTCAAGGCTCCTGTGCAGCCATGATGAGCCTCTGTGCTGTCCTTTAGTCCGGCTCTGTCGAGCCATTGGTAGGATTTCTGTATATCCACCACTTCAGTTATGTTTCGGTGGTACCTGCCGTGTAGGGGCTTGTCCTCCCATGACGGGACCTCCAGCACCTCATCTTCTGTTCCCCATTGTCTGAGACATTCACTGAGCACGTCATCTGTCGGAGCCTTGTCCTTGATGTACTTATGGATCTTGGATGTTTCATCCTGGATAGTGGCTCTCACACTCACTAGTCCTCGGCCTCCTTCCTTACGGCGAGCGTACAGTCTCAGAGTGCTGGATTTGGGGTGAACCCTCCGTGCATGGTTAGGAGCTATATAAAAAAAAAAAAAATAAAAAAAAAAAATACATATGTATATGTATATATATATATATATATATATATATATATATATATATATATATATATATATATATAATTTATATATACACCCCTCCTGGAACTGCCACCTTAACGTGGTGGGCATCCGAATTGAGCACCCGAATGATCCTGGAGCTCTGTTGTCGGGGCTTCGTGCCCCTGGTAGGGTCTCCCAGGGCAAACGAAGAGCGGTTGAGACGAAGAGCGGTTCAGAAGCTCCTTATGAGAGACCAACAGGCCCGGTTAGAATCGTGAGGCCGTCCTTCTGTGGACCCACCACCTGCAGGAGGAGCCATAAGGGGCTGGGTCAATGGGATTTGGGCAGCTCCAATGGCTGCCCCCATGACCCAGCAACGGACAAGTGAATGACAATGGATGGATATATATATAATAGTTTATATCGATAATATTCGTTATCTGCTGCTGCTAATAATACAGAAAGACTGTATTGGATCGGTATCGGATATCGGATCTGGACATCCCTTGTCTGCACAAATTTAATCTCAAGGGGAAATAGAAAATAGAAACCATATTGAACTGCAAGAGACTCCAAATATCACCAGAACTCAGCTCAACAAGCGGGCTAACTGTCCCAAAGGTATAAATGTATAGGTGTGCAAGCTGCAGATGAGCGCCTCTATGTACAGCTCATGAGTGAAGATTTGGAACCTCGTGAATGAAGTTAAAATACAGCGCACTACTCTGTGAACAAAATGCCATTTAGTTCTATATCTGTCCGCGTCAGGACCTTTCGACATCAGACAGAGACGCCGTATTAATAACCAGCGCAGACACATGTCCCCCGTGTGCCGCGAATACAAATGAACCGGATTCAGGAGCCGCCTCGGTGCGCTGTCTGCCGGGAGTCCGTACGAGCGAGTCGCGTAGGATTGTCAGGGCATTAGCGCCGTATCAGTCTCCTCCCGCCCTCCTCTCTCCGTTCTGGCTTCCCCGTGGCTATGCATCTCCCCGCCTCCTCCATTCTCCGCTCTTTCTCTCCTCGGGATTAGCTTTAATATTGGCGAGGGAGAGACAGGAGCGTCTGTCCCAGCCACACAACAGGCTTACAGGAGTGGGACAGAGAGATTATGGGCCGAGCAGGAACAATGCTCCCGCGACATGGCTGTAGAACTCACAAAGTCCACATTTATGAATGACTGCAACCTGCAATCTCATTGGATTCTAAATGAGTAAGAATAAAGTTGTTGGTAGTTTGTACTTTCTGTAACTTTTGGAAGTTTGAGTCATTTTCTTCTCCCGATCAAAAGACTCCAAACTTTATATCCTTCGCTAATGTCGCGTGAGAAAAGCATTTCGACGAACAAAGCGGCTCGTACGTCCATTTACGCTACTATTGATTGGTCGGTCAGGATTTTAAATTGAGGTGTCATTCTGCGACTCCGAAGAGCCATTTTCTTCTCCAAACGCTACTGTTTAGGCGTGACACAATCATAAATTACTCGGCATCGGTGAACAAAGCGAAGTCGGCCGCCGCGATGAAGGCATTGTCTTTGACTTTGCCCATGTGTCCGCCAAGGTTTACAGTCTAATTAAAGCAAATAAATGAGTACGTAGTGTCCTGGGGGGTCTTTTGTCTCCTGTATGCAGACAGAGCAGAGCAGGTGTTTTCTGGAAAAAGTGGACAAAGACTCAGAGTGACCTTGAAGTGACAAGTGTGGCAGATCGATAAGAGTAATTTAAGACGTGTCCCAAAAAAAGCTCAAGATAAATCAGAGCTGGAACAACAGTGACGGCCATTAAGATGTCACCTATACAATACATCGTCCTGACACGGGCGTCGAATCAAAGAGAGGGACGAGGACACACTTTTGATACTCGTTGGGCATTTTCACTGGATTCTTTTTTACTTGTTCGTTTCAATACATTTTGTCTTCATTTGAGATGGACTTCTTCGCTGATAGGGTAAGAAAATTGCTCGTGTCCCATTGGCAGTCCTACTTTCTTAATTCAAGCAAGATTTACCTAACCATCTAAAATGTCACCAAACAAGCAAAGTATTCTTCTTCCGCCCAATCAGAAAAAAACATCTCAGGGAAAACCACTAAAAAAAAGATAAACATTCTCAATTCAAGTCATTTAAAGCAGTACTAGGTACTAAGAACTACTAAAAAGTTCCCTGGGACCATCTTTTCCAGCTACATTTCAACCACAGAGTTTAGTGGGACTGAGTTTGAAGTAGGACTATTCAGCTGCTTCTCCACACTATGTTAGCTTCTCTGTGTTAGCTTCTCTGTGTTAGCTTCTCTCCGCTAGCTTCTCTCCATGAGCTTCTCTATGTTAATTTCTCTCCGTTAGCTTCTCTCCGTTAGTTTCTCTCCGTTAGCTTCTCTCCGCTAGCTTCTCTCCGCTAGCTTCTCTCCGTTAGCTTCTTTATGTTAGCTTCTCTCCGCCAGCTTCTCTCTGTGAGCTTCTTTATGTTAGCTTCTCTCTGTTAGCTTCCCTCCGCTATCTTCTCTCTGTGAGCTTCTCTATGTTAAATTCTCTCCATTAGCTTCTCTCCATTAGCTTCTCGTCGTTAGCTTCTCCCCGCTAGTTCCTCCGTCACAGGGCTGTTCTCCTTTTCTTTATTAAATCAACTGGAAATACGTCCCGCTTCTACATGTCGCCGACTTCTAAAGTCCATTTGAAAGTCCATAAGTTCAGGAAGACCCGCCGCCCATAGCGCTCTCAGAGCGGGGACATGCAGCTGCAGGCTCAGATAGCAGCAGAGTCTGCTCCTTCCCAGAGGAAATGAGAGAGCGTATCGGTACCTGCTCAAATGAATAATTAGCCTCGATACTACTTTTACGATTCAGTGTCTTTTTTGGACAACCCTACTGATGAGCTTGCATGCTGACCCTTTCCCCGCTGTTTGATTTAATGCAGTCACAAACTATGTAAGTTAAATTGATTTCGAAGACGGCAAACGTTAGCAGCTTTTCACATAATGCCGTATTTAGTTTGTTCATAATCCCGGTGCAGCCTGTGATTAAAATAGCATTTCTGACCATTTCCATTCAGCCAAAGACGTGTCTCACTATCCATGTTCATTACTTGATTGAATGCTGTTGCCCACATTAATACTTGTTCTGGTCATTTGATCACAATGTAATGCACTCTATGGGAATAGTAGACATAGTGTACTGCTAGCTTGTTCATCTCCCTCTACATAGAAACGATGTTTATGGTACATCTTGTATGACTGTCACTGTGTTTATTGCTCCTATTCATTCCTCCATTCTTGACCTTCAATTGATTCGACATCGAATTGCATCAACATTCTGAAATGACGTTATTAAAGAGTGTTTTCAGTGTGTACAAAGACTGGTACGGTCAGGAAAAAGTTGTACAAAACGTCATACAAGTAGCAATCTTTCAAACTTTCTGCGCTTTTGAACAGTCATTCCCCCCCCTCGCTTCTTCCATTTGCTCATGTTTGCTGACCGCACCGTCCCTTTGAGCTCGGTTGATAGCGTCGCCTCCTTCAAAAGCCGAGGGATGCTCCGATTGAAAGATTGTTGCTGGCAATCGCCGACGACCTCCGACGAGGCAATCAAAGGTCAAGGAGAAAAAAAGAAAGAAAAAAAAAACGCTCATGTTGCTTCTTAAATGCCACAGCCAGGGACGGCCCACCCGCTGAAGGCGAACGCGAGAGGGGAATTTGGCGCACGTCCTCCCGCGGGTCAATGGGCCGGACACCTGTGGCCAATCAATCCGGACCACGCGGGTACAGGGTCAGGCCCTCATCGTCGACCTCGCTATTGACCCGCGGCCATTCAGCTTCTTCACTCCACTTCTCCTTCTTTTATGTGGCGCTTGGTACAATTGCCTTTCTCAAATTGCACGTCTGCCGGCGCCCACCCGCCCGCAGTGTTAGAAATGACATGCTTCGCCTTTACATCTCACGGTGGACCCGCTGCGAGGCGCCAAACATGAGATCTGCTCGATCCTCGGTGAACTTTAAGACGCCAGTAAAGTATAGAGTTGCACAGAATCTTTAGCTGAGCGCGCCGCCGGAATGAGGAATGAGGAGGAAAGTTTGTGCTTTTGTGCTCCGGTGTTTGCGAGTGGACTAACCTTTGCTTTCCCACAGCAGACAACTTTTTAAAGATGGAACAGCTGGATTATAGAGGAGCTTAGAATGAAAGTATAGTATTTGATTGGTTTTGTGACTTGGGCTGGATGCTGTTACATGTTTTCCAATACCCGTACTTTAACAATACTTTGTTTTTGATACCGATGCCTGAACAATACTTTTTCCGATACTAAAATATTTGTTAACCAGAAAACAGAACAATAATGTGTGGAAGATCTGCACATTTACAATATCGGGTTCATCTCCAATGTCAAGAAATGTGTGGAAAAATAGGGATAAATTGGGTAAAGAATGGAAAATATTACTAATGAAGATATAAGCAAAAATAAGGGGGAAAAAATGGGCAAATGTAAAAAGATTGAGGGTGAAAATAAGAAAACATTTGGGAAAAATTGGGGAAAATGGGACAAATATTGGCCAAAAATATTGTGGGAAAAAAATCATTTATTTGAGCAGGGAAAAAAAACAAGTCACTTCCTGGACAAACGGCATCAAAACGTTGCCTCTAAAAAGATGTTTTTCTATACCTGCTTTCAATACTTTTTTTTTTTTTTTCGATAGCAGTGAGTGGTACCTAAGATTTTGGGGGTGGGGCATGAGTTGGGAGAAATTGTAGGGAAAAAAAGGGGAAATTGAGGCAAAATAATGAAAAAAATGGGAATAAACTGGGGGAAAATGGGGGCAAATAGAGAATATATATATTTCTTTTTAGGGAAAATAATTGGGAAACATGAGATAAAAAATTATAAAAATAAAAAAAATGTAAAAAAAAAATAGCCAAAAAAAAAATGGAGGAATAATATATATATTAATTGAGAAGAAAATGGAGGAAAAAATATTTTATTTGAGCTGAAACAACCAAGTCACTTCCTTTAAATTTGGATCTAAAGATATACGATTTTTTGGTACCTGCTTTCATTTTTTAATGCCGGCAGTACCTTAACTTTTGGCATGGTTTAATGATATCCATAGTCGTGATGGATGAACTGAAGAACGTTTATTCTAACCAATGTTTTGTATAGTTTCTTTTCTTTTTGATCACTGCTCACGAAATGACGCTTTATCACAATATCCTTTTGACAGCCTTCTGCATGTATTTATTCCCCACCATGCACATTCCAGTCCTTATTTACCCTGCAGAGCCCACTTCCATCACGGCTCCGTTCTCCTCTGTTTATTGAGAGTAATTGAGCACAGCCGGCCGTTTGTCCTTTTTTATCTAGCGCCGGTGAGACAGAAAATCGTGAAATATTCCTCCTCTGCATCGCATCCCTCCGAGCACCCCTCCGAGCATCCTTAACACCTTAAATATCTGCCCTGTCCATCCGCCGTGACAAGATAAATACCCACTGCTTCCCTAACTGACGGGAAAGCTCAGAGAGTGCGCACTTTCCGATGTTCCTTAAAGACGTAAGTGTTGGTTTGTGTGACCAAAACACCTCTTAAACTCCGAAAGGTCGATTGGCGACGCCGGGAGACAAGAAGCTCACTAGCGCATGTGAAGCAAGCGTGGAGATTATTTTCAATTCTTCTCCACAGAAATGAGCAGTGACTCGCTGCAGGTGCATGAACACGACAGCAGGGGATTATAAAGAAAATGGCTGCTTAAAACACCAGTGGCTAATTTTTACAAACGCCGGGAATCACACAGACTCTCGAGAGACGCTTAAAGTGGAAATAACATCGAAGAAGAACAAATCTCCTCTTTTTCCTTTCACGGATAGTTTTTTTCTTCTTTCCAATTCAGTTTATTTACACCACAAAAACATCGCAGACCAAGAGAACCACACACTCTTACTCCAGCAAATCCTTATTATTCTTTTTCCGACAGATAACGGTGTTTTCCACTTTGCGACATAATGTGTGAATGTAGTTCCACGTCTCCTAACCGGTGCTTATGGCGAAGGGCTTACCCAAAGCTAATGTTGAAAATGACAAGCTAAAGAAATGGTACAGTAGTGGCTAAGTGGCTTCCCGCGGAGTCGAACGCACGTCGGGGAGTTTTCTGAGTACTGCCATTTAGCAGACGAGTGGTTTATGCGGAGGAGAGTGCATTTTTTCTTTGCACACCTCCATTCCCTTATGTTATTCTCCGAAGAGTAACTTACGTGCCTGTAAAAGCATAAACCTGCAGATCAGTGTTGTTTGTGGCAGCACTGTAGAGCCGCGTTATGCAACAACTGTTCAAAATGTAACTCAATGTTCACTTCTTTGTGCATTAAAACCACGTTGTGATAATGTGGTGCCATTTTGTAACATTTACCTGTAAATGACCTGTGTAAATGTCTTATTAAGGATGAAGGAAGTATTGAACTCTGCATTATTAACTTCTAGATTGTATGCAGTGATCAATTTTATTACAGAATGCAGTTTTATTACACAATGAACTTTAGTCTTAGTCTGAGCCTATTGGACAAAAATGCTTTTAGTCAGTTTAATTATAAAAAGTGTTTTTCAACCAATGAATGTGGATGAGTATTGACAGTAAGTCATGTGGATGAAGGTTGACAGGCTGTAACGAGTCCTGGTAAAGTCAGGATTTTTGGAAGGAAACCCTGACTTTACCCGGCCTTTAGCCTGCCGGGGGCTCATGTGTGACTATTGTGAACATGACTTCTACCAAAAGTCCTTTGATCATCGCGTCCAGCTTTCTTCAACTGCACCGTCTGCACATCCGTTCATCAACATGCTTTAACTGGGGAGAAACTGTGCCGAGGAAAG
Source organism: Gobius niger (assembly GCF_951799975.1). Lineage (NCBI taxonomy): Eukaryota > Metazoa > Chordata > Actinopteri > Gobiiformes > Gobiidae > Gobius > Gobius niger. Next base: position 16,653,604 of record NC_136874.1, read on the forward strand.
AGAAAGTCCCTGTTTGATCGCTGTCCGTCGTGGGGGGAAAGAGGGCGGAGCGTGTCGCCTGTGAGGTCACATGACCTGGCGGTGTCGCTCTGTGTTACATGTAGCGTGTGTGTTCTTCCCAGGGTTTCCACAGAGCAATAAAAGGCATAAAAACAATTTGGGGACGCTTTAGAATACAGGCCACACTTCAGGTGTAAGTACGGGTAACAAGAAAGTAATTACACATGTAAGTACAGGTACTCTTACATGTGTAACAAGGGGGAACAATGTGTAACAAAGCAGTACAAAGTGTAACAAGGAGGAACAATGTGTAACAAAGCAGTACAAAGTGTAACAAGGGGGAACAATGTGTAACAAAGCAGTACAAAGTGTAACAAGGGGGAACAATATGTAACAAAGCACAAAGTGTAACAAGGGGGAACAATGTGTAACAAAGCACAAAGTGTAACAAGGGGGAACAATATGTAACAAAGCACAAAGTGTAACAAGGGGGAACAATATGTAACAAAGCACAAAGTGTAACAAGGGGGAACAATATGTAACAAAGCACAAAGTGTAACAAGGGGGAAAATGTGTAACAAGACAGTACAAAGTGTAACAAGGAGGAACAATGTGTAACAAGACAGTACAAAGTGTAACAAGGGGGGACAATGTGTAAAAAGGAAGTACAAAGTGTAACAAGGGGGAACAATATGTACCAAAGCAGTACAAAGTGTAACAAGGGGAACAATATGTAACAAGGCAGTACAATGTGTAACAAGGCAGTACAATGTGTAACAAGGCAGTACAATGTGTAACAAGGCAGTACAAAGTGTAACTACGTGTCAAAGTATAGTATAGATATCTTCTTATTTTTCTCTTGCTTCTGCTTGTTACAGGCACATGTAAGAGTACCTGTACTTGCATGTGTAATTACTTTCACTGTAAAAAAAATAAAAAATAGAACAATCAGTAAAAATGCCTGGGGTCATGTCTTCACATTGACAGTAATACTGTTGTCCTGCAACATTAAAATGTATGTACAAAACCACATTCCCTTTTGCCACAACTCTCTGACAGCTCAGCACCACTAGTTGTTACGTTTCATTCATATTGTATTGGCTTGGCGGTTTTCTTATGATTGTGTGATGTCACTTTTGAATGAAATTAATTAAAAAATGAAAATGAATACCTTGACACGTAGTTACACCTTGTTACACACTGTTCCCCCTTGTTACACATGTAAGAGTACCTGTACTGACATGTATAATTACTTTCTTGTTACCCCGTACTCACACCTGGAACGCGGGCTGAATTCTAAAGCGTTACCAAAATGTCCTTAGAAGCAGAACTATTTTTATTTCATACATTTGTCAAAAACTATGCTCTAAAATCAATACAGCTGCAGTCCTGACGAAAGACTTACCCATTGTGTCCCATTTAGTTTTGAATATTAAGATAGTTTTCTCTTGAGTGTTTACCCCGTCTCTTGCTCCGCACAGCTCTGCATGCGAACAATATGATGAACTTGTCGTGTTTTAGTCGCCAAAGAGATTTTATGGGAATTAATAGTAAATTTTAAAAGAAGGTGCGTTAACATAATGATATCGTTGTAGTCTTCATCGAGGAAAACAACAGTGCCGCAGATGTTCCGACAATATTGCTCCCCTCTCTGAATATCCCGCTCTTGCTCTGTTAAGCACACCCCCATCGGTACGAGAGAAGTGTGATTTCCAATTGGGGTGTCGGCGTGTGTGTGTGTGTGTGTGTGTGGAGACGCTCAACACCTGTTCACCAGCGTCCCGGAGCTGTAATGAAGGCCCGGTTAAGTGTGCCAGATAAAAAGAGGTGAGCGGCAGATGTGGCCAGGATGTCCAGATCGCTCTTAGGGGAACATCCGTGTTAACATCACAGGAGATTACAAGATGGCCGCCTGGTCGAGCACAGAGGAGGGAGAGGGAAAAAAAAAAAAATCCCACGGTTATAGAGTTTCATTAGCTACTAAAGCAGTTGTGACGGTCACCAGTTGCGGTCGTGGAGGGGGGGGAAAGCCAGAGGGCCGGGAGAGTGTGACGAGAAGTGAATCGTCCCATTGTACAAACAGTGTTCTCGCTCGTTTGGGACGGAGGGGGAAATTGACCTCTAAATATAGCCGTGACATTGGAGAGCTGGGGCTGCGGGGCTGTTGTGAACCCAGCGCTGAAGCCTCGCCGGCCGCACACACATTTTTCCATGGTCCTGACTGACCTCCAACACATGAGTAGACCCCGTAACGCAGACAGACTGATCCAAAAAACCTCTCAGTTTTGTATTTGACACGCCACAATTTTACAGCCTGGAATTAAAGAATGCGTGACCTTATTTGAATAGAACATAACTGGATTTATGACAGGCCCATGTGCTGCTCTTTCTAGTCTGAAAGGGTCCTGTCTTTCAAAATAAAGGAAAAGTAATATACCTCTGTTCTTATGTGCTCCTTCACTACAGGTGAATAGGGAAACATTTTAAATGTAGTGATAGCAATTTGAACTTGTTGCCATTTTATTCTTTCATATGAATATAAGGCAGTGTATGCTTAAAAATACCCATCATTTCCCATATTATAAAACCAACCAAAGGTTCTCAATAGGGTTGAGGTCAGGGGAGGAGGGGGTCCACATCATGAGTTTCTCTCCTGTTGTGCCCATAGCAGCCAGTGATGCAGAGGTTTTCTTTACAGCAGGACATGGTGCGTTGTCATGATGAAGAGGATCTTGTTCGGGAAAACACGGCTCTTCTTTTTGTACCATGGAAGTCAGAAACTCCACATATTTTAGGTCATTTTCACACCTTCAGGGATCCTAAAGGGGCCGACCAGCTCTCTCACCATGATTCTGACCCAAAACATGACTCCGCCCCCTTCTTACTGACGTCCCAGCCTTGTTGGGACACGGTGGCCATTCACTAACCATCCACTACTCCATCCATCTGACCATCCAGGGTTACAAGGCCTCATCAGTGAACAAGACTGTTTGAAAATGAGTCTTCATGTATTTCTGAGCCACTGCAGCCGTTTCTTGAGAAGGTTTATGCACAACTGCAGCCTCTGGAGGGTCCTACACCTTGATGTTCGGGAGACTCCAGAGACACCAGCCGCTTCAAATACCTGTTTTGTAGCAGCTGTTCTCTTAATCTGATGTATATGTCTGGCTGAAACCATCCATATTGTGCCTTTATCTGCACAAACCTGTGTGTGTCTGAATCATCCACAAATCTCTTATCAGTACGATGATTACGCTTAATCTTTCATGAAATATTGAAGGCTTTCATACCTAGACCAAGGCATTACACCATTTTCACACTTTTCATCAGCAGAGAGATTCTTTTTCTTTCCCATATTGCTTGAAAATGATGATCTGCTTAATAATGTGGAATGACCTTTTTCAGTAGTTTTTCCCATAACTGGGCTTAACCTGAAAACTAGTCATCACATGTCTCTGAGATTAATGTCAGTGATTCAGAGAGCCCCGAGACACAATTAATGAATTTTATTTTATTTTTTATCTTTTTGACACTGAAATACAATTAGCATAATAATTTGGAACTTGGAATTTGGAATTGTTTGAACACCCGTACACACTGGTAAAGTCAGAGTACAGAGGAGACAGGACCTGCAGACAGTGTGGAGAACAGAAGCTATAGTGCATGCAGAGGCTTATTTCCAATGCAGATGCCTCTCCCTGCGGTGCGCCGCGTATCTCCGGATTCATTTCCTCTCTGTCACTTCTGATACCAGGTAGCTGCCCTCGCCAGCTCCCCCTTTAATTCCCCACGCTTTTTATTTGTCTAGTGAGCCGGGCTTCGTCGTCTTCTAGTGCAGTTATTCACTTTTTTTATGGGAGCTGCTGTCTTTTGTCTCCCGATCCAGGTCCCAGGTATTATTACTGAGGAACAGCGGCTCGGCCCGCTCTATAGGCCGCCCTTTGGATTGCACTCAGGGGCCGCGGCACTGTATACAGTGGCTGCAGGATGTTCATACCTTCTATTTATCCCTGTGTTATTATGGCGACGTCCTCAGCCAAGGCTAGGGCTGGGTAAAAATTAGGTACTACTGGAATCGAATGTTTTTTCCTGCTCAAATAAATTATTTTTTCCCCACAATATTTTTGATGAATATTTGTCCCATTTTCCCCAATTTTTCCCAAATGTTTTCTTATTTTCACCCTCAATCTTTTTACATTTGCCCATTTTTTCCCCCTTATTTTTGCTTATATCTTCAATAGCAATATTTTCCATTCTTTACCCAATTTAATCCCTATTTTTCCACACATTTCTTGACATTGGAGATGAACCTGATACTGTAAATATGCAGATCTTCCACACATCATTGTTCTGTTTTCTAGATGACAAATACTATATATACATAGATATCGGAAAAAGTATCGTCCAGGTATCGGTATCGTAATGGTTCCCAGCCCTATAGCCAAAACGACCTGGACTAAAACGCAAAAAACACAACCCATAAACAACTGTTTTCCTTGGACTGGGGAAGCTTCTTTTTCGCTGCAGAACCTTATCCATTAAATGCAGATTTACAAAAGAGAAAATGGGAAATGAAAGCAAACTCATTAGCTGTGACTCAGTGCCATGGCTGACATTTGGGATGTGTGCTTTTTTCACTCGGCGCCTGCTGGGATGTCAGAATAACAGCCTCACACGCAACCGACACATTTAGGTGCAATAAATCAATAAAATGCACCAAAACAAGACGCTGATCATTATTTGTCTATGAGAACAGTCATCAAACCCGCTGGAGTCAAAGGCAGTGTGAGTTCTTTTACTTTCTGTCTTGACTCTACGTTTTTAAGAGATTATAGGTGAGATCTTTTGCTCTTTTTGACGAGGTTAAGCACAGGCTGGCAAAATCTATTTATGGCTGACTTACTGTACTCACCAATCAACGCCGGAGAAACTTTTTTTTGCCGCCTCATTAGGTTTGTGCTGTAAAACTTCACACCTCTGCACCTGTCTGGGAAATAAAGAGTAGTGGCGACGCTATTAAAAGCCCAGGTGTTGTGAGTTAAAAAGCCTCCTCCTTAACACTCATTTTGCCACATAAACATTGACAGAAGGAAGCGAAGGCGGCCATATTGCATGTTTTACACCGAGAGCCCTGATCAAGAACATCACATAGACTATCTGAAAATACAGCTGGGTATTGTTTTGTTTTGTTTTTTTTCAATACCGATACCTGAACGATCATTTTTCCAATACCTATACTAAAATATTCACCTTATTCCGCCCCGCCCACTTTTGCCTCTGTTTGCTTTGTCTCGGCACTTGCCTTGTCCTGACATTCTGGAAGAGCGTGAAGCCCGTTCATTTAAACAGAGAACCAGGGAAAATGTTCGCCGCTAAAATCTGAAGTTTAGTCGATTGATTTGTGTAAAATGTCCAACATTCACTTACACCAACAAGTCAACACTGCACCATGAAAGTGGCTTTGTTTTCATGCAGTAACTTCTTCAGTCCCATGTTAACTGATAGGAGAAAAGGGGCGGGCACAATTGATGGCAGAGCCCATATGAATATGCCATCCATGTTCTTCCGCTTTATCCGGGGCCGGGTCGCGGGGGCAGCAGTCTCAGCAGAGATGCCCAGACCACCCGATCCACACACACCTCCTTCAGCTGTTCTGGAGGGACGCCGAGGCGACACCAGGCCAGCTCGGAGACATAGTCCTGGGTCTTCCACGAGGCCTCTTCCCAATTGGACATGCTTAGAACACCTCCCGAGGGAGGCGACCAGGAGGCAAATAGGGAATTAATTTGGAATAAATTGGATAAAAAAGAATTTGGGTGAAAATAAGAAAAAAAAAAGTGAAAATTTGGGGCAAACATTGGACAAAAATAAAAAAAATATATGATTTTCCTTTTTTTTTCTAAACAATTGGAAAACTATTTCTTTGAGCTGAAACAACCGATTCCTTTTCTTTGCTGTCCCTGGACCAACAGCATCAAAACTTGGATATAAAGATATATCTATTTTTTTGTTATCTCCGCTTTCTATACTTTACAGGGGTAGGGAACCATTTTCACATCAAGGGCCAAATACATGTTTATAAAGTTCTCCAAGGGCCTGACGATTTAGCGACGTACATTGCAGGGTTCCCATCACACTGAGGTAGGACTGATCATCATTTCTGTGCCTGTCAGACTCACATACTGCGATGGAACTGTTTATCTTTGATATCGCTGCAGTGATGATGATGCTTCTCGAAGCTGGTTTTACAAGTCGGGGTCAGTCTTGTGGAAGCTGCTTGCTGGGCTCCAAACTCCGACGAAGAGCATTCATTTGATCCAAACACATTTGTCCTTTTCAACTCATGAAGTTTGGCATGTTTGGAGGTGTAATGGCACGCAGCATTTGCCTTCTTCAGCGCAGTCATAAAACTCATGAATATACTCTTCTCTTTAGTCCGTCCAGGTTATATGCCACCTGTCACCGCAGTGCCGCAGCTAAAAGACTGGCACATATACAGCAAACAACAAATGTCAGTGAATCCATCACGCCAAATGCCAGAGTGGGCTAAGGAAATGTCATGGCTTGTTTTGAATAGAGCTGCTACCTGGAGCATGTGTCGCCTCTTTAGGAAGCAGTGGTGCAAAGACGCTCCTGTACAATGGCACACATGGGAGGTGGAGAGTTTATGAGACCGGGGCATTCTTTTTGTATTGTGCACTGGGTAAAAAGGCAAATAATGGCTTAGAATATTGAGATCAAGCGAGCTCAGTGCGCTGGCTGTGGCTTTGTGTGAATCAAAAGAGTTGGGCCTTTGTTTTACGCTATAAACAAAATGCTAAGGCTCTGCATTTTAAATACAACAAAACAATATCAAAGCAATATTTTATCTTCTAAAGGCCATTTACCCAATTATTACGGGTGCTTTGTCCAAATCTGACATAGACAACACTCTCTCAAGTCTGAGTTATAAGTGTAATATGATAGAGACGGCTCGCACAAAATAACAAATGAGTTCTTTTAGTTCTTCATCTCATTTTGAATTCTATCTTAGACGCACATCTCAGAAAGGGTGGGATGGAGCCGCAAAAGAATGTCATGCTCATATCTCCAATTATATAAGAAATTTGCTAAAATGTTGCCAATATCCCATATTTGCAAATGTGTCTTTTTGACTTTTGTATTTTCCCCCCTGTGCTGTTAGTAAGTGTTACCTCCATCAAATGTAGCCCCCCGTGTGGACCTTCACATTCTGGTTTATATACTCTTTGTCCCACATTCTTCATCTATCCAACTTGGCCGACCGAAAATGCATTATTCAAAAGCGGTGCGCTTTAAAATGGCTGCCCCTCATGTAACTCGGTGGAGTGTCAGCCTCTTCAATAGTCAGCGCCGTATCGGTGACAAGTGTGGAGTCGGCGCGGTGGTCAGCTGTCAGTGCCATGGCTCCAATTATTTCTGCCAGGTCTTTGAGGAGACCCTCACATTCCTCTGCCCTGTCGTCTGAGGACAGCCGTCAGCCCTCCCCATCTCGCCGTGTTTCACTGGGTGCACCTGTGGCTCGGTGCTCCGTGTATTACAAATTTATGTTCATAAAATGTGCATGTGCCCACCTCACAAGCTTTTACTGCACCCATAAAATTAATTGTTGGCTTTAAACATGTCATCATACATCAAACCTGAACCAGTCACTGTTTTAAGTGCACTGGTGTTCTTTAACTTCAATGTTGCTTAAAACAACTGATGGAAGAAAGAAACAGGAAACATTTATCTAAAGATAACGTTCATGAGTCATCCGGGAGTCGCACAGTCCATAAACCTTTATCACACCATCCATCTGTTAGCACGCTTTAGCTTAAAGTGCATATGACGCATTAGACACAATGTTTGCTGAAACATAGTTAATACAATTATTATTAATTTAAGATTTAATGAATCCCGCTGATGGAAAGTCACATGATCAGTGGAGCTCCACCTCCACATCAAATGACGTCACACATTTATTTAAATGACTCTCAATACAATTAGTTTGGTTTGGTTTAAAGTCGAGTTGTTGTGCAGAGGTCATTTCTAGCAAAGCTAGCAAAAAGTTAATTTACATGTTTTTTTTCTCACAAACTGCCATTTAGCTGTTGAGATTCTAACAACACATTTAAATGATTCGCTGAGCTAAGCACTAATCAGTGATTAAACTTCAGTTTATTGGATGACGTCAAAATCCCCATAAAAAGCACATGATACAAACTGACTGGGGCAATGACGTCTCATCTCGGGAAAACGAGCTCCGCAGTTCACATGAACGCAGCAAAACCGCCATGGAACTTTAACTGTATCTATGTGGCCAGACCGCCTTTACCTCAATCTATGCCTGATCCCGTCAGACCCAGAAGCTAAGCAGGAAGGGCCTGGTCGGTACTTGGATAGAGGCCGTTTGGAACACCAGGACGCCTGGCTGAATTGTGAGTGAGGGAGTGGCGGTCGCTGATGTACTGATGCTTACCATCACCACAGAGTATGTGAACGAATATTGCACGAAGTACAACAACTTTGAGTGTCTATATAAAAGCGCTATATAAGACTAATGCATAAAAATAAGATAACATGTTAATGACAGATAAACAGATGTTATCCATCTAAATAGGTAATATTTTGAAAAGCATTCAAACCTGTCACCTTTAAAGTTCTCTGGTAGGCCTGTGGTCTGCAGCGTGGCCTCGGACGCTTCTTTGGATGTAATTCATTTATGGAGTCATCCTCACTTCCTCCTCCTGCCTGCTCTCTCTTAAAGCAGCCCCTTCCTGCTGGTGCTCCTGAGCACTTTCCTCACGCTTTGTCACCCTTTTCCGCGCTTCCCTAAACTCAACCAAAGGCTAACTGCCGCCTCATTAGCCACGATTAGCTTCCCTGTCTATAAACCTATAAACACCAATGGATCGCAGCCGCCCGCTCGCCCGCCCACCGGCCTCTCTCCTCCCCTGTAATCTTCCTTCCTCGTCAGCACCAAGCTAGCTTCTTCCACTCGCCGCTCCCTCCCTCAGTGATGGGGAGAAGATCTTCCATCTCAGCTAACATGCTAAGCTAACTCTGCATGCGTTGGTCTCTCTTTGGACGTGATGCGAGCTGACACAGAGCACATTACCATGCAGCGGAGGACGGAGTGCCTCTCTCAGCTCCGGGTGTAGCGTCACCAGCATGCTGAAGTGTGCTATCTCTATCGGCTTTGATATGCATGCGGGCTGACAGCGCCAGCGCGCTCGACATGTGGATAAGTGTGTACAGTAAATGTCACGGCGTATTAGAGAGGAGAGCGGAGGGGAGAACCTGCCAGGTGCCCAAGTCAAATGGATTCGTGCATGTAAGACGGATGTTCGACATTTGCATATGGAAATCACTGGCAGTCAAACGCGAACAGGGTATCTTCAGCCAAGAAGTCAGAATGTGCTAATAATCTCCCCAACAATGGATGCTTTACATGCAGACAACTAAGTATTTGGTATTGCTGACATGTGTGTGTATTATGTTTAGCTGCTCTTGTGACATAGCATTGCCATTTACAATGCCATGTATATAAATGGCATTGGAAGAACTATCCCAAATGCTAACTTTCACTCTCACGTCGATGATACAGTGATCTGTTCAACTCCCAGCTCTGCTCAGGCCTTTGAGTGTCTTCAATCAGCTTTGGATCAAGTGCAGGATCAGTTATGCCGTCTTACCACTTGTTTAGAATCTTCTTCTTCTTCTTCTTCTTCTTCTTCTTCTTCTTCTTGTTTCACTGTAGAGATATTCCTGCCATTTATTGACTATGGAGATGTCTTGCATATGAAGCTCCTGTTGTAGTGTCTCTGATGTTGGACAGTGTGTAGCACAAATTCCTGAGAAAAAATTATTAGGATTATTTTTTTTACTAAATAACTAGTATGCTCATTCCAGCCACTAGGGGGCAACTTCAATAAATAAAAAAGAATTCCACCGTGTCCAGCACAGAACAATATAAACACATTATAGCCACGTGGTGAATAAAGCTTACCACCAGAGTGTGGAGTGAATGAATAATGACTACACTTTGAGAAACTTGTGACACAGGCTGGTAAAGCACAATACAAGTGTGAGCAGCTATTACTTTCGTCACATTACGCAATGATGTTTTATTTTTTTTCGTTTTATATTTCCTGCCAGGAAATTAAAAAAATAATAATACTGATACTGATTTAAGTTGTATGATTATGTTTCTCACAGAGGTTCTGTGCCTAAGGGCCGCATGTTGCCTGATGCTCATCGACTCCCACTTTGGAAACTTTGTGTTGCTGCCCATATTGGCCAGGTCTCTCTTGAAAAGGAAGACGTCAGTGGGACTAACCTGGTTAAGCTGTTATCGTTCAGCTTAGGTTTAAGGTTAGGGTTAGCAATGATGCATATCCAAATCTCAAAGCCTATTGACAGAAGAGTTTACAGCCTATATGCCAGTGTGATACCTCATTTGAAAGCCAAGACCTTCTAGTTTCTAAAACTATGTGTAAGGTCTGTGTGAGTGAAACACATCTTACATCACATTTGCCGTTCCTGACCTTAGTCCCTGACCCTAGACTCCTGATCAGAGGCTAAATGACGGCCAGATTTATAATAATGGACCTGGAATGTTGATTGAAGGCTTAATTTAGAAATTGTTGGTTGAAATTGTAAGTTTTTTCAAATCCAGGACCCTCTTGCAGTGAGGCAAGTCATAAAATGTGCTCAATTGTCGAATTGTCGTTTTTTTAAAGTAAAGTACAGCACACTAGAACGTTGGATTCAGATCATTTTCAGCGGTCCCGGAAAGGAACAGAAAAGATGGGGCATAGCATGACTTTTGTAATGCGAAGCTATGAGATACTGTGTGTCAAACTTTAATTCCACCCCTGCTGTAACTTAACAATAGCTCCCAAGTCATTTGGGGAAGAAAACGAGAAAAGACAAATCCCATGCATTTTCAAATGTCGGCATCTACTGCGCTATTGTGCCGGGAAACGCTATTATAGTTCACATCCAGAAGAAAATGAAATTTCCTTGGGACTTGGATTGAGGAGAAAATAGGACTATCATAACCACTGTGTCTGCGGGCCTGTTCAGTACATTAAAAAAAAAAAAAAAAAGTGTAAAGCCGCGAGGAATTGGGGTCATTTGGAGTGCTGAGCGTGATTCAGGGGAATACGAGGCCTCAAAGCTTTAGCCCTATGATAAAAGATTCATGCAGGAGCCACAAGCTAAAGACTAGCTTACATGTATCATCCATGACACTGTTGGGGATTACTTACAAACAAACCAGCGGTGCGTGTAATTCTCACTCATACTGTGCCAGATAAGCGGCTCGGTAATTTAGATAAGCTGGTTGTGATGATGCGCTGCTTCGGGGGGCGCGTCTTAAAAGTGGCCCCATTATCGCGCTCCCAGGTTATTCGCGACATTCATAATTCAAACAGTTAAAGATGTTATTTGGGGAGACACAACGGCAGCGATTACACTTGAAATCCCGGCTCATGCATCATTAACATGTGAATGCTACAGCGGATTTGTACCACAGTGCCGGGCTGGAGTTTGCGAACGGAAAGGGAACAAAAGTAAAGTCAATAAATGTGGCGGTGCTGATTTTTTGAAGAGGTATTTCTCGACAGGATCCTCTCGAAAACACTGTGATTAACATTGCCTTGAGAAATCAATGGGACTGCTTTTCATGTGTGCAAAATGTTGGCTGCCAAAGAACTATGTCGATAGTGGTCAATGCCGACATCGACGGCGCTCGTTCATCATCGGGCTGCTTTGACCGATTGATCGACGGGGCTGTTTTTCCCGGTCAGAAAGCGACTTAAGTCTCCACACATTGGAATAATATGTTTATGGAGCTAGCTCTCTGCCTATGTTTGCACCAGCGACTTCACTGACACGAAGACCCGGACACGCTTTCGACGTACTTCTGAATGAGAAAATACTTATTTTTTGACAGTTTATTGGCCGACCACCTCAGTCTAAAATCAATCTCGCTTCCATTAAGATGATTCTGAAATCGTTGTCTGGACAAATGTGTCAGGTGCTCTAGCCTTTGTTTGTCGATAACGCTAACATAAAGGCTAATGTGAGGCTGACTCTTTGACACAGCGGTCGGCCGGTCTTTCCCGGGTTGCTTTTTGCGTCCATTCAATTTCGATGTGCTTGTTTTGAGAGCGAGTTCGCTGCAAACATCCCATTGAGAATGTTTCAGACCCACAGTTTGTCTCATCTCCAGTGAGCCGACCATTACACCCTGGAGACTCCTTGTGATTTTGATCGTACAGTTGAGCATTGAGCTGCAGATAAACTTCTAAAACACCATAGTACTTCATCAGCAACAACATGCAAATCTGCGAGAGGCATTTGTTGGAGATGCAGAAAAAACATGCTTAGTTTGAATCATTCTCTAATAAACGTGTCGCTCTCACACCCTTCGCCCTCCTTGTTCACCTATGAATGCAGTCTCTGAATCACAAGCTGCTTGTTTTGTGAAAATCCACCTCATATTTACGTGAAAAAAACATCTGTAAAGACGTACCTGCCGTCTTCATTCATTGCCTCATCATCCAATCACGGCCCCAGCTCAAGCCGCACCTCTGCGTCAGCCAGTCATCGCCCACCTCCCTGGTCAATTACTTGGTCTATTCTGAGCAGTGCTGCGACCCTCCTCCACCCCTCCTCCACCAGGTCTCTCCTCAGCTCTGCTCGCCGTCGCCAATGGCAGCCCCGGGTCGTCCCACCACCACCAGTGTCCGGGCTCCGGGGGAAGAATCTGGCCAATCAACACATCCATATCATTACTGCCGGGGTCTGACACCCTGATTGGAGAACAAGTCTGAACACAGGAAGAAAACAAGGACAAAGCTCAGGCCCTTGAGGTTAGGTTACTGCAGCAGCTCAATTTGGATTCGATAGAGATTCATCGTGCAGCTCTACTTCCCAGTCCAGGAATATCTAACCAGTCTTTTTCCAAGTCGCTCCCCAAGACTTTCTGCATCTTTGCACACTCAGAATATTTATGTGGGTTCAATTGTATCCCTGGCACTTTGTGAGCGTGTTCTGACCAGGGCAGCTGTGGCTATTATATTCATTATTATTATCATCCCAACAAAATCTCTTGGAGAATCTCGCAGACCTTCTTTTTTGATTCGCCGATTATCTGTGTTGGGCTTTGTTTGGGGACAACGAGAATCCCCTGTTAAGACGCCTCCGGGGCGCGGCACGCTTTTGACACGGGGGCTGAGTGCAGTGTGCAGTGGGATAGAAGGATTAGCATTGGAGCTAGTGGCTAAAGCGCCGGCCAAGGGTCAGATTAGCCCGACGTGGAGCCTTCGCCCCTGACTTTGCACTTTGAAGAGGGGCTTAGGATTTCGGCGTGATCCTGTCAGGCGGAGGGGTGGTGATGGAGGGTTTTTTTTAATTTTTTGACGTAGCGGTTTGTGCTGGAGGAGCAGAGCTGTCCGGATCACAGCACACGGTGGGGGCTGCGGGGTCTCGCCGGGTGGATGGTCATCGCTGTAGCTGAAAGATGTCTCACCAGAAATGTGTCAAAATGCTCGAGCCTATTGAACACATGAGTGGATTTCTTGTCAGCCTGATAATATGTATTTTAATGCTACTCCTGCTGATTTTCTGAATGTTATCGCAGCTAGACAGCGCCTGGATATGTTGTCACAGAAGCTAGGACTTGCTTTGAAACATTTGAAAAGTGAATATAATGCATTTCTATAAAGGCTTTACAGTAAAAAAAAAACAATGCTTGAAGTTATGTGAACATTTTCTTACACATAACAAAGATAGTATACGTACATTATAATCAGCTCATTCTGTGTTTGTCTCCCTGGATCATTTCTCCTATCCAGACCTGCAATTAAAAAGTAAACATAGGTGCTCGGCGAAATCCCCCTGTGAGCATTTAAGACACAGATGTCGCTTAGCGTGAATCTCTCTGTCAGAGCGGGGACCGGGAGCGAGATCCGTTCAGGGCTTTGGTTGGAAGAGCTGTAGAGACAAGTTAAGTGAAAAAAGGCAGGGAAACAAATGAGGAAGCACTTAGAGATGCTTATGAGTCATTCAAAAGCAGCATTAAAAAGTAGAGACGGTTTTCGCAATTTAGTGGTGCCTTGGTATTTAGTGAGTGAAAAGTAGCACACAATGAGTGATGGAAAACTTGTTGAGAGATGAGGTCATCGTCCGTAACATCACTTTATGTTTATTTCAATGGCGCAAATGACTGCACATAGCTGTTTGTTCTGCCAAAGAAACAGCCCCTGAACCGGTCGATTATAAAGTCCCATGACGACTATTGTGATGGATCAAGGAAGGGGTTGTGATTGTGATGAAATTTAGAGGAATTGCTCAGCCCTGAAACAGCGAGGCTCTGTGAGGAACACACTTTGACTGTTTAGAATGATCAGTGTAAGTCTGGTCAATCACCCAACACCTGAATGACAGGTATAGTAGGGCTGGGGGCCGTTACCGGTTTGGTATCGGAAAATAAAGTGCAGGTACTACTGGTAATAAAAAAATGTTAATGCTTTATTTTACACTACCCTTGATACATTGTACCTGCCAAATTTAGTACAATGTAATGTGCTGAGTAACAGTGCGTACCTATGTGTAACATACACAATGGATCAGGGTAGTACAGCGGTTAGAGCTCGTGCTTCACAGCTAGAAGGTCCAGGTTCGATTCCCACCTGGGCAGGGCCTTTCTGTGTAGGTTTCCTCCGGGTACTCCGGTTTCCCCTACCATTAAAAACATGTACAATAGGCCAGGATAAATGTGAGTGTGTTTGAGAGTGCGCATGGGGGACGACGGAGGGAAATTAGCCCAAGGTTACAATCCGGTGTGGCTTGTTTACATGCATGTTCATTAACATGCACTGTCCCGACCAAATTAACCAATAAATAAATGTGTAGTGTGTTGGTACATAATGTAGCAAGACATTGGACCCAAACCCTCTTAAACCCTGACCCTAGCATTATGTACCTAAAGTTCTAATACGCATTATTACATTGTGTTCCAAGTTATTACAGATTGTTACAGAGCACATTACATTGTACTTTATTTTGTTTGAATCAATGTATCAAGGTAGTGTAAAAAAAACGTATATATTTAAATCCAAGTTTTGATCCAAGTTTACTTTAAAAAAAATATATATATATATATATATATTATTTTTTTTTGGGGCTATTTTTTCCTTCATTTTGCCCATTTTATTATTACTAATGCTCCGTCCACACCAAACTCGTTTTGGCGCCTCCAAAGCGTCAGGTTTACATTTAAAATACATGGAGGACGCGCCTCCGGGGGGCGTCGAGATGTCCCGCAGCGCGTCACGCGCCTCCTCCGCGGCGCGTTTTGAGGTTTTTCGCGCTTGGTGAGCGTTTGACGCGCCTCCAGGGCGTCGAGCGCGGCCGACGCTCGAGTTGGGAAATGTTGAACTTTTTGGCGAAATTCGCGAGCGTCGACCAATCAGGAGCTTTCTCCCCATAGTGACGTACGTTGTAGCTAAGCCACCGGGGCAGATTCTACGCCAGCCCCACAGATGTCAACAAGTCGCAAGTTACGGACGTAGCTTCTTTGTGAACCGGAGCTACAGCCGCTCTGGGACTTTTTTTTTTTAGAAAGACACATCAGAGCTTCTTTATCTAAACACCAGGATTAAAAGCGGCGGAAGTACCGTTGAAAGCGACTCTCGTGCGAGCGCAGCTCCTGGAGCAAATGGTGAAACTCGCCAAACTGAGAACGCCTAACGCCTTCGGACGATCTCATGAATCCAGACACGGCGCCGACGAGCCCGTAGACGACGTTGTCTGGCTTTATGAAGCAATAAAAGCCAAGCCACTCTCTCTATGTCATCCACGTTGATAACTGACAACGGCTCCCAACGCGCTCCACGACGACGCTCTTGACGCGCGTCGAGAGCGTCTTGACGCTTGGTTACGAGCGTCTGACTTGAATGAGCACAGGCGTCCAACAACGGGCGTGACGCGCGTTTTTGACGCCCAAATAAAGTTTGGTGTGGACGGAGCATCATATTTGCCCTATTTTCCAATTTTTGACAATTTCCCCCAAATTATCCCCCATTTTTCACACATTTCTGAGACGACCCCGATATTATACATATACACATCCTCACATTATTGTTCTGTTTTCTGGTTCTCGACCAGTGGCTCCCAAAGTGGGGGTCGGGACCCCTCGGGGGACTGCAAGGCCTTGGGTGGAGGTCCCAGATGATTTCAAGATGAAACAAAAAGAAAAATGCTACTGTTTTTAGCATATTTTTGAGTGTAAAACAGCCTACAATATGTGCAATCCATACAATTAATCTAAATAAACAGTTTAAATACATATCAACATGTTTTGAAAATGTTTTTTTCTGGCCTAAAATAGCATAAGAGGCAACAATGTGGGTTCCTGAGTTGTTCTAGATGACAAATATTTCAGTATAAGTATTGTTCAGGTATTGGTGTCGAAACCCAAGTATTGTTGAAGTACTGGAACAGTACCCAGCCTTAGACAATAGAATCAAAGTATAGCTTATTGTTGAAAGGAATACAGGGACACGCACAGGCAATACCAATGTTTGAGTCGATCTGAGCGAGGTTTTTGACACAGATTCCACATTTCCTATTACATGGTCCTTGGCCAAACAATATGTCGCCCCATTGTTCTCCCATAGCCTTCCTCAACCATCCATTTTCGTCTGATTTCCCAAGTTTCCGTTTGGTAATAAGTCGATGTCCTGACCCTGTCGCTGTCAAAAGTGTCCCAATGACATAAATTCATCCCGACGCCCCCCACTCCCCCTGCACGCTCCTGATGACACAATGCAATAACCGCCTTTTCCCCACGAGGTCCGTGTCTGACTGTTGGCTCCCGCTTTGAGCTTATTGGAAGGCTGGATTGTTGAATTTGCGCGGTGATTGATGGCGCGGAGAGAACGCCTAAGTACAGCGCGCTGGAATAATGGTGATGAAAATGAAAAAGAGCACGACACGGGGCCCCCGCGGAGCCGTCCGGGCAAAATGCTATTTCGTAACGGCCAATTCTTTCAGGACTGTTTTCTCGGAGCTGCGAGTCCTTTGGAGGAAGCCATCTCAGAGTTCACTGGATTCTGAAATTCCAGTGACACATTTATTATCAACTTACTTTCTTTTGTTTTCGCTCGCCGTGTTTTCCTGATGCGTGGTCTGAGGCTGCAAGCGTTGCCAGATCGGCCTGAAATTCTCCAGCGCGCCGCCTCCCCTGACAGTTTTTCAATTCAGGGACATTTATGCAGCATTGATGGTGCGTTTACATTATTCAGCAGATGGCGAACGGGAAGGTTTTTCACAGAGAATGAGCAGAGAAATTATCCGCTGACAGCGAGGAGGACAAAAGCGGTTCCAATTAAAGCTACACCGCAGTCATATCAGTGGTCCATGTTTTACGACTTGACTGTTTATATCATTATGAAGAAGGACAGTGCTCAGTCTTGCGATTTCTTAAATGCCCTTGCTATATTTCATCGTCAAGTAAAGTTTTGACTCATCCAAATAAGTTTGATTTTGCTTTTCAGGGACTCAATGCAAACCACATTTTAGAGTCATTCACAAACAAGGATACCGTGAATTCTCTAATACTGGCCTGTATTCCATTAGCGGCTGAGTCTCTGACAGAGGCCGGGTCTCTGACAGAGTCCGGGTTCGCGGCTGGCGGAGGCAAATTAAAGCCGGTCTCTAAAACAGGCCGGGGCTTTTATTAGAAAATAATATTCCCCATGTTAGGAATTTGTCTCATACTCGTGTAAGTGATAACTCACGTGCAGGAAGTAACAAACGGGAACCCGGGCCGAGGGGGACGCTGCGGAGGAGCTGATCCGAGCGTAACTTTGACACAATTTAGCCACTTTTCAAACCTCCTGTGACTATATTTTGAAACAGGGCAACAAATGTTGTGTGACCCTCCAGGGTTTTAATAAAGTCTCCATCGCGTCTTCAAAGCACGTCCAGCTGCTCCATGTGCAGGTCAGTCCCACGCCTCAAAATAACTCCTCCCATCAGCGCGAGCGTCTCGTCTTCTCTCGGGTCAGTCTCATGATCGATCACAAACACAAACGCTCCGTCTAAACTCGCCTTTACACAAGATAACAACAAATAATCCGGTCCACGGTAAAAACGAAACAGAAACCTGCAGTGACATTGATGTCAAAGCTCCGCTAACAGCAACGAAACACTTCCTGTTGTCCCGACAAAATAAAAGGCGTCAATGTTCCAGCCGCTGGGAGAGGGTTTGAAATGTTAATTAATAAATTAACCTAATATTTTAGGCGCAAATGGACACACATCTCGTTCTTCATTTTCCTGGTCGTCCGTTTTGCTCAAATAGAAATAAAGGCCTGTCTCTAATTGTGGCCTGGTTCCAATAAAGGCCTGGTCCTCCATGCCCTTGAGTAAATAAAGGCCCCGGCCTATATTAGAGCATTTACCGTAATCTAGGCCTAGAGACTAGTCAGAGGCTCCAGTTGCCATTGGTCACAGAGATGTCTCCAAGATGTCCCCAGTAGATTAGACGAGTCTCCAGGTCTCGGTGAAACTATGTCTGACAGGTCTCGCAGACCTTGCAGGGACGTCACAGAAGCGCCTCACAGATAGTGTTCGCCACATTGCCACAACTGCTTGAGACCACGTAGACCTCTCGGAGACCATTCAGAGACCATACAGGGACTTGGAAGGTCTCCATGCAGTCCCTGTTGGTTTTCACCGAGACTACCTGGAGACTGACCTTGTCTCCAGGGGACGTTCTTGAGACATCTCTGTGACCAGTGGCGTCTCCTACTATAGTTTCGTCTCCAGGCCGGTGAGATAGGTCCACTCTGACTTGCAGAGACGTTGCACAACTCTCCTCCGGTGAGATGGGCCGGTCAGACGACTTAGTTTGCCGTAAATGAGCGTTTTCTCGACGTGTTGCCTCGAAATGAATAAAATCCAATTTTCCCACAGTCATAATTTCCGCATCTCCCATTTCAGATGTTTTCTTGCAGGGTTTTTTTCTTCTCTTGCTCCGGCAGTTTTTGCGAGAAAATCTAGTCCAACATTCAACTCAAAACAATTAAGGTCACATTTGCATAACCTTATTTACTAATGAGTTATTTTTCTCTCTCCTCTCTTTCCCGCCATGCTTCCTACTGGGATCTCCTCTTCTCACGTCTCACAGGTAAGCCAATAAACAACAATAATATTCCACCTGCTGTTGGAGATTCATTCTCTTTGTACGACGATTGGCTGGCGATTATTTGTTGCTTCTTTCCTCCGCGTTGAGGAGTGATGTTGTTAGTGACCTCAATACAGTCCCAATCTATAGCCAACTAAGCTCAATTATTTGCATCCAGGCAAGTAGCTTCTCCATAATTCATAGTTTATTCGCTGCGATAATGAGACACCCTGTAGCATATGGCTTCATAATTATGCTTTAGCTCCTGCCCTTGATCCTGTTTGCAGACCGCTAAGCTAACAAATGCTAACACAGTGCTGCTGTTCACCCAATGATTGACTTTGCTTCACCGGAAAGTTTTAGAAGCAGTTGAAATGCCATTTTGTGATAAAGCTAGTAGAAATCTTTCCCGTAGCTCCATTGTATGCCCTATTATCACAGCATTCACAACATTCTCCTTGCTGTTCCTGTTAATTGATTCCCATGTATTTGCTCTATACCGTCTCTTCCTGTATTATATGAAGGTGATTATTGCAGAAACACCTCTGATTATGTGAAAATGAACTCCAAAGCTCCACGGTATCAATGATTCATTGTTTGTTGGCTCAGCTCCCGATGCGATGTTTGGTCTTAGCTTTGTCTCCTTTGTCTGCTGCTTTTCCTGACTTCACCTGCTTAACTGCTGCTCCAGCTTGTACAAACATATACTGTATAACTGCCCTCGGTCAAGGTGGACAGGGCAACGTTTTTGAAAGCCTGTACCTCATAAATCAATGAGAAGTACAGGATTATTGAATTAAACATCAAGTTCTCACAGACAAGGATGAAAGGCATTTTAAAGATTATCATTCATTTATTGAATGGTTAAAGATCCCTCTGCCAGAATGCTATTAGAGCATATTTTGTAGATAGAATAGCAGCAGCAGCAGTATTATTCGACTACATGGATATGCCTGTCCTTCTGCCTTTCCTTTCTCAACAGTGTGATACTTGGAAGCGAGATTACCGCCGTTTGCAGTTCAGCATGTAACAGAATTAAGTCTCGGAGGCAGTTTTAATAAAGTGGAGTCAGTGGATGCTCCCAAACACAAACATGTGCACGTGTGAATGAGTCCTAATCCCATAACTGGATTACACGATACATTGTCCTCTGTCCACACCCATACAGTACGTGTCAAAGCACTGGCTACTTGCTGCTCTGAAACCTGGGAATGTGTCCTAACGCAACCAGGTGAACACAGCACCTGGTACTTACTGCTCAGCCTTCATATTGTTGAAGCTTCAACCTTGGAATGATCAGCGTAAATAGCATTTTATGACACCAGATCTGATTTCACAGCAGACTCACACATTACCCAGTAGTTTGCTGTGCGGTGCGAATACAACAGCGCCACATGCTGTGACTGATACAAGCCTGGCGAGTATAGAAGTGAAGTGTGCAGGATCTGTAAATATCTTCACTTTACTGAACCAGACGACACACACATACCGTATGTTGTGTTCGAGTGCCCTGATTCCCCTTACCTTCTCCTCCATCATTTTGAAGCAGCGTTTGATTCCGACTCGCAGAACCTCACCTGCTCATCACTGACATACCACGCCGTACACGCCGCTCCATATGGCCAATTAGAGACGGCTCTTTTTCCTCCTATACCCGCGCATAACGGTTTGCATGCAGCTCTGTTTAGCACGTGAGCCGCGCCTCAAACCCCGCTCATTTACATAATAATTAATCAAAGAAGTCTCCATCAATGCGGTTCAAGAGGCCTGTGAAGTTAAGTGAGCGCAGGTGGTATAGCGTGTGATCCGCAGTCTGCTTTTGACTCGGAACAAATCACCGCTTGAAACGACTACAATCAAACGCATTTCAAGGCTAACTGGTGGCTGCTGAAACTTAAAGGCAGCATCAGAAGCAGCGCTGAATGGAGCATTGAGTGGACGATTATCTTTATATAAGTACTGTTAATACTATACGTCAGACAATTACTCTTTTCTTGCTAGTTCTGCTGCAACAACACCTACTTCTACCACCAGGTCTGCGCTAAGGCATGTGTTAGGCCTTAGGTCACGTTTCTGAAGCAGGACTGTTTCATTCACAGTGGGCTAAAGACAGCAGTCCTGTGAGAGCATTTTGAAGATGTTCATGCAAATAAAAGTTGGTTCAGAGATGAGGCGAGTTTGTGAAGGAGTGTGAGCAGGACCTCTTGCTGGTGTTGGTCCATGAAAACCGGAGTTCTGTCTTCAGTGATCCTCTGAAACTCAAAACACAAAACACCAGCAGTAACTCGGGCTTTGTGGAAGATCTGCAAAGTTACAATGTCAGGTCCAATGTCAAGAAATGGGTGAAAAATGGGGAATCATTTTAGGGAATAATGAAATGTGTGAAAGAAAATGTGGAAAAAACAAGGAAGAAATGTTGGGAAAAAAGAAAGAAAGAAAGAATGGGGGCACAATTGGGCAAAAATAGGGGGAAAATCAGGGAGAAATAAGGAAAATAATAGTATAAATATTATAAAAAATGAAAAAAAAAATAGGAATGGGGAAAAAATGGGTGAAAATAAGACAAAAAATATTGCAAATATTGGACAAAAGAATAACAACATTTTTGGAAAAGTAGGGGGAAAATGAGGGAGTAATTTGGGGGGAAATGGGAGAAATTGTGGCAAAAACAAGGAAATTAAAATAATAATAATAATAATAATAATAATAATAATAATAATAATAATAATTAAAGGAATAAAAAAATGGGGGCAAAATTGGGCAAAAATAGGGGGAAAATCAGGGAGAAATAAGGAAAATAATAGTAATGAAAAAATGAGGAATGGGGGAAAAAATTGGGGGGGGGAAACGGTGCAGCGCCTCTTGGATTTGTCCCTGTTTCAGAGCGTGGTGTCCTGCACTGGTCAGATCCTCCACCTCCTCCTTCCTCTTCCTCCTGGGCAGCTCCCGCCGCCTCCTCCTCTCGCTCCTTCTCATCTTCATCCCCCCCCTTCTCCCCTGGCTCTGACGCCATTCTTCCCCAGAGGGTCACCTGTGAAACTCCACCGCCAGACATGAGCCAATACTCTGTAAATAGAAAAACACAACCATCTTTCACCATCTTCTGGGAAGAGCATAGACCAATATAATCCAGTAGATTAGATTAGAACAATAGAAGGGATAGAAGGCAAATGTTGCTCAAAAATCTCTTTCCTCGTGTTTCCTGGTAAGGGTTTGGACAGAGTTTTGTGTGAACAGGCTCCGGGGGATCACTGACCCATTACCCGACAGCCCTCAGCCAGTTCTGGACCACAGCTCTATAGTTGAGGACCTCTGGCTCAGTTGTTGATGTTGACGCCAGACCTTTGCTTTTGTTCCATATTGACCTGGATCTAAAAGCGAAGGACCCATCCAGTAACAAGCACTTCCTTCAATGTGGCCACACTTACTCTTTTCATCTGAATCATTCCCCTCTGTGATCAATACATGATCCGTTCAATCTGTAGATGTTATTAAACTGCCCTCCAAATCTTTGGCATATGAATTTTACACAATGGTCTATATAAGTGAAAGTGTCCTTGCAGAAAGTGGAAACTGAAATTTAAAAAGCCTCATAATGCATCATCTATTATAGAAAACGCTATCTCAATGGCCGCCGCCTGGGCGCCGCCATGTGTATTTCCCATACCGACTTTGAAGCTAAGCAGGGACGGGCCTGGTTAGGACTGGGATGGGAGACCGTTTGGGAACACCAGGAAGCCTGGCGACAGTAGTGAGTTTGTGCGTGGTTGGTGGTGGGGGCTGATGTGCGCATAATTGTTCAGCAACTTTGAGCATCTGGAAAAGCGCTATATCCGCGGCCGGCCCCCACGTGATGGTCCCACCAGCCGCGGGCATTGGCCACGGGTCCATATGGACCGCGGTGCTGCTGTCCGAGGACAACCCGCCGTCACAACAACGCGAGTGCACGACATCTGACTGCCGTGCGTGTGCGCGCATCCAAACAGGGTGGTGTGTGTGTGCGTGCGCGCGTGTATGTGTGCGCGCGCGCATCCAAACAGGGCGATGTGTGTCATCGTCACTCACCGCTAACCTGCAGACGCTCCGCACAGGTACAGTTACATCCTCCAAAACACATCTGCGCGTCTTTGTTTAAGTCTCTCCTGCAGTGACCGAGGCTGTGGTTCATTATAGATCCAGGCAGTATTCCGTCTCTAAAGCTTTGTCTCCGAAAACCAGTACACGCAAAACATTGCCCAAAAGCCTCTAATCCCACGCGCTGCTCCGACTGATTTATCCTCCGTGTGAGTAAAAGCGAAAATGAAACTACAACTTAACGAGCGCATGGCCTGCACTGCGTAGTTTTTTTCTTTTTCTTTTTTTTTGCTGCTGTACCATTTGTTTTCTATTTTGCTTTCACGTATTGTGAGCCCAGAGGTACATTTTATTCTAAAGCAGCTTTGAACGCATTGCCAATTTTATTGTAAAGTTATAAATACTGTCTAACAACGATCATTAGGCTATTTCATTTCAAAACCTACTTATTATTTTTTTGATTGTACACTACCGTGATGCACCAAACCACGGGTCCTGCACCGTGAACCAAACCGTTAGAGCTGAACCCCTAATATTTATCCGTAATTATTCCACTGTCTCTTGAATTCTATTCCCTGCGTATAGCGAACATATTGTCGTTGTAGTATATAAGAAAAGAGTACGGGTGCATCAAACACTCCTATTGCAGATTGTTTGAAATTATTTTTAGCATTCATTATTTTAAACATTTGTAGTGGCCATAGTTTTTGGAATGGGTTGGGAACCACTGGTCTACAGCTGAACTGTGTGACGGGTTGGACATTTCTTTGTAATCACTCATAATCTCAGAATATCAAATGTGGAGACTAGCGAGGCCCGGCCAAAGGCCGGGTCTCAGCTAGTTAAACTATATGTCCTGAAATCTAACAAGAGCCGAAGCTATTCAACATTGAGGCTAATGTGATTTATTCAATTATTGATCCGCCTGTTTCATTATTCACCAGAGGCTGCCTCTGCAAACAAGTCTCATGATGACTTGGCAGATTTGAATGCCACATTACTGTAACTGGAGTGAGCAATCGGGTCGTCAAATCCAGGGACATAACAACCGTACGTCACAAAGTCCTTTAGTGATTCCAACAGTGTGATAAAGGTTTGCACATTTCTAAATATCATTGACCAAGTCCAGGTGATGGTCTGTGAAAACCTCAGTACTGTTTGTGTTTTGTTTGTGTGGACTTTGTTGTCTCTGCAGCTTGGCCTCTGGGGGAGGAGCAGATGACTATGACCCAGTCCCATTGACGACTTTGAACCTTAATTCCAAGTGCTCTTGAAGTGGCCAATTTAAAACACGATTACCCACTTCCTCCTGGTGCAGAAGTACCATTATGGCACTCACCCTCACCGCTCCGCTACAATTGCTTTGTTTGTGCGCATTCTGGCGTCCCACTTCTTTTTTTTTGGCCCTCTTGAATATTTGGGAGGCGGGTCGCGGCGCGCTCCATAAATGAGTTAGCTGCACCATATGCGGCGCTCTGCTATTCTGTTTGTGCGGCGCGGTGTGGAAGTGTCATATCCGACGGAGCGTAATCCAGTTAGGCGCCGCGCTGGTGGTCCTGCGGTGGAGACAAATCAATATTGCATTCAATTACAGCACGAGCACTTCCCCATGTGCAAATAACCCCAAACTGCGGCTGATGGGGGCGTGTACTCCAGTTACAAAAGGTACTTGCTTAGCGTAGTAGTCAGTCGTCGGTTGCTGTCTGTTTTCCACATCCCGACTTTCAAAATCTACTGGTATTTCAACGAATCTCTCCTTGCTCCTGGTAAAACTAGATCCCCCTCCTTTGATCCAGCCCAGACCGCTCATAACTCATTTTAAAATAGATGAGCCATACAATATTTACCACTGGATCAAATGGCTAACTATAGAAGAGCTATTTGTTATTTCAACTCTGTGCAATCCGAGCCTGCATGAATCAGACACGGCACTCGCGCCTTCACTCCCAAACCAAATGATCATGTTTAAAGCCACACTGCGGAAAATACCTGGTAATGTTAAGAAGTAAAACTCAAAGCATAAAACACCAGCAATAACTCGGGCTGTGTGGAAGATCTGCAAAGTTACAACGGCAGGTCCAATGTCAAGGAATGGGGGAAAGATGGGGAATCATTTGGGGTAATAATGACATGTGTGAAAGAAAATGTGACAAAAAAAAAAGGAAAAAATGTGTAAAAAAAAATAGTAATAATTTAAGGAATAAATTAAAAAATGGGGGCAAAATTGGGCAAAAATAGGGGAAAATGAGGGAAAAATAAGGAAAATAATAGTATTAAAAAATGGAAAAAAATTAGGAATGGGGGAAAAAATTGGGGGAAAATAAGGCAAAAAATATTGCAAATATTGGACAAAAGAATAACAACATTTTTGAAAAAGTAGGGGGAAAATTAGGGAGTAATTTGGGGGAAAATGGGAGAAATTGTGGCAAAAACAAGGAAACATTTTGTAAAAAAAAAAAAAAAAAAAAAAAAAAATAGGGGGAAAATCAGGGAGAAATAAGGAAAATAAAAGAAATTGAAAAATTGAAAAAAATGAGGAATGGGGGAAAAAATTGGGGGAAAAATAACGGTGCAGCGCCTCTTGGATTTGTCCCTGTTTCAGAGCGTGGTGTCCTGCACTGGTCAGATCCTCCACCTCCAAAAAAAAGGGAAAAATAAGGGAAAATTTGGTAAAAACAAAAATTTGGGTGTAAAAAAAAAAAGGGGGAAAATAAGGGGAGGGGGGAATTAATGATTGAAAAAAAAAAATGAAAACATCTTTTATTTGAGCTGACACAACCAAGTCCCTTACTGTATTAACCCTGTACCATCCCAGTAGTACGTAAACTTAACCCAGCCCTGGCAATAACATACCAGCTCTTAATGATGAGGGGGTGTGAAACGTTCCTTACACAGACATCCGTCCCAGTAAAACAATACCCGCGGCATTCCCCAGGTCTGCATTACCCATGGGGATTTCCATTGTTGTTTACCTGTGTTTTTCTCAGAAGCCGTTCTCCTTTCCTGTATCGGGGGGGAGAGCTAAATTGCCGTTGTGAATACTCCGCTCCTTGTTATTCTTGCTGCTGGAGCCGTTTCACATTTCCTCCATGTGATTTCAGGAGGGGCCTCCCTGCGTATGAGAGGCTCTGTTGGAGGATATAGATGAGAGAGAGTTAAGGTTGGAGTGGTGCGAGGTGCAGATTCAGTCGTGCTGAAGCCGACAGGACACAGGAGCAGATGTGATAGCAGTGTTTTGTGGAGGTCCTCGGTGTGGAGTGGTGGATAAAACAACAACAATGGGAGATGTAGCGACAGGGAAGGAGAACGCTGTATCTCCAGTTTGTGTCGACATCTTTGGAATGTAGAAACGTAATAACCGAGCTCTTTTGTCATGAACACCGTGGCTCTTCCCGGCTCCTGAAGGTCAGAGGTTTCTCCCCCCGATTTGTTCCCGCACTTAGTCCTTAATGGCTTGAATGAGCGCTGCAGACCAGGAGAGAGAGAGAGAGAGAGAGATCAGACGGGCAGATTGAGGAGGTCTTCAGCCTGACCACAGCGAGGTGTAACGTGTGTGTGTGTGTGTGTGAGTGTTGTTCTTAACGGAGACAAACTGGGGCTATTAGAAGACCTATTGTAGCCTGAGAGAACGGCGTGTCTTAGCACTTACTCCCTGAATGGATGCGGAGGGTCCGGCGCTATCTGGGGCGACGGTACAGATCAATCTGCGGCGGCGTGTGTGTGTGGGGGGGGGATACAGGGCTCACGTGGACGGCCTGAAGGATCGCCCTAATAAAGCCGGGTCGTATGTTTCTCTCACTGACTTGTAACTCTAGAGTGGACGTGTAGGTTTACAGATCACAAAAGCCTTCTATGTGGTTTGTTTTTTTCATTTTACAAGTGGAACGCACCAGGAATCCCACAAATCTCAGGCATTTTGATCAGAAAAGCACAATCTCTGTGTAAGAAAACATTGACTTTGTGACCTGCTGCTGCATTTGCTCACACATTGATGCATAAATAAATGAGTTGGTTCATTACAGAAACTTTCCTGACTCACAGACTGAGCCGCACACTGCTCTCTCTTTGCGGGTGTTTTTGCCGTGA
Source organism: Gobius niger (assembly GCF_951799975.1). Classification (NCBI taxonomy): domain Eukaryota; kingdom Metazoa; phylum Chordata; class Actinopteri; order Gobiiformes; family Gobiidae; genus Gobius; species Gobius niger. The sequence continues at coordinate 16,680,968 of NC_136874.1, forward strand.
TAGTGATTTATTTTTATTATTATCCTTCCCCCCCCTCCGCTCGTGCTTCTACCTGCCGCTCTTCAAAGATGGCCGATTTAACTATGGCGCCATCTCCACACTTCCCTCGCTCCCCTTTGAAGTCGGCGTTAATCTTGTTTTTGCATCTGTCAAAAAGCGTCCACTCCCGATCCCAAAGAGCCTCCGGTGGCGTCGGGCTCCGCCGTAAACAGGCTCCGTTTTCCACACAGGGTGAGTCCGTCGGCCGTGATCCTGGCGCGCACATACGCCGCGGAACACGGACTCGCTAACGCGCCGCTCGTCATTTGGAATTCATGGATTTTATCGCCGTCATTTGTGTGCGCGTAATTGAAAGGAAATGAGATTGATGGGGCGGCCGCAGTCGGTTCCAGGGGAGGGGGGGGGGGAAGAGCGAGTCTCTATCTGCACATGCTGACCGGGCGGGTTCTGTTATTTACTGCACAATGGCAACGCGGCGCAATTACCCAAGTGTAATCAAAGTGCTCAGGAGATGGCCTTTGGTCCTGGCCGTTTAACACCACAGCCGCCACATTTCCAAGCAGCCGTTTGGACAAATACACTGAGTCGTTGTGAGTCGTGGCTCTCACTCGAACACATTTTTAAAGTTGCAATGAAACGATAATGACCGTGTTGCGAAATCTAAAGCAGCAGCTCAGGAGAAATCAGCAGCTCTTCCCGCTTAACTGTTTTTAAACTCAGACTATAATCGTTTAAGCCGAGGAGGGGCGCACTGTGAGATTCTCCAGCCTCAGTCCTGGCACATTGAGTGGGCCGGACAAACACCTACGGCCAAACCCAGCTCCAGGAGGACAGTGTTTGACTCACAGTGCGATGAATAAACCTTTTAGTTTGACCAATAGAGCTTATTAAAGTTTAGAATGTTAAAGGAAGAACATGAGGCAGTGTGATGTTACTGAGGAAAAGGATATAGGAGCGCTGCTCTGTGCTTGTAATAAACCACGCCTCAGTCGACGTCTCTTTCTTATAAGAAATGCACAGACCATGGGCATAATAAATCCTCCCTCTGCTCACTCCTCCCCGTTTATGTTAATCACTACGTTCGAGCGGGAGTCCATGATGGATTTACAGACTCCCACTGAGCATGTTCCTAAAAATGGCGTGTAGTTGGGTCACAACTGTGCCTTTAGCTCTGATGCTAGCGGCCTGTCATTAATATACAAGAACTCTAAAATGTTCCTTTTGCTTCTTTAACTGTACCTAACCCAGCGTCATCACAGGAGGAAAATACAGCTGTAGAAAGTTTAACATTATTGGAAACCAGGCTTTACAGTTGTTTAAAACGTGTAAAAACCTGCAAAACTAGCCTTTTCTGCAGCCACTAGATGGAGCTACTGCAGCGATGGCGGCCAATGGCGGCCACAGCGTGGTGGTCACCAAACTGTGCTGCTGGGCCATTGGTTGAGACTCTTTCAAGAAATCTGTAAAAAGATATTTTCCATATAAAGCGTTGCCTGGAAGAGGACCAGTGCTGTCCTCAGGCCCTAAAGGTTTGACCAGTGTTTATAAAAAGTACTTTTCCGTACCGTATCAGCGAATGAGTCAGCGTGGGGAAAGACAAGTCATTTCCTGGAAATCTCTGTCTTGCAAGTTGGTCTTTTCTTTTTACCCACACATTAAAACCGAGATGTTATGGGAGAAAACTAAAAGTCTCAACCTTGACAAGTGCGTAAACAATCAATGCTTCACCTTCAGTGTCCGGAGCTCAGAAAAGCAGAAGAAAAGCCCCCAGTGTGTTCTTGTTCTGTCCGTTCGATTTGGCCTTTCATTTTGAATGGTTTGATCAGCGTTGAGTTTATAGAACGTACTTTTCCCAACTCTCTCTCACTTAGCTCTAGCAGGTGAGCCGCATGAGAGAGTTCAATGCATTTTTAATGTCAAACCCATTGGTTTGCGATTGGAATTTAGCCTTCGTATTACCTGGTATTGGACTGAACGTTTCCAATGAGCTCCCGAGGGTTTTCTGCACTTCAAGGACCAACAGAAGCTTTTTCTCTTTGTGCCCCAAATGAAGAATTAAGGATGTGTTCAACATAATCTGCAAATATTTCAATAAATCTGAAAGTATTGAGCGGAAACTAAATCGAAATAGCTTTTTATGTTCAGACAATGAAGAATTTTCTCTTTAATCTTGTTTCCTGATGTAAAAATCTTGAATCATATCCATTTATCTTCAAGGTATAACTCCATCAATGGTGTCAGATTTTTCGTATTTCGAATCATTCAACATATTAAAGAGTATGATTTGCAGAGGAGATGTTTAAAGCACTTGTGGGGAGTGAATAATGCCATGTTAAGTGGCTATAAGCGCTCTACATAAGCCTAATGTGTTATTATTCTTCCTAAACATCAAAACAACTGCTTTGGGAGTTGGATTGTGGACACTCTCCTTCCCTAAGCCTCTCCCCCCCCGTCCTCCCCCCCTCCCCGTCCTCCGCTTCCTCCGACTGCGGCGCTGCGAGTGTAAAAAGCTCGCCGCGCTCTCATTTAGGACACTTAATTAATCATTTCGCCGCATTTTCAGCTGAACACCCACAAATTGCCCTGGTCAGAGCCTGAAGACAAAGGGATTCCGTGTTAATTAAGCATACAGCAATTCATTTACACAGGAGCAGCCGCCTCGGTCCTCCCACGCCGGAGCCGGAGCTCTGCGTCTGCGGCACGCTGCACTCTCTGCTGCTGCTGCCCACTGCTCGCTGTGCCTCCACCAATTAGTTATGGCGCCGCCGTCCTTACCTACGCACAGGCTTAATTAAATGAGAGACTGCGGCGCTGGATTTGTGTCTGTGTTTTTTTTAAAGTTGACAAACCATTAATCAGCTGCATCAAAGAGCGGCAGTGTGGAGGTTTAAGGCGAGACGCTGCGGGTGGAAAACCATTCAGTGTATCAATATGAGACACAAATGTATCGCAAGGTTTCTGGTCATTTTAGTTTTTCATATTTAAAATGAGGGATCTTGTTTAGTAAGAAACAATATCTTCATGTAGTTTGTGTAAATCTGTGAACTCTGTGTACATTAAAGGAATAGGCCAGCGTTTTTACACACTGAGATATGTTCTTACGTTAGCTTTGACGAGTTCTTTAGGACCTGTCTGATCTTCCCCCGTGCCTTCAGTCACGTAAACACAGCGCAGACGGCGTTAGCATTTAGCCTCTCCCTCTCTCCTCTATAGCTCCAAAACAGGTCAAGATAGAAGCTACCAAGCTCTTCCACGTTTCCCCTATTTAAATATGGTTACGTGAAGTGTTCCACTACAAAGTATAAGTACACAAAATTAAACAATGTGGATTTTCTAAGCGAATAAAAGGGGGGACTATATTGTAAGGCGTAATAATACCGGGAGTAATTTGGCATCCGCACAGTAAAGTGAAGATTACTGCGCGGATTTCGAACTACTCCTGGTATTATTACGCCTTACAATATAGTTCCTATATAGTAGCTTCTATCTTGACCTGTTTTGGAGCTATAGAGGAGAGAGGGAGAGGCTAAATGCTAACGCCGTCTGCGCTGTGTTTACGTGACTGAAGATCAGACAGGTCCTAAAGAACTCGTCAAAGCTAAGGTAAGAACATATCTCAGTATGTAAAAACGGTGGCCTATTCCTTTAAAGGCACACTGTGTAACATGTGGGACCATACTGTTGCCATCAGTACAAAAACATGCTCCTAATGAGTAGCTCCACATGCTACTATGCTATCTCTGCAGTGAGTAGTCAAAGAATGTAACCTGTTTAAGTCACAAATGTAGTCACGAGCTGGAGACGTCCCACTCCTGGTGAGGCTACAGTCATGTCTCAGTAAAGCTGAGCCGCTCACAGCAAAGGCTTATGTTTTTTTTTCAATGATGAAAATATATGTCCACACGGTGCTGCTTTAAAGGGGCTAGATGCAAGTTAACCATTTTATACTCACTACTGCCACCTCAGGTCTTATGCGTAACTGCAGCTTTTATATTAAGCTTGTGCATGACGGCACTTCGACCAGAACTTTCTGAGTGACAGTGCAGGATTTTAGAGGCAGTTGTGGTGAACAGGTCTGAGCTCATTCTACACATTAGGACATGGAGGAACATGTAGGAGGAGGAAAATGCTTAGTTTAAACATTTTTAAACTCTGTATAGTCCCTTTAAGATGTACAGTAAGTGAAAAGTGTTTGTGAAGGCGAAAGAGTTTAGAGAGTGTAAAGGGTTAGTCTAATCTGGCTTTTGATCATTGATTTATGTCATTTGATGTACATTTTATTCTGCAATAGTGGGCAAACTAAGGCCCGGGGGCTAAATGTGGCCCGTCTCACCCTTCAAACTGCCCCCTATAAGTGGATGAAGTCCAATATGTATAGCCTACAACGGGGGAAAGACACTTATGTTTTCATTGACATGAAAAAAGATAGCACAGAAATGCAGCTATTGTGTTACTTTCTTTAACATGTTTAGATAAATACAGTCTGTTTGAGAACTTTACTGGTTTTGAAACAACCCAAAGTTCAAACCCCATGGGGACCCAGCATCAAAACGTTTGCCCATATCTGCCCTAGCTACGGGATAGAAACAATGTTTACATGTATGTGTTAATGTTCATTAACATGCACTGTCCCAATCAAATAAAGAAATACTTTCATTTATAATTGAAGCAAATATTCATTTATGTAAATATGTATTAATAATCCTTGTTTTATGTTCATGCTAAGATATATGAAGTAAAACATTGTGAGTCTGTAAAGTATGAAGTTTAGCCCTAAGGTTTAGTATCTCTGTGTATATTTTTCCCGTCTTTAGCCGCTGCTGTCTCCCACAAAGGAAATGACCATATTTGGATTACAGAGTCCTCTCGGTCACAGCCTTTCTTGCTACACGTGGATACCAAACTGTCAGTATTTGTGAATGAATAAGCGTGGGAACGAACGGTCATCTCCTAAATCTCAGGCTTGTTAGTTGGTCTAATCCTTTAGCCACACATTTAGACTAAGATGTTATGGGAGAAAACTAAAAGTCTCCACACTGACGTCTGCATAAACAATCACTGTGTCCACCTGCTGTGTCTGGAGCTAAAGTTCCCCAGAAGAAACCCCTCAGTGTGCGCTGTGTGATTTGGCCTTTCCATAGTGACCCTATTGATCTCCACTCGGTTCCATAAAACAGGCCTGGATCCCCGCGCGGCGCATGTGTCTTGTCAGGAGGGCTGTATGTGTCCCATTACAGTGATGTATCGGGCAGGACGTCCCGCCGAGTGCCTGATGGACCACGGTGACCTTTCCCTCCGAGGCACATGACCAGTGTTAAATCAGCCCGTCTCTGGGGGCACGAGGACACGGGGGAGCTGGTCAGTCAGGCGACCCCTCCCCTGTGATTGGACCAGTTACATTTAGGTGGATGATTATTGAAAAGCTGTACGTCTTTGCTGCTGATTGTTTTGGAGAGATTCAGCACGTCCCTTTGAGTCACACCGTCACACTGTACGGCCTCCAGACACAGAGCTGTTTTCTGAGGGAAACAAAAGCATCTGCATATCCCCATGGCAACGCAAAGGCAGGACTTCTATAGGCTTTTTTAATAAGCCGAGGCGCTGCAGGTGAAGAGGGTAGAAATGGTTTTCAATTTGAATCTGTAGATTACTGACATTTCTGAGAGTTTTCTGTTCTGTTTTATTATTTCATATAAGAAATAAGGCACTTCATGCAGAAAAATGGCCTGAATTGTTTATATTTTCAGCAAGGAAGTGTAATTCATCTTACATGCAATGAATAAAGCTTCATTGGTTTTATATAGTGCTTTTCTAGACACTCAGAGACGCTTTACATTGTGTTATTCATTCACTCCATACTTAGTGATGGTAAGTTACTATTGTAGCCACTGCTGCCCTGGGGAAGACTGACAGAAGCAAGGCCATCGGTCTGCGGCATCGGCCCCTCTGACCACCACTCACTACATTCACCCAGGCTTCTCCAACCAGGCCGTCCTGCTGAGCTCCTCGATCTGACGGGATCAGGCGGAGCAAAGGTGGTACGGCCCATGTATATAGAAATACTAGAATTAAAAAACAGAATAACAAAAATATATAAGTATAGATACAGACGGCATCTCTGGATTCGCCCATATATGGTCATGCTTGAAAACAGTTGAGGGGGAAAACAATTTGGAGAAAAATCTACTCTAATTATTCAAAAACTACTTCAACAAATGCTTCAACAAAATAAAGATACAAAGACATTGGGAGGAGCAAAGTGGTTCAACAGCCCATAAATACATAAATAACGGAGAATGCTAACATGATACTACATGTTAGCATTGTGCTAATGCGCTTGCTAGTGCTAGCTACGACTACCGTTTTTTCGCTTCTACTGAACGATCTGCTGTGATCCATGTGAAACATCATTATGGAGCCGATTTAGACTTTACTTGAGTTTATCTGAAAAATGAGTTCATATTTCACCAGAAAATGGCTAAAAAGTGAAAATCTGTGTTTCCAGAAGATTCTATTTTCCCCCTCAGCAAAGCCACGCCCCCTTCTATGACACGATGCCGTCTGTATCTATAGAAAATGTTTTGAAAATTAAATAAAAAAGATATTAAATGTCAGCATTGGCCGTCATAGTGCAGGTGGGGATAAAGTGACACTTATGCACAGGTTATTGCATGTGGTTTTGCATAAGCTTGTCCTCTTGTTTTTTGGGACAATCAATGTAGTAAATCAGACAGGTTTAGATATTAACACATGCGTCTGAAAAAAAACAACAAAAAACTTGAAAGACTAAAGTGGAGAAAACCTCATTAAAGAAAACGTGACTTAAAACATTTGCAGTGTCTGGGGATGCACCTGTATATCTCTGTGGTCACCCAAAAGGAAATGACCATATTTGGAATACACCGTCACCTCGGTCTCCTTATGTATGCCACGTGTATACCAAACAATGGACAAAATGTCATGGGTGATGTTCAAATTCTCTCCTTCACACTGGTGCTGCACTCAGTGTGATCTTTCAGGAGGCCTGTGTCGTGTCCAGCCTTATCTCCGACTGTCACTCTGAACAGCCTGCCCTCTTTAGTGGCTCCAGATGGGATCTCTTCATACTTCCTCGGCCATATTGCACACTTTATTTCACCGGGCAATGCAAACACAAGGCCATTTCTCAAGCGGCGCCCTCCTCTCCACCATATGAATGTTTGCTATTACCTGCTATGGGTTATTACATGAAAGGATAGTGATATGGACTGGCAATAGAGACTCATAGGGTGCACTGAGGAAGTGTCTCTGAAACACATGCTTTAATTTGGGATCCTGATCCTCTGGAATCCATGGTTTCCTGTCATTTCAACCTAGATAGACTCAGACAGACAAAAGCGGCAATTAGGAAGATTTATTGACATGTATTTAGTTTTGGTAATCAGACCCCGGCGGTTGACATCGATGTATGTGTTGATGTCCGAATGGACGAACGCTTAGAGTTAGGGATGTCTTCCCCGAGCCTGGACACTGGTGGTGGTATAGAGACCCGTGAAGATGTAGCCGGTAGAAGCCGAAGGTGGAAGAGGTGGAGAAGGGGCAGAGGTGGAGGTCATTGGCTTGAGGTTTGTTGATGCTGAAATTAGTCTCCCAGGTTGAATTAATGCCTAGGCTTCATTTTTCCATTGCTTTATTGTCATTGTCCTATAGGCCAGTGCAATGCCTGATCTGAAAGACCTTGTAGTTTGTGAAAGCATGTGTAGGATCTGTGAGTAGGTGGCAGGTATATGGTCAAACAAAAATGCATAAATGATCCAAAAGGACTACACAGTTTCCACATGCTGGTTGAACATTTCCCGCCGATCGCCTTTTTGCTTCATCAGCTCCGCTCCCACATGCTACTAGCTTGCAGAATACACTCCCTTTATAACCCAAAATGTGCCCTCTAAAATTCTTGCGTAAGGCGATCAATACCAATCAGACCCGCGCTACATTTTGCCATGATAAATTCACTTTTCCTCCTGGTTTTCTGCACTCCACAGAATCCCACTCTCGGGTCTCGGAGACAAACTGACCGCACACTTCGCGGTAAGCAAAGCCGGGGCCAAATTGAATATCGACTGCTGGTAATCCATGTACCAGCGGCTCTCTATGAAATAGTGGTCAACGCGACAAAGTGCGCCTGAACTTGCTGACCCGCCCCTCGCGCTAATTCTCCGGGAGTCTCCTGGCGTGACCGCGACGTGGGCTCAGGCGCAGATCAGACCAGACGATCGACGCCATGACCATGAATCAGATTTGGGGAGAGCGTGTTACAGCAGCGGATTGCACGGCCACAAAAAAAAAGAAATCGTCACCGCACAGGCAATCTCCGCCATTTTGCAAGTAATTTCATGGTAATCCATTCATTTTCCAAGTGCGGTTTTGTAAGTCGGGGAGAAAACGACACGCAGCAAAACTGTAAATCCGAGACGAGACACTTTCTCCTTCTCTGTGTGGGAAAAAAGCTGTTCAAATTGTGGGACGTTTAGCGGATAATTGTGCTTGTCTTTTGAATGCAAGTTTCAATTTCTTAAACGGTGATTCGATTTGGACAGGCGCGCTTGGAAATGATAGCGGAGACGAACAAAGACCGTGGCTGGGAATGTTTTTTTTTTTTTTTAGCTCGCGTTCCAAAACCACCGGGGTCTGAAACGGCCCAAAGCTATTTGAATGTGGTGGTTAAACAGAAGAGGATGTGGGCTGCTTTTCCTGACAATCGTGTTCGTTCAATCAAAAGCAAATGAGGAAGATACAGAACTTCCTTGGTTTTGTAATAGTGTGAATCCTTACAGCGAGGAGCAGCACTCGAAGGAAACATTGATTGTGCTGTTTGGCTGAAAGGTCTTTTCTTAGATGGATAAACAGCGAGATGCGTTTTCTCTGTCCGAGGCCACAGTTACACAACATCCCTGCAGATGTTCATGGCCACACGGAAGCTCTCATGTAAACAGTGTCATGTGACATTATTACTGCGACGGGCTGTTATCAAGTTCAACTGATCCATTTGTTCCAGATTGAGTAAAATTTGCATTTGTGGTCTTAAAGCATATGTTAATTTTTCCATTTTAAATATTTCCAGAATTGTTCCATACCACTCGTAAAGAGACGGTGGGGTTAAATTCCTAACCAAGTGTGGAGCCAAACCCAAGTATAGCCTTGAAAAGTTATCCATCCATCCATCCATCCATCCATCCATCCATCCATTTTCTTCCACTTGTCCGTTTCCGGGTCGTGGGGGCAGCTGTTGGAGTTGCCCAAATCACACTGCACCAGCCCCTATGGCTCCTCCTGCAGGTGGTGGGTCCACAGAAGGACGGCCTCGTGGTTGGTCTCTCATAAGAGGCTTCTGAACTGCTCTTTGTCTGACCCGTCACCGAGGACCTGTTTGCCCAGGGAGACCCTACCAGGAGCACGAAGCCTCCGACAACAGAGCTCCAGGATCATTCGGGCGCTCAAACCCCTCCACCATGTTAAAGTGGCGGTTCCAGGAGGGGTGAAAAGTCACTCATGATTTGTATCTTAAACACCTCATTAAAGGTTTTAAAAACTCCAAACCAGTAATGTTGTTGTGAGGGACATTCCCACAAAAATCCAAAACTAATGACCAAGAAAACCCCTGAAGAAAAGGAACCATAGGCACCGATCCCCTGGGGCTGCGAAGCTCAAGCTGCTCAAATCTTTTGGCACCAGGTGAATCTGCCCTCATTACGAAATGATTTCATAGAAATAACACCTACATTGTTTGTTTGGAAGAGTCCTCCAGACTGTTCTGAGGGTTTGTTCTTCCGGAGGAGCGCTGAATGCCTAAAACCTTGTGTGTCAGAACGTATCGTGAATGAGGCCCAGGGTTATTTGTGACAATGTCCTTTACCTGGATTCTATGAGCACCTTTTAAGCCTGACATTGTGATGATAATGGAGCTCTTATGCCCGGAATGGATTTCTGATAGACTCCACTTCCATTGTGGAGAGCGAAATTACACCATTACTGAGGAAAACACTTCTAATGAGCTCGTAGTAATATCTATCATTTTACACACCATTTGATCGAGCGTTCAAGCCGTCTTTGCGCCTCAATTGTTTCTCGGCCAAAGCAAAATGTTTCCTGTGGTTGTCAATTTGCAATATCAGAATTCAGAAACAGTTTTCCCTAACCAAAAACATGGCAGCGATTTGATCAAATTTGGAGCTCGGTTTCTCCAAGATGTCCTCCATCTCTGGCAGCACGTTCAGTGTTCAGATTCCACTACATCAATATTGACTGTTCCGCTGCAATGCAAATATAGGCCAGACCCGGTGAGAGCTGGTGCTGCCTGTTCCACACTGTACAGCGAGAGAACAAAGAGCTCCCAATACCTCTGTCAGGCACAAATGTGTAAAGTATATACGTATTCAAGACAGCTCTATATACTGGCAATCTAAACTAGAGTGGAGTGTTCGCGCCAACGCAGTTATCTCACTTTGGCAGTTAGACAAATAAGCTGAAGAGTGGAATAATTAATTTTGTGTTTGCATATTGACTCTTTGAAGGATTCATCAAACGTTCACACTGCTCACAACGTACAGTGTCACGTATATCACGCAGGTTTGGCTTTGTGACTTCATACTTATAAATAATCTCGTTTGAAGCTTCACTGTAATAGTTGGAATTCTCGTCAGCCTCTGAAAAGCCCAGAACTGCAGAGCGTTCTCCGAGTCCTACGTGTAAGATGGTTGATCAGTGTTTAGGTTTAAGTTGAGCAACTGACCTGGAAAACCCCCACCAAGCCCCAAGCCGGTGACCCAAAAATGTCCACGGATCACAGCTGGAGAGGGAGTTAGTTGGGTCTTGAGGTCAGAAACTTGGCAAAGCGACAACGCAAAGTCACCGACATAAGACATGACTATTAGGGCTGGGAACCGTTCAACGACAGCAGGCCGGGAAAAAGGTTTAGGTTCTCGCAGTATGGAAAAAAAGTATCAAAAGAAAGAAAATCTTCTATCTTCAGATCCAAGTTTTGATGCAGTCGATCCAGGGACAGGACTTAAAGGGACTAGATGCAAGTTGGCCATTTTATACTCACTTCTGCCACCTCAGGTCATACGTGTAACTGCAGCTTCTATGTTAAGCTCGTGCATGACGGCACTTCGGACATGAAGTAACACTTTCTGAGTGCCAGTGCAGGATTTTAGAGGCAGTTGTGGTGAACAGGTCTGAGCTCATTCTACACATTAGGACACACATTTTTGACACATTTTTTATGTATTTTTTGCCCAATGTTTTTGGCCATGTTCCCATATTTGTATAATTGTTTTCTTATTTTTATCCAAACATTTTCTAAATCTTCTCCCTTCATTTTTGCTCATTGTATATCACAATTTTTTCCCTATTTTTCCCCATTTCTTCAATCTTTTTACAGTTTTTTAATGGTTGAACATTGTTTTTTTTTTTACATTTTTCTTTTTTTTTATGCCACTATTTCTTTAAATTTCCCCCATTTCCCCCAAATTATTCCCAATTTTTCACACATTTCTTGACACTGGAGAGGAATCTCCACACATTATTGTTTGTTTGTTTGTTTGTTTGTTTGTTTGTTTGTTTGTTTGTTTACTGCATGTTCCCCGTAGGGAAATTTGTCCTCTGCATTTTTCGGGGAGAACATGCAAACTCCACACAGAAAGGCCCGTACAGGTGGGAATTTAACCCGTGACCTTCCAGCTATGGAGCGGAGGTTAGTGCCTCTGTTTGCTGGTTCTCGGTGACAAATATTTTAGTATAGGTATCGGAAAGAGTATCGTTCAGGTCTCAGTATGGAATCCATTCAAAGGGGGTTCTGCCAAAGAACAGAGAAAGCTATAGAACTTCCCCTTATCCAGTCATAGCCCTCCGTGTCATCCTAAAAAGTGGTCTTTGTGCTTCAGGTTGTGATAAATGATCACATCTCCTCCACTCAGCGGCCCCCGTCCTCCCGCCCTTTAAAATGGAACAGATAGCAGCGTGCGCTCCGCTATTCTCGGCTTGTCATTTCACTAAATCAATCTCATAAATAAACATTGGCAGTTGAGCGCCTTAATTAAGGACTAAGTGGTGGGAGCCCGCTATTCCCTAAGGTTAGCCTCTCCCCAGACGCTGCTCCGCTCGTCGGGGCATTCTGTCTGTCTGCAGCCACAACAGTGACGAAGCACGCCACAAAAATAGTTTCTCCTTCTCCGAAACACGCCGTCCATGGAGCGATTTGGAACGGTGAACAAAATGCTGATCTGAAAAGAAGGGTTTTGTGAACAAGGACTTTGAAGTACAAAATGTCCCTTATCAACTTTTACCAGACACTGCTGTTTCTCTGAGCGCTCAATTGGAAGTTGTGAGTGGAAACATTTGGTTACTGTCAATGTTGTCAAAATGTATCGTCAAATATTGTAGAAATATATTGTTGTACTTTGAAGATTCTGAACTTTGATGGTTTTCAAATTCACTCTCCAGGCCTTTGTCTATATCCGTACAAGCTTACACCAGTCCTCGCAGTCGTCGCGGTAGTAAATGACCGTTGTGTAGTAATTTTTGGGACTTCAAAATGTCCTCACGCACAAGACTTAATTAAAACCACTTTGAACATCGACGAGCTTCCTTTAATTGTAGCAGTATCAATAACAGCTTTCACCCTAATTGTATTTCTGCTGCAGTTTCCTTGTTTAAAGCTTTAACTAACAGCCCTCACCACAATGAACGGTGAGGACCCACAGTTTGGAAATAATGTGAACATGTCCAAAGATAAGTGTTAATTGACTATTTATGGCTATTGTATTAGCGGATTCAATTCAATTAGGTTTCCATATTAATTGGGACTTCCAAACCTGATGCGGCGTAAACTCTTTAATACGGTCTCCCCCCCCCCCCCCCCCCCGATCTATTTTTACCATCACGCAACTTGAAAGTAAAGAATTTAATTAAGCGAGATCCCTATCGAGCCACGGATTCTGTCTTAGATAAAGCTTCATATTAAGTTGTAACAGGCGTGACATTGTGTGGCATTTCAAAGGCTGACAGGCAAAACGAGGTTGATTCAATATCAGATAGTGACACACAGATTGGACACGGCGGGCCCATCGGAGGAGGGTTCGCATTGATTGGGTGTTTTTTTTCGCTGACCACGTTCAGAAGGGCGTCGGCTTTGTGGTTCGACCGGCACATTCACGGCACACAAACAGTATCTTCAGTATTTACCTTTGTTTTTACTCTTTGCCAAATACAAACCACCTGTTTATCAACAGGAGGGATTTGTATACCACGTTTCAGACCAAGGGGTTCCCCAAGGCCTCATTTTTGGACCGCTCTTGTTTGTGCTATAGCAGCGATTTTGTACTGCCTTAATTATATTATTTGTTTACTCCTGCACTTGGTGACATCACTTTCAGTATTATATTTTCCATCCATCCATTTTCTTCCACTTGTCCGTTGCCGGGTCGTGGGGGCAGCTGTTGGAGCTGCCCAAATCACATGGCACCAGCCCCTTATGGCTCCTCCTGCAGGTGGTGGGTCCACAGAAGGACGGCCTCACGATTCTCAGGCCTGTTGGTCTCTCATAAGGGTCTTCTGAACCGCTCTTTGTCTGACCCGTCACCTAGGACCTGTTTGCCATGGGAGACCCCGACAACAGAGCTCCAGGATCATTCAGGTGCTCAAACCCCTCCACCACGTTAAGGTGGCGGTTCGGGGAGGGGTATTACATTCTCCAATCTCTTAATTTATGGTTAATAAGATTAAGTTATACCTTATTGATCACGTTGGGAAATTCATTCTCTGCATTTGACCAATCCTTGATGCCGGGGCGACTGTTTGGAGCAGTGAGCAGTCAGCGCGGGCCGGCGCTCGGGGACCCATCTCCAGATGTGGAGCCAGGATAATGGTCAGAAACACCTGGCTGGAGGGTTAACCTATTGTACACGTTTTAGTTGAGGAAACCATACCGAACTCCACACAGAAAGGCCCTGTCCCAGAATCGAACCTGGGACCTTCTAGCTCTGAAGCACAAGTGCTAACTGCTGCCCCAGTCAGTATTGAATACATTATTCTACATAATGGAGTTGGCTCCACAGTCAAATTGCTAGCATAAACGAGCTTCAGTTAGCCTGCGCTGAACACTATAGGGGAAACCTCGCTCCCTCAGAACATTCATGATTTTACAGTCTCTCGTGCCGCCATAAGCCTCTCTCGTAAATCCATTGTATCAACTGTTCAAATTTGTAATGTTTCCTTTTTCATTCATCCTGTAGATAACACACTCTGTTTGCTGTGCTGAAATGCAAGAATGGTTGTATTTTATCAGTATTGTTTAGAGAATAGCTCGGGGCTTTGCCGGCTCACATGGCATTGGTTGCACTGTTTCAGGCAATTTCATCACTGTCCTCTAAATTGGTGAAAAACGCACAATTGGCACCACGTGGAATATCCAGCTCCCAGTAGAGGAGGCTGAAGATTACCAATATATTAAAGGATTAGCATTGGGGGAAGCATGTGCTATTGTTGAGGCTTGAAGCTGCTCTTCTATAATTTGAGAATGCAGATCGCAGCGAGGCTTAAGTAGGTGATAGGTTAGACTACAGACAAACTGACAAACAGAGCAATTAGCAAGAAAGGTGACAGTAATGCTTACGATATCTTCTTCCAATGTGTTTACCAAAGTCAAAAAGAGCGTTGCATTTCCCACTCTGTTCATAATTACTCATCGACCAGCCTCAATAACTCAGTCGGGCGCAGCATATGTCGGCGGAGTATTAAAATCTGTATTTTCACACCCTTAGGACAGATTGATAAATGTGTGAAAGCCAGTGTGTGCCCTAAGCCTCACACACCACCACTCACACATCAACTAACACTTGCCCGTGGACACAGTGGCAGTGAGGAGTACGACTGGCAACTTTAATGTTATAGTCAGACGCAAAATCAGCCCCGGCGCCCGAGAAACCGTGACGGCCTTTTTTTTTTTACGTGACGTGCTCTTCTGTGGTGCTTTTCCTCCACGCTGCACTTTCGCTGCTCATTAAAGTTTCTGCGAGTTGGGGATTCGATGTCTTGCCCAAGGACACTTTGATAATGCGCACAGACTGTTCCCCTTGTTAGTGGACGGCCTGCTCTGCCTCCTGAGGACGGAGCTCCCTTATAGCACGGAGCATATAGACACAGAAAACGGCCATCACAGAGTTCATCATATTTCATTGCCATACATGGAGACTTTTATTTATTTTTTTTGCTTCAGCTGCATTGTCCTATCCTCCATCCCTGTACAAAAACTCGTTCTTGAACATGCCTGACCTGTTGAAAAAACACATCCCTTTCATCACATAAAGCCACTACCACACAGTATGAAACCCGGGACCTTGCGGCGTTAAATTCCGCGCATTACTTTCTATAGCACCGGCAGATCCGATGTAATATTTCCAGCCGGGGGAAGATTCTCTTTGAAGCCACAGACAGCAGCCGGCGCATCTCCACAAAGCCTCCCTCGTTTCGCTCCGACCGCCGTAATACAGTGCCTTAATCCCATCCATCGATCGCCTCTATCACTCAAAATGTGATATATTTGTGCCTTGGCCTCTCCTTTTACATCCCAGCTGTGACGGCTGAGGGGCTGTCAGCCAGTGAGCGGCTGCCAACACCGCGCAGCGCATCAAAGAAGCATCATCCCAGTGAGCCATCTGTCCGCTATAGGCTGCTCTTTGGTGCCAGCCACTTCATTATGCGCCGCGTACAGTCACGGCGGGGTTTGGATCGGGCTGCACACGACTTAAAATGCACACATCACTTTTCATTACCAGAGTCCTGAAAACAAATTGCTTATCAATGGAAAGTCGTTCTTCTCAACTTTCGCAATTGCGCGGGGGGGGGGACTTCAATCGATTATCATAAGCTGTTCACAAAGCGTGCGCTCAGAGCAGCCCTGAACTTTTTAACCCGGCGCGCAATAGAGCAGAGCCAAGACCAGTCCAATCTGTCACGAAGACACGAATGCAAGCCGTCGCTATACTCTTGTTTCGATCACCAACAGTCATCTGTGAAATAGTGTTTAATGCAGAGTTTTGTAACTAGGGCTGTGTACCGGTACTTTTTATTTTTGACAATACTTGGTTCTTGATACCGATACCCAAACAATACCTTTTCCGATCCCTATACGAAAATATTTGTTGTCTAGAACCAGAAAACAGAACAATAACAGGTTCATTTCCAATGTGAAGAAATGGGTGAAAAATGAGGAAGAACTGGGGGAAAATTGGGACAAATTGTGGCAAAAATATGGAAAAATGATGTTAAAGGTGCAAACAATTGGGAAAAATAGGGAATAAATTGGGTGAAATGGGGAAAAAATAGGGAATATATTAGTTATAAATAATGGGCAAAAAAGTTGACTTGAAACAACCGAGTCAACTCCTTTAATTCTGACCCTGGGCCGAACAAGATTTGGATCCAAAGATATACGTTTTTTTCCGCTCACTGTATTACTTCCCATCTTTGACCATGGGTGGTTCCCGTTGTCCTTGTTTTGCTCTGAATTGCACCGTTCCGCAGCCTTAGATCCTATTGCTAAAACAAGCACATGCAAAAACTACCTTGAAATGGTGGGGCGGTGGCGGAATCATAAGTGCGTTATTTCAATATAGCTATTTGAAAGTAAAGCGTTTCCTATGAAATGCAAAGACCAGAGGCTAAGCAACAATGGGTTTCGGCCTTGGCAACAAAGTGGGAGTCCTATATCTCAGAAACTTGTTTGTTTGCGCATGGAGACGAGATGCGTTTCTGAGTTGTATTCTAAAGGATTTTTTTTTATTGGATTGGACAGAAAATGGTGAAGACGGCTGAAGAGACAGTGAGCAACTCCGAGGACAGAATAGTGCATCTCTTTCAATTCATCAAACTTTTAATCATCTCTCAGTCACCTTTACGCCTTTCGACTATCAGTGAGCTGAGATCTATTTTTATGCACAAGGTTGCAGAACTCGCACAGTTCCCAAGGCAATCAATAACAGCAGAAAGATCCCAAAGATTTATAGAGATTAGTTCCAATTTCTAAGTTTCTTAAGGAGTAACAAGTCCCCCATGTCTTGTTAAGAAGCTGCCGCAATGTTCTTTCCCACATTCCACTGACCCTTGAAGACATTGGATTGGATGGATTACAAGTACACAGCACTCCTTCCACGCTTTAACATGGCACCTGAAAGAGCGCAGGATACACAGCGCTAAGTAGTTCATTTGTTTTGAAGCCAGGTAAAATGGCACGAGAATCTGGCCTTCGAACCAGAGAGACCGGAAACCATTTCTTCTTCACCGATGAGCCTGCTCTGGCGGTCTTCAACAGATCCGTGTGTCCGAGGACTTTGGCTGCTCGAAAACATGCTCCGACAATAGAGATGCGTTTTAACAGAATACTTCTTGGTTCAACCTCTATAGAACAGACTCTTTGCAGGGGCATTACCACCATTTTCAGTCAATTTTGCCCATCGAGCAAACTGCGCTTCCCCTTTTATCAGCTTTCCAGTACTTTTGCCATGTCAAGAGCACTTTTCATTAGCCCGATACAAGCTGGTTTGTAGCGCACAGTGGCGTTGCCTTCAAGCCCCGCGGGAGTTCAGAGCTTTATCTTTGACGCACACGGCTTTCCATTAGTTGTCTTGTATGGGTAATTGTTCTATTGTCCTTATTCCCAGAGGCCCTGAATGTTGCATGATTACTCTAAGCCTTTAAGAGACGTAGAGCCATTACGTTGGAGGTATGGCTTGTGGTGGTAATGGTGGTTTTGGCTGCGCATGTCCAGAGAAGTGCAGAGTTGGGAGAGGTTAAAATGCGGGGTTAACTGCTGAGTGGTTGAGCGTTGGTCGGCTCTCGACTGCGGTCAAGTGGCACGGATACAAAAGTAATGCACTGGTCTGAGTACCCCACAACAGGGCTAAGTGCCTTTGGGGTAAAAGTCAACAGGCATTTAATGATATGGACACACGGACAATTTAACTGGATCATCGTCACATTCTCCACGATTTGAAAGATTACACCAAACGCGTGAAGTTCCATATCTAATTGTTTTTAATGTGAAAAGACTGCAAAGAAAATGTATAGCACTGGCACACTGTTAAGGGAGACAGCAACTTTTTTTTCTTCCTTTAACCTCTTAAACCCCACCTAAACCAGGCCTATTTTCTACAATTTGGCATTACCCAAATCTAAAAGCTTATTGAAAAACAGTGTCAATATAGCAACGAAAACTAGGATGAATACGCAACAAAAATGTGACAAAAATGCGACAAAAATATGACAAAACAGCCACAAAAAAGTGACAAAAATCCAACTAAAAGGTGACAAAGAATCCAACAAATAAGTGACTTAAAAAGTGACAAAGAAGCAATAACAGAGGGACAAAAACGTGCCAGAAAAGATTGACAGAAATGTGGCGAAACCACGACAAAAGAGCAACAAAGAAAACGATGAAAAAACGCTACAAAAAATGCTTCAAAAATGTGACCATAAAGCAGTGCGCAAAAGTGACAGAAACGTTTTGTAGGCCGTAGCTTTCAAGTGAGGAATTACACTGTTGCTTGCCAGTCGAGAAGCTTTTAGATTTGGGTAAAGCCTAACTCGGTTAAAGCGGTGGGTAAGAGGTTTACGATTCTTGGTTTTTGATACCGATACCTAAACAATGCTTTCTTTGATACCTATACTGACATATTTGTCGTCTAGAACCAAGAAAACTTCCAGAAAATGTATAGGAGATTTGCAATATTGGGTTTATCTCTAATGTGAGTGAAAAATGGGGAATAATTTGGGGGAAAATTGGAAGAAATTGTGGCAAGATATGGAAGAAACAAAAAATTGAAAAAAATTGGTAAAATTGGAGAAAATGAAGGAAAATAACTTTTATCGATCCAAAGTTCCCACGGGGCCCCCCAACAATATGTATTCACTCTTTTCAAAGATTTTCTAATGCTTTTCATAATCATTTGCATATTATCCAAGTTCGCCATTTCATACTCACTACTGCCACCTCAGGTCATACGTGTAACTGCAGCTTCTATATTAAGCTTGTGCATGACGGTAATACCTTTCTGAGTGACAGTGCAGGATTTTAGAGGCAGTTGTGGTGAACAGGTCTGAGCTCATTCTATACATTAGGACATGGCTGGAACATGTAGGGGAGGAAAATACATAATTTAAACATTTTTAAACTCTGTCTAGGCCCTTTAAACAAATACATATAAATAAACTCATTCATTTTCATATAAATTATGTCTGGACAACCTTTGGAGGCCCCCCTGAGGCCCCCACTTTGGGAATGGCTGTGTACGTAAACCTTTGTTTCCCGATACTACCCTGATATTGTTGTACTCATCTTCACACACAATGATTTCAATGATAAACGTTAGCAAAATAAATCATCAATGCTGAGAAAGCAGGTAACGGCCTCAGTTGCTCATTTGCAGCGGTCGCACTCATTACAAGACCTTGGTGTAAAATGAATTCAACTCTCGATCTTTTGACATTGTAGTAATGTAGTTATGTGTGCTGGAATCAAAGCTAAAGGTGCTCTGATTAAAGATTAGAGCAGGGACCTTTTTCTTTTTGCCAGGCATTGTGAATTCCATGAATAAACAAGTCACATTCCCGGCCTCTGTGGTGACATTAGTATGTTTGTGAATTTGCGGAAAGGTCCAATAAGGTTTGCGCGATCCAAACTTTCCTAAACAGCCTTGAACACTCTGACTCCCTCTACTTTTCCATGTAGGATCAGGAATTCCCCAAACAAAGGATTAATGCAGCGTGGGGATTATGAATAAGCAAAAGTGCCGGAGACGCGATGCCATCTGTCCCAAAAGCTCATCAGTGCTTCTCTCACCCACAGCGAAATGAAAGTTTGGAGAGGAGTTGAGCTTTCCACTCGCCTTACAGTGAGCGCAGCATATCAGGAGCCGAGCATATGTTGACCCACAGGCACAGCTTGGCGAGGGCTCTGTACTGGTGTTTTTCAGCCTGGAAATAAGACCTGCCGCCCCAATAATAAATGAAGCATCGTACAAAAAGGACTTTTACGCTAACCGTGTTATAACCTTGTCCTGTTGTTGGTTCTTCTCCTTCTTCCAATCTGTATTTTGTGGGTTTTTATTACATTGTATGTACTGTATGTATGGAATTAACCTGAAACAAGCAGCTCTACATTCAAGGTGTTCTTCTGCACTATGGATTTGTTTGCATGCCATTAGATGAAGTGAAAGTTTGTTACTACTGCATGCAGAGGGCGCTCTTTAGATCCATCCATCCATTTTCATCCACTTGTCTGTTTCTGGGTCATGGGATCACATTGTACCAGCCTCTATGGCTCCTCCTGCAGGTGGTGGGTCCACGGGAGGACGGCCTCATGGTTCTCACCGGGCCTGCTGGTCTCTCATAAGGGGCTTCTGACCCGCTCTTTGTCTGACCCGTCACCTAGGACCTGTTTGCCATGTGAGACCCTACCAGGGGCACGAAGCCCCCGACAACAGAGGGCTCCTTAGATGTTGATTCACAAAACTAGAGTTATGTACCGTTAAAGCCACACTGCGTAGAATTTTACCGGAAAAATAAAATTTAAATACAAGCATTTATGACAGTATTTTCATAATTTAAAAATACCTCATGAATATAATGTATCTGACTGGCTCAGCTCTCCTAAGACATGACTGTAGCTTAACCGGGAGTGTGTACGTCTCTCGTTCGTCTCCATGGAGATGTGACTAAAGGCAGCAGAATATGAGATTTAAACAAGTTAGATCCTCATCCAAATCCATTCTTTGATCACCCACTGCAGAAAAAGCATTTTCTATGTCGAGCTGCTCATTGGGAACACGTTTGTACTGATGGCCACAGTATAGTCCAAAATGTTGCGCAGTGTGCCTTTAAACAATGCCAGTCTGGTATCTGGAAAAAAGGTTTCGGATACTACAGGGATTGTACATTTGCACACACTATTGTCCTGTTTCCTGGTTCTGTTTTAGTATACTGTAGGTATCGGAAAAATTAACATGCAGGCGTCGGCATCGGAGAAAAAGTAACGGTACCAGCCCAAAACAAAACAGATTTCAGCGCTTCATTTCTACAGGTTTGATGTCAGGTGCTTTTCCTGTTTATCCCAAATGATCTCCACAATAAACGCCACACTGTCGGCTGGATTGCTGTTGTGTCGTTGCGTGGCTTTTGACAGGCACTGACAGAGAGCTCACGACTCCTGGCACTAGAGACAACTGTGAACAGTGCAAAATAAAAACACCTCTGTTAAATTTCCCCCAAAATTCTACTCACAACTTTTGGCTGATGCTTCTCCGCTCTCATCTCGGCGGCAGACCGAGCCTTTTCCCTTCCAGCCCCCCCGCGAATCTCAAGTCAGGTAACGAAACCAATCGGGGACAGAACGGCGCGGCTAACAAGCCAGCGCATTAGCATGGGGGTAAAAACCGCAGGCTGGACACTGGTCGGATCAGCATTTATGAGCTGGGCTGTTGTGACTTGGTTAATTAGCGGCGGCTCGGGCGGGTGACTAGCTTGGTGCCACGTCTCCCGCTTAGAGAAGTGAGCCAAGCGCAAATCTAGAACACACCACAGAGGAGGGAGTGAGTTTCATATGCAGAATGATTATGCTTTAATGGAATAGAGCACAGTTTGGCTTCCTGTTCCAGAGGCTGCAATTGAAATTCGAACGAAATTTGGACTTTTTTACCAAGCAGTGACTGTTAACTGTACGGCACGGCCCCACGCAGTGAGCCCCCAGAGGTGCGCTTTGGACCATTTCAATCGCTGGAAAGTCATTGATTTAGTTTCGAATCGCTGAGGATTTACTGTTACAACCAGGACTGTAATAAATTAAAAAAAATGAAAAAGAGAGAAACTGAAAGAAGAACAAAGAGAGATGCTGTGAAAAGTGACCAGTCCTTGTTCATAGTTGGAGATGAGCACATTTCTGACCCTTGAAGGCGACGCACAGATGTGAAAATGGCTACAACCAAGTCCAAGGTCTAAAACTGTGGCTGATTCTTATGTATTTAAACAGGGATGAGAAAGTCGAAGTAGTGAGGGAGCAAAGCTATTTTTATTAAGGGTGTAACAGTTTAGCTCTCTCAGAGTTTGGTTCGGTTCACGGTGCAGGATCCACAGTGCAGTGCAAGTACAATATTTTAAAAAAGTTAGTTTTGAAATAAAATAGCCAAATGTTCATCCTTTGGCAGTATTCATAGTCTCAGAATAAACTGGGCAATGCTTTATAATTTTTTGAAATATTTTTTTTTTATAATAAAATCTCACAATACAAAAGTTTCAGTTTGGCTTTCTGTACACAGCAGCTAAAGCACTCACAGCAGCACTTTTAATTTGAGGCTCATGTTTGGGTTGTTCCTCGACAACATGACACTTGGCCTTTTTTTGGAAACAAAGCTTTTGAGGCGGATTATGACTAAGATTGGACCTTACGCATTTGTCTGGCACTGGATCTTCCCTCACCGCAGCCTGGTCGTCTGCAGGACATGTGTTTATGGAGGACGTAACAGTACAGGTGTGGAGAGTCTACAGCGGGGGTCTCCAACAGGCGGCCTGCAGGCCAAACCGGGCCTGCGAGATGATTTCATCCAGCCCTTGACTTGTAGAGCACATATTCCTAAATATGTCAAGTCTCTAGCCCATTCCTGTTCAGAGATATGAATTGCAGCTTAAATACAAAAAGGAAAGAATTCCACACATGTCCAGCAGAGGGCGCTGGAATCGAAGAGATCATGATATAAACAACACCTTATAGCCACCTGATAAATGGACAGTCTGGGCGGCTGTGGCTACAATAGCAGCTCACCAACACCAGGTTCTGAGTGAATGAATAATGACTGCAGTGTGTAAGCCCAGGCTACAGTCCAGTCAGGCTCATTATTATTCATTTGTTGAAAAAAGTTTCCTCAAAAGTATATTTTCCCAATAAAACATATTTTACTGGAGCTTTTGTTTACGGACCCCGGCGATACACTCCCCATATGTTTTAGGCCCCCAGGGAAATGTACTTGGAGCCCCCTGGTCCACAGCCTTCAGTTTAGAGATGTGATGATGACACACCTGCACGCATACACACATGACTGGCACCACCAGCTTAAATATTAAGAAAATACAATGATTTGATTTTTGCAACTCATGCTTAATATTTATTTACTAAAATCTTGGCATTTTAATGTGGAAAACAAAGACAATTGAATGCCTTCATAAAATGCTCAGACACAATCCTTGCTTTGGGAGGTGGAAACAACCCACATTGATTAGACTCATTGGGCGGCATTGGGTTGTTTGGGCCGAAATTTAGAACCGGATTGACCCACACATGAGCAGTGGAGACGGGCACTTCGCTTCTTTCAAAAAGTGGGCTTAAAACTTGACCAGAATAAATCTCATTGAAACCACGAAAGGCAAAGTCAGCAGTCTGCCTATTCCTATAAGAAGCAACACACAGATGTAATAGTGTTTGCAAATGTGTCCTACGATTTTCATGGCGCATCTTGGCTCTCCATTTTAGCCCAAACCATTTCCCCAATCTGCTTTTTTGAGGATTCGCCACAGAAGTGCGAAGCGCCCCCCGAGGCTTCAGCCAATTCCATTTTCAAATAAGACTGAGCAAAACGCCACATCCCTCGCAATATTGGGCGCCAAATCGCATTTCCCCTCCTCTCCCCCTTCCTCCCGGCTCGCCACAAACTTCTTCAACTTTTACATCTGCGAACAGCGCCTCTACAAAACCGCTTTCTCCCAACCACAACTGAAAGATGATCTGCCCCACGCCAAATAAAAGCGACTTAATTACAACGAGGGACGGATCGTTTTGAATGGGTGTTTGCGAAAACGGCGAGAACGTCGGAGGCGTAAAGGGGAACGCCTCGGGTTGATTAAAAGTTGATCTCGTCTTGAACACCGTTGGCTGTGAACGTGTCAAACTCGATGAGAGGGAATGAATCGAGGGAGGGAGTCCTCCTGCTGAGACGGGGAAATGAAAAAGAACTCTTTGGATGTGAGCGCGAGCAGAACAAATGTTAGCGAGGAGAATGGAGGAGGATTTGGCGTATAATGCTTAGTTATGCAGTCGTAGTCGCTTAGAACGTTCGCTCGGTCTTCTACTATGTCTTAATCCTGGTACGACGTGGTGTTTTTTCCTCATAAATGCCTCAGTGGTTGAAGAATAAACAGGATTGCTCAGAATTGCATGTCTGAAGTGAAACGGTGACGACATCAGCCAGGCACAGCCATACGTTTTCTGACGGTGCTAACCGGGATAGCGGAGTCGTTGACATGCCCGTCGCCCCCAGGCCGCCGAACTGTCAGCGTCTCCTTTTCCTCGCCTTTGCTCTTCTTTTTCTCCAGTCTTTGTGGATGTAAGTCCCCGCGGGCCTCGTCTGATGTTGCTTATTATCCTCTGGCTGCGCTAATTGGGGGCAGAGGATGTGCAGATTGTGGCTTGATTGCCGCCTTTCTCTCGTCGCAGCTCTCATGTACTACAAATAAAAATGCAAAAACACAGACTGACCCTTTTTGGTTGTGTGTGTGTTACTGTAGTTTCTTGTTTTAAGCAGAATGACTCATCGTTGCGTCACGCCGTCTCCTGAATCTGTATCTGTCCTCGTGATCTGTGGACCAGGGTTTTGACAGCTGACTGACACACACAGGTTACTCCATCTTCTTCTTCTTTGCCATCTCCCCTCTGCTTTCCCTGGCAGCTCTATTTCCTCAGCGACGCTCGGGTGACAGCAAACGGCTACACGCCGACGCTGAAAAGAGGGCCCAGGGGAGCCGGGAGGCGGCATTGCTTCTGTTCGCCTCAAATGGCTTTATGCCGGGAGAGCAAGGGCACAGGTAGACACGCATACACAAGCGGGCGATAGACATGCATGACCTATAGCGGTATTTACAGCGGCCATGATGGACTTTTAAGGTCAGGGCAAGGATGGCCAGTCAGCTCTGGAAGAAGGTGTTTAGAAAAGTCTTAAAGTGCATATGAGACATTAGACACAATCTTCTAAAACATAGTTAGCACGATTATATTTCAGATTTGGCTAAAGATTGTTAGTCTCGCCAACCAGACTCCGCCTCTTTACAGAAGAGGGTCTGGCAACACTCCATTGCACGCTTTCAAAGGAAGTGACGCAGCGATATGGAGCCTACCGACCAATCAGAGCAGCTCCCTGAACGGGCGTCACGTTGTTGCGCCTTTGTTTTGTAGTTTTTCAACACAAGCAGCCACTTCACGTAATGCTCCGGTATGCTTGTATTCTTAAAGCAGTACTAAGTAACTCTTCCCCCTAGAGGCCATAAGCGCAACTGCAGGTGTAGTAGCAAGTTACGATTTTTTAACTTTTTAATTGTCTTGGAGAGTAAATACTACGCTGACAGGAAAGGCGAAGGGACAGAGGGTTACTGTGCATCCAATTATACAATAGAAATATTTTTTTTCACTCAAACTTGGCTGTAAATACTGTTTAAAGTGACGTTGGCCCGCAGTTAGCTTTGCCCGTTAGCATGTTAGCTTCTTCGTGATTACATCAGTGTGTATTGGTGGCTCCGGACCGGTGGCAGTCAAGTTGCAAACATGGTTTTCTGGCCAGAGACACCAGGGGGCGATGAAAGACCCTCCAATCATCCCATAAACACTTGTATCACCCCCACAGGGACTACGAAACGGATTTATTAAGGTAAATAAGTTACTTAGTACTGCTTTAAGTGTTTCTGACATAAACGACAGAAGTCATTTCCTGAACTCCGTGTGGCAGGAGCGCCATTGTTAATGTCAGAATGACACAACTTTCTTGTGGCTGTTTCTGTCGTCACATCCGCCATGTTCTCATTGGCTGCTGCGCTTCGGTCGTCCCACATTAGTCCCGCCTCTAGCAGTAGCTTTTCTACGACAGGGTCGCCAGACTAGTCTCCTGTTTATTCATTAATAAACATCGGAGATTAGTCTGGATGCCAGGCTAAAAGATTGTACCCAGCTTTCTTTAGTTTGGCCATTTTTGTGATGTTTATAGTTTCCTTATTGGACACCGACAGGAAGTGACATAGAAGAAGAGCATTAAAACCTGTCAAATGGATATCTATTTTTGCTTACGATACCAGTACTGAGAGTTTGAGTATCTGCCGATATACAATATTGACCCGTATATCCCTAATAGTGATGCGCGGGTTGCGGGTTCCACCGCGGGCCCCGCGGTCTGCCCGCGGTTCGGGTCGGGTCGGGTCGTGAAATTCTCCTTCGATCGCGGGGCGGGTTGGGGCGGGTCAAAAAATGCCGGTCGCGGGCACTCTATGCCTCCGTACGCGCATTCATTGAATTCATTCACAACTTATTCCGTCGTCTTTACAGCAGGTTTTTAGCGTAAATATACATCGGATTTTCATAAAACAAGCAGCGTTTTGCAGCTTGTGATCCAGAGAACGCTTTTGTGGAGCTCATGTTTCCTATTTTCCACCGTATGTGCGACTGTGTGTGACTTCGCGTTAGGCCGACCTCTGCTCTCTTCCTCTCTCTCTCTCTCTCCCCCTCCGAAGAGCGCTGGGCAAGAGGGGCTGAGAGCGCGCGCGAGGGGCTGACACGCCGGTGCTGTTCATACGGATCATAGTTGTAACGCGTAATTTTTAATGGTTGCGGGTGCGGGTGCGGGGCGGGGCGGGCTGTAAAAATAGAACAACGTTGCGGGGCGGGCCGGGTCGGGTTAGAACCTGCTCCAAATGCGGGACCCGCGGGTTGAAAAAAACCCTGACCCGCGCATCACTAATCCCTAACCCTAACCCAAGAGACTTCCTTAAACAAGTGTATGATCCTCTTTTCTCCATTGTGAGGTTAAAGTCTTGTCTTTTCTTATAAAAGAGATGTTACAGATCAATTATCAATTATATATATAAATAAACTCATGTAAAAGCATATGACGGGCTTTCAGTTTGCATTAATATAAACACAGATATATGTTAGATCACTAATTCTTAAACAGTGTTTCATAAACTATAAACACTAGTAGAAGCCTACATTAGGTGGTCCAATCATAGTGTCTGTCTCAGCCTCAAATAGTTGCCGCTAGCGTTAGCATGTTGTTTCTAGCCTTGGCATTTTGCACAGCGAGATTTAGTTGGTGAAAGTGGAGTTTTTAAAAGAGTAAGAGTATCGGATATTTGGAATTGATACCTGATATTGTATATTTCCAGTATTGGCTCAGATATCCATACCAGCATCAGATCAGTGCATACCTTATCTAAACCACACAAAGAGTCATACTAGCATAGCTGAGCGTCCTGTTTTGGCCGAGAAACTTCCGTATTTTACCGCCTTTCCCGCAGTCCTCCCGTATTAATATCATCACATACATTTCTTGTATTACAACAAAAATAATAATAACTTTCCTCTGATGCAGTGGCCTGGGTGGCAGTTGTTGTCCAGCGTCCCGTTTTGAGCTTGATTGTGGTGATGGGACGGCTATGGGAAGCGTTCCCTTATTTTCAAATCCAAAAGTTGACAGGCATATACAAGGTTATGCAGCATGGATCAGAGCCATGTGCTTTGGGCTTGAGCGACTTTACTGTTGACTTCATCTTATTTTACATAGACCGGCAGCAGCTTATTGTTCCTCCAAGTCCTAACTGAAGTTTACTGAGCAGCTCTCCCCGTTCTTGGCAAGAGGGCGCATTGATTTCACTTGTCAGGATTCTTTTTGTTGTTAAATGCCTTCGGTGTAATAAGGCGGACCGACCATCCAAATCACAGACGACTCGCAGAATGAGCCAATCTCTGCTGCAATGGCCCGGAAACCTCTGTGTTTGTCGATGACGCGGAGTCGCAGCACTCCACACACATCCTCTGCACATTTTGTCAAGTCATTAGCAGGAGTCGGAAGTTCTATGCTATCTTGATGACGAGCAGTTTACAAACTTTTTTTTCTCCCTTGGACAGGGCTGGGAATTTGCATGTCCATTATGCTGGAGTTTTTTGCTGAGAGATCTAAATGTAAAGTGAACACATCAGAAATGCAACCCCATCGTCCCGCTATCAACTGCTGCGCGCCGTGAGGGATTAGCATGTAAGTTCTCCAAGTTAGCGTACTTCTAATCCATTCTATCCGTCCAGAATGCGCTAGCTTGTAACTGGAGTGACACATTTGCTCATCTTCCAAACGGCGACGACTGAATTAGTACAATGTAGGTGTAGCATGCTGGCTGCTCCGCTGAATTTGAATGCGCTGTTTCAATATGGCTGTTATCCCCATCGCTGGATCAGTCAAGCACTGCCGAGCTTTTCAACATGACCGACCACGGCTGAGCGGCTCCATAATGAAAAACATCAACTCCGCTTTATTCTTTGCGACTGGAAATGTCATTTGGGCGGCTTTTTCTATTCAAACACAGCCAAGTGTAACCACAAAACCAAATGTCTTTATCCATATATTTCTCACTTGTAAATCTTAATATCCAGGCGTTTGGTCAGCGGCCCGTGTCAGCTGGGGCTGGTCCTTTGGCATTTGCGTCGTTTCGTCCTAAAAGTGGGTTTTATAGCTCTGGTTATATGTGTGTGCTAACCTTTACAAGTGGAATTTTACTACTAGCGACGTTTTTCCTAAAAATAACAAAGTTGTCGACTATTTCACACACTCTGTTACCACCCAGCTCTGCGAGGGTGGAGAGAAGTAACGAAAAACCAAGAGGGAAAAGGTTAAAGAAAAGGTAAGCACTCAGGCGAAGCAAAAACAAAGGTTGCAAACTAAACATGCACCAATATCAACTTTTTATTTCACAATAAAAGTTGCATAAAGCACCTTTAAGCCGCCCATAATATACTAAGGAAGGGAGCTTGAAGGCCTGGGGCAGAAACAACATCCTACTCAGTGTCAAGGCAAATAGCAGCAGTGATCGATCGACACTCGTGGAGCTTCTGCCGCCATGCTACTGCGACGTTAGCAGGACTCAAGTCAGGAATCCGAAAATGAGGGCTGATCTTTTACCTTGAACGCGAGGAAGCATCGGATTTATCCCAGCCCCGAACTTCGCAATATTGCTCTGACCAGAATGCATCTTGGTCAAAACAAAAAAGTGCAGACTGTGGCGACTTCGATGCTGCTTCTTTGCTAAGCATCAAACAGGACCAATACAGGCTTCTCTGTTAACGCTGGAGAAGTGGGCGGAAAGCAGAGAGTTCAATGTTCGCTGCAGTAGTAATTATGTTCTAGCCTTAGGACAAAAACACTCTGGGTCTGTAGGGATGGCATGGCGGCTGATGGTAGCATTAATATAGCTTAATTTCACACCGGGAGACTCAGCGCTGCCTCAAATTGCGACAAAATTTGGTGCAAGTAAAAGCTGAAGGCGCCAGTTTGGTTTTTAAACATTGTTTTTCTCCACAATATTCACTCATTTCATTCTATTACATTGCTTGGATACAAATCCATTAAAGACAATTTGGTGTTCTCTTGGAATAACTGCGAGGCACACAACGTGAAAACATTTTAAAAGGCTGAGTAGATGGAGGATGGGGAGGGTGGTGGGAGGCCCGGTCACCAAGCGCTAATGCATTTGCCCCAAAGAGGGACTCATGTTAAATCTCAACACAGGGCTCCAAACTGTGACCATTTTAGTCCCATATGCTCCCAGATGTATGCCTTTGTGATCTAAAAGTAGAATCACTCCGGTCCACCTTAAAAGAAAGCCTTCTCTACCTAAAAAAAACAGCCTCATTGTTTTCAGCAACAGCAAACGTTCTGTTGTAAAACAGTTTTAGAGCATATTGTAAACACTGGCTCAGTGTCATTCCTCCCAGTCAGACGCACTGGACCAACCTGCACCAGCCCAGTGCGTGCTCGCTGTGTACAAGTGCCTGTGCACCGCTCACATTCATCAGCCGCTTTCACTGAACACAATACTATATTTACGCCACTGCTGTCTCTTTATGATTAAACACAGAATATACACATATATATACTCATTGACACTGAAGGCATCTCTCAAATGACGCTCAGAACTTCAATCCAACCCACGCTCGCAAAATACAAAACGTAAAGTCACAAACGCAATGTGAAAAGAGTGAGGAGAGTGAAGGTGCAGAGTGGGGAGAGTGAAGAGAGTGAAGGTGCAGAGTGAAGGTGCAGAGTGGGGAGAGTGAAGGTCAGAGTGGGGAGAGTGAAGGTGCAGAGTGTGGAGAGTGAAGGTGCAGAGTGAGGAGAGTGAGGAGAGTGAGGAGAGTGAAGGTGCAGAGTGAAGGTGCAGAGTGAAGGTGCAGAGTGAGGAGAGTGAAGGTGCAGAGAGAGGAGAGTGAAGGTGCAGAGTGAGGAGAGTGAAGGTGCAGAGTGAGGAGAGTGAAGGTGCAGAGTGAGGAGAGTGAAGGTGCAAAGTGAGGAGAGTGAAGGTGCAAAGTGAGGAGAGTGAAGATGCAGAGTGAGGAGAGTGAAGGTGCAGAGTGAGGAGAGTGAAGGTGCAGAGTGAGGAGAGTGAAGGTGCAGAGTGAGGAGAGTGAAGATGCAGAGTGAGGAGAGTGAAGGTGCAGAGTGAGGAGAGTGAAGGTGCAGAGTGAGGAGAGTGAAGGTGCAGAGTGAAGGTGCAGAGTGTGGAGAGTGAAGATGCAGAGTGAGGAGAGTGAAGGTGCAGAGTGAAGGTGCAGAGTGAGGAGAGTGAAGGTGCAGAGTGAAGGTGCAGAGTGAGGAGAGTGAAGGTGCAAAGTGAGGAGAGTGAAGGTGCAGAGTGAGGAGAGTGAAGATGCAGAGTGAGGAGAGTGAAGGTGCAGAGTGAGGAGAGTGAAGGTGCAGAGTGAGGAGAGTGAAGGTGCAGAGTGAAGGTGCAGAGTGTGGAGAGTGAAGATGCAGAGTGAGGAGAGTGAAGGTGCAGAGTGAGGAGAGTGAAGGTGCAGAGTGAGGAGAGTGAAGGTGCAAAGTGAGGAGAGTGAAGATGCAGAGTGAGGAGAGTGAAGGTGCAGAGTGAGGAGAGTGAAGGTGCAGAGTGAAGGTGCAGAGTGTGGAGAGTGAAGGTTCAGAGTGTGGAGAGTGAAGGTTCAGAGTGTGGAGAGTGAAGGTGCAGAGTGAGGAGAGTGAAGGTGTAAAGTGAGGATAGTGAAGGTGCAGAGTGAGGAGAGTGAAGGTGTAAAGTGAGGAGAGTGAAGGTGTAAAGTGAGGAGAGTGAAGGTGTAAAGTGAGGAGAGTGAAGGTGTAAAGTGAGGATAGTGAAGGTGCAGAGTGAGGAGAGTGAAGGTTCAGAGTGTGGAGAGTGAAGGTTCAGAGTGTGGAGAGTGAAGGTGCAGAGTGAGGAGAGTGAAGGTGTAAAGTGAGGATAGTGAAGGTGCAGAGTGAGGAGAGTGAAGGTGCAGAGTGAGGATAGTGAAGGTGTAAAGTGAGGATAGTGAAGGTGCAGAGTGAGGAGAGTGAAGGTGCAGAGTGAGGAGAGTTGAAGGTGCAGAGTGAGGAGAGTGAAGGTGCAGAGTGAGGAGAGTGAAGGTGCAGAGTGAGGAGAGTGAAGGTGCAGAGTGAGGAGAGTGAAGGTGCAGAGTGAGGAGAGTGAAGGTGCAGAGTGAGGAGAGTGACGGTGCAGAGTGAGGAGAGTGAAGGTGTCTGATCTTTGTCTGATCTTTGTGCCTGTGGAAGAGCTTGGTCACTTCCAACTTCACCCCGTTTGGAGCTATAGGAATACATTGGGAGAGGCTAAATGCTAACAACATCTTTGGTCGTTTCGCGTGACTGAGGGCACGCACAAAGACCAGACAGGTACACATCAACTCGTCTAGGCTCAGGTAAGAACATATCTCCGTATGGAAAAACGGTGGCCTGTTCCTTTAAAATATAGTGAGTTTTGTAGACGTCTGAATCATTGCAAACAGCTAAAATAATACATCTAAAATGCAACAGAAGGCTGGAAGTGGCATGACTGTGTTATGGTGTAATTCCCTTCTTCCCTGCTGTTGTTGTTTTTTGGTTGTGCTCCTGAATGTTTTACTGTGCTCCTAGATTTCAGAATTAGGAGCACAAGCTCTACCAAAGAAATAAGTTAATTCCGACTGTCTGAAACTGTTGCAACGAAAGCCATCTGTGAAATGCACTGACTTTGACGCGAGAATTATTGGGTTTGGTTAGCTTGGCCATTTTCACTCGTGTGATGCTGAGAGAGCATTTGTGCTGAGTGCAAATAGTTGTTGATGGAGAGGATTTACAACCCACTTATCGAGATTTTAGGAGTTTGTTAAACATTGGCTTTATTTTACATCTTTCATGGATTGGCAGCTTTCGGTGTGCTACGTTGGTCTGTTTTGCATTCTATTGAAAATCTACATGAACATTGAACCTGATCCTCCAGGTGTACAGCGTCTGTAGCTCTGTGTGGGAAGGTTTTGCCCTCTAAGCACCAGTTTCCCCATTGACAGTAGGGTTAAGCGCTTTGGGGCCTAATCCAATTTCTATCCACTGCATAGACTCATGTTTAGCTTGGATGTCTACTGCCTCCCTTTCTGTGAGAAAAGGGGAAAAAAAAGAGTTGCTGCCATATTCACCCGCTCTGGCGAGAGCTGTCCCCGCGCACGGAGAAGAAGCCGAGTGCAGATAGTGCCACAGAGGAACGCCGAGTGCCGGCTGATAATGGCCTGCTCCTGGCATGAAGGCAGGTGTGCGCCCCCCCCCCCTTTTCACCACGGGCTTACCACTGCCACAGATAAGGCCAAGGCTGAGGCAGGTGATCGCTTCCTCCCACGCCAGATAGGGCCTCACTGTGCAGGCGGAGAGGGAGCGGACTGTGCCGAGGATTCTGGGGGAAGTGCGCGTCGGGAGCAGTAAAAAGTGAGAAATGGCGGTGCGGGGAGACGAGGCTGCAGTATCACTGAGCTGGAGTGAACCTGCTCAGGCTTTTCTTAGCACATACAGTATGTCTTATATCGAATGTGACTGGAGAGGGTTCAGGAAGTACTTCAGTGCACGGCGTAGTACTGGGATGAAAACAGCATGGTGCCAAGAAGTATCGAACACAGGTACGGAATAAAATCTGATATCTGTATTTAGATCCACGTTTTGATGCTGTTGGTCGGCATTAACCTCTTAACCTCTACCTGAACCGAGCACATTATACCCAAATCTAAAAGCTTCTGGACTGGAGTTTACAGCCTATAGGCCAGGGTAACGCCTCATTTGAAAGTTAAGACCTACAAAACGAATCTAAACCTTTGGAGAAAAAACTGGAGAAAATGTGTTCCCTTCAGGTGGAGGTTAAGAGGTTAAAGGAGCTACACCTGATTTGTTTTGGACCCATATGTTGTGAAGGAGGAAAGGGAAAATCTCTCGCACACTGTATACTTGCAACACCAGTGTTCCTTTATTAATGCAACGTTTCGGCCAGTGGCCTTTGTCAGGAAAAATGTTTTAGTGAATGAGAAGCCATCCTTAAATAGGGCGTGGCCTGCTGCATCACAGGATGCTGTCATAACGGCCTATGGCTAAACATAGGCAGCATATGTATACAACAAACATCCAAACAAAGAAAAACAAAGCCAGGATATAGTGAATAAAGCAGTCAAAAATATACAAATATACATATATACAGTAAATATATATATACAGTAAAAACTATTTAGTGGCAGATGCAATACATATGGGAAATGGATATATAAGACAGCTCGAAGATCTGCCTAAATATATGCAAATCAATATGTTGTAAAAGTTTTGTCATTTGTGAAAAAATCAGCCTGATGAGTGAAGTTTGCACCATATTATGATTTGTTGATGTTGACTATGATCAACCCACATAGTCAATATGTAATATTGTACCGAAAAGGGGTTTCCTTTTTCATCACATATGTGACTCCGAAGGACTAGTAACTGTAAAAATACCCATTTGTCTTATTTTGACTAAAAAGGTAAAATTAGGTTAAGTTCCTTTAAAAGAAGTGACTTCATTGTTTCAGCTCAAATAAATCTTTTTTTCCCCTATTTTTTCCCATTTCTCCATTAAAAAAAAAAAAAAAATATATATATATTATTTTTTCAACATTTTTGCCACAATTTTTTTCCCTTTTTCCCGCAATTTTTCCCCAAATTATTTCCCATTTTCCGCACAGTTCTTGACATTGAAGTTGAACCCGACATTGTCAATTTGCAGATCTTTCACACATTATTGCTTTCTTTTCTGGTTCTAGACCACAAACATTTGACTATCGGTATCGGAAAGAGTATCGCTCAGGTATCGGTTATCGAAACCCAAGTATCGTTAAAGCACTGGTATTGTAGAACATGTTTCCCTCCTGGTCGGAGTAAACAGTCCTCTTATCAAACGCATCCTCCCGGGAAGCCAAAGTTCGTCAGGAGTTCAAACCAATTAAAACCTATTTAACATGCAATTATTGACTCATTTATCAGCGAGCCCCCCCCGACACCCCCTCCGCTTCCTTTTGTGTTATTATTTCCGCGCTCCCGTCTACTTTTCCTTACCGAGTTCAATTAGCCAATTAGCCTGCAAAATGAGCATGGCTAAGTGATCCATTATGGGTGTCAGAGGCGCTAGCATTAGCGACGGCCCCCCATCCCCCCCCCACACACACTCTCTTCCTCCCCCCCCTTTAGCTCGCGTGGCCTGGAAGATGCGACGCGGGGTGCAGATTGGAGGAGGAAATATTTGGAGTGGTTATCAGGAGCAGACAGACCGTGAGCTCGCGGACTCACAAGCTGCTCGTTCATCACGTTGTTTGCCAAAAGCCACTGTCTCTGGATTTGCATGGAGCTAATGTGCTTCATTACACAGCTGTTTGGAGTCGCACACGGAAAGTGCTCAGGAGGAGGAAGTACCAAAAACTGTGCACCTCCACAAAAGTGCAATTTAAAACATACCGGACTCTACTCGTGACTGTTGAAGAAAACACTCTCAGCATCATTTACCCCTGAACTAAGGCTTGCCCAGTGTTTCCAGCCTCTCAGCAGTTTGCCGGTGTGTTCTTCATTACACTGCTGTAGGGAGTCACAGAAACATAAACTATTCTCTGAATCACCCGCTTTGTTTGTGCAATTATAATAATTACTCCTGACATCTTAACGACGCGAGCAAAACACACCGCTGCCTCCTTTTAGTGAATGTTCATAAGAATTTATACGTACATGCCGCAGTGACTTCTCCAGGAAGACACACAGTCGAGTCCAGAGAAAAGCAGTGTTTTTACCTCCATTTGGTCCATTTTCCACTTGCAATGACATGTATAGAGCAATGTCTCGAAGGGAACTGAAGAAGAAGTGACTCATGTGCTGTTTTGAATATGGTTGGTTGTCTGTAGCCACGGCGAATCACAGGAAAGGACACACATTGTGCTTGTTTTGATTGGTCCACCAAGGTTATTTGGTTGGATTTAAAGGTACACTGCGTAAAATTTTGGACTATACTGTTGCGGCAAAACAAAACATGCTCAACGCAGAAAATGCAATTACTGCAGTGTGCAATAAAACAATGGATTTGGATGAGAAACTACCCTCTTTAAGTCTCTAAATTCTACTGCCTTTCATCACATCTCCACGGAGACGTACCCACTCCCAGTAAGGTTTACAGTCATATCTTAGGAGAGGTGAGCCTCATAAATGTTTCTTTGTACATTTATGAAAATATCTGTCATAAAATAACTGCTTATATTTCAATTTTATTTATTGGGTAAAATTCTACGCTTTAAATGAGGTTTCCACCGGACCAGACGAAACAAGCGATGGTGGTATAGACCAGTGGTTCCCAACCTTTTTTGTCTTGCCAAACCCCTTGGACCCTTTAGTGGTACTCAGGTCCACCTTAATGTACCCATTGGCCCCGAGGCTTAAACAGAACTGTTGCCCCCACCCCCCCTTTGTGGCCATACTGCCTTTGCTCTGCCCGATCCCGTCAGACCTTGGGAGCAGACCTGGTTGGTACTTGGATGGGAAATTGTTTGGTAACTCCAGGAAGCCTGGCGAATGTAGTGAGTGAGTGAGTGGTGGTGGTCGGAGGGGCCGATGGCGCAGACTGGTTGCCTCGCTTCCGTCAGTCTACCCAAGGGCAGCTGTGGCTACAACAGCAGCTTACTAAAAAGGAGTATCCATAAGTAAAAAGACCATGTTGTGTTCAAAATAAACCTAAAATACTCACAAATCTGTACGGCAAAAATAAATGTGCAGTTTTAATTTCTTCAAAAATCTGAAATAGTCCCAAGTACCCCTGAGTCCTTGCGTTCCCCAAGGGGTCCCTGTACCCCTTCTTGGTCTTGTGGAGCCCCTGGACAGTGGTAGTCCGTGTACCCCTGTGCCTCAAGGTTGCTGCAGTTTACTTAGGAAGCAATTCCCTAAAAGTCCTGTTTGTGAGTAAAAAGACCAGGTTGCGTTCAAAATAACCTAAAATTCTTCCAAAACTAGACATTTTACTGCTTTCAAACAGTTCCAAGTATACCTCATGAGTTACAGCCGTGACTCTTTCTCATTTTATATACAGTTAAATGTTTCTGATCAACAGGGCCATTTTTATATCACACAAGGAAGTTCCCAGTGGATACAAAATACAGTTTGCCAATAATAATCACATTAATTAAGGGACAGAAAAATCCAAACCTCTCTGGCCCTGTGTGAAAAGTAAATGCCTCCTGAAGTTATTAACTGGTTCGATCGCCCTCTGCAGTAACTGAAGTCCAGTGTTTGTGAAAACTGGAGATGAGTTTGTCACATCACTGTTCTTTGCAGTTTTTCTTTGTAGTTGAACTCAGCCATATTGGAGGGTTTTTGTGCATGAAATGCCTTATTGAGGTCAAACCCCAGCATCTCAACTGGATTTAAGTCTGGACTTTGACCTGGCCACTCCAAATCTTTCATTTGTTCTGAGCTGTTTGGAAGTGGATTTGTCGGCATGTTTGGGATCCTTGTCCTGCTGCATGGCCAAAGAGCCTGTGAGCTTTAGGACGTTCCGGTCGAATTCATTATTCCATCAATGACAGCAGGTTGTCCAGGTCCTGAAGCAGCGAAGCCCCAGACCCTGACACCTTCATGTTCGTCTCTTTGCATGTTTTGCTTTTTTATAAAATTCTGCGTTGTTTTTAACGAGCCGCAGACATGACAAAAGTTCACCTTTGGTCTCGTCAGTCCCCAGGTCATTTCTCTAAAAGTCTTAGATGTTTTTTGGCAAATGAGAGACGAGCTGTTGCGTTCTTATTTGTCAGCAGTGGTTTTCAACTCAGAACTCTCTGTGGAGGCCATTTTTGCTCAGTGTCTGTCTTACAGTGATGGACTTTGACTGAGCCCAGTGAAGCTGCAGATCTTCAGACGTCCTCACGGTTTCTTTGGAGACCTCCTGGATGAGTCGTCGTTGGACTCTTGGACTCATTTCGTGGCGTTATAGGTTTTCTCATGAGATTTTGTTGCCTTCTTTATTTGTCTGACCGGTCCTAAATGTGATATTTTCTTGAGTCAACAAACTTAATCAGACTTGGAAGTGGCCAAAGAAACTGAACTCAGCTTTCCCAAAAAAATGCTAATCACAGAAGGGGCATTTACTTTTTCACTCCGGCCAGAGAGGTTTGGATTTTTCTTTCCCTACATAAATGTGATAATTATGTCCTTGTCTGATATGAAAACTGGCTTGATGATGGAAACATTCAAGTGTGGTAAATATGAACACATGGATAGACTGCCCTTCATTTTAAGGCCTTCCATTTGACTACAATCGCATAAAGAAGCTTCTAATGATACCCAGGCACCAATATTTGAAAATCTCTCCAACGGTTGACAATCCCTCGACGACCGACAGCCTTCACAAAGCCCTCTCCAACAGAACTGGCTCTTTGGATGGGGCTTTAGCGTCCCAAGCTGGCTCCAATATGATGGATGGCACTTGAGCTTCTGGTCCTCTGCCCCGCCACCACAGCCTGGTCTTTTCTGCCCAGGACCACTCCCCCCACTCTAAATGGTAATGCCTCCCCACGGGCAGCCGACTTACCTCCGGGCTGAGTCACCAGCCTCGTCTGCTCCGAGAGAGTTTTATG
The DNA here is from genome assembly GCF_951799975.1 of Gobius niger. NCBI lineage: Eukaryota > Metazoa > Chordata > Actinopteri > Gobiiformes > Gobiidae > Gobius > Gobius niger. The sequence continues at coordinate 16,718,964 of NC_136874.1, forward strand.
GGAGTCCAGCTGGGTCGTGTCTCACTCAATCAAACTGGATCTCACGCGCCGTTGGGGCCAATCACCTCGGGGCAGTCACGCGCCGTCGGGCCAATCGCGGAGCTCCTTCTTCCAGCTTTGGCCCACCCACAATGCGGCCGCTGGGATAGATGTTCCGGAAAAGAGTCTCAGCGTAGGCGGTGGCCATTGACAGGAGCAGGTGACTTGGCCGGCGAATGGTGAGGAGAGGTCAGGAATGGCTACTTGTTTAATGTGATGTTGCTTGGACTCACAGAGGCATTTCATTTCAAATACTCTCCCTGGCATATTCATCAGCTCCCAGATTGGAATAGTAAAATCTTACTGTGCGATGTAAAAAGCCACATTTCATCTTTTCTAATTTTGCGGACCAGGACACCCACAGATTTCTCTTTTTTTTTTCGGAACCACTCAGTCGAAGGTGTTATGAAACCAATATGCTTGTTCCTGATGTGTTAAATATGCAGCAGATTTGAAGATGATCTCTCCCCAAATCCCTTTTTGTTGTCATCGCCGATACTTGTGAATATATCAAGAACATGCTCTACTTTTATGCTGGTGAATGAACAGAAAAACTTGCTCATCTCATTTTTATGTTACTATAATCCTTTTGGTTAACACGTCAGAGTACAGCGCCAGTTCCATGAGCAGGTACAGGAAACAAAAAGTAGTTACACATTTAAGTACAGGTCATTACTCATTAAAGTGCAAGGTTTGATAAAGGTGTACAAACTACTATGTGTGGCAGGTGTTTTGCCCGTCATACAGATGCAGCTTTATAAAGGACATGCAAGTTTCATAAAAAACATGACCACATAACCTCATGTGCAGCAACACGTAAGCTCAGCCTTACTAATCTAAAGCAGAGATGAAATGATCCAATACTGGGGTTTGAGTATCTGCCGATATCCGATATTAACCGATACCAAGAGACTTTCTTAAAAGTGGCTGCTGTGAGTAATACAAGTGAAGGGTCTCTATTGACAGATCAATAAAGTCTGATCTTTTCTTACAAACAAAATGTTACAGATCAATCATATCTATAAATAAACATTACATAAGGATGACTGGACATTTCTCACTAAATATCCTTGGGTATAAGACAGGCTTTAGATAACATTAATATAAACAACTCACATAAGATGAGTGCTTTACAAATAAGTTTGATCAGTTATTCTTTAACAGTGAGTAATAAACTTAAATACAAACACTTCGCCACTCCAGCAGAGGTTATTTTAATTCATGAGGCTACTGTAGGTGGTTCAATCATAGTTTCTGTCCCAGCTTTGACTAGTTGCTGCTAGCATTAGCATGCTGTTGCTAGCTGTGGCGTTTTTCACACATTCACTTAGATTTAGATGGAGAAAGTTGTGTTTTTAAAACGGTGAGAACCAAAACTGGTATCGGTTCAGTAACAGATATCAGTATCAGAACAGTGCATCCCTAATCTAAAGTGAGACGCTGTGTACTGTATCTCAAAGAAACACAAGGGGAAAGAATAAAGAGCAACAAGGTGGAATAAGAGAATATGACCACATAACTAATGTGCAATACACCTTACCTAATGTGCAATACACATTACCTAATGTGCAATATACCTGACCTTATGTGCAATACACCTGACCTAATGTGCAATATACCTTACCTAATGTGTTATAAACCTACATTATGGGCTGTAGTTTAAAGTGTTACTGTTTATTATGGGCTGTAGTTTAAAGTGTTACTGTTTATTATGGGCTGTAGTTTAAAGTGTTACTGTTTATTATGGGCTGTAGTTTAAAGTGTTACTGTTTATTATGGGCTGTAGTTTAAAGTGTTGCTGTTTATTATGGGCTGTAGTTTAAAGTGTTGCTGTTTATTATGGGCTGTAGTTTAAAGTGTTACTGTTTATTATGGGCTGTGGTTTAAAGTGTTACTGTTTATTATGGGCTGTAGTTTAAAGTGTTACTGTTTTTTATGGGCTGTAGTTTAAAGTGTTACTGTTTATTATGGGCTGTAGTTTAAAGTGTTACTGTTTATTATGGGCTGTAGTTTAAAGTGTTACTGTTTATTATGGGCTGTGGTTTAAAGTGTTACTGTTTATTATGGGCTGTAGTTTAAAGTGTTACTGTTTATTATGGGCTGTAGTTTTTTGTGTGTGTTTAAAACAATGTTCTTTCGCTCCTCTTCTAAAATCCGAGGGAAGATCCTTTCCTTTTCCTTACACAGTGACTTTCAGTAGCAGAACAGTTCCCACAATTCATCTCTCTCCAGTTCAGCTCAGGCACAGTCGAACTCTCACTAACCACTCACTGGCTCCAAAGGCACGACCGGGAGTTACGGCTCGCGTCTCAAAACAAGGTCACCGTCTGCTCCTGGAGAAAGAGCCAATCAGGAGAGTGTGATTTATGACTGGGCTCTGCTCTACCGCGCGCTGCCGATTTAATAAATGGAATGTTGGAAGCTCTAATTCAGCGGCGTGCGGCGGGGGCTAACCGCCTCATCTGCTATTCCCCCAAAACGGCCCGTTTAAACAAGTCACTTTGTCTAATATCCACTTCAAATATTATCGCAAAGGCGGCATTGGAGGTGGTTCCAGCTGTAAAATGAGCTCTTTTCAAATAAACAGCATCAAGGTCTGTGTGTGGAGGACTGAGCCCAACACAGGAAAGCTGTGATATCAGCTGTTGGAATTACCTGAGCTCCAAAGCCAGTTTTAGGAGGCTCACAAGGGACAATCTGACAAACGCAGCCAAGGCAATTCACAAAGGCTCTCAACACTACCAGTTCTCGTGCTAATATCTTTTTCTCACTCTAATGCTTTGCCAACAGTGAACGTGCTTGGCAACCGCATGTGTGGAGGTTTGAACGTCTCACTCTCTCGAGGCCATCCATCCGATTTACTTACGTATTTCAGGAAATTACAGGTCTGTGTAATGTGTGTCCGGCTGGGATTCAGGGAGGAAACATTCATTGTTTACCGTCACATTTGGACCAAAGTACACAGTTAAGGTGAGACCCTGCAGGTGAAAGCTTTACAGTATCATCAATGTGGAGGTCTTTGGTTTTCTCCCTCAACATCTGTTTGGTTTTAATGTCAGAGTAAAAAAAAAGACCAAACTCACCCTTTGCAATGTTTATGCTCGCGAGATTTACAGGAAATAACTGGTCCCTCGTCTTTCTCACGCTTACTCATCAACAAATACGACAGTTTGGTATCCATGTGTAGCACATAAGGTGACCAAGATGATGCTGTGATCCAAATATGGTCATTTCCTTTCTGAGACACAGCCATTGCTTAAGCATACATGTGCGTGCAATGCCGTGCATGTTACATGTTACAGCACGTTAGAAGCTTAAAGCTTATCAGTTTAATGACAGAGGTCGTGATGATCACGTGGTTATGTTGTAATCTGTGTTTACAGTTCTTTAAAAAGTCGTTACAGGAAATGATGAAACTTTCCAAATGTCCAATCTATAACATTTAAACTGTAAAGATTGAAAGATTGTGAGAAAGTAATAAATGAATCTGGCTGTTGTTGCTGCTTGTTATAGTTAATGACACAAGAGTAAATGAGGGCAGGTGAGGTATAGTTGGGCTGGGGGGTCTCCCCCCTCCAAACGGGCTCTAAAAACCATTGAATGTCTTTGGCCCACATGCACTTTAGGGAAGATGGGTGGGGGCTTGTTGGGTGGGGGCTAGTGCCCACTCACAACTGGCCCACTCTACACCCTGTTTTTAATGCATTGCACTACATAAGGCTTGCATAAATAATAATTAATTAATTAAATAAAACATTACAACAGTAGAAATGGCAATGACAACAAGAGAGTAACACGATTGTAGAGCACGATAGGCATGTTTAATGTGACTTTAACATATGCTCATTTATGGTAATTGTATTACAATGACAGTAATAAGAGTGTTAATGTAGGTCTGTTTCACTTAAATGACTTGAACAGACAAACAGAAGTGTCCATTCATCGAAGCAACTTTCAAATGCTGTAAAGAAAATGAATAAAAAGAAAATATAATAATTGTAAAAAGGGTAGGAAACACAAGTTTTATTTCTACCTACTCTGTTTCGGATAATAATGTTTTATAGTATTTGTTGCAGTATGTATCCACATAAGGAACATCATTCGAAATGAAGACTACTAAACTAAATTAAATTAAACTAAACTAACAAACACTTTCTATTTTTTTTAGTTCATCTTGTTCCTGCCTGATTTGTTGAGCTTCGAAATGCAAAAAACAAGGCAAAGTTTTATTTTTTACAGATTTCTTCACTTATAGCTTATTAAAATACGAAAACAAAACCCTACAATAGTGTCACAGCTCGCGCCACATCTAATAAAAAGAGGCAGTAACAGTCTGACATTTAGCTCTGACTTTAGTGCAGAGAGCTTCCCCGTGTGGTCTGATCCGTTGTTGGGCTGATTCTTGTCTCTGTTCCAGGGAGTTCTGGGTAAAAAAGACTGAAAAAAAGAGCCGGCTCTTTTCACAATTGAGATCCGGTTAAAAGCGCTCGGTCATGAACGTCATCTCAAAACCAAATCCCCTCTGAAAATGAAATCTTTGTAACTAATATATCAAACAAAGTTAGTATTTATTATATTCTTCTTGCATCTTCAGCCCTGGGACTCTTCTATCCGGCTCCTCACAGGGTGTTGGGACTTGTCCGGGTGCCAGCCCGCCGTGCGTGTGTGACAGTGCATGTGTGACAGTGCATGTGTGAGAGCGTATGATTGGGCCGGCCCATCTGCTGCTGCTTAGTGCTGACCAACTGGGACAGACACTGGATGTGAGGTTGTCCCTCTGCACGGAGCGCGGGCAGATAATGACCGCCATAACAGAGGGTCCGCCTTCTGCCACTGCCTGGTTGGTCAGTTCACACGTGACGTCCGATTGGTAAAACCAAACAGGGTCAATTTAGTGCAGCAGGTGAAAACATCTGGACTACACACTACAGTCTGGATGTCCATAAAAAATAAATATCAAAAATCTGTTCTTTTACCTCCTTAGCCTGATGTGACCTGTGCACTGTCCGGTTCCTGCTGTTGCCACAGAGACCGTGAGGGTGTGTGTTTACAGGCAAAAGGCAAACATATGTTTTATTTATTCAGTGTTGCATTCTGGCTGGTGCACCTGTACATTTTTTCAATACCACTACTTTAAAGATACTTGGTGTTCGATACTGATACCTGAACAATACTTTTTCCGATACCTTTAAAGGGATATTTCAGGATTTTTGACATAGGGCCTCATTTCCTGGTTATTGCTGATTTCTGGAGATTTTTTTTTGTAATTCATGCATGCATATTTGAAGAGTTTTATAGCGCTAGGCTAGTGCAAGGCTAGCGCATTTCTATGGTATCAGCTAGCCTGCATTCAAAACAGTGTGACCCGCTCCACAGAGCACCTGAGGCAAATCACTTATAACACCAGACTAACCATATACATGTCTGTGTCCATAGAATATTTTTTGGAATATAACTGACCTTGCATCACATGAATGATCGCATTTTGAGGGACTATTTTCTAGCAGATCACTCCGCCGCTGCGTAGCTTATACAACCACGAAGCTGATGCTGCTCAAATATAAGTTATTTTAAATGCAAAATGGTTCAAATTATTCTATGGACACAGACATGTATATGGTTAGTCTGGTGTTATAAGTGATTTGCCTCAGGTGCTCTGTGGAGCGGGTCACACTGCTTTTAATGCAGGCTAGCTGATACCATAGACATGCACTAGCCTTGCATTAGCCTAGCACCACGAAACTCTTCAAACATAAGAACTGCATAAATTAAAACAAAAACAAAAAAATCCAGAAATCAGCAACACTCTGGATAACGAGGAAATGAGGCCCTATGTCAAAAATCCTGAAATATCCCTTTAACATAATATTTGTCATCAAGAACCAGAAAACAGAACAATAATGTGTGGAAGATCCGCACATTTACAATATAGATTCATCTCCAGTGAATGTGTGGACAATGGAGCATCATCAGTTTATTTGTTTATGTGAGCCGTTGAAATTCTGCTCTAAAGGAGTGGGCCGAAGCGAAGTCATCACAATGAGAAATTGTATTACAATAGTACAGACTCATCTGGGGGGAAATGGAGCAAAGTGGGAAAAACTGTGGCAAAAATAAACAACTGGGAAAAAAATGGGAAAATATGAACAATAAAAAAATAAAAAAAATTAGCTGGCAAACATTGGGTAAAATTAAAAAATAAATAAATAAACTATAGGCAAAATTGGGGCAAAAATAATGTATTGCAGTTAAAACAATCAAGTCACTTCCTCTACCAACTCACTGAAATAAAGCACTTTGGACACTAAACTAAACTAAACTAAACTAAACTAAACTAAACTAAACTAAACTAAACTAAACTAAACTAAACTAAACTAAACTAAACTAAACTAAACTAAACTAAACTAAACTAAACTAGTACTAGTCTACTATTGTAAAGAAAGTAAAGCTCGCTATAGCATTAGTAAAGCATGATTAACTGACACTGAAGCCCAGGCTGAGTTACACAGAAGTGAAGTGTGCCCTGTTGTGCAGTGATAAAAAGTACATACATACAGCACATGTAATCATACATGTAATAAAGCCCCTCCTGAACTGTGCAGACACATGTGAGGCCTGAGAGTTTTACATTCCAAAAAACACTATTACGTTTGATAAACTGTACCGACTGAATCCTGAAGAACATTTTGAAGGCCGTCTGGAAAAAACAGCCGCCATCTTGAAAACCTGACTGTATCTGCTGACTGTTTGTGAGCCCGTAGTCCCAGTTGTTGTCCCGCTCCTCTTCCCGCGGTGCCTGCTCTCTGCTCTGGTTTTTGCTGTGTCGTGGATCACAGCTGCACTCGCCGGGATCTCATCTTCAAAAGGCCAGGTTTAAGTCAGCGTTACTTTTCATCTCTCGACTGGAATAAACGCGCGTAATTTCCAATTTCGAATTAGCGCTTTCAGGAGTGCGGCGGTCTTGTTAAGAAGCGCTGCGGTAATTCTTCCCATACATAATGCCGCCTCACAAAGAAAATGGGAAATTGCATCATTGCAATTTGCTTTAAGCGGCGGATCATTTGCGCGGTTATTCTTGATTTCTCTCTTTCTCTTTTTTCCCTACAATTTGTTTGCGGGCATATAGAAGACTTTCATCTTTCTATGAACGCACCAGTATTTCCAGCCGGTTTGTGTCAGCGTGTTAGTTCTGCTGGAGAGTATCCAACCAAATTCATCAATCCAATCCCAGACTGTTTAGTTCTATTAGAGAACGCACAGCTGTTCACTGTGCCGTGGCTAATGCTACCGCTAACGATGGGCGGAGCTTGATCACGGCAGAATCACCATGTTTTCGACTGACTTTGCCATTTGCATCTTTGAACTGGTTTGTGATTTTAAACAAAGGAATCTGACGAACCCTCCTCTCCATCTTCACCAAATGTAGGTTTGTCGTACTTTCCACCAAAGAGCTTTACAGGGAACGATCTTACATTCCCTCCATGGGTGGTGGTAAGCTATGCACTGTACTGTATGTAGCCACAGCTGCCCTTTGGGACAGACCGACAGAAGCGCGACTGCACACATCTGCGCCAATGGACTTTCCAACCACCATCGTTCCTTTACTCACATGCTTTACAGGTTTTCCACAAGCCATTATTAAAAATCTAATCAGCTGTGCCAAAATCAAGGCCTTAAATGTCATTAAAAAGCATCAAATAGGATTCAAACTGGCATTAAATCAAATTTCATGGGATAATTAAGACATTGCTTACAAAGTGTATTGTGTAAGGTCATCAGCTCTGAAATTGACCACATTTTTTAACCAAACTGTATTTGTTTTGTTCAATTCTCTTTGTTTGATAAAGTCTTAAATGAAATATGCGCTGATAGAATATAGTCATTGGGCAGCAGTGGCACAGTTGGTAGAGCGGGTCGTTGCGCTGTCGGAAGGTCGGGGGTTCAAATCCCAGAGCCTGAAGATGTACACTGTCGTGTCCTTGGGCAAAACACTTCACCCATCTTACCTCCAGTGTCTGCGCACATTGGTGAATGAATGAGCCTGATAAAGGTAGAAAAGTGCTATTTAAGTTGAGATCATTTCCCATTCTAAATAGTATTAAAAAGATTACATGTGAGTTGCTTCTGCCTGCATAAACCCTGTCTTAGTGGTAAAGGTGGTTAGTGGTTAGGTGTTAGGGAACACTGAAGTACCTGGAGGGTACATGCAGCACATGCAGACTCCACACAGAGAGGCCCATCAGGCCCAGAGATCAAACCCAGGACCTTCCTGCAGTGAAGCGTGTGCTTACCACTGTGCCGCCCGCATTAAATGAACAATCAGGAGGTTTTTCCATTGAGAGCCACTGTGCATCCCTGGTCTATAAGCACACTTTAGCTCTTGGCAATTTCATC